>NC_080080.1:22221932-22835345 GCF_949987535.1 Balaenoptera acutorostrata | reverse complement strand
TGTGCACTAATTTTTGTGCCTGCTCCGCCTTTAGAGTCTAATGTTGAACTAACATCAACTACAAGGGAAACAAAGCCACCTCTGAACTTTAGCTGTCAGCGTAAGTTGAAAAGAGCAGTAATGGGAGCAAGATGTGGTGTGGGGATGCTGCTTTTGAGGATGGAGCCTTACCAGGGATGCCTGCTCCCTTCTCTTTGGAGAAGAAGCCTTACGCCTCAATTCTTTGCATCTTTCACTTGAGAAGGAAAAACCTTAATGATGCAGTGACACGTTTGTTTTGTAACTTTGGATTTTTCCAAAGGCGGTCATGCCTTTTGTTCCCCCTAACCTGATCATTAATTGTGTCGACCTCACAAAGCAAAATACCATATTCAGAGCTTAATAAAATCAAGATCCCAGAGTCAGTAGGGGTGAAAGTCAAGTTATCCTTTGAAATCTTGGCACCTAGAAAAGAGAGCATGCCACAACCTTGCCACGTATTGTGTACTGTTTATTTTAGCAGTTGTCCAAGCCATGTCTACGTTCGGGAGAGAGGAAGCTATGTTTCCTTAAATCTCATATGAAACATTAAAAAACACGTAAGTCTTCTTATTGCCCAAACAAGGTCAGGGGAAAAAGCAAGTGGAGGGAGCATGTTTTAATGATATGAAAATTAAGTTCCTTTTTTTTTTTTTAAGTACCTGGCTTTGACCTGCCCCAAAGAGCTTAGTTTAAACACTATTTTGTGAATTGATCTTATCTTTACATAAATGTATCTCTAGTTAGATCAACATGCTTTATATGGCCTTTATAAGTGAACTCATCCAGAACCTTCCATGAGAGGAATGTCTTGTCAGCGAGGAAGAAACTTGGAGCAGGGTTTATTAAACTTTCTTACTCTAAGCTCAGGCTAGAATCCATGTTATGATGTCACAGAACTCATTTCATACAATGTCATTTTTCTTACATTTACTACAACTGTGTTGTCAGAAACTTATTTTAGACTTTGATTTTTCCCTTTTTATGAAGCAATTTCCTACCATACTTGACTTTGTTACCATTTTAGAGTACTGAACACTTGAATTTTAACTGGTAGATATGGACTTTCTCTAAGAAAAAAAAAAGTTTCATTGGGAAAATTGGACAGCAAGAACTAGCAAATCAGGAAAAAGGTCTCATTAAACGTTCATTTCACATCATAAGAACAATTGTTTCTTTATAGAAATGACAAGAGAATAATTTCTTCATGCTATTTCAGAAAGCCACTGTTTGCAAAGAGGCATGAAATGGAGCTACCACCAGTTTTTACCATGGGAACTCGGTACAGCCAACATTTTCCTGACAAATCAGAGCCAAGATCCTTGAATTCTGCTATACAGATACTGGTCTACTGGTCCTCTAAATATCTAAAAAATACGTAATCAAATTGGGGTCAGAAAATATAGTTCTTGGGGAATCTGGAAAGCACAACATTATGTTCAAATCAGTTTCAGATCCAAGCTAAAGGATCTTTGATTTAATAAATATTAATTGAGAACTTACTATATAAAATGCCTTTGCTGTTGGAAACAAAAACGAATATATTAAGTTCTCTGCACTAAAGAAGGCAAAAATCTTGCAGGTCAATTAATACATATACATAATTATTTATAATAAAAATAAGTATTTTTAAGTCCCCAGCATTTACCAAAAATATGCTACAGTCTTCTGAGGAAAAAAAGATAATTTCAAGCAAGCGTGGGAAGGGCAAATGTTAAAGAGCGAGGGATGAGTTGATTAAAAGTTGTCAGGATTTCAGCAGATGTATATGGTATGGGTAAGGAGGTGGGAATTTCATGGAATGAGCAGAATTACAATATTTCAGGGAAATCTTTAAAAGCAATGTCGCAGAATAAAAAATACTGTAGCACAGTTTGAAGTTTGGCATATTTATAGGCGAATAATGGCATAAAATGATTTATGTTGAGTTTACAAAGAGCGTTTTCTATTCTACGATGATTGCTCTATTATCCTTTAAAATCCTTCAGGGTATCATTATTCTCTATGAGTTGAGTTTATCCAAATATTCATCTCATAGGCACTACTCAGCACCCACCCTTATGCTCTTATGATTTGAAACATATCAGGTAATGGTCTTTGAATCATTCAGATTGTCAACTCCTTGGCATGCTGCTGTGAAACAACGGCAGAATGGGTGAGATGTCGTTATTTTTGACTTGTGGCATATCCATGATATTTTTCTCCTAGCTCTAATGATTGAAGCTGCTGTCTGTGACTCCACTCAAGTTTTTGCTTGGCCTGCTCACCACTCAGGAAGAGACTAATCTTCTGTGGTTCAATAATTTTCTTCCACATTTTGGCACTCCTGCCAACACATGCGTTGAGGTCCCCCATGACCATCAGGTTGTCAGACAGTAGAGCAGCTGTGATGAGTTTATCCAGATCTCTGTAGAATTTCCCACTCACTGGAATGTATGAAAGTCAGGATGTTTGCATTGACAGAAGAAATAAATGGTCATTTAATAAGTCCACACACTGACCAGGCAAGCTGTGGACAAGTAACCACTTAAACACCCAGTGTCTGAAAATCTTTTCCCCTAAAGTCTCACTTCTCCTCATGAAATGTCTGTAATCACTAAGGAGAAATATTCAAAGTATTTTGTTTCTAATATGATTCCTGAACAGGAGTTCCTCCTCATGTTTTCGCAATTAACAAAAAAGACCAACAGAGAGCCAGATTTTCATGATCAGCCTCCCAGAGACTGAAACAACCCCACCCTAACTTCACTGCCATCTTGGAGTGCTTTACTATCAGCTCTAAAGGAGAAAATCAACCCACTTACACTTCACAAATATGCTTATAATTGCAAATCACAATTTACTGGGGGTCTGCAACAATTTAGCAACAAACCAGACTGAATACTTCTGCAGACCACATTGGGTTGAGAAGTGAGGCAGGTTTTTGCTCTCTGGGGAGAGTCTTCAGTATCCTGGTCCATGTTATGTCCGTAAGATAGGTACAGAGTCTCAGGAGAATGAGTACTGTGTTCATTAAGGTGTTTATTTTATTTTCTGTCTCTTGGACTGAGAAACAGTACAAAAAACATATGTTAGGGAAATGGAAGACATTTCATAGCTTACAATATTAGGATTAAAAATTATAATATTTATTATAAAAAAAGACTCCAATTACCATTTTACTGGGCAGATTCTTTGCAAGATGTATGCAAACGAGAAACGGAATTTCATCTTTAACTCATTATATTTCCATAAGAAGCCACATGGCTTGACTTTAAAGTACAATTCCACCCTTTAGTGAAGTATTTGCCTTTATTTTTTGTTGTTTTTGTTTTTGAATTAGAACAGCAACCTCATTCTTCATAAGTAGATTTTATAGCACATAGAAGTAGATTTCAAATTTCACTTTTTTAAAATAGAAAATGTAATACTAATTGAGGCAAACAGGTAAATTTGGGGGCTAAAGTCGACTTTTTAAAGAAAATAAATAAGTTTTAGATATCAAATCCTCTTCTGAAGTGAATTTTCTTAATCTTCTCATTAAGAATATCTCAGATGCTTTTTATGGCATCATGTCTTAAAGGAGATGACTTGGGAAATTGAAAAAAAACAAACCGAAAACAAAGTTCTGACTTGCTGATGGCTGCTAATCTCAAAATTTTATTACATAGTCCTTTCCCGTGAAGCAAACTTAGTGGGGAGGAAGAGAACAGAACTTCTGCTGAAGTTATAAATAAACGAAAGCCTTTTGTTTAAAGTAGAGGAGCTGGTTTTCCCCTGCTTTTATGAGCAGAGAAGGAGCTTTTGAGATCTTCATTGCTCTTACTGGAGCCAGGGGTTTTGAGGAATCCACCTGTGCACAAGACACTCTCAAACATCCTCTGCGGAAGTCTTTTTCTCACCCCTCTAATTTGTAGAACATTCATCAGCCTGCAGGATGCTGCATTCACTGAATTTTCCTTTTCTTGCATAGGATACTGACCAGATTATGGAATTGGCAGTCCAGTGGTGGGCAAATGTTTCCTGCAAAGGACTTGATAGTAAATATCTTGGCTTTCTGGTCTATACAATCTCTGTTGCAACACTACTCAGCTTTGCCATTGTAGCATGAAAGCAGTCATAGACACCATGGAAATGAAGGAGCATGGCTGTGTTCCAATAACACTTTATTTACAAAAACAGATAGTGGGCCAGATTGGGGGGCAGAGTTTGGCAAGCCCTGGTTTAGTCCAAGAAAACATGTTTCTCCCATATCCTGAACCTCCTCAGCCCCCAAGCACACACATATACACTTAGACTCACACAGCTGTGAGCTGCCCACGTCAACAGAGAAAATTGTTTCACTATCTAAAATTAGTTTCCACCCAAGTTTTACAAGCTGGTCAAGCTGCAGTGTCGAGATTCAGGCAGTTTTTGAACTATATGGTCCTTTCTGTGCACTAAAATAAGAAGAGGTAAAATAGGCTATGTGGTGTTGGTAGGGAAGAAAAAAGAATTTTTTTCCCTGTGCCCAAGAGAATTGGCACCACTATTTGTTTCTCTCTTAAAGTGTCAATATGATTTAGAAATGCATGTTTAATCAGGAAATTAAGTTATCTTAAAAAGGAATTGCTAATGGAGATTGTCAGAATCCCCGCTGCCATTATTAAATGGGATAGAACTGCTCCCTTCAGCATTTTTCACACCCTCATTAGTCTCATCCACTAAATCTTACCCTGAAAGATAATTTAGTTTTGCCTCATTGTGAAATGTTAAAGTGAGGTAATCAAGGTGAATCTTTTACCTTGGCATCTCACCTGATGTTCCCTTTTTGTGTTATTTCATTCTGTGTAGAAGAGCTTCCAAGGATAATAGTTTTCAGTTCTTTGTCCCCTTTTGGCTTCAAACATAAAAGATGTGATGTGTTTGTTTAATGGTCATCAACAAATCTGAGGAACATTCTGACTCTGTGGATCACACAAAAGGGGTAGCATGGGCAGGCAGGCACACAGAAGAGGCGCACAGAAGAGAAACATGGGAGAGGCAGGAAGGCTTGGGAAGTTGTGCCAGGCACCACTCCCACCACTAAAAAGGATCAGACAGAGGGAGTCACCTTAGTCTTTGCTCCTATTTGCAACTCTTGCTGTGTTCTTCAGAATGCCATAACAATTTCTCCACTAGAGGTATTTCATATGACCACCTACTAAACTCTTGTACAGTAAGTTCCCTACATATGAACAAGTTCCGTTCTGCGAGCATCTTCGTTAAGTCTGATTTGTCTGTAAGTCCAACAAAGTTAGCCTAGGTACCCAACTAACACAGTTGGCTATAGAGTACTGTACTGTAATAGGTTTATAATACTTTTCACACAAATAATACATAAAAAATGAACAAACACAAAAAGTAAAGAAAATATTTTTAATCTTACAGTATAGTACCTTGAAAAGTACAGTAGTACCAGCTACAACATTGCTGCTTTTACATTTGCTTCCAGATATCCTGGGCTTGAAATAAGATACTGTACTACTGTACTCTATACAGTACTGTACAGTAAAGTACACAAAAGCACAACCACTTGTAGAGGATGCATGCACCTGACAATGTATGCCACACATGTAAACTAACTTATGTGACTGGACATGTGGACGCACGTTCGCACCTTTGAAAGTTCTCAACTTGAAGATTCCTATGTAGGGGAATTACTGCACACTTTTTCTATTCTTTCTAGACTCTAACTGGAAAAAAATTTTAGAGCTGAAAAAAACTTGATAGCTCATCTGACCCAGGGGTTGTCAAACTTGGTAGAGCATCAATACCATTCAATGTCTTTGTTAGGGTGAATGCTCTCAAAGTCTGAAAAAACTCTGATTAAGAAATCCTGGGCAAGCCAAGGGAATCTTTATTTCAAACCTGGTCCCTGTGTGAACTTGGTGCTTCCTCTAGCCATGGGCCAGGATTTGGAAATCATTTATTTAGTTTGCCTTCTCGTTTGAGAGATGAGAAAGTACATTTTGAGAGGTTAAGTAAATCACCAAAGTTCACACAGCCAGTAAATGGCAGAGCTGGGCTCTGGACCAGTAAATATTGGCAGAACTGCAGCTACTTCATACAGCTGGACCCACAGCAGACTTCCCTTATCAGGAATAGAGCTCTTTTACCTGCACTTAGCAGCCTTCTCAGCACAGAATTCCAGGCAGCTTGTACTGGTGGAGTGAGTTGTCATGTAGGAGGAAACTTATTTGTTATTCCCAGATAGAACACCAGAGTTGCCAGGTACCCGTTTTTGAAACAGATGGTCTGATATTTTACATTTCTATCAGGTAAAAGGAAAAATCATGCAAATTCTGTTCTGATATTTTTAAACTGTCTTGATTATAAATTTTGAGAATGGACCTCAATGTTTACAAACCATTGATGACTGGGTGGGGGAACAATAGGGCTATTCTAAAATGAACAGAAGAAATTTGTTTACCGTTGCTCTTAGGGGTGAAAGGAGAAACTTAAGTGGGGTACAGCGTTTTTTGAAGGGACCATTTCTGAGAATATTCAAGTTTGTACACATATTAAAAACTTCTCATGGTCCTTGGGGATAGCACCAGACTTGTGTGTAGGGATACAAATTCAAATCCTTTAGGCTGTGTTGTGAAGCATCCTGTGTAGTAATGTAAACTGCTGTCCAAAAGCAAGAGGAAGGGTGTATTTTTAGAGACATACAATAATCAGTTAGCGTACACAGGAGATATTAAGAAAGTATCTGCAACCTGCATGAAATTACTTGCCAGAATAATATATTCCCAAGAGTCTAGGATAGGGTGTCCCAAATGAGTAGAGGGGAATTTTAAGTTTATGAAATGTATCTTGTAAACTATAACAGCTTTTAAAAAAGACCAAATATTTAAATGGAGGCTATCCCATGGTTCACCCAAACCCCATAGCTGTTACTGGTGGCAATCTGCAATCGGTGGAGACTTATCCTTAAAACATCCCTCGTTTCCTTTGTTTAAAGCAACCTGAGTTTCTACATTAAAAAATAAATAAATAGATATGTATACCCTCAAATCCCCACAAAAATTCCAGATGCCTTTTCACCATGAGTCTGCCCTGTACTGTATCTTCTCTAAAGACAGGCACTTTCATGTTCACTATTTTCTTCAGCAACAGCCCAGTACCTGGGATACACGGGGAGCTCAAATATTTGTTGAACGAGTAAATATCTGTTGACTAAGTCGATTCCCATTATTGACTTTTTTCAACTAATATAGTTATTGCTCTTTCTGCCAACAGCTCCTGCTTTTCCTTCCCAATTTTTCTCTCCCGTTTCCTAACAGCTTTTATACAGATAGTGACTTGTCCATCCATGCAGTGACCCATACTTGCAAAGGGATTAGAGTTGATGCAGGTGTTCCATTGGGCCCCCATCATAAAGCACATTTATCCTCTAGGATAGAAACAATCCCTTCAGGTTGCTCTCTGTCTCTTGCACATTTATTAGTCTAATACCACGGGGAAGAGTTCATGAGGGTGATAAAAGTAGTGTGCTTGGGAGCTGTGGTTATTTCTAAATATTGAGTTTGATTTGTCATTGACTGCCAAATCCTCCCTGGCCTCAGCAGTGTCCTTGAAGAGTCTTCCTGCTCTTCTTAACAACTGTCTTCCTCTGTCTTACAGCGACTGATTTGTATCTATGGGTCACTGATTTTGACCGACTGCCAAGTCCAGTACGGCTGAACTCACTTTATCATTTGTTAGCGAGCCACAGTATTCTTGACCATATATTTAGCGGGTGTTTTGGACTAAGGTCTAAGATAATGCACAAGAGCAACTAAATGAGTAGCTCATCTGATACTCAGGGGAAATGCACTCTTATACTCTAGGTCGAGAGCTGTACAGAAATGAGGATGCCGGGAGTCTGAAAGATGAAGGCACTTTGGCCCTGAAATAATGGGTGAATGAATGCTTCTGATAAAATTCAGGAAAAATAGAAAGTTCCTATTATAAATAGAATTCTTCTGAAGAGTAAGACTGATCTTGAAAACACAATTATATCAAGTATATCTTTGTCCCATCATTCTTCTTCTTTCTCTTTCCTTTCTCCCTTTCCTTCTGAAAAAATAATTATTTGTATTCATTTCCCTAAACATGAATACTCATTACAGTGTATACATGCCTGTGGTTTCTTCAGTGATGAATGTACTGTGGAATTCATTGCTTTAATTTGTGTCCATTATTTGCTGTTAAAGGCAGCATGTTGTATCGTATGTGAAAACTGTCCAACCTCTACCTATGACATTTGTAGCAGGTCCAGAATTTGCATCGTGTCAATAGCTTGCCTAAATGTTTAGATTAAATAAAGGATTATGAAGTTAGAATATAGTTCAATCTATCTTAATTCCCTGGAATATATTAACCAGTCACTACTAAAAAGCTGATTCCATTAGCATTATCAGGGGCTATGTGGGAAGAGGAGTGGATCTTGGGTGTAGGGTATAGGGTATAGGGCTGAAGACAGAAAGCAAAGATGGGGTAGGAGAAAAGGCACTTTCAGTCCTACTCATGGACCCATCCCAGGATGAAGTCCTGACATCAGTGCCTGTCTCCACATTGTTATCCCATGAGACATCACTGTAAATCCCCATCGCTTCATAAATTCTGAAAAAAGAGAATTGTAAAGTTTAAAGGGCTCCTTTCCTTGCTATAAGTCTTCATGGACAAAAAATAAAAATAAAATTCATCTATTTATTCAGTCATTTATCAAACATTTACAAAAGGTCTGCTATGTTCCAAAAACTCTTCTAGGCACTTGGGATACATCAGAATACAAAACAGACAAAAATACCTGCCTTTATGGGCCTTGCACATTTAAAAATAACAGGTGGCTACTGATGTTGCATTTTTGACTCAACAAAATCCTGTTATTTCATGGTTCTGTGTTTATTCAATGAAGAGTAAATGTGGTTAAGGAAGCACAAATTTTTCAAAATTATTGTTAAATATATCTCTTCAATTACTCATGATAATGCCTAAAACCACATTCATATTGGGCAATCTTACTTTGAGTTATCGATCTGTTTTAATCTTTCAGGGCCCTTGAGTATGATGTAAATAACCCTGCTAGGAGTAGCGTCTTCAGATCCCAACCAGAGAATCCTCATGAGTGCTGGGGAAGAAAACAAGCAAAGAACAACATGACAACCTGGCAGGAGAGAGGAGGAAGGGCATCCAGGAGAAGAAAATAGGCAGTAACTGGGGAGCAGGAAAGGTTCCAGATGCCAGCTTGCAGGTTACTTAAATTTTGTCTAGAGCCGGACTAGATTTACAATATTCATTTCCAATTATCATCTCAATATCATTTGCAATGCCAGATTTCTGTTAAAAAGTAAGTCCTGGAGACATTTTTAGGAAGTCTTCCCTTTTTCAACCTCCCGATGTTTCTTTATATCAGCAAGATCTTATATATGTTGTGCTTACATGGAAAAGTCAGTAATGATCCATAAGAATATATGAGCCATCAAGAACAGGTGACAATAGTCCTGTTTATAAACTTTGAATTTATATATATACAAACAAGCTAAGGAGGCATGTGAACATTGCATGCAAATCTCACATGCAAATCTCTGTGTCCTAACTTCTTCATGCATGACTCAGTCACGGAATACATCCTACCAGTGACTAAGATTCTCATTTGAAAAACTCAACTCTGCAGCTTTGCCAGTTTAAAATTTCATTACTGTGAAGTTTATCTAAAAGAATGTTTTTAAAAAGAAATTCTGATGTGATCAACAGAAATGCATTTTTCTTTCTCCCTCCGCCACTGCCCATTTCTGGAACTGGATTGTTTTTACATGTTTAAATGTTATAAATGAATTTACAGGTGTAGTCAAATAGGCCCAAAGGCATTTAGCAAAAAAAAGAAAACTAAATTAAAAACAGAGAGCAAATTACCCTAATCTCTTTTGTCTTTTAAATGGACCCCTGGCATTGAATATTAACATGTCTCAGGTGGAGATGGAGTGAATGGATGTCATTAACGATTTATCTTTGGGGAGACTGAATTTAGAATGTGATTAAGCATCAGGATGTCTATCTTCCCCACATCATCTAGGGCTGTATGTTGCCTTCAGCAATGGGCATGCCATTAATCTGTTACTGATTTGCAACTGTTTGGACTTGAATCTAACTCATTTCTTTTGTTCACTTCCACCCCATTATTTTTGGAGATTGAAAAGGAAACAACTAAGCTAGCTTCATTTAAAAAATTTAGTGATTGCCTAGAAGTACAATGTAGCAATTTCCTGTTTCCTTTGATGGATTCCTCGTTGGTATAAGGAGTTTCTCTGAATTCTTTTCTACCCCGGCCAACCCCCATAGATACACAACTCATGTCTCTGTGTTTTATAAGAAGGAAAAAAAAGTTATTGCAAGACACTGGATTTGTGAATGATGGTTTATCTTAGTATCTTGGATTTTTCCTGAAAAGGAGTGATTATACAGTATGGGTATAAAGGGCAGTCAGTTGCCTCCCAGCGTCAAAGTATCTGAGAAAATAAATTCTTGGAGAGAAATTGGACTGGTGACCACTAAATCAAAAGGAATTGGGTGGGCACAAGGGATTTGTAACTCAGGCAAAGGAAAAGGCCAATTAATTATTTCTGTCTAGAATATTAATCACAGTATCCTCTAGATTTAGAATCTCTTATAAAAAGTATTGGTTCAGATGCCTTTGGTTGCAAGTATCAGATACTCTAATTCAAAATCCTAAATCTTAAACAATAAGAACATAATACTTCAGATCACTGGAAGGCTTTAAGTTAGGCTCAAGGTGAAATATAATTAGCAGCTTCTAAGAATCAGAAAGAACTCAGGTTCTTTTCATCTCATCATCTGTAGTTTGAACCTCTTCAAGTTGCCACTACTATTTGTGAATCATCATTGGAAAACACGTATTATAGAACAAATTGAGGGCAGAAGGGAAGCAGATAGACCTGACTCTAGTACTTTCTAGCCGTCTCAACCTTAGGCAAGTTCCTTAATCAACTGTAGACTCAGTTTTTATCATCTATATATTGGTGAAACCTTCACTGAGGGATTGTTAAAATAATTAGAAAGAATACGTTGGTTTTTTGGCCTGAGGTGACCCAACACTGGAGCCTACCTGGGCTCTTTAGTGGGGCTAATGGTGGATTCTGGGAGGGCTCACGCCAAGGAGTACTTCCCAGAATTTCTGCTGCCAGTGTCCTTGTCCTCACGGTGAGACACTGTCACCACCTGCCTCTGCGGCAGACCCTCCAACACTAGCAGCCGTGTGGCTGACAGGGTCTTGGTGCTCTGGCCAGGTGTCAGGCCTGTGCCTCTGAGGTGGGAGAGCCAAGTTCAGGACATTGGTCCACCAGAGACGTCCCGGCTCCACATAATATCAAATGGCAAAAGCTCTCCCAGAGATCTCCAGCTCCACTCAACAACCAGCAAGCTAGAATGCTGGACACCCTATGCCAAACAACTAGCAAGACAGGAACACAACCCCACCCATTAGCAGAGAGGCTGCTTAAAATCATAATAAGGTCACAGACACCCCAAAACACACCACCGGACGTGGTCCTGCCCAACAGAAAGACAAGATCCAGCCTCATCCATGAGAACACAGGCACTAGTCCCCTCGATCAGGAAGCCTACACAACCCACTGAACCAACCTTAGCCACTGGGAGCAGACACCAAAAACAACGGGAACTACGAACCTACAGCCTGCAAAAAGGAGACCCCAAACACAGTAAGTTAAGCAAAATGAGAAGACAGAAAAACACACAGCAGATGAAGGAGCAAGGTAAAAACCCACTAGACCAAAACAAATGAAGAGGAAATAGGCAGTCTACCTGAAAAAGAATTCAGAGTAATGATAGTAAAGATGATCCAAAATCTTGGAAACAGAATGCAGAAAATACAAGAAATGTTTAATAAGGAACTAGAAGAACTAAAGAGCAAACAAACAATGATGAACAGCACAATAAATGAAATTAAAAATTCTCTAGAAGGAATCAATAGCAGAATAACTGAGACAGAAGAACGGATAAGTGACTGGGAAGATAAAATAATGGAAATAACTACTGCAGAGCAGAATAAAGAAAAAAGAATGAAAAGAATTGAGGACAGTCTCAGGGACCTCTGGGACAACATTAAACGCACCAACATTCGAATTATAGGGGTCCCAGATGAAGAGAAAAAGAAAGGGACTGAGAAAATATTTGAAGAGATTATAGTTGAAAACTTCCCTAATATGGGAAAGGAAATAGTTAATCAAGTCCAGGAAGCACAGAGAGTCCCATACAGGATAAATCCAAGGAGAAACATGCCAAAACACATGTGAATCAAACTATCAAAAATTAAATACAAAGAAAAAATATTAAAAGCAGCAAGGGAAAAACAACAAATAACATACAAGGGAATCCCCATAAGGTTAAGAGCTGATCTTTCAGCAGAAACTCTGCAAGACAGAAGGGAGTGGCAGGACATATTTAATGTGATGAAAGGGAAAAACCGACAGCAAGGATCTCATTCAGATTTGACGGAGAAATTAAAACCTTTACAGACAAGTAAAAGCTAAGAGAATTCAGCACCACCAAACCAACTTTACAACAAATGCTAAAGGAACTTCTCTAGGCAGGAAACACAAGAGAAGGAAAAGACCTACAGTAACAAACCCAAAACAACTAAGAAAATGGTAATAGGAACATACATATCGATAATTACCTTAAATGTAAATGGATTAAATGCTCCAACCAAAAGACATAGACTGGCTGAATGGATACAAAAACAAGACCCGTATATATACTGTCTACAAGACACCCACTTCAGACCTAGGGA
Organism: Balaenoptera acutorostrata; assembly: GCF_949987535.1. Taxonomy (NCBI): domain Eukaryota; kingdom Metazoa; phylum Chordata; class Mammalia; order Artiodactyla; family Balaenopteridae; genus Balaenoptera; species Balaenoptera acutorostrata. Next base: position 22,822,513 of record NC_080080.1, on the reverse strand, counting down.
CACATACAGACTGAAAGTGAGGGGATGGAAAAAGATATTCCATGCAAATGGAAATCAAAAGAAAGCTGGAGTAGCAATTCTCCTATAAGACAAAATAGACTTTAAAATAAAGACTATTACAAGAGACAAAGAAGGACACTATACAATGATCAAGGGATCAATCCAAGAAGAAGATATAACAATTGTAAATATTTATGCACCCAACATAGGAGCACCTCAGTACGTAAGGCAAATGCTAACAGCCATAAAAGTGGAAATCAACAGTAACACAATCATAGTAGGGGACTTTAACACCCCACTTTCACCACTGGACAGATCATCTAAAATCAAAAGAAATAAGGAAACACAAGCTTTAAATGATACATTAAACAAGATGGACTTAATTGATATTTATAGAACATTACACCCAAAAACAACAGAATACACATTCTTCTCAAGTGCTTATGGAACATTCTCCAGGATAGATCATATCTTGGGTCACAAATCAAGCCCTGGTAATTTAAGAAATTGAAATCATATCAAGTATCTTTTCCGACCACAACGCTATGAGATTACATATGAATTACAGGAAAAAAATCTGTAAAAAATACACACACATGGAGGCTAAACAATACACTACTTAATAACCAAGAGATCACTGAAGGAATCAAAGAGGAATTCAAAAAATACCTAGAAACAAATGACAATGAAAACACGACGACCCAAAACCTGTGGGATGCAGCAAAAGCGGTTCTAAGAGGGAAGTTTATAGCAATACAATCCTATCTCAAGAAAAAAGAAACATCTCAAATAAACAACCTAACCTTACACCTAAAGCAATTAGAGAAGGAAGAACAAAAAAACCCCAAAGTTAGCAGAAGGAAAGAAATCATAAAGATCAGATCAGAAAAAAATGAAAAAGAAATGAAGGAAACAATAGCAAAGATCAATAATACTAAAAGCTGGTTCTTTGAGTACAGAAGCAAAATTGATAAACCATTAGCCAGACTCATCAAGAAAGAAAGGGAGAAGACTTAATCAACAGAATTAGAAATGAAAAAGAAGAAGTAACAACTGACACTGCAGAAATACGAAGGATCATGAGAGATCACTACAAGCAACTATATGCCAAAAAAAAGGGACAACCTGGAAGAAATGGACAGATTCTTAGAAATGCACAACCTTTGAAGACTGAACCAGGAAGAAATAGAAAATATAAACAGACCAATCACAAGCACTGAAATTGAGACTGTGATTAGAAATCTTCCAACAAACACAAGTCCAGGACCAGATGGCTTCACAGGTGAATTCTCTCAAACATTTAGAGAAGAGGTAACACCTATCCTTCTCAAACTCTTCCAAAAGATAGCAGAAGGAGGAACATTCCCAAACTCACTCTACAAGGCGACCATCACCCTGATACCAAAACCAGACAAAGATGTCACAAGAAAGAAAACTACAGGCCAATATCACTGATGAACATAGATGCAAAACTCCTGAACAAAATACTAGCAAACTGACTCCAACAGCACATTAAAGGGATCATACACCATGATCAAGTGGGGTTTATCTCAGGAATGCAAGGATTCTTCAATATACACAAATCAATCAATGTGATACACTGTATTCACAAACTGAAGGAAAAAAATCATATGATTATCTCAATAGATGCAGAAAAAGCTTTCGACAAAATTCAACACCCATTTATGATAAAAACGCTCCAGAAAGTAGGCATAGAGGGAACTTACCTCAACATAATAAAGGCCATATGTGACAAACCCGCAGCCAACATCGTTCTCAATAGTGAAAAACTGAAACCATTTCCACTAAGATCAGGAACAAGACAAGGTTGCCCACTCTCACCACTATTATTCAACATACTTTTGGAAGTTTTAACCACAGCAATCAGAGAAGAAAAAGAAATAAAAGGAATCCAAACTTGAAAAGAAGAAGTAAAGCTGTCACTGTTTGCAGATGACATGATACTATACATAGAGAATTCTAAAGACACTACCAGAAAACTACTAGAGCTAATCAATGAATTTGGTAAAGTAGCAGCATACAAAATTAATGCACAGAAATCTCTTGTATTCCTATACACTAATGATGAAAAATCTGAAAGAGAAATTAAGGAAGCACTCCCATTTACCACTGCAACAAAAAGAATAAAATACCTAGGAATAAACCTACCTAGGGAGACAAAAGACCTGTATGCAGAAAACTATAAGACACTGATGAAAGAAATTAAAGATGATACAAACAGATGGAGAGATATACCATGTTCTTGGATTGGAAGAATCAATATTGTGGAAATGACTATACTACACAAAGCAATCTACAGATTCAATGCAATCCCTATCAAACTACCACTGGCATTTTTCACAGAACTAGAACAAAAATTTTCACAATTTGTATGGAAACACAAAAGACCCCGAATAGCCAAAGCAATCTTGAGAAAGAAAAACAGAACTGGAGGAATCAGGCTCCCTGACTTCAGACTATACTACAAAGCTACAGTAATCAAGACAGTATGGTACTGGCACAAAAACAGAAATATAGATCAATGGAACAGGATAGAAAGCCCAGAGATAAACCCACACACATATGGTCACCTTATCTTTGATAAAGGAGGCAAGAATATACAGTGGAGAAAAGACAGCCTCTGCAATAAGTGGTGCTGGGAAAACTGGACAGCTACATGTAAAAGAATGAAATTAGAACACTCCCTAACACCATACACAAAAATAAACTCAAAATGGATTAAAGACCTAAATGTAAGGCCAGACACTATAAAACTCTTAGAGGAAAACATAGGCAGAACACTCTATGACATAAATCACAGCAAGATCCTTTTTGACCCACCTCCTAAAGAAATGGAAATAAAAACAAAAATAAACAAATGGGACCTAAGGAAACTTAAAATCTTTTGCACAGCAAAGGAAACCATAAACAAGACAAAAAGACAACCCTCAGAATGGAAGAAAATATTTGCAAATGAAGCAACTGACAAAGGAGTAATCTCCAAAATTTACAAGCAGCTCATGCAGCTCAATATCAAAAACACAAACAACCCAATCCAAAAATGGGCAGAAGACATAAATAGACATTTCTCCAAAGAAGATATACAGATTGCCAACAAACACATGAAAGGATGCTCAACATCACTAATCATTAGAGAAATGCAAGTCAAAACTACAATGAGGTATCACCTCACACCAGTCAGAATGGCCATCATCAAAAAATCTACAAACAATAAATTCTGGAGAGGGTGTGGAGAAAAGGGAACACTCTTGCACTGTTGGTGGGAATGTAAATTGATACAGCCACTGTGGAGAACAGTATGGAGGTTCCTTAAAAAACTAAAAATAGAGCTACCATATGACCCAGCAATCCCACTACTGGGCATATACCCTGAGAAAACCATAATTCAAAAAGAGTCATGTACCACAATGTTCACTGCAGCTCTATTTACAATAGCCAGGACATGGAAGCAACCTAAGTGTCCACTGACAGTTGAATGGATAAAGAAGATGTGGCACATATATACAATGGAATATTACTCAGCCTTAAAAAGAAACGAAATTGAGTTATTTGTAGTGAGGTGGATGGACCTAGAGTCTGTCATACAGAGTGCAGTAAGTCAGAAAGAGAAAAACAAATACTGTATGTTAATACACATATATGGAATGTAAAAAAAAAAAAATGGCTATGAAGAACCTAGGGGCAGGACAGGAATAAAGACGCAGATGTAGAGAATGGACTTGAGGACACAGGGCGGGGAAAGGGTAAGCTGGGACGAAGTGAGAGAGTGGCATATATACACTACCAAATGCAAAATAGATAGCTAGTGGGAAGCAGCCGCATAGCACAGGGAGATCAGCTTGGTGCTTTGTGACCACCTAGAGGGTTGGGATACGGAGTGTGGGAGGGAGATGTAAGAGGGAGGAGATATGCAGATATATGTATATGTATAGCTGATTCACTTTGTTATAAAGCGGAAACTAACATACCATTGTAAAGCAATTATACTCCAATAAAGATGTTAAAAAAAAAGAATAGGTGTACAATGCCTGAGTTATAATAAATATTCATGAAATAGTAGATGTTATTTTTGTTATTAGTTCAAGAAATAGCTTGTTGGTTAGGGAAACTAGATGGTGAGCTAATCTGCTCCCATTGGGCAACATGTTAAGAAATCATCTCTCAGAGTGGGTCATGTTTGTAGATTGTTAATCTTATCCATATTATATTTATTTTTCTGTTTTAGTTAGACCCTCTATCAGCCAGAATTCAGTCAGGAAAGCAAAGTGTCTATAGAGACCTGGAAGGGAGGTATTGGAGAACCAGAGAAATGATCATTAACCACTCAAGCACTGTTTGTTGCTTGCAGGGAAAGCCAAGATGCCATGCAGATTTGGCAACCGATGTGGGACCAGCACAAAGAGGAAGATGAGGTCAACAGAAACTGCAGCTGCTGGGGAAGTAGCTCCTGTTAAGTAACTACAGCCTTAGTAGGTTGAGGATGTGCTGGTTCCTGGGTCTGCCCATCGCCAGGCTTGAGGGTCATAACCTTCTGAGAGTAATGGCTTTTGGCTTTGCTTCCACCTTCCAAATTTCATACCAGCTCTCCCTTTAGCCAACTCTCCCTTAAAACAATATAAAGAAGGGGATTCTGGTACAAATTTATAATAACCAGTTCCAATTGCAGGTGTGGGAGTGGGCCAGATGTTCTCCTCCCTTCATAGTTTTTACTCATTTATACTCTTTCCTTTTGTCCCCAGTACAGTTTGAAAAATAGTGTCTAGATCATTGCTGAAAGAGTCTACTTTTTGAGAATGTATCTCATTTTTGCCTTAGTTTTAAAAAATAATTTAAATATAAACTAGGTTTATATATACATAATTAAGAGCAAACTAGACTATTTCTATACTACCCTGACACTTTAGCAGCTGAGTACCACTGATGGTGTTGGGAGAACCCAGTACTGTGCATCAGGGGATTTGGGCCCCTGTCCTATTTGTACCATATGCTTACCAGGCGAGCTGGTGAACCTTGGTTCTCTCCACATCCATAGTTGATGAGTGAAGGGATCATATATAAAAATTTATCAGTTTTCTACCTGAGAATAATAATATTCTTTGCAGCCTATGATGGAGATGTTTTAGAACCACTAAAACCTCATAGGGGTGCAGGATTTATTAGATACATTTATTTTTCAAATTAAGTATTCCAAAAGTATATTTATGCATTCAGGGGTAAAAAAGAGTACATGAAAATATACAAAATTCTAAAAGTATCTCTCTCCATTTGGGGGTTAAAAAAAGTATATAAAATATGCAAAATTTAACATTTTATCTATAGTATAAATACGAATATGAATTTGAAGCTTTCCTCTTTAAGGTATATAGCCCACCCACAGGGGGCCACTGACCAGAAGTTTTCATTGCTCCTCCTACCTGCAGGAGGACTTGGAAATGTTCTTCCTCTTGAGGAGATTATATCTCTCTACCTGACAAGTCCCTGTTCCATTGCCACCTGCCACATATAGCTGCCACCACCCCAGGCTTTCTGTGGTGCATTCCTGTCCACATCCTTGGGTACAGAATATGTCCTGGCCAACCCTGCTTTCTTCTTCCTCTCAGGAACACAAGGAGAAAACATTTTCTGATCTTTATGTGCTTCAGTCAAGAAAGGTCAGTTTAAAAAAAAAAAAAAAAAAAAAAAGAAAGGTCAGTTTTTCAGCATATCCTGAGAGGTAAAATGGAGTGCTAGAGATATATTCAGACATAACAGGGAAGGGATCAGGGATTTGAAAACACACACAACTTCTGTTTCAGGTCATTTAGAAAGATTTTTGGATTATAAGAGTTGATGGTGGACAGATGTGTCTCTACAATTCTGAGCTTTAAAAAAAAAACAACCTTGAAACATCTGATGAGAGATTAGGAAATCTACATCTATCATTATACAAATGAATTTGAGGGAGAATGTTTTTGTCTTTTTCTCATGGGTAAGAGACTGGATGAATGGGAAAGCACTTATTAAAAGCTTTGGAATAAAGGTGCTGCACACAACACACATACTTCATCAGGCATTATAATGCAATACTGCAACTTTCTTTAAAATATAACTCTGCAATTGCCCATTCAGGACCACACTAGCTTAACTAAGACAATGAGTGATGCTTTTCCCCTGGTGCATCTTTAGGAGCATAAACATAGGTTCAACTGAAAGATTAGTGTTTTGATTTTTTGGCTGGGTTTCCTCTCCATGGTTACTCAAATAAAGAGACAGAAAAGGCTTCTATACTTTGGTGCTTTACCCAAATCCAGAGAGGTGTATTGGGAGATATTGCACACAAGCAATTATTTCAGCACTGAATTTATAAAACTCAGTCACACAGAACCTGGATGGAAAGCAACAGTTTCTCATCCCAAATTTGTCACTGTTTCAGCCACAAGAGCTTGAATTTTACCTCTCAGCTTTTGTTCTCCCATCATTATATCTCTTATTCTATCTACTTTGCAAACTCTCTCATGTGAAGCCCTCATAAAGTGATGAATATGACAGTGCTGTAAAACCTGAGAAAAGCTATCCAAATACAAGACTCTATACACTATTATTTTTATTGGCTGTCTCTTACTGAGCAGTTTAGGGAACCAGCAGTGTTTCAAGAGATTAAGATCTCAACTTTGCATCTCAATGAAAAACAGCACTTCTAGGATTGCAAGGCCCTTCTTATAACATCTCTCCTGGGGGCGGGGGGAATACCTTCTGCTTAATCATCAACATCACCACTCCCTCCACTGAGAGTGATATCTGATGATGAATTACTCTAGAAGCGATCTAGCCTCACCCCTTGCTAGGCTGGGGAAACCTAAGCTGGTCATAGCATTTGTCTTCAGATGCAATGAAAACAAAAATCAAGGTCCATAGGAACACTAACTTTGCCAGTATATATTTGGACGCTTTATTTTTACTCTTTCCCTATGCAAAGTTGCTCATCGTGTTTTACAACCCTCATCTTTCCCTTTCATTCTCTCTCTTATGTGGTAATGAATAACTATCATTTCCTCATCTGTACATTCATTTCACACATGTTTGGGACCAGTTCTTTAGTAAGGACTGAATTCGGTCTTGGTCCACATGATGAACACGATTTCTGTCCTCACAAGTATTATAGTCTAGAGTTAGATAGAGGCAAGTATAAGTGTATTACAGGAAGAGGCAGAAGTACCCCAGCATATGTGCATACTTGAACGCAGGAAAGAGAATATTTGAGAAAAATTAATGCCCAACAACTGATCTCTGTTCCCCCCACTCCTAGGCTGAGAGCACCTAATCCAGTTTTAGGGGATTGACTTAGGCTTCTAAATTGAATCCTGAAAGGAGGAGTAGGATTTGGTGACTCCATCCTAATTTCCCTTTAATTATTATATCTATGATCTCATCTTCTCTTTTTGACTGTATCCACTGTCTTTACTTGGCCATAAACAACTGGCATTCTAAGCCACCATTGTAACTGTAACTTTAAAAGATACTTTTTCAGTATCCACCAGCTGTAAGCCTGAATTGAAATGGTTTAGTTGCATCTGGATTATTAGAGGGAAGAATTGATAATGTTGACGACAGAACTACTTAATAAAGCTCTACAATAAATTATTATAATATCACTTTGTTGCTTCTTTCTATTCTCAATAAAGCATTTCTGAATAACCCTTCTTAGGAGCCTCTAAGCCAGCACATTCCAACTGTACCCCACTATTGACTCTCAAGGGGTCCTTTGGAATGTCAGTTTGAACAACAACGTTAGTTTGAACTTCATTAAGAATACTTTAACTGTCTTAAGACGTGTAATAAAAATGATACACATATTTTAACATACTGATATCAACTGCCACACTGATTTGTACAGATAAACTTATCTTTATGCAAACCTGAGAGGAATGTCTACCTGCTACCCTGCAAAACTCTTTAAAAGCTGTTGCCATTGCAACTACTTATATATGTGAATTAGGAGTTGCTCAATTCTGTAGAAAGAAAACAAAATATATCAATAAATTGAATGCTGAAACTTATTTGACTGTCCTCTGTGACACTCATTTTCAGAATTTTTATTTATCAAAATGACCTTTTATTTTGAATGACTCTGTGATACATAATTGCTATCAATTTAAACCTACAAATAGAAAAATATGTTTTCATACATTGGTATTCTGTCATAGATTTTTGCTTTGGAAAAAGATCCCTTTGCTCAGTAGGTTTGAAAACTGTTGATCTAAGCTCTTGTCCTGCTTCATTTCTCATGCACAGTAATGACATCTTAGCAGGGTTTGAAGCTTCAACTTATAAATACAATTCAAATAAGAGTAAGCTGCTGTTGTTGAATCACATGGATTGATTTTACCTTCCAATGCTTCTCATAGGAGTAGCAATATTGTTGCTTTTAAGGGTGACATTGATGTCTGATGTTTGGCCCTTTGCCTTTACTTAAAAATTATTTGTATACATTTTTATAAATTTAAGAGTCTGTTATATCACATAATTACTCAAGGCAGTTGGTTTTTCCACATACAAGGTTTGGATTTTCCTTTCTTCTTTCTACCTTGTCACCTCCATGCTTTTCGTTTTTTTAACGTCTTTATTGGAGTATAATTGCTTTACAATGGTGTGTTAGTTTCTGCTTTATAACAAAGTGAATCAGCTATACATATACATATATCCCCATATCTCCTCCCTCTTGTGTCTCCCTCCCACTCTCCCTATCCCACCCCTCTAGGTGGTCACAAAGCACCGAGCTGATCCCCCCATGCTATGTGGCTGCTTCCCACTAGCTACCTATTTTACATTTGGTAGTGTATGTATGTCCATGCCACGCTCTCACTTCGTCCCAGCTTACCTTTCTGCCTCCCCATGTCCTCAAGTCCATTCTCTGCATCTGCATCTTTATTCCTGTCCTGCCCCTAGGTTCTTCAGAACCATTTTTTTTTTTCTAGGTTCCATATATATGTGTTAGCATACGGTATTTGTTTTTCTCTTTCTGACTTACTTCACTCTGTATGACAGACTATATAGGTCAATCCACCTCACTACAAATAACTCAGTTTCATTTCTCTTTATGGCTGAGTAATATTCCATTGTATATATGTGCCACATCTTCTTTATCCATTCATCTGTCGATGGACACTTAGTCACCTCTATGCTTTTTTATTGTCATGGTTTAGTACTGCCTGGTATCCAGGTCTGTTGCTATAACATGAATTGACTCTTTCAGATATTAGTTTGACTCACTCTCATCAAAACCAAACCTATTCTGTGCACAACTCTTTCAGGGCTGATACTAATTTGGCTCTTTGATAATGGATAAGTACTTTCTTTTTTCATAAAAAAAAATTCGTTTTAACCTAAAGGTTAAAGTTCATGTGTTAATCTTGACTTTCATCGTCTGTGACTTCAAAGTCAAAGTCAACGACTGCCAACATAAATGATCAGGAGTAGGACACTCTGACAGTGTAGGCAGCCATATGGATAGTTCTTGGGTAGTTAGTGCCAAATTATCAAAATATATTTTAAAAATACTATTTGTTTCTTAATTCCCATACAGGTACAAGTCTAAAAAATTATGCTGTATCTCATTACTATTAATTGGGATCACTCCAATTTTGTCTAATAAGCAGAGACAGATTTTTGGTAGTGATGAATGTCAATATTTATCAACAGAGATAACTATTATCACAGAGGAATCAGGGGTCAAACTTTATCTGAAAAGATGTTCTCCTGACACTCATCAATCATGAAGTTGCATTGGAACATTTTGTGAATTGTCTAATTATTGGACCATTTTAATTGTATGTGTCCATACATTTTTCATTCTGTCCCTAAATGTTGTAATTTAAGAAGTTATTTCTAAAACTGCTATTTAAGCATGGCTGGGAATTGATGGTATATAAAATGTACTTTTCCCATCAGTAAACCACGAACAAGATTTTTTTTCTCTGTTATCATACCGTCTTATCAGAAGAAAATATTTTTTGTTCAGTTCAGCTGTAGGCAATAAACATGCAGATACCTATATCTACAATCTGATTGTTAACTCTGCTCCAGATCATATTGCCATAGACTTTGGAGGAGCGCTTCCTATTTTGTTAATGAAATTTTTCCAATCATCTGCGACAGGAATCTTTTCTATTTGATCCAAGTGGGAATTAATTAAAGACTCAAACTCCCTTTCTTCTGAAATTAGTGGAATTCAACTGGACTTCTAAGAGAGAAGTTCTGCAATAAACAAGATCCCAGCAAAATACAACATCTAAACAAGAACATTTAATTATGTTTGAGTGCTATTTCTTGAACTTAATTGATAAAGGATGTATATTTCTGTTGAACCCTAATAACATTCCAGCAACTAACTTTCCAAAGAACACACGCACTTTAGGAAACATTGGCAAAGTGTTCCTATACACACCTAGGCAATGGTCACTCAAGGAGTTGTCCAAGGCCCAAAGACAGGGGCAGAAAAAGCTAAAAGTTTTTCTACTGTAAGATAGTTGAATTATCCATTTATAATGAAGTAAAAAATGGTGTAAATAAAACTGTATTTAAGTACAAACTGAACATTCTTGGTATTTAAATAATCATAAACACAATACTTTTGGTTTTCTATTTTGGGGTAGCCATGTTGAAATAGCCTACATTTATAACAAATTTAATGCAAACTCATTCTGATGATACTCCAGTGGTTTGAAAATTTTTAATCGCCTTCTTTTAAGAATACTATACTCATAAAGAATAGCATAAAACAGGAGAGATGCTAGATTATTGTCTCCTATTGATCTATACTGTATTTTTTCCTGGCAGCATGAATATATTTAAATAATTGAAAAATTCAGGATTTATTTTAATTCACTTGGCACCAAAAACGTTTCTCAGTTTGTTGGAATGTGAAAGAAGACAGTAATACCAGTAGGCATTCTGTAATACTGTCAAATGCCCATGAATTGAAAAGAAAGCTGACTCAATGAGCTAGTTAAATAAAATGGACTAGTGTATATTTGGCAATTCTGAGTTGAGAAGATTTTGATGAATTATGAGGCTGCATACATATGTAAAACAGGACAAAGTATTTACGAATCAAAAGAAAGTCTGCTTTCCTCCAATATGTTGTGTTTTACTCTAGTGATTCATACTTATAAATAAATACAAATATCTCACATGTTCCTAGCACACAGTAAGTACTTAATAAATATTAAATATTATTAACTTTATCCTCATTATTATCAGATACTTGTTGTACTTTTTGTAATAAAAGATGGAACCTGAATGACCGTGAAAGAAAAATTGAATTGGTAACTTTTTCACCTAAATGTTAAACTGATGGCACCTCGGCAGCTCTCCTGTGGATGCCACTTAACACAAATTAAATTAAAGGTATTGGGCACTGGACCTGTGCTTTAGGGAAGTAGGTACCATTAGTCTCCTCTGAGTTCTCTAAATCTTTCAGCCATGTTGCCTGGCGCTGACTTGTTGGTGTGCAAAATTTGTTCTCTCTGTGTGAAAAAGTTGCTCAGAATCCATGCGAATGTTCCACACTGATTACCCATGACATGCATCCTCTGCTCCCAGATTCATTCCATCATTTCACATGTGATGGCTTCATGTCAATGAACCTTAGTTTACCTTCAGTAAAGTAAGCTAGCAATCAATATTGACACCAAACGGTCTCACCATATAATGGCTACTGGTTACGAAAATCAATCAAAGGAACAGGGCCTTAGAAGGTACTCCCTGAGCGACAAGATGTTCTGACAGAGGATCTGTCAGTGCTTAACAATCCATCTCTGCCTCATTCAGGAAGTCTATCTCCCTGCTGAAGGTGTTACTGAAATATCAAGTGAAAAACCGTGCAAAGGAAAGATGACTCCTCCCAATAGTAAGAAGTTCAGAAACACGGGACCAGCCAGCTGTGGTGAAGTGACTGAAATGTGTGCTCTACCACTCTGTCTTATATAAGTGTTCCCCTCTGAAACCATTTTATAAATAAGAATAAAATTGCTATAGATTCTTCTAGAATATCTGAACCTAACTTTTTTGAAACAAGTCCCATGAAAGGAAATGGAAAAACAGCATTCCTATATCAATATATGAGCCCTAAGAGGACCATTCAAACATAAGAAATATTGTGTGGGAGAGTTAAATATCCTTATTTTTTTAATTAAAAACTGCTTGAATTCAGAAATGGATACTAAAAGAAGCAAGGTAGATTTAAAAATAAAAAGAGGCATTAGTCTTTATATTAAAACAATAAAGCAAAAAAACCCAAATCAGGATTATTTTACTAGGTGCAATATTTTGTCATTTGCACTATTCTTTGTAACATAAAAAAGTTTAAAATAAGTTATTTTCTGGGCTTGTAATAAATTCTTCTGCAGTATGTTTAATATTTACTATAGACTACCCAGGAAAAAAAAATCTCACCAAGAGCTCAAGTCAGGATAAAAATGAGCTGCTTAAAGAAATTACCCCTGGGGAAGTATAAGAGGCAACTTAGTTTATAAGTGATGGGAAGACATGAGGTTTGGATGATTTTTTTTTCACTGAGTGAAATAACTTTTTTACATATATTCTTGAAAATCTCCATGCAGCTTCTAGGAGAAATATTGCCCTTCTACTAAAGTAAGAACATACAGCAATGGCACACTTTTTTTTTTTTTACTAAATACTGGCTCCCAAATTTCTTTGCTAGTGATACACAGAATACAAAAGGAATAGTTTGACAAGTTACAATCAGTTCAGTTGGGATACATTGTTTGAGTATGAGTCTGAAACTCCAAGAAGAGTCCTAGATATAGAATTAAGTTGATTTTTTTCATACAAAATTATCTAGCACAATATATTGATTAATCAATATAATGCCAATTTATAATAACACCAAGTTCTCATTATATGTGGGTCATTTCTTGAGCACTCTGAACTGTTACATTGACATACAGTACTTGCCCACTCCCATGCCAACATTACACTAATTTTATTTTAAATGTCTTGTTATTGCATAAATAAGTCTCCACACCTTATCTCTACCACATCTTCTTCTTCCTCTTCAAAATTGTCTTGGCTGTTTTGGTTCTTTTTTTTTTTATACAGCAGGTTCTTCTTAGTCATCCATTTTATACACATCAGTATATACATGTCAATCCCAATCTCCCAATTCATCCCACCCCCCGCCGCTTCCCCCCTTGGTGTCCATACATTTGTTCTCTACATCTGTGTCTCCATTTCTGCCGTGCAAACTGTTTCATCTGTACCATTTTTCTAGGTTCCACACATATGAATATACGATATTTGTTTTTTTCTTTCTGACTTACTTCACTCTGTATGATAGTCTCTAGATCCATCCACATCTCAACAAATGACCCAATTTCATTCCTTTTTATGGCTGAGTAATATTCCATTGTATATATGTACCACTACTTCTTTATCCATTCGTCTGTCGATGGGCATTTAGGTTGCTTCCATGAACTGGCTATTGTAAATACTGCTGCAATGAACACTGGTGTGCATGTGTCTTTTTGAATTATGGTTTTCTGTGGGTATATGCCCAGTAGTGGGATTGCTGGGTCATATGGTAGTTCTATTTTTTGTTTTTTAAGGAACCTCCATACTGTTCTCCATAGTGGCTGTATCAATTTACATTCCCACCAACAGTGCAAGAGGGTTCCCTTTTCTCCAGACCCTCTCCAGCATTTGTTGTTTGTAGATTTCCTGATGATGCCCATTCTAACTGGTGTGAGGGGATACCTCATTGTAGTTTTGATTTGCATTTCTCTAATAATTAGTGATGTGGAGCAGCTTTTCACGTGCTTCTTGGCCATCTGTACGTCTTCTTTGGAGAAATGTCTATTTAGGTCTGCTGGCCATTTTTGGATTGGGTTGTTTGTTTTTTTAATATTGAGCTGCATGAGTTGTTTATTTATTTTGGAGATTAATCCTTTGTCCAATGATTCGTTTGCAAATATTTTCTCCCATTCTGAGGGTTGTCTTTTCATCTTGTTTATGGTTTCCTTTGCTTAGCGAAAGCTTTGAAGTTTCCTTAGGTCCCATTTGTTTATTTTTGTTTTTAGTTCCATTACTCTAGGAGGTGGATCAAAAAAGATCTTGCTGTGATTTATGTCCAAGAGTGTTCTTCCTAGGTTTTCCTCTAAGAGTTTTATAGTGTCCAGTCTTACATTTAGGTCTCTAATCCATTTTGAGTTTATTTTTGTGTATGGTGTTAGGGACTGTTTTAATTTCATTCTTTTACATGTAGCTGTCTAGTTTTCCCAGCACCACTTACTGAAGAGACTGTCTTTTCTCCATTGTATATCCTTGCCTCCTTTGCAATAGATTAGTTGCCAATAGGTGCATGGGTTTATCTCTGGGCTTTCTATCTTGTTCCATTGATCTATGTTTCTGTTTTTGTGCCAGTACCATATTGTCTTGATTACTGTAGCTTTGTAGTATACTCTGAAGTCAGGGAGTCTGATTCCTCCAGCTCCGTTTTTTCCCTCAAGACTGCTTTGGGTATTTGGGGTCTTTTGTGTCTCCATACAAATTTTAAGATTTTTTGTTCTAGTTCTGTGAAAAATGCCACTGGTAATTTGATAGGGATTGCACTGAATCTGTAGATTGCTTTGGGTGGTATAGTCATTTTCACAATATTGATTCTTCCAATCCAAGAACATGGTATATCTCTCCATCTGTCTATATCATCTTTAATTTCTTTCATCAGTGTCTTATAGTTTTCTGCATACGGGTCTTTTGTCTCCCTAGGTAGGTTTGTTCCTTGGTATTTTATTCTTTTTGTTGCAATGGTAAATGGGAGTGTTTCCTTAATTTCTCTTTCAGATTTTTCATCATTAGTGTATAGAATGGCACACTCTTTTTTTTTTTTTTTTTTTTTAAAGCGAATGCCGGGTTTTTTGTTTTTGTTTTTTTGTTTGTTTTTTTAAATTTATTTATTTATTTATTTTTGGCTGTGTTGGGTCTTCGTTTCTGTGCGCGGGCTTTCTCTAGTTGTGGCAAGCGGGGGCCACTCTTCATTGCGGTGCGCAGGCCTCTCACCGTCGCGGCCTCTCTTGTTGCGGAGCACAGGCTCCAGACGCGCAGGCTCAGCAATCGTGGCTCACGGGCCCAGTTGCTCCGCGGCATGTGGGATCTTCCCAGACCAGGGCTCGAACCCGTGTGCCCTGCATTGGCAGGCAGATTCTCAACCACTGCGCCACCAGGGAAGCCCGGCACACTCTTTTATTAAACTAGGTTTCGCACATTCTTTCCTACGTTGCCCCCACTCCATCACTATATCACAAAAATTTCTCAGTTAAAAGTCTCCTTGATGGACCTAGAGATTATCATACTAAGTGAAGTAAGCCACACAAAGACTAATATCATATGATATCGCTTATATGTGGAATCAAAAGAAAAAAAAAGACATAAATGAACTTATTTCTAAAACAGAGACTCACAGATGCAGAAAACAGACTAATGGTTACCAAAGGGGAAGTGGGGGGGGGGGGTGGGGAGGAATAAATTAGGAAGCTGGGGTTAACATATACATACTACTTTTGATGTATATATATATAATAGACAACCAACCAGGACCTACTGTAAAGCACAGGGAACTATACTCTCAATATTATGAAATAATTTATAAGGGGAAATACTCTGAAAAAGAATATATATGTATACACATATATATATAACTAAATCGCTGTGCGGTACACCTGAAACTTATACGATATTGTAAGTCACCTATTCTTCAATAAAAAAAAATTTTTTTTTAAGTCTTGTCTCTACCACATGTAAGGTTTATCAAGCAAGGAGATAACCATGAATATAAACATAGTTAACGTGCTAAGAGGCTAGAAGAATACAGGGTGAGATTTTCTAACGTTCTCAATAAAGCTATAGGTTAAATAAAAATCAGGATATATCACACTGAATCAAGTGGTCCTTTTGAAAAACACAACTGTAGCACCAGCGCCCTCCACCTAAATTTGACCTTATCTATTAATCCTCCTAATCTCTTTTTCTCATTTCTTCTTTAAGAGCAACTGTTAGAGCTGGTTTCCTCTTCACTTTGGATTTCAGCTGAAACAGGAAGCTGAGGGGTGCAGGAGGAGTCTGCCTCTGCTGTTTACTCCCCTTTTTTAATGAAGCCTTCAGAAACATCTTTCCTCTTCTGCGCTCTGGTTAAATACGTACTCGGGGCCAAAGCACCTGCTGACTGATTTCTCTAATTCACATGATAAGATTTGAAACAGTTCTGCAGGCTTCCTGCTTGCCCTTCAAGTCCTGCTGCAGGTTATTTGCTCTGCCTCTGTTTTCTCAGCATGCTTAATAGGACACGCACAGATGCTATCAACGGTCTTATTTAATCCTTTGCTGGTGCTGTGCAATTCCAAAAAAAAAAAAAGTATTGTACACAACTTGAAACCAAATTAAATTTGCCCTTCAGTTTGTAAAGGCCCTGAAGATTCTAAGATGGAAAGTTGGAGCAAAATTGAGTGCCCCTACTTTTGTGTCATATATTACAAACTATTGGAAGGTAAGTTAAGGCTCTCTTTATCCTGGTCTTCACAGAGCTGGTGGGAGAAAATTCTATTTCTGATAGAATTTTCTCCTTTCCTTCCCCCCCCCCCCCACCCCTCCCCTGACCTCTCCAAGCACTTCTGGAGAAGAGAGATGAATAGGAAATGCTGGTAGTCTGATCACTTTTGTGTGGACCCAAGGTCATTTTCTGAGTGTGAGCTGCTGTTGCTCGTTCCTCAGAGATGTGGCCAGTGAATTATAGAAAGGCTCTTTCTTCTTGCCAGGGAGATAGCTTCCTTGCACCATCTTCCCTGACAAAAATAGACACTTCTGGCTGATTCCAACTGCAGAAAAAAAAGTACCCATGAACACCTGTATATCCTTGCCCTAGATGTATGAACTAACATTTTACCAATGTGTACTTTCTCTCCCTCTCTTTCTTTCTCTCTTTCTCTGTCTCTCTGCCTTTCTCGTATACAAAATAAATATATTTACACACACACTTTTTTTTCTGAATTATTCGAACAAGTTATAATCATTATGAATTTCATCCAAGAACACTTCGGCATGTATCACCTAAGAATGAGGACGTTCTTCTATAAAACCACATACTCTCACACTGAAATAATTTTAAGTAGACACAATAATATTACCTAATATACATATTCCATATTGAAATTTCCCCAACTGTCCCAATTTTTTTCTGATTCAGGATCTACCCAAGGATTAGGGACTGAATTTTTTTTTTTTTTTTTTTTTTTTTTTTTAAATAAGACTTTTTTAGTTTGTTATTTTTGCCCCAGGAACTTTTTTTTTTTTTTTAATTTTTATTTATTTATTTTTATTTATTTATGGCTGTGTTGGGTCTTCGTTTCTGTGCGAGGGCTTTCTCCAGTTGCAGCAAGTGGGGGCCACTCTTCATCGCGGTGCGCGGGCCTCTCATTATCGCGGCCTCTCTTGTTGCGGAGCACAGGCTCCAGACGCGCAGGCTCAGCAGCTGTGGCTCACGGGCCTAGTTGCTCCGCGGCATGTGGGATCTTCCCAGACCAGGGCTCGAACCCGTGTCCCCTGCATTGGCAGGCAGACTCTCAACCACTGCGCCACCAGGGAAGCCCAGGGACTGAATTTGATTGTCATGTCTTCTTCATCTCCTATCTATCATGCCATTGAAAATTTTGGCAAGTTGGCAGGTAAAACAAACAACTTACAATCTGTCCAGTCACTTCCCTAAGATTAGGTTAAATATTTCTCCATGGATACTACACACATAATGTTGTGAATTTCCCAATACATCATTTTAGGAAGCACGTGTTGCCAGTGGACCCATTATCGATGATGCTAACTTTGGTTACTTGGTTGAGGCCATGTCTACCAGATCTTTCCATTGTGAAAGAACCTTTCTTTCTCTCTTTCTAATCAGTAGGTAATCTGTGGGGTGATACTATGAGATCACATTAAGTGTTGTTTCCTAGTTACAACGTGTTTTTTGCCATGCATGAGTATTTTACCATTCATTAGTTATCTTTGCCTCAGTTAATTACTAAATTCAGATGGTTATTTTCCAATTTGGCCATTCCTCCTACATTCATAAGCTGGTATTCTTCTGTAATAATATTTCTTCCTTCTCCTTTTTCTTGAGTAACACTATGGGTGCAGAACTCTTTCTTTATTCAATAATTACAACATTGAATATATATGACTACATAAAAAGATGATTTTTATATATTAAAATGATCAATTCTGAAACCCACACCTGGATTCTTTTTTATTCTTTTAAAATCTGTGGTCACAACCAGTACAGAAGTCCTGAAATATTTATTCCATAGTTGTATAGTGGCAAGGTTTTCAAAAGAGACACAAAGAGAAATAAAGTCTTTGTTTCTTGGAACTCGATAAACTAATCAGATGGCCAGTTGGTTATGGGAATTTTCACTTATGGAGAAAACAGAACTAAGCATTGGATTTGGCAATTTGGACCATGACAGTTCTCTGCATTTACAGGAAAACAAAAAGTCTTCCATATTAAGAAGCTGAGTTCTCTGGAAAGATAAAAATAAGAAACTGATTAACTGAAATGAAGACAGAAAAATATCCAAAGAACCAGCCAACACACTAATAAAAGAAACCCAGAAGCAATCAAATACATAATTTGACTTGTATAGGCTTATAAGAGTGCTGATGGTGAGCAGGGCATTTTTAATAAGAAAACCAGATGTGACATGCATGTGATCCAAATCCTCCCTTTCTTTCCTGGCCTGCTGCAGTTGCATAGTTCAAAACCCAACTACCATATCAGGATGGCAGTCTTCCTCCTTACAATTTTAGGTAACTCTTGGAGAAGAGAAAATGCAAAAGGGGTAGCTTTTCTTAATTATAGAATTTAGATATTTTTCACAGAAAAGTTCAACTACTTTTAGAGTCCAAATAATTTCCGAAAAAGTTTCTCTCTTAAAAAGATTACAAAAGTTCAAAAGGAACATCTTCAGTTATTATTTTTTGCCTCAACTTTCATTTACCAGAAATTGTTCTATCATTTTCTCCCTGTGAAATAGTATCAATAATATGAACCATAAGTATACAAACTTGTTTTTAAAAGTAATAGAAAGAAAGAAAGAAAGAGAAAGGAAAGAAAGAAGGAAGAAAAGAAAAGATGGAAGAAAAGAAGAAAAAAAGAGAAAAAAAAACCCCTTTCTATCTCAAGGTACCTACAAAATCAAGTTAAAGTGACAAAATCCAATGGTTTACTGGGTGGATGAGAGTCACTGCAGTGGAATGCAATGTGGATGTATTTCAGAGATAGAAACCTAGTTCCCTGGGGTATGTGATTGCTTCCACACTGGGGAAATGGTATAAACAGTTCATGAAATTTACAGAGAGGGAAGGAGACAAAGTAAGCAAGAGAGTTTAAATATGTAAAGGGCAGGCAGAGATGGAAGACAGCTAGAATAGTGAATGAGTAAAGTCTGGAGAACAAACTGAGATAAGAAGTTATGAAAGAAAAAATAGGTAAAGTGATTTTAAATCACTAAGAATTAAAAAGAAGAACAATTCAAGGCAACAATAACAAAAGAGATAATTTATTGGACCCATACCATAAGCCAACACTTCACATAGTTATCTCGTTTAATCCTCCCAACAGTTCTGCAAAATAGGTGTTATGATTCCCATTTTACAAACTGGGAAATGGAGATTCATAGAGATTCTCTTATTGGCCCAAGTTTCTAGCTGAGAAAGGTGGGACTCACGGAAAATACTTCCCTCAATGAGGATCATTCCCCTGGTGAATGATGGAGTGGGGGGTCTGATTCCAGCACATCCCCTTGTCCAAGTTCAGCTGCATCAACTAAGTAGACATTATGGGTATGTGGCTGATTAGTGGGGTTCAATGTAGAGATAAGGCTAAGGAGGGAAATGGAATTTCACAGCGTCCACAGCCATGCTACACGGAGGAGCTGGGATAGTAGCATTGCTACTAGCGTGCTTAGCTGGCTGGCTTCCTGAGAGAAAACAGGCAACTATGTCCAGAAATGAGGCCGCAAAACACAATCTGTAAAAATTGCTTAATATAGGATTATCACCTTATAAGTAGGTAAAATGATGCCATGTGATACAGTTAAAACTTAAGTAATACAAGTTGTGTGTGATCAGGTCCCCTTTGGAAAGATGCTGTGACACTGCCCAGGCTGATTACCAGTTCCTTTCCTGGGCTATAACTGCAATGTCCTTGTTAAAACAAATAGCAATGAATGTTTTGCATTCATTGTTTGTAGTGAATTAGGGTTTAGAATTGTTCTTTGCATTGGTCCCATTCCAGGAAGCAACTGACTCGTTTCATAATGAAACCATCCTAAAAGGATAAATCAGGGTGACCCACTTGGAGGCTTTCTAAAACAATGGCTACATCTGCATTTCTAAAAAGAAAAACAACTCGGAACATCCCAAATCAGAACCATGCCCAGAAACAAAAATATCCGCCTCGGAAAAGAGGGTGAGTCCTGGAAGACATTTTAGCAGCCTGTCATGTCAAGTTGATAATAATTGGTTTTAACTGGCACTCCCACCAAAGCCATATCATTCATTACCTTGTCAGAATAAATCTACCTGCTGTGTCACAGGTTTGATTAAGAAGCCTTTACCTTTTTGTAGTTGCATCTTAATCTGAATTTGTGTACACTCCTTCATACAAAATGGACGCTTTTAGATTACATACTGCTGGGACTGGCATTCTTATTGTGAACAGTAGTCTTAAGGATCTTAGGCTGGCATCAGAATTGGTCTTTTTTTTTTACCCTACAGAGATGTCTTCAAATTAATCCCAGGGGGCTTAGTATCATCACCCACAGGAGAGATCAGTTACCTTGAAAGGCTAGCACAGCAATTACTGCTTTGGTCATGCCCTGTTACTGTTACCCCAGATTTTCAAAAATTTAATTATTTTTCCCCCTTTGGCTTTTTAAGATTTCAGAAAGTGTCATAGCAAGGCTTCAGTATGCTTTGCTCCACATGGCAATGAAAGTGTTTACTGAGTTCGAGTTGTTTGTGCCCATAAAATGCAGTAGAGATCTGAACTCTGCCTCATTTCCAGAGCATGGCTACCAACTGGCCACTGCAGGAGCCCATGCGGTTGGAAACAAACACTAAAGTTACTTGGACTTGAAAGCTCCTGGAAAGTATTTTAACTACTCCCGAGGGTGGGCAGTTTGGCAGATAAGGCCACTGGTTAAGAGGCTCTCTGATGAAACTCTGTCTGCACTAAGAGGTGGGAAGAGAACTCACAATAAGCAGGGGCACACCCTCTGCCAGGCACTGTCTAGAACAGTTATCAAAGACAGCTGCCACCTCCCGACACATGCCATGGGCCATGTGCTTTACAATCATTTAAGGTATTTCTACTACTATTTCTACAATGATTCCCGTTTTCCCAGTGAGGGAACTGAGGCTGAGAGGATTAGGTAAGTTATCTAGAATGACAAACCTAGTAAGTTGGAAAAGGTATCAAATTTGGTTTTGTCTGAATGCAAATGTTCTGGGTCATATGCTAAGCTGCCACCTGACTGAGTCTTTTTTATGACCCTTCTGAACTTAAAAGGGAGTTGAGGGGTAACGGTGAAGCTAATACAGAGAAGAGCCTTTGAAACAAAAGTGCAGCTGAACAAGGAGTTGTCCCAAGAGGGCCCTGTGTCACAAAAACCAACTTGGACATCTCCTGTAGATAATCAGTAATCACTGGCATGTTTGAAGCCAGCCTGATCAGATGCGGAATGGGGACTGGATCTGAGCATGAATGAACTGGGGATTTTGTGACCAGTTGGTCAAGCAGAAGGAGAGCCCCAGTTAAAAAGTGCTGGTGGGGGCAGCAGGTAGGGCAGAGTTGAGAAATGTTTGCTGTGAAATTGGATGGCAGTGCAGCACCTAAACTATGAACCCTGCCTTAACCTGCGAAGGTACTAGACAAATGTTCACATTAAAAAGAGAACCAGAAAAAAATCTGAAGTCTTTTAGTTTGAGATTTCCACAAAGATGCTGGTTCTTATATTTTGGATGGGAGTATCTTATTTTTTCAACAGATATCATAGGCCTGAAAGTTACTTTTCAAATTAGTGGGAACATTTTTAGAATAAAAGCTAACTATCTCCAAGCAGTCAACAAGAAGAGCATATTAATCTAATAAAGAATGACTGACCTATGGTTCCACCTTGAAATAAATGAAAACAATTTGGGCAACCAAAGCTTTCCTTCAAACAAAGTCGTGCTGCATTTAGGATTCATCATTCTTTAGACATCCCGTAAACTTTATCTCTCTCATTTTACAAGCACCATGATTGAGCACCAACGTAGAGAATTTTTCTATATTGATTTGTTGACTTATATTGTGAAAGTTCCATATGAAAATGCTTTAGCATCACTCATCATAATAAATGTAGGGTTTATTAATGTAGAAAGACAGCCTTTTGATTAAAACTGTAACATGTACCAATCA
Organism: Balaenoptera acutorostrata; assembly: GCF_949987535.1. NCBI lineage: Eukaryota > Metazoa > Chordata > Mammalia > Artiodactyla > Balaenopteridae > Balaenoptera > Balaenoptera acutorostrata. The sequence continues at coordinate 22,799,991 of NC_080080.1, read as the reverse complement.
TTTCAAGTTATGAAGTAACAGCCTAAAAAATTGAATAAACTTCAGACAAGCACACAAGTAGTTATTTCCCTAAGTAGAACATTCCTTATTTTAAATTCAAAAATACTTATTGAGCACTTGTGATATGTCAAACCTGCCTAAGGAACAGGGAATACAGCAGGAAGTCAACAAGGTAAGAGCAATAGGTTAGAGAGGATGGGGCAATAGTACTCCCTGTTTGTTCTTTCCCTGCCAGGTAGAGACTAGGCACTGGCTGCTCTCCCCTGCCCTCCAATAGCCGTAGCTCCCTCTGAGTTCAGGAAACTCTGCTTCCTTTCCTTGTTCCTCCATCCTAAAGAGTAGTAAAGACTGTTGCTAGTAGCTGGACACATCATTATCCTTGCTGGTTTCCTTAAAGCTGCCTACACCTCTGAAAATCATACCTTCATTAAACTCCCTTTAATTCAACCACTTGAGTGAGCTATCCCTTTCCCTGACTCACACTGCTGTCCTGACTCACATGTCAGCCTTGCCTCCTACAAATCCAGCTCGTTGTTCCCAAGGCCTAGCAGTACTCTACTTCTTATCGTCCTTTGAAGGCACCATGACGTCCATTACTCTGTGTACCCACGTGCGCTCCTTCCTCACCCTGGACTGCTCCTGACCTCTGCTTCTACCAGTCCAACTCCTATTCATCCTACAAGAGCTACTCAAATACCATGTTCTCTATGAAACCTTTCAGAATCCCCCAACGTCAGATAATCTGTTATCCTTTCACAGGGTGTTGTTTATTTCTATTACAATGTTCCCCAAACTTTAGTCGTTCAAATGTCACTTTTACAATTTTTATCATCTTCTTCCACCACCGTGTATACGTGAGTCTGCATAAACTGTTTCATGCTGCAGTAACAAAAATGTGAGATCTCAGTGGCTTAACAAAACTACACTTTCTTTTGACGCATTCAAAGTCCTCTATGAATCCTGACTTCTGTCCAGGGAAGAACAGAAGGCAGAGGGGAGAGAATGCTAGAGGGTCTCGTCCTGACAGTTAGATGTGTCGCCTGGAACATGCCACACTCCGCTTTTGTCCACAACCCACAGATGATGACTAGTTACAGGACCCTGCCTTACTGTGAGAGGCAGGGAAGTAAAGTCCTCCCAGGTGGCAGGAAGGATACCAGACTGGATATGGATGAACACTAGGAGTCATTGCTACTTATCTATACTAGACTTTGCAAATTTTTTTTTCTTTAAATCGACTTTCTTTCTTTCTTCCTTCCTTCTTTCCTAATACTTACATTTAAACAGGAAACTACGCATCCATTAATGAAAAGCTTCTGTTATATAGTACATGAATTCTATTTCTTTTTAACCATTGTGAAACAAAATCACCAGTTTCACATGTATGGATTAATTTGATTCTCCTAAAAACTCACAAGTGGTAGGTGCTCGTTAGTACCCCCATTACGCAAATGAAGCATGAGAGGCCCAGTACTTTTCCCAAGGTCACATTAGCATTTAGTAAGCAAGGCAGAATATGAACACTGGCAGCCTGATTCCAGCAAATTCAATTTTCACTTAATCTCCAACACTTGTCTGAGCAAGAGTCGGGCTGTTGCTCTCTTTGGATTCCCAGCACTGACCACATTGCCTGGTATGTTCTACGAGCTGAATTCATTTTTGCTTCCTTGCTGAATGCATCAAGAATTTCAATGCCAATATAGCAGTACAGGAATGACACTAGTTATTTTTTTAAGAGGCAGGGGAGGCAATGTTTTTTACTGTTCAAAAAATTTTAACTGAAAATACCAGATTAGTTACATCCCACAGTTGTTCTCCCTTTATGGCACTATACGATCTAAAGAGCTTGTTGAGGTCTATCAACAGACGCCTTGGAAACGAGCTTGAGATGCATGTAGCCTGACACTACTCTCCACATCCTCAGAATGCCAGGTCACAATGCCCCCAGGCCCAGTAGGTGACTTAGCCCTGTGACATTCACTGCTGCTACTGTTGACAATTTCATTCCGTAACTGTGAACCTTAGCTGCTTCTAAAGAAGGTTACCTAGATTCTGTCGAACACAACAAGTGCCATAAGACCATGCTACTAACTGTTTGCTTTGTCTAGGCAACACCAAATGGCCAATGTAATGATCTTTTTAGTTTGTACAAATGAAGAATAAACATAAGCAAATATTTAATCATTTAACTTTTTATTAATCTGATGAGGGCAATAATTACATCATTTGACACCATTTTGGGTTTTCTCCTCTTGAGTTACCATAAAGGAAAATAGCATTAAAATGATTTTGGGGGGAGAAGAGGCCATGGTGGGGAATAAGAAGGCATTTAATATCATGCTATGAGCATTAAATGTTATCTCATTTAATCTCAACTACTCTGAGAAATAGATTGCATTGTCTCCATTTTAACAAAGAGGAATTGAGCCTCAGAAAGGTTAAGAAACTTGTTCAAGGTCACATGGCTAAAAGGATCAGCGCTCAGTTTTATATTCTCCTCCTATCTCGTTTCTGAAAAAAATATGCTACTGTTTTGGTTTTAACTGCTAGCAACAAGGAGGAACTAAAAAAGTAAAAATGAGATTAAATACAACAAAAGTTACAAAGTTTCAAATTTCAAAAGTTCTTGCCTAAAGTGTCTTCACTAGCAGTGAACCACAAAAACTGTCTTGATTTCTTCCTAATTTTACCACTACATCTTCTTTTTGAGAATCATGGAAGATCCTTCTATTCACTTTTAACAGGAGGCCAAAGCCATCTTTGTTTCCCCTTGAAGTCTTTTCTTTTTTTTCCCCTTCGCTTAGGAATTTTAGAGGAAGGCAAAGGACATGTGGAAATAATAATAATAAAAATAATGGCTAACATTTATTAAGTGCTTACTATGTGCCACAGAATTGGTCACTTAAGTCTCTACTTAGACCAAATAAGATTCATCGACATTTCAAATAAAAGTAATCTTTCTTTTTTTTTTAAACATAAAAGGATATTATGAAGCACTTCACCTAAAACAATTAGGATAAAGCAGAAAAATGAGATTGGAAAGTAGCCAGGAACGGTGTCCATCGCTTGGACCGGTAGTCATAAGAAAGAGTATTATGAGATGTCTACTGCAGAAGTGGGAGGCATGGGTGACCTAGCATGGACTAACAGGATAAGGTGAGAAGTAAGGCAGGAATGGGGCATAAAGGGGAACTGTGGTTTTGAGAAGAAAGGGATAAGACAGAGATTTAATGGGAAGGAAATCCCAAGACCTTAAATGCATATGAAAAGGAATTCTCTCTACTGAGTGATGTTTAAGAGTTTCATGATAGCCGCGAGACCACTAGCAACTGAGTGATACAAAATAAACCTTTCTTTTATCTTAAATAGTGGGATTTGATTCTTCATATGGTTTTATGACTTCTGATAAGAAAGATTATGTTTTCATGTAATCATGTCATAAAGAATTGAAAATGTACAGGCTTTAACAAGATGCTCAAAAACTGAAAACTAGAGTTCTAATAGATGTTTTGCAAGTAATATACTGCAACCCTCTATCAGAGGGCTGGAGATAGCACATGAAAATAGCAAGGTTTGTGGACGTGAAGCTCAGGAAGCTTGTCTTCAGAGACACTAGCCAGTGACTGGTAACTAGGCACGTTCTTTAGCAGACTCAGTATGAGTTTCAATAAATTTAAGAATTGAGAGCCTCAAGTTACAAAAGTATGTTCGGTAAAATTAAGTCCTTCGAGAACTAAGCCAAGTTGTGACTTACATAGCACTAAAAAGAATTTTTTCTTGCAGGAGGGGAGTGCTGGTGGAGTGGGAGACGGTTGTTCATTTAAAGTATTTGATAAAGCTAATCTTTACGGCTACATTGAAGGCTCTTAGAATGTACATAATTAAAGTTATGTTTAGAATCATTAAAACTATTTGCAAACTATACAATAACTGATATTCTATTTCTCAGGTTAAAAAAAATGGCTAAAATGAAAAACTTATTTAATTAAAACAAAACCAGAAATGAAACACTAAACCTCAGATAATTTCCAAATCAAAAATATTATCATAATCAGCTATGCCACATAAGTCCAAAACTGTTTTAAAGGAACACAATTTAGTCATGCAAAGAGACCTACATCAAATTCCTGGAAAGAGGAGGAGGGCCTCTGCTCCAGACACTGAATTCCATGTTTGGAGAATGTTGGAAGAGTGATCGTTTCTTAGTGGTAAATGATACGAAGGCATCAGGTATTATAAAACAGGTCTTTATGATGGATGGCATTAAAATCTTGTTCTTTCATAATTTATTTTTAGCCCCTGTATGGGAAACTCCATTCTCCTGAATTTCAGGACCTATTCAAGAAATCAGAATTCCATCATGTGGTTGATTAGAAGGAAGCCGATATGTGGATGTGGAACTTATAACAGTGCTGGAAGAGCTTACAAACGTGGTCCAATGAGGCAATTCCAAGATTAGCACAAGGAGGAAGAAGCAGCTGTGATAGGATGAGAGGATTCCAGAGAGGAAACGGTATAACCGAAGCCAGAAGTCAGGCTGCCTGCTCCATGCTGGGACTTCAGAGGACAAATAACAATAGCTAGAGATGCTGCCTAAAGAAGAGAAAGGGTGACAATATCCCCTTTTCTCCCATCCTCCAACCCTCCTGTCTCCCATCAGTGATTTCTCTTGACAAAACCCAACCTTAAGCCAGTTGGCAATGGAGCCCGGGAAATACAGTTTTTTGAGGTCAGATCCTGTGATGGAGGAAAAGACAAAGGAAGGGCAAATGGACAATGACAGACATATCCTCCTCTCCAAAAATGTGTTTTTGTTGCTGCTTATATTCTGACCCTTCCCCAAATGTTTTTTTTTTTTTTTTTTTTTTTTTTTTTTTTTTAGATTGAGAAACTGATTGGAAATTGAATGCAAACTAAGACCACTTGACTGTTACTGAAATGAATAGCCCAGTTTTGCTTTTTTTTTTTTTTAAAGAAATTCACGTTCTTTTATTTATTTATTTATTTATGACTGTGTTGAGTCTTCGTTTCTGTGCGAGGGCTTTCTCTAGTTGCGGCAAGTGGGGACCACTCTTCATCGCGGTGCGCGGGCCTCTCACCATCGCGGCCTCTCTTGTTGCAGAGCACAGGCTCCAGACGCGCAGGCTCAGCAATTGTGGCTCACGGGCCCAGTCGCTCCGTGGCATGTGGGATCTTCCCAGACCAGGGCTCGAACCCGTGTCCCCTGCATTGGCAGGCAGATTCTCAACCACTGCGCCACCAGGGAAGCCCCCCAAATGTTTTTTAAACCAAAGTTTTGGTGACAGAGGCTTCACGTTAAGACAACTCAATATTGATATGCAGATAAAGTGAGAATTCTACTGGAAAATGGTGCCAGAACTCAAATAGGAACCATCAACTATCCTCATAAATGTCTTTCAATATTAAACGTGGAGAAAATCAAATAGTGCTCTGGTGGAAAAGTCTTGCTGAGGATTAGGGTTGAATGGAGAAGATGAAAAGTACTTATGTTCTTCAGAATGTCTTCAGGCTTTTCCCTTCTGCTGTTTCTTGGGAGTTGGAGTGGATGTGTGAAAATGAGACTCTTCTAAAATGTTTCTAAAAAACCACCATTTTTTAAAAAGAATGAGCACTCACGATATGTCAGCCGTGTAAGATAAGTCTGTAAACCTTAGCTCACTTAATATTCAGAATAAATTTGATGAAAAAGCATTCATAGCCCACTTTACAGATGGTAAAACTGAGTCTCAGAGCTGTAAGTGTCTTTGCCCAAGGTCTTACATCTGGTAAATGCTAAAGCCAGAGTACAAATCCAAGTCTCAAAGACTCTACAAAGTGTACATGCTCAACATTTAGCTTTAGTGCTAATGTATATGCAAAATATCAGTAAATTATTATTAGCTAGAAGTGAATTTTTAAAAGTATATGTAACCTGTGTGAGCAGAGGTTTCATGCTTCTTTTTCATGCTTTACGACAGCCTCAGGTTCCTTATATTTTCATGAAGATTTTGCCTTTTTCAGTCACAGAGGTACGACTTTGTTGGAGGATCCTCAAATTTTGTACTTAAGATTATATATAAAAATCATCTATTTCCCTTAGCAACTAGACCTATGTTGATAAGAGCCAACAGTCTTCTCCCTTGGATACATATTACCCATTTGAAAGCCTAGATGTGTAAATCAGTGGTAATATTTGAGTATATGTAGTTAGATTGAATCCACAGCTTCATTGAAAAAAAATTTCCTTTTTATTTAATACTTAATGAAGGCTAGTTTAGTATAGGTTCCACGGATATAGTAAAAGTAACTACTTGGCTAAAAACAATTTGGCTAAGGACGAGAAAAAAAATGAAGCATTATTTTCTTCATACATTGCATTTGTTGAAACAATGTTCTCCTGTACTTCAGGGAAATTAGTCTAAATATTATAAATTCTAAAGGTAAAACTGATATTTCCCAATGGTAGTCTTTCTTAAAGTAGTTCCTTTAGTTTTGGTGATGGTCTCCAGCTGAATATATTACAAAATATTCTAGTGCTCCAAATGATATCCATACTAGGATATATAAAGGCAACTTCCTGTCTCTGTTAAAATTTCTTTTAGCAATCAAGTATTTGAAACGTCTGAAAAGCTGATTCTTCTCTGGCTATTCAGTTTTTATTACCATCTTTCCTCCATTCTTTAACACGGTTTCAATTATACTTGTAACATTCTCCACTGTGACATATAATAGAAAAGCAATTGGCCTTTCACTTTGTCCTTCCCGCCTTTCTTACCATAGTTTTATGATCGCATAATAATTTTAGCTATTATTAACTTGTGTTTTGAATGTATAAACTGATATTTTGCTTACTCCTTCCCTAGGGTTTGTTCATCTATATTAAACATCTAAATACTTTTAAAACAAGCCTAATAAATCCTTAAAGAAATCAAATTGGAACCAATACAGACAAATCACTTGGAAAATTATGTAGGTGTGGTTCATGTCTAACCTACAGTCATTATGTTAAATCATGATGTCTGGGGCAGCTGGTTGAATTTATATATTAAACATAAATTTTCTAAGTGACACTTTTTCTAATACACTATGATTTTACTTTTCTGAACTTCAAGTCTTATTTCATTAGAATGACTCAAATAACTACACTAGAAACTCACAAAAATTTTAATCAAATTTAAGGTTTATGCAACATGTCACCTAAAAGATGTAAAAGCTCTATTGTTCTCATTTCTTTTTTGTTCCTGCTATTTAAAATCAAAAGACTTATACTTGATAGAAATGGAGAGTAAAGGACTGAATGTGAACATGTTAGAAATCCAAATATGAACAAAAATTTACTTTGTATTCTACTCAAGCGACTAGATCATTTCTTTATTAAACTATTGAGAGAGATTGATTTATTTCAGGATGTGAACAATCTTTCTGTGAATATAGACTGTAAAATAATTTATATATTTTCTCTTTGAGTTAATATTAATTCAGAGGTTAGATTACCTGTATTATTTTCCATGTAATACTTCTGCAAGTGATTGAAATTCACTATGAAAAGGCAGTATTGAAGGTGGGAAGCAGTATAATGTAGATGGAGTGGGAGCTGTGGGAAGCATGAAAATACATATAACAGGATGGTCATTACTCTTGTTGTTGTTATTTTACTTATTATTATGATTATGCTTTTTGTTTTTCCAACTGCCTTCTAAGGATGATGCTTTTCAGTGGAGGGCCCTTATTAAGCTAAGCACCTTCATATGTTTGGCTGTGCAATCCTGAAGCTCAGAATCAGAAGAGATACACTGGTCTGCAGAGTAAAGGGAAAAAGGGGTGAAGAGAAAAAGCGAATGACCTACTTACTGCAAAATGTGACTGTTTCTTACGACTCCAAATTTGCTCTAAATTCTATTAAACTTCGAAGAAGCTTCTCAGGAGTGAATCTATTGCAGAAACTGCTGAGGGGGCTGACTTGTGTGTCTGGGCTGGATGTGGGCTATAAAGGCAGAGGGAGCCACAAAAACAGTATTCTCTAAAATGAGAAGAATCGTGCAAAATGCCATGGAATATCAAGGTTTTAAAAATCATATCTTATCTAGAGTCCCTCAAGGAAGAGGACCACAGATACGACCTTGGCACTTTCCAAGAGGTCTGGAACTTTATACTGTCAGCATAGCATTCTTTGTGCCTCCTGCATAGTAAGTAATCAATATGTGTATGTTAAATGAATATTCCTCCTTCAGCGCAAACTGTATCCTTATAGTAAAAAATTTCAAAAGTAACCAGTACCCATTTCTTCCTTTCCCTTCACTTCTTTTCTGTACCCACCAATCTTTGGCATTTCTTCCCTTGCCTTCAGCATATAATGACAACATCACACCAAATTATCTGGATGAAAAATAAAAAGTTCAGTGAGCCATAGGTTTCATTATAAACCTAATGAAAATAATAAGAAATGCAGTGGTTCAAGAAACATAAAGTATTTATTGTTATTAATCAAGGATCAACATCGTTCTGTAGACAATGAAACCTATTTTTAATAATTTTCCAGTTCTCTGTCTCCTCTCCTGACGTCAATACTAAAAGGATCAGTCAGGCTGTTCAAAACAGTGGAGATTTAAAGCAATGTAGAAGAAACCATGAAAAGGAAACCAAAATTCCACACCCGGCCACCTGTGTTTCAGCTGCAAAGCTTCCAAGAAGAAAATCAACAGAGAAAAAGAGGCCAACAGAGAGAGAGAGAGAGATGGAAAAAGAAGAAAGCTAGTCTATGGAATTGTCCCTTGAATCAGCAACGGAATATCTCCCCAACTCTTTGTTAAAGAGCTGCTGCAAAATTATATTGTTCCCTGGTGCAGCTTCCTTCAATGAATCAGACTGCATAATCCGAAATGAAATGACCCTGGGAAAAATCAAGATTTAAAGATTTTATCATCTCACCAGAAAACCACTGACTATCAAGACTGAGCCACTGGTAACTTCCACAAAGATAAAGATTATTTTACACATTATCTCTGTCAAATCAGTGGACTTTCTAGTCCATTAGACCATACACCTCTTCAAAATGAATTATAATAAAATTTCCAAGGGAAAGAATATTAACAGTTCAGCAATGCAATTTCTTGGTCCAGATGGGAAACCACTTGAGCTTAAAATGTAATGAATAAGGAAAAAAGATGTAAAACTCTGTGTATTTTATTCAATTCATAGCCCAAATTTTCTGATGTGTGCTTCCTTAAAATGTTTCCAAGTCTAGGATTTGCTTAAATGGTATATTTTAGTAGAACTCTGTGGATGTCCATTAATCCACATGCAAATACACAGAGCAGTGTGAAGTTATTTCTTAAATCTTCTATGTGGGGACTTCCCTGATGGTGCAGTGGTTAAGAATCCGCCGGCCAGTGCAGGGGACACGGGTTTGATCCCTGGTCCGGGAAGATCCCACATGCCGTGGAGCAACTAAGCCCATGCGCCACAACTACTGAGCCTGTGTGCCACAACTACTGAAGCTCACATGCCTACAGCCTGTGCTCCACAACAAGAGAAGCCACCGCAATAGAAGCCCACTCACCACAATGAAGAGTAGTCCCCGCTCGCCGCAACTAGAGAAAGCCCGCGTACAGCAACAAAGACCCAACGCAGCCATAAATTAATTAATTAATTAATTAAGTTAAAAAAAAAATCTTCTATGTGGAAGAAACAGAGGGTGCAGAGTGCCCTATCTGTCCTAAAGAACAAAGCCTCAGCCTGTCAGTACAGCTGGTTATGTAGCTTGTCCTTCAAATTCTTCAAGGATGGTGATTTCACAAGCTCTTGATCACTGATTCAATGTTCATTTTGCCTTGTTGTCTATAATTCTTTCCTTATACACTTTAAATGATCATACTTTAGATTGGGTTATTACCCTGAACCCATTCCTTAGGTGGCTGGTAGCCCAGAGGAATCTATTTTGCAGATTGATAAATTGTTTGTCCGTATCCATATCTAGTTTTCCCAAGTGAATGTTAACTTAAAAAAATTTTGGAGATAATGAGATAATTTTAATCCTACAGAAAGTTGCCAAAACAGTAGGGAAAGTTCCCATATATCCTTCACCCCAGTACCCTTTGTGCTAATATCTTATATGATTTTATGCCATTAGGAAAAACTAATAAATGAACCTTGGTACAAATATATTAACTACAGAATTTATTTTGATTTCACTAGTATCTCCACTAATGTTCTTCTTCTGTTCTATAACATAATCCAGGATTCCACATTACATTTGGTTGATATGCTTCCATTCTGTGACAGAATTTTAGCCTTATCTTTCACGATCTTGATACATTTGATGAGTACTGGGCGGTTATTTTGTAGAATGGCCCTCAATTTGGGTTGGCCTGTGTTGGTATAATCTTGATTATATTATACTTATGCTCAGGGCATCAGATCAGGGGTACATGATGTTGATATCTATAACTGGTGATGTTAACCTTGATTGTTTGGTTAAGGTGATTTCAGCCAGGATTCCCTACTATACAGTTACTATTTTTCCCTTGGTAATTACTCAATATTTGGGGGTGGATAATTTGAGACTGCAAAGATTCTGTTTCTGCTTAAATTTTAGCCCACTACTCTTAGCATTCATCAGTGGACCTTGCCTGCAGCAATTATTATTGTGATGTTTTAATAGTGATTTTCTATTTCTCTCATTCTTTCCTTGTCATTAATTCCCATTCTTCTGTAAGAAAGCATAATCTCTTCTTGTTTGTTTATTTATTTATTTATTTCAGTATGGACACTTTGTTTTATTCTTTGTTATAAACAAATATCACCATTATTAATATTTCTGCTAAAGTTGTTCTTTGTCTACTGGAAGCTCCATCAGGTTGGCCTCTGTGCCCTTTTGACATGCTTCCATCCTTTTATTCTTTCTTTCTTTCATTCCCTCCCCTCCCCTTCCCTCTCTTCCTTCCTCCCTTCATCTTTTCTTTTTGCACTGCCATACTTTCCGTCACTACAAGATGCTCCAGGCAGGCTTGTCTTATTTTCCCTACCCCCAATATGGAATCAACCAGTTCTCCAAGGAGCTCTGATTTCTTTTATTTAAAAATGTTATTTAAAAACCAAGATTTGGATGCTAGGTATAGCTCACTATTCCTGGGGTATTATTACTTCTAGTCCCTCTCAGTAGAGTTAGGATCATTATTATTATTATTAAGTCCAAACTATTAAAACGAATGCATGACTCCATATTGTTACCTCCAATTCCAGTCCAAAAACACAGAGACCATTTTAGCCTTCATCCCTTCTTTATGTAACTTTTTGGAGGAGGTCATCAAGAGGATGTGATTGACAGTTGACTCTTGAGCTGTACCTGGGCAATCGGAGGCTCCTTACCCCCTTCCCTGTCCTTGGAATGTATGCTCCACCCGCTAGGAGCCAGTCCAAGGATGCAGCTTTGAGAGAGTAAAGTGCTGTTGAGGCCATCTGGAGAGTATATGTGACTGAACCCTGTTAAGTTCTCTACACAAACTTCGGGTGGCCGTGGAGATCCACTTATCTTGTGGCCATCAAGAAGAAGCCTTGTATGTAAGCTCCCTTGCTTATTAAACTTGCCACCTACCAATCTGGAGTGGTCTGCCCTGTTCTTTGGTCTTTCCTTGTCCTCCATATAGAGGGGTCAGTTTCGAATTTCACGCAGGGACTCTCAAGGTTGTGAACTTCTTTCTCCAAAAGTGAGTAATCTGTTTTTATTATCAGCAATATATTTACTACTTGTTAAACCCTAGTAAACATATAAACTAGTTTCAGACTTGCTAGCCCATGCCTCTGTGAGAAACAAATTTACCAACTATAATATAGGAATACAGGATTTTCGGACAGTTCTTTTGGTCTTCAGCCTTATATTATCTAATCAAAATGCTCTTTTCCAAAGTGACTTCAGTCAGCTCCATTCTTCCCTATCCTTTTGAGTCTGGCTATGAATTCGTTTTTACTATAGTTAGGTTTATTTGTCAGAATCTGTTCATCTTTCTGCGCTGTACCTAAAAATTAACCTATACAGTTAGTTTTTTATTTGGGTAAAGTTCCTTCTTTGTAGCATAGGTTGTCTTCCCTGTTCCCTTTTCCAAGCTGTAATAAGTTCTTACCGGTGCCCGAGGGTGAGGTTGTCTGTTGCTCTTCTACCTGAAGAATCAGCTTTTTATTTCATAAGTGAAGAGTAAGGAGTTTTTTGCCTTTCCTGAATGACTGCTGTTGTCTTCCCCTACTTTTACACTACAATGCAAACTTTCTTAGATCTCTTGATATTTTCTGTGAGTGCACTATGAGGTCATGGAGGAGCCTAGAAGAAGGTATGGCCTCCACCAAATTCTGAACGCACTGTTCAGTCAGCCCACTTTTAGCCTCTATCAAATATTAGATGGTATATATTCCAGATAAATATGTGCAAGGGCTTCTCTCTCCTCAGATATTGGTCTAGTTGTTTGCCACCTCAGCTCTCTGATGGGATCAAAAAGAGTTGTGAATTTGAAGTGAATCTGGCTCTTATACTCATTGTAAAGTTGGGAGTGATGCTGTTCTAGCTTATTACACCCTAGGGCAGAACTGCTCCTTTTATTAAATAATCACACATTAATATACTTCTAATCAATTTTTCTTTAATTAGAAAAATCATTTCCATTTACTTTGAAATTTAAAATGTACATATTGACATTTGGAAAAAAAAGGAAAGAAAAACAGTTTCAGAAGTTAAATCTCAGTAATTCTGCCCAGGTGGGAGAAAAGAATCAATTTATTTTGGCTTAATCTGGGTTTAACTGTCATTTAAGTGTAAGGCAGAGTGAGGGGAATACTTGCAATGGTAGAACTGGAGCTGAGAATGAGATGGGGCGATTTTAGAATGAGGGTGAGAGGCTGCAGCTCTGTTATATGAGACCATGACTGAATTCCCAAAAGCTTCTCAGTCATGACTATATTGTCCTTAGTAACATGTAATGGCCAGGGATAGGTAAGAAATTTTATTATTCCCAAGTATCCTCTCTTTTTTCTTTAGGGGAGTAAACATTTTCCAGACCATGTGTTCATTTATTTTTTTTCAAGGAACATTTGTTTTCTATCTAATGGCATGCACTATATTTAGGGTTGGGAAAACGTAGTGAATAGAACTTCCTAAAGCAGCTCAGAGAATAGAATGAAGGGGAATAGACATGTCAGCTATGTGATAAATGATATAATAGAGTTGTACTCAAGATTTAATGCGGGCGGAGGAGTGACATATTATAATGGTGAAGAGAGTGGATGCTGGAGTTCGGCTCAGTAGGTTTCATTTTGGCTCTATCACTTACTAATTATATGCCCTGGAGCAAGTTAATGAACCTCCTCTGTCTCCTCCTCTTAATATGAGAATAATAGTAGTGTCACCTGATAGAGATTTATGAACACTCAATGTGTTAATGTTGGATTGAACCATATGAAATTGTCAAGAATCACCTTGTTTTGATCTACAAAAATGGCAATTTCGTATGGTTGAACCTCATGCCTTTAAGTGCTCAGCACAATGCTAAAAGGTTGTGTAGCATTTTAAACTGTGCCCTCCCTTCGAAAAAAAGTATATATATATATTTAAGTTCTAACCCACGGTACCCGTGGATGAGACCTTATTTGGAAATAGGGTCTTTGCAGATATAATCAAGTTAAGATGAGGTCATACTGGATTAGCATCAGCCCTAAATTAAATGACTGGTGTCTTTACAATAAGAGAAAGGAGAGGGAGACATGGATACAGAGACACAGAGGAGGCACACAGGGAGTAAGGCTATGTGAAAAACGGAGGCAGAGACTGAAGTGATGCATCTGTAAACCTAGGAACATCAAGGACTGCCAGCAACCACCGAAAGCTACAAGGAAGCAGGAAATGACTTTTCTCTAGAGCTTTTAGAGGGAGTATGACGCTGCTAACACCTAATTCAAATTCCTAGACTCCAGAAGTGTGAGAGAATAAACTTCTGTTGTTTTAAGCCATCAAGTTTATGGTAATTTATTGCATAGCCTTAGGAAACTAATACAGGTAGCAATTGCTCAGTAAATGTTATCTATAGTTCATCATTGAAACACAGAGGGGAAATGATTCATTTTGTCAGAGGAAGAGTTGCTAAAGACTTTAGTGGTCATCATTCAAAAAGAAGAGGGAAAGGTCATTCCAGATGAGGAAATGTCATAAACAAATGTATCAAGAAATATATGTCTACTTCTACACAAATATTATTGGAAGGTGCAAGAGGATTAGAGAAAGGTGATTTTATTTTATTTTTTTATTAGTCATCAATTTAATACACATCACTGTATACATGTCAATCCCAAACGCCCAATTCATCACACCACCCCCACCCCCCGAGAAAGGTGAGTTTAGACACGAATGGTCTTTGATGGTCTTCTTATGTTATGCTAGAAATATAGTTTCTGTGCTATTGACAATAAAGTTTCAGAGCCATTTTTAAATATGAGAGTTATGTGATCTAACCAATATTTTATAAATAGAACTCTGGCAGCAGTGTGTGCTCTTGATGAGGGAGGGGAAGACTTCAGAAGGCTATTGAAATTGTCATGGCTTAGGATTGTACAGTCCCAGAAGGAGAACAGGCAAAGAAGAAGATAAAAAAAACTATTTCAGGTGTAGAATTTATATAATGACAGGCTATTTGGAGTGACTTAGAGGAATAAAACTATGATTATTTCCAGATTTCTGGTTTAGGATATGCGTAGATTGAAGGAACATTTACAAAGAGATGGAATTTAAAAGAAAGAATTTCTTTAGTGAGAACAATTAGAGAAAAATTGAAGTTGAGGAAAATATCCAGGTGAAAATTGTCTATAGCGTTTGGACATGTGGATCTGAATATTTGGGGAGAGGTTTTTATTGGAGTTACAAACTTTAGAGTTATTAGGTTTTAGATAGAAGTTGAAGAATTGACAGTAAATGCGCTGATCCACGATTGTGCAGAAGGAAAAAAGAAGACAGTTGAGCGGAAAAAGAGGGAAACTATCATGAGGACTGAAAAGTAGGAATAAAAAAATCATAGCCTAAGGATGGGAAGATAATGGAATGCTAAAACCCAAAAAAGAAATTTCAAGGGGAGGATTACGTGAAATTCTATAAAGTGGTTGCATCAGTCAGGATGGGCTGAATTATGCAGTGGTAACAAACAAATCCCAACTCTTTATGGCTTAACACAGCAAAAACTTTTCTTCTTCATGTACAACATACACCACTGGGAGGATAGAGCTTATTAAAGTCCTTTGGGGACTAGGCTTATGAAGGCTCCAGCTTGACACATGCTTGATCACCAAAACGAGGGAAAGGGAACATGGTGAATTGGCTTTCAAAACTTCCACATATAGTGACACTCACATTTCATTGACCAAGTCACACCTCAGTATCTAACATGGCAATGCCAAACCAAGAGGATGGCAAAGAACAATTTTACGATGTGCCAAGAAGAAGAAACACAACAGTTTTGTAAAAGTCCTAAAGAAGGGGACTTGAGGAGGGGAAAAAAAGATTTGGAAGAGTTACTCTAGGAAGTCAGAAGCATTGGTGATGGGATACAAACAAATGAATTGCTCAATGAGACTGAAGGGTGCCATGAGATGGGGAACATCCATTTCTAGTGTACCAGGGCAATAATGTTTTATGGGATTCTCGCTACCATTTTCAGTGGCTCTGTCAGAGGAAGAAATGAAACAGGAAGTTGGCTTGACACAGGTTTGTAATTGATCCAGAAGGTCAGTCAGTGAGGGAAGTATGTCTGCCTGTGAGAGAATAGTTGACAGAATTGACCACAAGTTCTAGTGTGGTTGGAGAAGGAAATAAGGATATGATGGGACAGATAAACTTGAAAAATAGGGAGAAACCAAGGAAATAGAGATCATCATGGCAGTTGTGTGGATGTTAAGAGGTTGTGAAAGATCAAGAAAGAGGCAAAATTTTTATAGTTTTGGTAGTTTGAGAGGTGGGCTATTGACGTGCTCTGCCAAAGGTAAATGAAAGAATTCAAAATTAAATTAAAGGAACTAAAGGAAATAAAAAACTATGTGGCTAGTTTCCTAAGATTTCTTGACTCTACTTGAGAATCTCCCCTTTCTCAGACCTTGGATTTAGTGTCCTTTTAGGGTTGTGTAGTCAACTGTACCATTAGACTTTAGTGAAAATCAATCTACCTCAATGAGCAGAGTCCAGGCATTGGAACAAAAGCCATTTGAGTTTGCATCTTGCTCTAACATTTATTACTGAATTAGCTTGAACAAGTTAGCTTACCACTCCGACCTCTTGTATAAAACCTCTTGTATTTTTCATGTATAAGTGGTGATCCAGTCAACAAACATATATTAATTAGTCATTTAATAATGTGTATTTATAGATTGTCTACCGTGTGCCAGGCATTCAACTTAGCCTGGAATATAGCAAGCTTGCAAATATAACAACTTTGCCTTTATCACTGAAGGCCTAGCTAAAAACTGAATCTTTGGGTCTCTGGTCATATCCAGTGTGGCAAATAGTCCTTTTTTTTTGCTTGAAGAATCCCTATTACTTTTACGCAGCTATGACCCCAGACTCAAAAGCTCAATTATGATAGTTCTCAATCAATATTGTCAATTTAGCTTCCTTTTGTCAGTTTTTGATCCAAAGACGAGTACGTGGTCCAATTAGATGTAATAGGTATCAGCTAGAGGGCTTCTAGGAAAAAAATTTCCTGATTAAAAGAAAAAGCCAACACGAAATGGGCTTCTTTTTTCCTCCCATCCCCTTTCTTCAGCTGAGGTTCTGTCATGTGAGAATATGTTGCTAGAGCTACCTCAGTTATTTTGAAACCATGAGGGAAAAGCTAAAATAAGTACTAGCTGACCTTTTTTATATTATTGAGTGGTTGGACTAAACATGTACATCCAGATTTCACGCAATGTGAAACAATTGAGTGCTTTTGGTATTTACATCATTTCAAGTTAGAAATTCTGACACACAGTCAAACACATGTGAAAGGATTCACTCAGAATGAATAAGCGCTTCCTCTGTATTCCTTCAGTGTCTTATAATTTATTCAGCTACTTCTTAACTTGCCTTTAGCATCATGTGTATCTATGTGTGTGTTCTTTGCTAGCTAAACTGTAAACTTTCTTTAACCATTATTTCTTTGCTTTTTTTTTTCTTTTTTTTAACAACAAAAAGCAGTTTCTTTCAGTCAGGAGTCTCTCCCATCTCATAAAATGACCCCTCATCCAACCAGACCTATAATTCCAGACAGCAGAAATTTTCTGGATTACTCAATTTTCCTCCCATCCACATGCAATCCATCTGCAAGACCTGTCAGTTATCTCTAAAATGTGCCTGAAAATCTATTTCCATTGTAACCCAGTCCAAACCATAGTGATCTCTGACCTTGGTTATGGGTAATAGACTCCTAACAACTGGTAGCTTTCAACCATCCCCCACACTCCCCCTCCAAATCTTTCCCCAAAAGGCAGTCAGAATGACTTTTGAAATTGTAAATTAAATTATATAACCCCCTCCTCCTAAAATCCCCCTGATGGATTCCCATTGTGTTTAAAATAAAATGCAAAATGCTTGCCTCAGGTACAAGGCTCTAATATTCTGGTCCCCGACTCCCCCTCTCATTTACCACATTCTATACCCCCCAGTCATACCAGCCTCCTTTTTGTTTCTCAGACCCACAGAGCTTTCTTTCTGTCACAGTGAGTTTGAACTTGCTCTTCCTTCTGTCTGAACCACTGTCCCCAGTGGCTCCACAAATAGCTGTCTCCTCATTACGAGGTCTTAGCTCAAGTGGCACCTTTGCAGAAAGTTGTCCCTTGATCATTGATCCATCCATGTATAAGGGGGATTCCCCTATTCCTGTCTTCTCTCAGCGTCACTTTACCTTCTTTATTTCCTTTATAGCTCGAGATGCTGATGATCTAACATTAGCTTGTTGCTTTTGTTTTGCATTTTTATTGCTTGCTGTTTATCTCTCACCCAAGTAGAATGTAAGCTCCTTGAGATCAAGGACTTTTTCTGCCTGGTTCATAATACTGAATCCCAGTATTTAAAATAGTACATAATAACTGCTTACTAAATATTAGTTGAATAAATAAAACTTTGTGTACTCTTTCTCCTCCTTATCCACTCCAATGCTCAACATAGAGCTACTCAATAAATATCCATTTGTTCAATATATTTTGGAAATTTTATATGAAAAGCTTTGCATAAGGCACTGTAGAAATACTGGTAAAGAAGAAAGAAAACTGAAATTCTGTTTTCTTTCCAGTTGTGCTTCAAAATATTCAGGAAAATTCTTCACCTACTCTCTACGAGCTGAAGGACCTTGATTTCTGCTGATTTCCAAGGTGTGAATGTAGTTCAAATCCAGAACAGCCTTAATTTTTATACTTAAAATGCTTATACTTCCTTTTTTTCAATGTCAAATGAATCACTACATTTTCAACACTTGATGATCCTTACTATCTTGAAATATTCTGCAATTAACAAAAATATTTAGACAACATGCATTTGTAGAATCATAATATAAACTATTCTCTGTTTTAAAATGAAATATTGCCTAAGGCTAGTACTTACCAGGAGTCTGTGCTTCCACATTACATATGCATTAATAGTTTGTCTGAACTTGACAACAATTTTTAATTTTTCCTTGGCAACGCAAGTGTTTCTCTTACATTCATGAATCTCAATGATCTCTTCTGGTTGCTGATCTCAAGTCCACAGCCTCTCATCTCTTTTTAGCACTGCTTTTTGTTACAACTCCTGTTAACTCCTTACTTCCAAGAGTTGTTTCTTTTCAGTAACTGCTCTTTTCTCATAAAGATTCTTTTCCTCAGAGAAAGGCAGGAACTGGATGTGGAACCAGCAATAGTGCTGATTTGCCTTCAAATAACCCAGCAATTGAAATATGACTATAAATAATAAGAGAGAACTCAAGGAACATACAAAATGGGAAGCAATCTCATTTTATTATTTTTACCCCTCAGATTTAGTATTATTTACAGCTGAGCATATAGGAAAAAAGTGACTACACAGAATCAAAAGTTTTAGCTATAAGTCAATTCAAAGGATTCTTGAAGAGTCAATTTAAGATGATTTATACTGAAGGGTGGAGAGATATTTGGATTATACATAAAACAAAGAAATTACTTATAATATAAAAATAAAAAAGATAGCATATTTATAGAGATAATGAGTATTGAAAAATGGCAGAAGTATCATGTAAAAAAATCACAGCTCTTCAAGAAAGTATCAGGGCAGATACCGAGCACATTAGTGGTTCTGAAGATTTGCAAATAAAAGGGAAAGTTGGAAAGCTACACACCTAGGCATAATATATAGCAGTCTCAAAGGCAAGCATAAGCTTCACAGACAGTGAGCAAAAGTGTTTGGAAGACAGGAGGGAAGCTTATCTAGAACTTGAGCAATGCCAGAAGTTAGGTAAGTTAGTCTGACAATGACATTGAGTATAAACAAGTTTCAGATAGTTGTAGAGGGTGGTTACTCAAAGAGAATAAAGCAATTACATATTTTTTCAAACTAAATAACTTAAAGTTGTAGGAAAAGTAGCAGAGTAGGATGTTAGAGTTGGATTCAGTTTGGAGTTTTATTAGTAGACTCCTATTCATCCTTCAAGACCCACCTCAAATATGTCAAGTCTCCTTTGAAATTTTATGAAGGATTGGACTGCTGCTCCAGAATCTTTAATCATATATCTGTTACAGAATTTACATCCTTGGATTCCCCACGTGACTTTGCAGTCCTTGTCACTAGTGTGGGTGGGGTATTTTTCCTTGGCCCATCAATGTTGAGCTTGGCCGTTAGACTTCCTTTGGTCAATGAAATGTTAATGGGTGGATGGGACGTGAGCAGCATCTTTAAACATACATGTGCAATTGTCCTCTTGCATGGCTGTGATTTGCTGTGAGAAGAGAACACCTCAGTAATTACTCCCCTTCAGCCAGGTGTACAAATGAAGATACTTGGGGCAGACCTGATCCTGACAGGAAGCTTGGAGTCCAGCCTGGCCCAGACATAGCAAGCCGAGACTAGCTGAACCACAGTTGACTTGCACAACTATGAGCATGAAAATGAATGTTTGCTGTTGTAGACCACTAAAATTTTGAAATTATTTGTTACGTGGCAAAATTTATTACTTCACCATTTTTAAACACTCTCACATACAGAATTTTCTGTTCCCTGTAATGTGCTCCTGCTGTACTCTGAATCTATATCTATTATAGTATCTCTCAACTGGTAAACTCTGTGCTCAAACATCTGTCTCTCCTAAAAAGCTCTAAGCAACTCTACTATAAAGGCTTATCATATTGGTGTTTTTATTTCACTGCCCTCAAACTAACTGGCCCAAAGCACACAATTGTGTGTTTGTAATGGAGCTGCTTTCTACATGTGAATATTCAAAGGGAAGCTATCAAACATATTTGTAAGACAAGTCCAATCTGAGAAGTTTTGAAGCATCCATACCTTATCCATCACATACGATTTTATTTTAAGCTTTTTAATCTCCATTTTAAAGGCAGAAAAATAAAACATGGAAAAGAGTTAAATAAACTATGTGGTATCACAAAAAAATATTTGCCTGGCATTCATAAAGTTAGGACTGTCACTTTAAATGCTGTCAATCCTATCTCATTTTCATTTATTGGAGCCTATTAAAAAGCTAACGGTTACTCTTTCTGGCTCTACTTTTGCATAACATATTTTTATGTTGTTGAGTAAATTCTATTTAGACATTAGCTTTTGCTCATATGAAGTATTTTTGAATAGATAAAAAGGAGCAAAACCAATTCCCAACTCAGAGGCTTAAATTACCCACACAACTGAATAGCTGTGGATGTAAATACATGTTAGGATGAAAATGTGGCATTTATCTGTACCGTTTAGGAAACCAATTTTATACTGAGTCCTGAATGTAGGCTGAGAAAATTACAATAAAATTTGATTTATACCAAAGTAAATAAACTGAAAGTCACAAAACACTTAAGCCCCAAATTGTCAAGTAGTTTTAAACAGGAGTCTATTAGGCTATTGGCTATGACTCCTGTTTTCTTAGCATACTAAGACAATATAGTATTTATTTACATAGGATAGTTTAAATACACTATCCAATGAGGTGCCCCTACTTTTTGTTAAATGGGAGTGGACACTGTGCTGTAGCCAGATCTCCCCTTTAGAACTAAGGACTTTGCCTCTGGGAGTTGCCTTCAATTGAACTGGACATCCTCGTTCAAGATCACATCCCCCTTCTCTGTGGCAGCCTGAATTCAGTGACTGGCTGATGCTGGCATATAAAACTGGACTCAGCCCCAAACTGGGACAACTCTAAAGAGCTATTTCAGCTTAGATTTCCAGTAGAGTCAGTTGGAGATCTCCATTGAGCTTGCATCAGAGCCCAAACTCTCCCACTGCCCAGGGGTGCTGTCTTTACTCCCCTGTAGCTGCTGGTCCCAAGAACATGTCTTAATAAACTTCCTTCATGCTAATCTCTATCTAGGTGTCTCTTTTCTGGGAAACTGGATTACAATACAAACCATGTCTAATAAATGCAACTCAACAACATTAACTGAATTGAATTGGATAGACTTTAATTAAACTAAGAGTTAGGAAAAACACAAAGATAAAATGGTGGTCTTGCCCTTTAAGAGCTTATAGTTTCACAGGCACTAGTCCCCTCCACCAGGAACCTACACAACCCATTGAACCAACCTTAGCCACTGGGGACAGACACCAAAAACAACGGAAACTATGAATATGCAGCCTGTGAAAAGGAGACCCCAAACACAGTAAGTTAGGCAAAATAAGAAGACAGAGAAACACACAGCAGATGAAGGAGCAAAGCAAAAACCCACCAGACCTAACAAATGAAGAGGAAATAGGCAGTCTACCTGAAAAAGAATTCAGAATAATGATAGTAAAGATGATACAAAATCTTGCAAATAGAATGGAGAAAATACAAGAAACGTTTAACAAGGACCTAGAAGAACTAAAGTGCAAACAAACAGCGATGAACAACACAATAAATGAAATTAAAAATTCTCTAGAGGGGATCAATGGCAGAATAACTGAGGCAGAAGAATGGATAAGTGACCTGGAAGATAAAATAGTGGAAATAACTACTGCAGTGCAGAATAAAGAAAAAAGAATGAAAAGAATTGAGGACAGTCTCAGAGACCTCTGGGACAACATTAAATGCACCAACATTTGAATTATAGGGGTCCCAGAAGAAGAAGAGAAAAAGAAAGGGACTGAGAAAATATTTGAAGAGATTATAGTGGAAAACTTCCCTAATATGGGAAAGGAAATAGTTAATCAAGTCCAGGAAGCACAGAGTCCCATACAGGATAAAACCAAGGAGAAACACACCAAGACACATATTAAACAAACTATCAAAAATTAAATACAAAGAACAAATATTAAAAGCAGCAAGGGGAAAACAACAAATAACACATAAGAGAATCCCCATAAGGTTAACAGCTGATCTTTCAACAGAAACTCTGCAAGCCAGAAGGGAGTGGCAGGACATATTTAAAGTGAGGAAGAAGAAAAACCTATAACCAAGATTACTCTACCCAGCAAGGATCTCATTCAGATTTGACGGAGAAATTAAAAGCTTTACAGACAAGCAAAAGCTAAGAGAATTCAGCACCACCAAACCAGCTTTACAACAAATGTTAAAGGAACTTCTCTAGGCAGGAAACACAAGAGAAGGAAAAGACCTACAGTAACAAACCCAAAACAACTAAGAAAATGGTAATAGGAACATACATATTGATAATTATGTTAAATGTAAATGAATTAAATGCTCCAACCAAAAGACACAGACTGGCTGAATGGATACAAAAACAAGACCCATATATATGCTGTCTACATGAGACCCAATTCAGACCTAGGTACACATATAGACTGAAAGTGAGGGGATGGAAAAAGATATTCCATGCAAATGGAAATCAAAAGAAAGCTGGAGTAGCAATTCTCATATCAGACAAAATAGACTTTAAAACAAAGACTATTGCAAGAGACAAAGAAGGACACTACATAATGATCAAGGGATCAATCCAAGAAGAAGATATAACAATTGTAAATATTTATGCACCCAACATAGGAGCACCTCAATACATAAGGAAAATACTAACATCCATAAAAGGGAAAATCAACAGTAACACAACCATAGCAGGGGACTTTAACACCCCACTTTCACCAATAGACAGATCATCTGAAATCAAAAGAAATAAGGAAACACAAGCTTTAAATGATACATTAAACAAGATGGACTTAATTGATATTTATAGGACATTCCATCCAAAAACAACAGAATACACATTCTTCTCAAGTGCTCATGGAACATTCTCCAGGATAGGTCATATCTTGGGTCACAAATCAAGCCTAGGTAAATTTAAGAAAATTGAAATCATATCAAGTATCTTTTCGGACCACAGTGCTATGAGACTAGATATCAATTACATGAAAAAATCTGTAAGAAATACAAACACATGGAGGCTAAACAACACACTACTTAATAACCAAGAGATCACTGAAGAAATCAAAGAGGAAATCAGAAAATACCTAGAAACAAATGATAATGAAAACACAATGACCCAAAACCTATGGGATGCAGCAAAAGCAGTTCTAAGAGGGAAGTTTACAGCAATACAATCTTACCTTAAGAAAGAAGAAACATCTCAAATAAACAACCTAACCTTACACCTAAAGCAATTAGAGAAGGAAGAACAAAAAACCCCCAAAGCTAGCAGAAGGAAAGAAATCATAAAGAGCAGATCAGAAATAAATGAAAAAGAAATGAAGGAAACGATAGCAAAGATCAATAAAACTAAAAGCTGGTTCTTTGAGAAGATAAACTAAATTGATAAACCATTAGCCAGACTTATCAAGAAAAAAAGGGAGAAGACTCAAATCAATAGAATTAGAAATGAAAAAGGAGAAGTAACAACTGACACTGCAGAAATACGAAGGATCATGAGAGATTACTACAAGCAACTATATGCCAATCAAATGGACAACCTGGAAGAAATGGACAAATTCTTAGAAATACACAACTTCTGAGACTGAACCAGGAAGAAATAGAAAATATGAACAGACCAATCACAAGCACTGAAATTGAAACTGTGATTAAAAATCTTCCAACAAACAAAAGCCCAGGACCAGATGGCTTCACAGGCGAATTCTATCAAACATTTAGAGAAGAGATAACACCTATCCTTCTCAAACTCTTCCAAAATATGGCAGAGGGAGGAACACTTCCAAACTCATTCTACAAGGCCAGCATCACTCTGATACCAAAACCAGACAAAGATGTCACAAAGAAAGAAAACTACAGGCCAATATCACTGATGAACATAGATGCAAAAATCCTCAACAAAATACTAGCAAACAGAATCCAACAGCACATTAAAAGGATCATACACTATGATCAAGTGGGGTTTATCCCAGGAATGCAAGGATTCTTCAATATATGCAAATCAATCAACGTGATACAACATATTAACAAACTAAAGGAGAAAAACCATATGATAATCCCAATAGATGCAGAGAAAGCTTTCGACAAAATTCAACACCCATTTATGATAAAAACGCTCCAAAAAGTAGACATAGTGGGAACTCTCCTCAAAATAATAAAGGCCATATATGACAAACCCACAGCCAACATCGTCCTCAACGGTGAAAAACTGAAACCATTTTCACTAAGATCAGGAACAAGACAAGGTTGCCCACTCTCACCACTAGTATTCAACATAGTTTTGGAAGTTTTAACCACAGCAATCAGAGAAGAAAAAGAAATAAAAGGAATCAAAATTGGAAAAGAAGAATTAAAGCTGTCACTGTTTGCAGATGACATGATACTATACATAGAGTATCCTAAAGATGCTACCAGAAAACTACTAGAGCTAATCAATGAATTTGGTAAAGTAGAAGGATACAAAATTAATGCACAGAAATCTCTTGCATTCCTATACACTAATGATGAAAAATCTGAAAGTGAAATTAAGAAAACACTCCCATTTACCATTGCAACAAAAAGAATAAAATATCTAGGAATAAACCTACCTAAGGAGACAAAAGACCTGTATGCAGAAAACTATAAGACACTGATGAAAGAAATTAAAGATGATACAAACAGATGGAGAGATATACCATGTTCTTGGATTGGAAGAATCAACATTGTGAAAATGACTCTACTACCTAAAGCAATCTACATATTCAATGCAATCCCTATCAAACTACCACTGGCATTGTTCACAGAACTAGAACAAAAAATTTCACAATTTGTATGGAAACACAAAAGACCCCGAATAGCCAAAGCAATCTTGAGAAAGAAAAATGGAGCTGGAGGAATTGGGCTCCCTGACTTCAGACTATACTATAAAGCTACAGTAATCAAGACAGTATGGTACTGGTACAAAAAAAGAAATATAGATCAATGGAACAGGATAGAAAGCCCAGAGGTAAACCTACACACATATGGTCACCTTATCTTTGATAAAGGAGGCAAGAATATACAGTGGAGAAAAGACAGCCTCTTCAACAAGTGGTGCTGGGAAAATTGGACAGCTACATGTAAAATAATGAAATTAGAACAGTCCCTAACACCATAAACAAAAATAAACTCAAAATGGATTAGAGACCTACATGTAAGGCCAGACACCATCAAACTCTTAGAGGAAAACATAGGCAGAACACTCTATGACATAAATCACAGCAAGATCCTTTTTGACCCACCTCCTAGAGAAATGGAAATAAAAACAAAAATAAACAAATGGGACCTAAGGAAACTTAAAACCTTTTGCACAGCAAAGGAAACCATAAACAAGACGAAAAGACAACCCTCAGAATGGGAGAAAATATTTGCAAATGAAGCAACTGACAAAGGAGTAATCTCTAAAACATACAAGCAACTCATGCAGCTCAATATCAAAAAAACAAACAACCCAATCCAAAAATGGACAGAAGACCTAAATAGACATTTCTCCAAAGAAGATATACAGATTGCCAACAAACACATGAAAGAATGCTCAACATTATTAATCATTAGAGAAATGCAAATCAAAATTACAATGAGATATCATCTCACACTGGTCAGAATGGCCATCATCAAAAAATCTCCAAACAATAAATTCTGGAGAGGGTGTGGAGAAAAGGGAACCCTCCTGCACTGTTGGTGGGAATGTAAATTGATACAGCCACTATGGAGAACAGTATGGAGGTTCCTTAAAAAACTAAAAATAGGGCTTCCCTGGTGGCACAGTGGTTGAGAATCTGCCTGCCAATGCAGGGGACATGGGTTCGAGCCCTGGTCTGGGAGGATCCCACATGCCGCAGAGTGACTAGGCCTGTGAGCCAAAATTGCTGAGCCTGCGTGTCTGGAGCCTCTGCTCCGCAACAAGAGAGGCTACGATAGTGAGAGGCCCACGCACCGTGATGAAAAGTGGCCCCCACTTGCTGCAACTAGAGAAAGCCCTCGCACAGAAACGAAGACCCAACACAGCCATAAATAAATAAAATAAATAAATAAATTAATTAATTAAATAAAATAAAATAAAAATAAAAAAATAAACAGGAGCTGTTGTTTAAAACAAACAAACAAACAAAAAAAACCTAAAAATAGAACTACCATACGACCCAGCAATCCCACTACTGGGCACATACCCTGAGAAAACCATAATTCAAAAAGAGTCATGTACCAAAATGTTCATTGCAGCTCTATTTACAATAGCCAGGACATGGAAGCAACCTAAGTGTCCATCGACAGATGAATGGATAAAGAAGATGTGGCACATACATACAATGGAATATTACTCAGCCATAAAAAGAAATGAAACTGAGTTATTTGTAGTGAGGTGGATGGACCTAGAGACTGTCATACAGAGTGAAGTAAGTCAGAAAGAGAAAAACAAATACTGTATGCTAACACATATATATGGAATCTAAAAAAATAAAAAATAAAAAAAAATGGTCAGAAGAACCTAGGGGCAAGATGGGCACAAAGATGCAGACCTACTAGAGAATGGACTTGAGGATACGGGGAGGGGGAAGGGTAAGCTGGGACGAAGTGAGAGAGTGGCATGGACATATATACACTACCAAATGTAAAATAGATAGCTAGTGGGAAGCAGCCGTATAGCAGAGGGAGATCAGGTCGGTGCTTTGTGACCACCAGAGGGGTGGGATAGGGAGGGTGGGAGGGAGGGAGATGCAAGAGGGAAGAGATATGGGGACATATGTATCTGTATAACTGATTTACTTTGTTATAAAGCAGAAACTAACACACCATTGTAAAGCAATTATACTCTAATAAAGATGTTTTTTAAAAAAAGGAATACTTATACTAGAATAAAGTATTAGTTGTTTATCTGAATTGCAAAATAAATAAATAAATAAATAAATAAAAGAGCTTATAGTTCCAATGAATGAACAGAGACTTAAACACGTAACTATCACAAGATGAGCCAAGAGCTGGAAAAGAGGTTAACTGACCACTACTTCACGTTTACTCGTTACCTGTGGAAGCACTATTGACTGCCCTATATACTCCTCATAACCCTCATTTTGTTACCACCATATTGCAAGTTCTAGCTATTGCAGTGAAAGCAGAAATGACATGTTCCAGGTCCAAGCAGAAGCATTTTTAAGCTGGAGTTTCATTCCCCATCTCTCTCTTTCCCTGTTATGGCAAATTGGAAGCCTCAAGTTGAAATTTCAGCAAAACGAGATACAAGTAGTCTGCCTCACAGTGGCCTTTGCACAGAAGAAAAAAAATAAATCCTCTGATGCGTGAAGCCCCAAGATCAGGTGGTTCAATAGTATAGCATAACTTAGCCCATTCTGAATAACATATGGCTATTTATCTATACCCATTTGGTGAGGAAAGTAAGACTTCGAAGAAATTTCCCAGATCTATGATATTTAAACTGAGTACTGAGTAATTTGGTAATTGGCTCCTATGTAGAGAAGAGAATTGCTTTTTTTTTTTTTTTTAGGAAAAGGAAATAGACGAAAGACCTAATCAATCAGAAGCGGTGAGTCAGGAAACAATAAGTTTTTAGAGTTTGAACTCTTAACCCAGGCTGGAGGATTTCCATCTGTCGAAACTGTGAAAATGTATGCAGTTTTTGTGTGTGGGCACACTTTTCTGGGAAGGTACCCGCAAGAATGTTTAGAGCACAGTTTAGGTGAGATGCAAAGGTGAGAGATGCAGGGGAAGAGAAAAATGGCAAATGGCTTGAAATGAGGCCAGAGAGCTAGAATTTATAAGGGACTTCACAAAGTCCACTAAAGGAGTTTAGATTTATTTTAATCTAGGCAGTTTATTAAACCTAAGATAGTACTCTGCAATTTCTTCTTGCCCAGTTCATTTTTACTTATCAGTCCAAAGTAGGAAAAATATGTCCTATGATTCTTAGGACAAAGTCTAACCTTTAACTTGGACCTTGAGGCTCTCTAGGATCTGAGTCTCACTAACTTCTCCAATTACGGTAGTTGGTACCTTACTCTTAAAGAGGAACTGTGTGAATTTGAATCCTTGCTCTACCTGTGTGTTACTGTCAGCACCTGTAAAATAAAGATAATAAGACTTCTTATTTGGAAGGTTTGTAGGGAAGATTAAATGAATAAATAGATGTAAACTATTTACATTTTTTAAAGTGCTGACACATTATACCATCTCAAATATTTGAGTGTTCTGTGCTGATCCCTCAGCCTCCACGCCTTACCATTCAGTTTCTGGGATAACATCTATTTATGCCTCAATTCATAGAGTGGATGCTACTTTTTTTCTGAGAAGGATACAGTGGTCCTCCAACATTCAGTTAGGTGATTGCCTATGCCCTTCCACGATACCTTGGAATTTTGAGTAGACTGTCCTCAAATTTAATCATATCCTTACTTATGTATATCTCTACACAGACTCTGGGAAATGGAATGCTATTGAAGAATTTTCATCAGAGGAATAACATGATTCGCATGTGTCTAAAGAATCACTCTGGCTGCTGTGTTGAGAGTAAATTCCATGGCAGCAAGTCCCTAGACCTGACACGACCAGTTAGAAGGCCATTGCAGAGGTCTAGGTCAGAGATGATGGAGACTTGGACTGGGGTAGCAGCAGTGTAATTGTGATCTACAGTTGGATTCTGGACATATATTTTTAATTTAATTTTTATTTTATATTGGAGTATAGTTGATTTACAATGGATATATTCTGAAGGTGAAACCACAGTTTTCGGATGGATTAGATGTAGTATGTGAGAGAAATAGAAGAGTCAAAAGTGATTCCAACTTTGTGTCCTGGAACCTGGAAGGATGGAGTTGCCATCTACTGAGAAAGGGAAGACTGTGGTGGAACAGCTTTTAGGGAAAAACAAAAACCAACAAGAGTTCAGTTACTGTCTGTTGGATTTGGGGCATTTATTAGACATCCAACTGGAGATAATTGGGTAGTCAGTTGGATGTGCAGGAATGGATTTCAATAGCGAAGCTGCTGGGAGATGTAAATGTGGAAGTTGTCATCAAATAGGTGATCTTTAAAGCTCTAAGACCAGATGAGAGTACCAGGACAGTGAACGTAGGAGAGGAGGGCACCAGTGCCCAAGTTTGGTACATCTCTGACATTTAAGAGGTCAGGGAGCCAGAGAATGATCTGGACTGCAGTAGAGCATTAAGCAAAAGGGAAAGAAAACTGAGAGCATATGGTGGTCTATAAAGCAAGTAAAGAGAGAATTTGGAAGAAGATCCTTTTTTATTTACTTTTTTAAGATAGGAGAATTGGGAATGGTTCAGTAGAGACCAAAGGTTAATGATGTCAGGAAGGAAGGTGAGAATTGCTACAGTGCTTCCCATGAGTAAGCAAGAGGGTTTAAGATCTGACACACAAGTGGAGTGACTAGATTTAGATGGGGGTATGCATAGTTCACCTCTGATGATAACACAGGAAGGCAGATCTAGGGGTATAAGGCTCATAGGCGGGAAATGTGATGAAGGAATTTGTGAAAGTCCCCCTCCTTAGTTCTTTCAGTTTTTTAGTCATCAGCTGAGCCTCAGTTTCCCCATATGCAAAACTAAGATACAAGATTTAGCATATTTCTGTGATTCTGTAAGTAGGTAGTACACACTCAAAAAGATTCAAGAGCTGACTATCAACTCTGCATATTTGATTTGTAGAAGAGAACTTATAAAGCATAGCTATTACTATCATTATATTCTCAGAAAATGAAAAATATCCCATGTTTTATTATATTTGGCTAGCATGACATCCCCACGGTTTCTGGCACATTTATGATTTCTACAGGAACAAGTGCAGAAACTGTCTTGGAGACTGACATAGCCCATCTGCTTTAAAATAGCTTGTATTATAAAATGCCATATTTTCTCCTAACATTCTCTTACACTGAAGCAGATTAAAAAGTTAGTATTATTAAGAACTCATCTTTTGAAGTAAACACCTATATAGGATCATGAAAAGCTTTCTTGAACCAGAAGTAGTTTGACTGTAGAAAGTTGGTTAGTTCAAGTTTTCTCTCCTAATGTAGGATCATTAGTGTTTAATGATGCATACCTATTTTGCCTTTAATAATGAGCTAAAAAGGTAATTTATAGTAACACAAGAAAATAGAAAAAGAATACAACTTCTGTTCTAAGGGGACATGCTTTTCATTTCAAAATGCTGGTTTTCCAGACCAAGGCTCCGATTAGGTTCTGAAGCAACTAGAGACGAATATAAGGGATTTTCAAAAATCATTATACAGGTACAGTGTCTGAGGGAGAAAAATGCTGCTGTAAAATCTAGTGGGTTTTTGTTATTGTTTACATTTTGCTATTTGGTGTTTTTAATCTTTCAGGTAAAAAGATCTCACGACTTCTATGCAGATGAACTGTCTGCATTTCAATTTAAAGTAATGGTGTGAGCAATTTCACTCCATTTCTTTCAGCTCCAATACGTTCATAGTGCCTGTGTTAATGCCTACCAACAAAACACGAAAGGAACAAAGGCTTCTAATTTGTATAATGGGCTTGAGTGAGATGGTCGCTTTCACCTCACGGATGAACACACTAAGCGATTAAAAATTTTTACAACCCAGAAACATACGGTATGTCAACATCCCACGCCACTCTCAAGCAAATACACTGAAGGGAAGCAAAATCCTTTTCATTATGGAGTGTCCTGTCAATATGCAGTTACTAGGGAAATTCATTCATGTTGTGTATTTGCTATATCAATAGGTCACATATTTCTATGTTACTGAGCCTGAATATCTTTTTATATGAATATAAGAAAACAAAAGCACAGTAAAGTCGATACTTCTAATCTTTCAAAACCAATTTTTGGTACTTCTATAAATAATATCAATTGAGTCTGCTCAGGTTAAATGTTACCATGAAGCTTATGAAAGGAGCTAAGTAGTTCAAATGCCTGCAGTTGGGTAGAGCAGTGTATAGAGATTCATACAGCGTAATCTGCTAAAGCATTTTAATAAGTAAGCATTGGGTAGAGTTTTCAGTTACTTCAAAGATTAACACTCAAATGTGTATTCTGGCAGATAAATACAAATTAGATAGATGACTGCCCATATTATCTTTCGATCTCACTATGTATTTCTCCCATGAAGATCAGTTAGCTATTTGAATTCATAGTATATTTGTCTTTGTTCCTTTTTATCAAAAGTATGTTCTACTTCCTGATTTGGAAATCTAAGCATGCATTGTAAATTATCTTAAACAGGAAGATTCAAGGTTTGTTGCAGATAATTTCAGCAACCACCTAAAACATGCAAGTGTATCTGAATACAATAACCAAAAAAATGGTACTCACTTGAAAGCTGGTCCAGGTAAATATTTCTTTCAATGACCTTCATGCTAACCAGATCATATTTCCAAATGTATTCTTTGTTTGATAAATGTAACAGACATGACAAATATTTTCTCATCATATTAAATAAGTTGTATCTTTATGAACGCACACACAAAGAGATAAAAAGGAAAGTACTGTCTAAGTCCACCGTCTTAAATTGCATGGTTAAATCAGATTCCTTTGGGCATGCCTATCTAAAACCAATACAGTCCCTTAAATTCTTAGGACAGAATTTGCTTTACTTGGAAATAGGCAATCTTATAAATTGCTGGCAGTGGTGTTTCCATATGATGTCAATTAATTTTTCAAAATAATTGAAAAAATTTAGTGAATATGTTAAACTATTTCTATACTCAACTGATATATTATTTCATTTTCAGATTCATTCATTCATTCATTCAACCAATATTTACTGAGTGATTATTATTCCAAACGGTTGAAGATAGAGAGTAGAACAAAATAGATAAAGTCTGGCCTCATGGAGTTTACATGAAAGAAGACTGGAGGAAAGTTTAAATCAAAGTTATTTACGATTGCAATTGACATGAATGAAAATACTAAGTTAATGTATAAACGGTAAGGAAGAACAACTACCAGATCACAAATCAACCTTTTGTGTACACTAACACGTAAAACCAATGATTTGTTTAATCAGTACATTTTAGTTTTATGTACATGGGAATATTTGCTGAATCAGGCTTCCTTTTTAAATATAAAAGTATTTTTTTAAATTAAAATATAAAAAGAACTCTTAAAATTCAATAATAAATAAACACATAGCCCAGAGGAAAAATGGCAGCAAGATATTTGAACACATATTTCACCAAAGAAGATACAAAGATGGCAAATAAGCATATGAAAAGATGTTCGATATCATTTGTCATTAGAAATGCAAATGTAAACAACGAGATACCACTACACACCTATTAGAATGGCTGAAATCTAAGAAAAGGTGACTCTACCAATTGCTGGTGAGGAGGTGGGGCAACAGGAACTCTCATTCATTGCTGTTAGGCATGTAAAATGGTACAGAAACTTTGGAAGACACAGCAGTTTTTTACAAAGCTGAACATAGTCTTACTGTACAATCTGGCAGCCGAAATCCTCGGTATTTATCCAAGTGATTTGAAACTCATATACACACAAAAATCAGCATGCGAATGTTTAGAGCAGCCTTATTCATAATCACCAAACACTGGAAACAACCAAGATGTCCTTGGATAGGTGAATGGTTGAACAAATTGTACATCCTGACAATGTAATCTTTTTCTGTGACAACAAAGGGATGAGCTATCAAGTCATTTAAAAATAAGGATAAACCTTTAATGTATATTGCTAAGTGAAAGAAACCAGTCCGAAAAGCCCTCATATCACATACTTCTTTATGACATTGTAGAACGGGCAAAAGTACAGATATCAGTGGTTGCAAGGCATTCAGCGAGTAGGGAGAGAGTTGAACACGCAAAGCACAAGGAATTTTTTTAAGGCAATAAAACCATTCTGTATGAAACTTATCCACTGGTCAAAATCTATAGAACTTTACAGCACAAGGAGTGAAGCTTAATATATGAAATTCAAAAAACATAATTTAAGAGATTGAGCAGTGGGGGCGTAGGGAGATACAAAAAATAGAATGCAGAATGTGACAAAATAAGCAAACTTTATTACAAATGTATGAAGTAACTTTGAAGAGGGTGATGGGAAAATGTCCTGACATAAGTGATACTAGAAATGAGTGGAGTAAAACTAAAAGCAAAGGAACTGTATGTAATCACTCTACTCTAGCTGATGAAGTTGCGTCCCAATGGGGTATGGGTTAAAAATTTTGAAAACACTACGTATGTATATTTGAGATGAACCATTAAATGTATGGATGACAGACTTGGGGAGGCCAGCTTTTTCACCATTGGGGTGAGAAGTTAGAGAAAAGCAAGGGGAGAATGCTAGAATGATCCATTTGGTAATGGATTAGAGTTGGAGACATCAGTGAGAAACACATGTTTAACTTAATCTCTATACAGATGGCTGCATAGAGAATATGTACAGATGTGTGTATATACACAGGTTAATAGACACCCATATATTTTGTTGCTCTCAGTTGAGAGGGCCTTGTACCGAGAATATCGCAGTAGCAAGGAGCATACCTATGGCTCAGATCTTGGTTTCTAATACCATTCTCAGATAAGAGGAACCAGGCATCCTTGGAAAAATAGCTGCTTCTAGGACTGAGATAGGAAATATTCAAGATAAGCCTGCAGTATTTATACTACCAGAAACTAAGGAAGTACTCCCAAAAAATTGTTTTTTAATTGATAGAGCTATGTCAAAGGGACTTCGGAGCCTTCCGAAAGAGTTCCCAATGGTCAAAGCTGGAATAATTTGAGCAAAAAGATAAATAAAATGATATTGGATTATGACTCAGAGTATAAAATAAATAACCATGAGTCCATAATGATACGAGTAGTTCACTGAATAAGGAGAATAGACAAATACCCCTTATAGAATAATTCCAAATAATGTATGTAGATACCCCACCCTTAAGAAGGTAGAATATGACTTGCTCCTTCTTGTGTGTGAGCTGCACATAGTGACTTCTTTCCAAAGAGTAAAATATGGAAAAGAGGAAAAATAATAACTTTAAAATGGAGAAATCAGACAAGTAGTATCTTAGCCAGGTGACCAAGATTAACATCAACAGTGATAAGTCAGGTTGATAATATGTACCACTGGTATGATCTGATGAGAATGGCACTTGACCTCTATGGTTTTTCTCCCCAAATCCCATAACTCCAGTTCGGTCATAAAGAAAACATCAGACCAATTCCAAAAGAGGGTGTCCTACAAAATACTTGATCAGTACTTCTCAAAACTGTCAAGGTCATCAAAAACAAAGAAAGTCTGAGTAACTGTCACAGCCAACAGGAACCTAAGAATACATGATAAATAAATATGATGTAATATTCTGGATAGGATCCTGGGACAAAAAAAAAAGGACATTAGGGAAAAGCTACAGAGATCAGAGTAAAGTATGGTCTTCAGTTAACAATAATGTAAAATACTTTTTCCGCTTAATTTCAGCAGACTCGTCTCTACCCTTCCCAGTATTATCACTCTTATGCTCAGGGAACACAAACAGCTGTATAATCACAGATATCAGAACTCCCAGGGAATTGAGATTTCTCAGGAAACTGATTATTCCGCAGAGGATGAAGTATTTAGTAAAATAAGATTCTCCACCTTTTCAAGCAGTACACACTCAACCTGATTTAATCTTTCCTTGATGACTCAAGGTCTCTAGGAATAGCAATTGTTGGATGATTTACAGGGATTTTTTTTTTTTTTAGGGCCCATTGTCCTAACTCCAAGTACTTCTAAGACAGAGGCAGCTTCCCTTTTTGAAAAAAGCATTTACACATTGCAAAGGTACTATTCTTTTTTGTGAGCACTACATTTGATGTGTCCCTAGATCACCATGGTCTCTTTTGGTTTTCTATTACAGTTCCTTCTCACTTTTTTGTCTGGCTCTGGGTATAACTATCTGGCCTGACCTGAGAATTATTACCACATTGCATCTTATAACTGCTCCTCACCTCTACATGTTGCAGTCATGGCAAGGGACATAATATCTCAGACCTTTGGGATACCACTATGGGAGCCTTGGTAACTCCTGAGCCCTATTTGTCATTTATCAAACTGCATCTTATTTATTTTGCATACTTTAATTTCAGAACAAAGTAAACAAAAACAAAAAAACACTATACAAAACATCCAAACCCGAAGTCAAATGTGGGAAGTTATAGGGCTTGAGGCCCTTGTATCCTGCCTTAGACAGAAAGACAGAGATTAAACCACTAGACATCAGCAGGGGGAATCAGGCAGGTCGGGGCCACTGGGGCTACTGCTGGGGGAGCCATGGGAATGCCTATGAGAAAGGCATTTCTTGATGACTTTATATAAAATAATGTCCCCTAATAACTGTCTAGCCCTTCTGATTTATTTTCTGTAGCACTTATTACAGCTGGATTTACATGCTTATGTGTTTACTTGTTTATTGTTTATCTTCCCCATTTGAAAGAAGTTCAACGAAGGCAGGCACCATGCCTTTCTAGTTCCCTGCTCCAAACCCCATGCTTACAATAGTCCTAGTTAATGAATATTTGTTAAATAAATGAAGATTGAACTTTCTAGGGTCAGAGTGTTCCTGTGTGTTTCTCAAAAAATTTTGGAAGTCTCTTTGCTTTGTCTAAACAACTTCCTCCACTCTCACAGAAGTTACAATACCCACTGATGAATTAGATTTCAATAAACACTGGTTGATGGTCTGTGATGATCTCAGATAAGGAACTATCTGAACTGTGTGTATGTACTTTATGACATCAATGTTGGCCACTCAAATGCCTTAAAAATTTCTTGGCCACATTCTGGAGGTTTTATGTGAAGTTGCTGAATTGTTATGCTATGAATCGCAGAAGAGTAACTGTTACTTTAATTTAATCCCCCAAAAAACATGCACGGTACAGGAAGTATTCTTGGAAGAAAGAAATACAATCAATTCCAAAGACAAATATATGCTA
This sequence comes from Balaenoptera acutorostrata, assembly GCF_949987535.1. Taxonomy (NCBI): domain Eukaryota; kingdom Metazoa; phylum Chordata; class Mammalia; order Artiodactyla; family Balaenopteridae; genus Balaenoptera; species Balaenoptera acutorostrata. The sequence continues at coordinate 22,763,519 of NC_080080.1, read as the reverse complement.
TTTAAAAAATTAAGTAGTCTTTTAAAAAAAATCACATATTTGTGTCCCTCTTCTGTAGAGACTGTAATCAAGAGAGGATTAGATTAATATTGACAAATGTCACTAATTTTATTTCTCCCAAACATTTTCAGATCATAAGTAATATGCCCATATCCATGGGAACCACAAGACAACAGATTTTTCTTGAGGCCACATTGCCCCTATAAAAATAATTTTAACAGGCTAAACTGTCACTCAGTTTAGAATAGTGCAAAATGCATTTCCTCTTGGCAATAAGCAATATTTTCATTAATAGCCAAGACTGATCATTGTAAATTTATTTTATCATTTTATACAGTACTGTGCAACTCAAGGTAGTATCACAAGGTCAGAATGAATGTAAAACCCATCTTTATTCAAAATACATTAACAAAGACAGTAGGAACATTCTGTGCATAGACCAACAATGAAACACACCAAAATGTCAGAACTGCTTTAATTATATGAGAGTACCAATTGTTCTTAACACAAATCAAATGTGTAACAAAAGAAATAAAACTACTTTTAGCTTCTTCACACACCTACTTATCTCACAGAATTTAAATCTTTAGGGGGCTTGAACTCCTAGTCTTATTCCCCTCTTTTCCTTGGCACTCTAGGTTTAAAGGCTGTTTTTCTCACATCTTTCCTTTTGGAAAGGCCCTCATTTGGCTATTCTCATGAATGTTACTCCATTCTCATGAAAGTGGGTCATATAAACACAGAATGTTTCCTTAGCTGAATTCCTTCCGGTTCTATTGTCTCTTTCTATTTATAATGGAAAAACAACAATAAAAAAAATCAAATGTGCCCAGGCAGCATCCTCTTTTACTTTAGCTTCTCAGTCCCTCCTGTGGGGATGAAGTGACCCAAGATGGCAGTGTGCCTCTTGGTTAATTACTTACAGGAGTCGTCTTCTCATACTCAGATTCAGAACATGGGTTTGATGAAGTCAAAGGATGTTTATAAGTACATCGCCATTATCAATTCCAGTTCATGCACCTAAGGAAAGTAGAAAAGGAGACGACATGATCATACAGAAATATACATCAGCACAAAACCATGAAATACACATATAACAAAGGTTAATATCTGAAATAGCACAACTCTGAGAGAATTTACTTTTATTTAGGATTTGCTGCCCACTTCACAGAAGTAGTTTACTATACATACAAATTTATGATATGCTGCTATGGTATTGAGATTCAACTGCTCAGAGAGGGACTGTAATTTGTAGCCTCCCTCTCCTCTTGTATCTAGGTGTGGTCATATCACTATTTCTCAGCAATGAAGTGTGTGTAGAAGTAATATGGATCTCTTCCGGGTCAGGGGGTTTAAGAAGCAGGTGGACCTTCCATTCACTGGCTGTTTACAAAAGATGATAAGGTCCTAAGGGATAGTGGAATTACAATAAGGTTGGCCCGGGAACCCCCTGAACTACCATGTGAAAAACTGGCAGCCAACCAGGAACACCTTCACTGAATCATTACTTGAAGGAAAAATATACTTCTCCTGCTTTCAGCTACTGCAACTTGGGGGTTTATTTCTTATAACTGCCAGTACTAACCTAATACATGCTTTTTTCCATAGAGTTTAGGATTTCATTCCTGGTTCAAATCTCACCCTTTCTGTTACACCTTGTTCAAGTCTCTGTTCTTCAAAGAAGAGTTATCTGATGGTTCCAACTTCTACTGATTTTTCCTTTCCCTGATTCCCCCTGTACTGTCTATCCTATATCCCAATGGTTGTCAAACCTGGAAAGATACTGAAATCACCTTGGTAAATTTTTACAAAAAACACTTAAGCATCACTTGACCTCATGATTTAGAGTCTCCGATGATACAACCTGTGAATATGCATTTTTAAAAGCTCTCCAGATGATGCTGATATACACTCAGATTTGGAAACTTCCGGCATAGAAGAAATCTAAAGGTTTTCATATTTCTTTGTTTTTGTTCTTTTCATTATCGCTTGGAAGAGTCAACTATTTTAAATGAATAAATCTTCATCCTTTTTCACATTTGTGCACAGATAGAAAGAGTTGCCCATGTGTGAAGCAACTCCATGTCAAATCAATACTTGCAAAACTCTTGAGGATGACCACCTGCCTCTGCAATGCACCTCTCATAGGACCCCCAAATGTGAATTTCACATTTATCGCCTTTTAAGAAAATTATCTGAGACACACCTTCAACTTTTGTGATAAATGGCAAATATCTAAAACAATTTTATTAATTGGAAGATGGATTGAACTTATTCTCATGCTTTCATATTTGTCTTTTTCTAATAAGTGATAATCTCCTGAAAGACAGGATTCTGCCTTAAGAATTCTAATTTAATTTGTGTCCCCTCAGACTTCCCAAGTTTATGGGGGCTAAAGGAGTCACGAGTCTATTCTCCTCACTTGTTAACATAAAGCATTCAGCTTCGTGCAAAATCTCACCCATTAATTTCTGGGATTCCCTAGGGATATCTGTCATGCTGTTATGTTGTGTGTTTCTCTCAGAATTTGAAGTACCAAGGTATTTAGAGGCTGAAGAAAGAACCTCCTCTTGAGCACCATAGTGGTACTATTTTTCATTCTACTATATTATGAAGACCTTCATGGAAACAGCTCTTCCCATAAGCTAAGGCTACAGCTCCCAGAGGTAGACCAGAAGACCAATATTTGATAGCTATCTTACAGTCCTCTCTATTTTCCCTCCCATAGGCAATGAACTCCCTCCTTCTAGATCCTTTGTCTTTTATGGTCAAAACCACATACATAAACTCCTCTCTGGCTGCTTAACAACAGAAAAAGATGTGAGAGACACCAACGTTGCACCAACAGAATGTTAATAAGTAGTTAAATTAAATTTACATTTATATTGTTAATGCCAGTGATCTTAGTCTTGTGTCTCTGAGTTATTCACATAATGAACTATTTTTTTAAATGGCACAAGACTAGACTGGATTTCTATAATATAGATATGGGTTTAATTTTATAAATTATTATACTTTTCTATTAAATATGAATAGAATACCATTCACAAATCTAATCCTTGAATTTCTCTATTGGGGATAACTCATATACAACATATGTGTACACTCTTAGGGACAGGCATAATAAGGTTACATTTATTTTTTATTACCTTCAAGTGGGCTATGCCTTTAAAGTTATCCTTAAAATATTAATAATTTGATATTTTAATACCAGAGCTTCAATTTTTCTTTGTTCTATGTCCAAATGAGTTTCATTCCATACTGAATTTCTTTGGAGCGTTTCATATGTTCACTAGCCTTATATTCATTTTCATCAGCTCTATAAGGCTCGAGATATTTTAAGCTGCAATGACTGAAATTTAGTTTAAAATTAAGTTAGCTGGTTTTCCATTATGAGGCCCAGGGTCTCCCAAAGGCAAATAATGGTGAAGTTGGCTTCCTTTTCTAAGTTAACATGCCTGGTAGTGATTTAACTTGTTTTCATAAATAACTTCTCTTTTAGGGAAAATATTCTTGTTTCATCAGGCAAAAATAGGCTAAAACAGAAACCATAATTTTTTCCCAAGATCATAAAAGGAGAGGATAAATTCTAGGCTTCTGTTTACTAGTTTCTCATCATACGATCTTAGTAGGTTATGTTATATAGGTGATGACATAAATATCACAGTTATTTGCTTTTATTCAACTAGGAAACAGACCTTGGTTGAATGAAGGAGTCTTCCCTGGTCAGAAACACCATTCTAACAAATGTCATCTTAAATACTATGGGCTCCTTCTTACGATATGGACATTTTCTGACATGTGGCCAAACATTTTGATTCCCCCATCTCTTATATTTACTATGGTTGTTGGAGTCAGGTTTAATCTTAATAAAAGTGTAGAGCCCCTGTCACACTGTCAGTTACAAGATCCTCAATACGTACTGGTTATTATCTCCTATCTCCACATTGTAAGAAGGTAATCACACAATTTTATAACTAAAGTGCCCAGATTTTATAACTGAAGTTCAGATCCTTTAAAATAGACATTATTTATGCAACTGCACCTGTTGAATTTAAGACTTTTTGTCACATTTTCTACCAGCTTACTTAATTATTGCTCAGCACTTTACTGCTTTCTTAGGCTCTCATCTGACAGTAAAACAGAGAAATCTTCCATTCTGTATTAAACCCATAGAGAGCTTTCCTTTGTGGTTTAAGAACAGCCCAACATACTGGCTATTTTTAAGCACTCATGATAGTTGCTATCTGCCCTGGAACACGTTGAAAACATAGCTCTGAACAGAAAATAACAGAAGCTGTATTTCATGATTCTAACTTAGGGGTAGCCGCATACCTTAGTGGGAATGAAAAATAATTAAAATCTTCCTTCAAAATGTAGAGATTTATCCTGAGCATGCTATAGCAGATGTGCATGCAATCAAAAAAAATCAATTTCTTCTCAGAAACCTTATGAATATTTTCAAGTGGATAGAGAAAAATATGAAACTGTGAATGAATGTTATAATGACTCCCATGTGAATTATCGGGTTACCATGAGAATAAGGGATGGAGAGAAAAGTTATAAAATTTCAGCTCCTGGTAGAGCTTGCTCCAAAACTTTCCTATTATTCAGGGTTGTTGCGAAGCTCAAGTGAGCCAATGTACTTGAAAGTTCTTTGCAAACTGTAAAGTACTTACCATATGAGTACTTGTTCATAGAATACAGGGAGTTGAAACATGAATAAAAAGACTTTAGTGACCTTAAAAATCTATATAACATTCAATAAACATATAAAACTCTTTGACTAGTGATTCTAAACAAAAGTCTCAAGTCTCATTCAGAATTTTTAAATCAGTTTCAGTCCCAGGCAGTAATTCCAAATAATCTATCCTCTTTCCTCTGTGCCCTCTCATGTGCAGATTTGCACACAAAGTCATTATTACTTTTTATGCAGTACTTTGGAGTAGAGTCCATAACTGCCTTCCTATTTCTTGAACCTCTCTTCAAAATTCTACTGGCAGCCAACTGCAACTATAATCAAAGCAATGGGACAGTTCAAGTGTTTGCAACAGCACAGCGTTTTGTTATGCAACTGAAAGATAAATATGGCTTTATCTTTCCAACCGTCCAGCTTTATTTCTGCCAAAGAGTGGTAAAAGTGAAAAGGAAAATATTTGTGGGAAAATGGCTGAAAATGATGAGAAATATAGCAGATACAGATGGTATTGCTCAAGTTAGAGATTTCCTAATTTGGAAATTTTATGAAAGTAGGTTGGCTAGCCACTTCAGCAATACCTTGCAAAGTGGTAGTTCCATAGGTTAAGGCTGACCTCAGTTTTGCAGCCCAGAAATGTGATTTTATCATTGCTATGCTAAAGAATAGGCTTCTGGGAATTGATTCATGCTAAGCACAGCCATCAGATTCTGACCAGAATGTCACTGAATTCTTTACAAAGTATGAGTATGAGCAGTTATGTCAGTGGCTCAATATATCACTCTCCCTAGAAGGAAATCTGCAAGAAAAGTTAAATTATACTAGAAGGTTGGTGAGCAAGGGAAAGGAAAAAGTGAAGCTTGGTTCAGTCCAGTTCTGGCTCCTATATATTCTAGATATTGCTGACCACTATGTATACTAAGATGAATAAAACAAGATTGTACACTTAGGAGATCAATGAAGTGGGGAACTGAAACATATACACATTATTTCCTATCAGCCAGGGTTCTTAGCTGCAAGTGACTGAAATCAACTGTAACTTTTTCATGCATAATAGTTTATTAAAACTAGAATGGGTTGCTCCAGGAATTGCTAGAAACTCATCAATTGAACTGGCAAGATTGTTTTCATTGTTATGGCTAAAAGCTATGATAATCCTAAACACCCATCTCCATTAAATTCAAGACAACGAGGCAACATCAAGAACTGACATTAATCTAGGACACATGTAGTTCAAAATATCCTTACAAGGAATAAATTATTCTTTCTATTGGCAAATGTAGATGCCAAACTTTGGTCAGATCAAGAAATTGTGCCCAGATTGCCAACTGATAAGTAACAGAAAAAGATGCCAAGCCAGGCATGTCTGATTGCAACAAATCTGTTTTGTACAGTGTATCAAATGCATCTTAAGGTGCATTTAGTTCTGGTCATTCCATCCAGGATTGAGAAAGTCACGGGGACTGTCTCATGATAACTAAATACGTGAGACTGACTGACAATTTTGAATGCTAAATATTGAAGATCAAGTACTTAGTCATTATGCCCTCTTTTCTGGACAGTTTTGAAAGTCCACTGACCTAATGTTATCATTCTTTTCTTCTGGACATTATGTAGCTAACACTTTCTTGATAGCACATTCTTTATCCATGCACACATATCCTAACTAAGTGGATGATTTCTTTCAAAGTCCATCACATTTCAGTAATAACATATAGCTCAGGCACTTGAATTAACCTTGAGTATTTCCCAATTCTCCTCTCACCCATATTTACAAAGTTTATCACAGGGTGGGAATAACTCTTACATGTGGATAATCTTTTCTATTACATATTGATTCATAATAGTTTTTGTTCCAGAAAATAAATTTATTTCTAATTCCTACAGGTGCCTACAGTTGCACTTCACTGCAGCCTTCTATGTTCAGAACATATTCTGGGTATAAACTTGAGACCTGCACATTTCCATAAACGTCAATAAAACTATGCTCCGGAATAAAAAGCACATCGACTCTGCCACCAACCAACAGAATCATCTGCCTGTTGAATATCAGATTCCTCCCTGTTCCTTCCTCCAGCTTCCTTCTGCACTGAGGGTGGCTGACCCCCCCCCCCCCATCAATTACATTTCCCAGACTTCCCTTCCCAGTGGCTTCTCTGGGTTCTCATGATGGTAGACACTGACAAGAATGTGGAAGGCAGAAAAAGAGAAGAAGGCAGAATATTTCTTCTCTGACTCTCTTTTGGATTTGTACCTTGGTGATCCCAGATTCTACTAAGACTCTGATAACACTTTTCTTTCCTTTGTTGTCTCAGCTCAAGAAATTTTAGTGGCTTTCAGATGTTGCTAATCTCTGGACTGCCTCATTGTCCCCTATTTGCCTTACTGATCCTCCATCCTCTTTGTAAAACTAATCTCCATATTATATCCTCTTGATTCAGATACTTGGTATTGGTCCTGTTTTCCCAACTGATCTCTGACTGATACTTCTCTCAACAGGATATAAATGCAAATGAAAAGAAATATATAAATGTTGAAATAAACAGAAAAAATAAAATGATGAAATAACAAGTAGACTTTGAAAGTGTGTGCAAGGAAAAAACGGGACAATTTGAAGGACAGATTGAATCACTTAAAGCTTGAAAAGTCCTTGCCCATGCAACTGATAATAATAGGCTAACATCGAGACAAAGTAATAGAAAAAACTGGGGGAAAACCTGTTTGATTGGCTAAAGATCAGCATCAACTAATTCTGGAGGCATACAGGGGTTTAAGAACATAAAGCCTGAAAGAAGAAAACGAATACTTCTGGTCAACCCACCATCAGAAGCCTTGTTCCATTCCTTAAGCTCAAGTCCCATGCAAATCTGTGATTGCCAAAATGAACAACAAAGCAGCAAGAGAGGATGCTGCAGTTTGCTGAAGACCTCTCTAGATACTTCCAGAGATGAGCAAGGACAGAAGTCACCTGCCTCAATAGATGTGCCATATAGAATAATCTGGGTTGAGAATGATGCCCAATAAGCTGTATATCAGCAAGCTGGGGAAAAGATTTGATGGAACAACTCGTCTTCAAATTTTATGAAAATAGTTCCAGAGGTTGACTGTAAGATTGACCTCCTCCTAGTGACTTAGGTCTTATAAAGTAAAACACTTGTGGAAAAGTACCCTTAAGGTACCTCACTCTTCCTTTACAGGAACGTCGCAAGGATAAAATAGTCAACAATAAAAACAAAATAAAAATTCACCTGAAGCTTGTGCCTACAAAAAAATCCATGAATCTCTTTAGTAAGATTTTCCCGAGAGGAATGATAACGTCTATTTTGCAGTCTCACAAACCATGCAAGAGAGTTCCAGTTGTTCTGCGTCCTTACCTGTACTTGGGATTATCAGTCTTTTAAATTTTAATCATTCTAGTAAGTATTTAGTCACATTTCAATGTGGTTTAAACATGCACTTCCTTAAAGAATAAAGATGTTAAGCATTTTTAATGTTTTTTACATGCAATTCATATATCTTTTTTGGTAAAATGCCTATTCAAATCTTTTGCCCATTTGGTATTGAATTATCTTTTTATTTTGTGTAATACAAAAAAATTCACCTTAAGTATTTTCAGCTTTAAACAAACAAATTATCGGGGTTCTATGGAATTAAGTTTCACATTAATTACTACTTAAGAGTTATTTGAAGGTTCTACTTGAAACTTGAAGAACTTGAGAAATGCTGTGAATGGCATTAGCCAATGGCTCAGCATTAATTTGTAGTTATAACTCTGCCATTATCTCCTCTTCCCTATGAATAGAACAATATCCTTGAAGTAAGAGTTAAAAAAACAAATAAAATCCAGCCACACAAAAGGTAAAAATTTAGTATGATTTTTAAAAGTTACAAGTGGTATGAGGACACACATGGGAAACATGTGGCTTCTCCAGATGTGATTTAGAAGAAAGCCAAGAACCACTGCAAATAGTTCTAGAATATGAGGACTCAAGAGTGTATCGCGGGAAAAAAAACCTCAAAAACCGAATTAGGATGTTTTCTTCACCAACATCAGAGGCTTAAAGTAATTTCTTTTGATGGAGCTAGGGAAAAATAAAAATGGAAATGAATCCTAGATAGAAAAAAAAACCCTACATATTGAAATTCTTAAGTGATACAGAGATGGCTCCTTAATCCCAAGACACTTACTTTATTCATTTGATTCATTTAACTCATTTTTTCCCTTAGCCAGACAAGAGCATTTTCTTAATAACTCTATGAAAAAAATGATTGTTTAGCTTCAATTGGCTCTTACTTAAAAACTTATGAAATTAATGTAACAGAAATTTGCCGTAAGCCAATAGACAAACTAAAGATTTGCAAAACAAACAAAAAAGTTATTTCTCATTTCTTTACTAAAAAACTCATTGCTTGTCCAACAATGTATAGCTTTAAAACATACTTCCAGTTTAAACAGCACAGTGTAGCGAAGGGTAGTACATCTCAACTGTATAAAGTGCATCAGAGCATTACACACAGCAAGTATGATGGAAGAGGCTGATTACCTTTGGGATTGCAACTATTTTGATGCTACCTACATCAGGCAAGAACACTGCTGTTACAGCCACATACTGTGTCTATTGTTAGAAATTCTGACTGTCTGCATTTAGCAACTGGGAATATGAAAACAAACATCGTTCCAACTAAAACAATAGTCAAAGTAACCTTTTCAATTGAATTGGTGCTTGCAATAATGGAACTGTAGCACAGACCACTCCGTGTATTTGCAATCATTTCAGCTGTGTTTCTCTCACTGAAGCCGCTTTACACATCTTTAATAGAAATCTTTTTTTTTTTTTTTTAATCAGACTACTTGGCAGTCTTCACACTTCCCTGGTGCTTTTATTTATCTTGAAGGCTGTATCTGTAATTGACACAAGAAAACAGAAGCTAGGAGGATATAACTAAGAGGATCAGAAGGTGAAGGGGGTCCCACTGGCTCATGGATTCAGGTGCAGGACTTTCTCCAGGGTGATGTGCCTTTGGACCACTGGCTACACCTGACTGGAACACTCTGGATGACTGTCAAAATTCACAGTGATATCCTTATGTTTCCAGGCCAACCTTTCACAAAGACTTGGGTGGTGAGCTTAACAGCAAACCTGGCTTAGCTTTGCTGGCACTTGCTATTTTGAGAAAATACTCAAAGGTCCTTCCTGTCATAAAACACTGGATAGAGGAAAGCTAGGAAAAGTCCAACTTTAATTTCATGAATCTGCACTTGCAAAAACACATATCTTCACCAAAAATTAAGAAGACTTGAGAATTTGGCTCCAAACAAAATTCCACTCCTGGGACAGCAGGATTGAATGCAGATTTCTGCTGTGGGCAAAACCTCACTATTATTTCTAGACAATGGGGCTTTCTGTAGTGAAAATGGTGGCTCTCTGCGCATAGAATGGCCACCAGCCAGTTCCCAGTTTTCTCCAGTGAATTTGCCAGATTGGCTAAGGGAGAGAATATTTTCACACAGACTGGTGATATGTCTGATGAAACCTGGGGGGAAATTAATCCAGTTAACTTTAAAAAAAAAAACTGAAATCCGAAAGCTCAGAAAAAATATATTAAATTACTTCCAAGGGGTAGAGCAGAGACAACTTTTCTTTACAATCTGGAAGGAAATTACCCTCCAGTAAGCTCTGCATTTGTTTAATGTCCTCAGGGTGACCTAGCTCATAGCTTCTCTCACTATATTGCTAATATGAATTACCAGAGGGTCTTTTTCAACTTCAGATTCTAATTCTGGAGGTCTAGAGGGAGACCTGAAATTTCACATTTTAACAAGCACCAGGTGATGGTGGCCCGGCTGATGCCCACCACACTTTGAGTAGCAAGGATTTAGATGACTATATGATCATTCACCTAAGCAATTGATTGACAAATATTCAGTACAGTAGTCCCTCCATATCCACGCAGCATACGTTCCAAGACCCCCCAGTGGATGCCTGAAATCACAAATAGTACCTAACCCTATCCCCTAGAATATACTAGGTTTTTTTCTTAATTATATATGCCTCTGATAATGTTTAATTAGGCACAGTAAGAGATTAACCAAAATAACCAATAATAAAATAAAACAATTATAACAATATATTGTAATAAAAGTTATGTGAATGTGCTCTTTCTCTCTGTCTCAAAATATCTTATTGTTCAAATTTAATGCCTTTTCCATCTTAACTAAACACCAAACACCGTGGCTGTAACTTTTGCAGTTTGAGGTGCGCCAGCAAAACTAGCACAAATTTCTTTTTCTTTCTTCACAATATCATGGATAGAAGATTCCTGCTTACTGTAGATCTTAGCAATCTCAGTGTATGTTTTTTTTCCCTTCCTTATTAAGTTGAGAACTTTCACTTTTTCACTTAAAGGAAGCACTTTATGACTTCTCTTCAGCATATCACTACTCTTGCTCTTTGGGGCCATTCTTGAGTAAAATAAGGGTTACTTGAACACAAGCACTGCAGTAGACACCTCGACAGTTCATCTGATAACTGGGATGGCTACTAAGTGATTACTGGGTGGGATACATAGACAAAGGGATGATTCATGTCACGAGTGGGAAAGGGATGGCGGGGGATGGTAGGAGATTTCATCACACTACTCAGAAAAGCATGCAATTTAAAACTTCTGAATTGTTCATTTCTGGAATTTTCCATTTAATATTTTCAGGCCAAGGTTGACCACGAGAAACTGAAACCCTGGGAAGTGAAACCACAGATAAGGGAGGGACTACTGTATACTTAATCAACTAAAGAAAACAATTGACTGAAGAGTGATGTTACTGAAAAAGGTACCTACGTATCAATACCATGGGCCACTACTCAGCAATAAAAAGGCATGAACTATCCATACGCACAAGTTGGATAGATTTCTAGGGAATTATGCTGAGTGAAAAAAGCCAATCCCAAAAGGTTATATGTTATGATTGCATTTATATAACATTTTGGAAATAACACAATTTTAGAAATGGAGGATGAATTAGGGGTTGTCAAGGGTTAAGGATGAAGGTGGGTGTGATTATATGCAGGTGTTGAATTAGAAGCTAAAGGTATACAGATAAACCAGGAGATTGGTATAATATAATGTCCTAGACTTACATATGACAAAAGTACATTCAGACTCTTGCCACTGTTAAACAACTAAATTACCTTTGAGGAATACCCAATTAATTTTATTTCCAATTCACTCTTTATTCTACCACTTAATACAATTCATGTGATTGACTGGGCTCTATTGCAATGCAAAGTTTTTCAAATTTCAAGTTTTATGAAATTTATTTAAAACAGATAAAAATGTATGCATATGAAATATAATTCAAGTTTCTAAATCTTGCAAATATTTCAAATTTGTAAAGGTATATCCTAATCAAGAAATAATTAGGTTTATAAATCACATAAAATCCTCCTTAGAGGGCTTCCCTGGTGGCGCAGTGGTTGAGAATCTGCCTGCTAATGCAGGGGACACGGGTTCGAGCCCTGGTCTGGGAAGATCCCACATGCCACGGAGCAGCTGGGCCCGTGAGCCACAACTACTGAGCCTGCGCGTCTGGAGCCTGTGCCCCGCAACGGGAGGGGCCGCGATAGTGAAAGGCCCGCGCACCACGATGAAGAGCGGTCCCCGCACCGCGATGAAGAGTGGCCCCCACTTGCCGTAACCAGAGAAAGCCCTCGCACGAACCGAAGACCCAACACAGCCAAAAATAAAATAAATTAAAAAAAAAATCCTCCTTAGAGAATTACAGCAGGTAACAGTCTTCCCAGCATCTCTTGCAAGGGTGTTTGTGATCAATTTCCCACCTTAAATCCATCTCCAAACTGTCACAAGGGTGAATATGGCAGATAGTACTGGTTGCCTGCACACAGATATTTTCCTTCTTCCTTCTAGCAGTTTCTCAATCTGTCCATCTCCAGAAGATTCAGGCGGGCAAGGCAATCTGTGCTGGATAGCTTCCATCTACCTATCCAAATCTATTCTCCCTACTTCCTCACACTGTTCTCTACCACACAGGTTGACCTCTAGGGGCAATATCGTGGACTCTTATCATCTGGCTTTCAGTTTGATTCAGTCAATGAGCTAGCTGGCAGTCAAGGCAGGGGTGATGTGTAAGGCTGGGGTATTTTCTTTTTTGGTCCTTGTGGAGTTGCTGTGCTGGCTATATCATGTGACCAAAGGGTATAACTCTAGTCAATTGGTACTCTCCACATGACTCTCTTTGTCTTCAGTTTCAATAACTATTTCCTCTGTTTTCTCCTTCAGGGAAAGGTACGAGTGGAAACTGCCCCACCTCCCCTGCTGCTCTTGCCAGCCCCCATTGAAGACTGTTCCTTGTGGTTTCCCTACACCTCATTCATATCTTTAATACATAGGTGGTTTTTGTTTGTTTTTTCCTTGCCAGTTATTCATTTTCCCAGCCTCCCTTTCAGCTAGGAGTGGTTAGGCAATCCAGTTTTCTCCAATGAACATATGAGGACATCAGCTAAGAAGTTTGGGGAATAGCCTTACTCCCTGATAAAAGACGTAGCAGCTTTGGTATAGCAGCGTTTCCCTTTCTCTGCCTTCTTAATTTAGATGTTTGGGGTAGTACATGATGCATGGGGTGACCAATCTGTGACTATGAACCTAAGGTTAAAAGCCAGCATGCAGAGGATGGCAAAGAGGAGAAGGATGCCAGGGTCTGGGCTTTGATGACATCATTGATCTACAGTACTGCCTGATACTGACTGCAGTTAGACTTCTTGATGGGGATGCAATAAGTGCCCTTAAGGTTTAAATTTCTATTAATCAGATTTTCATTATCGGCAACCAAATCATTCCTAAATACTGGAGTAATCTTATCTTTATTGCATATATAACCTTGCCATTTTCCTGCTTAAAATATTCCAGTGGTTCATCATCTACAGAAGAACCTCCAGCATAGTATGAACATCTCCTATGTCTTTACCCTTGACAGTTTCCCCACTCTTGCATGTTTCACCTTCCATGCTACACTGCTCATTCCCATCTTCTGGAGTTCCCCACAGCATGGCATTCTAGCCTCCGTGTCTTTGTGTTGAGTGCTCTCCCAGGAATATCTTGCCTATTCTTTCTCTAGTTATCTTTTACTCATCTCTCAAGAATATACTCAGCAGAATAGGTCAGCATTTTAAATTGCAGAGAATATAAATCTACTCTGGAATGATTATTCAAGAAGTAGGACTGATGGAACCAATTTTGAGTAGTTCACAGAAAGTTGTGAGACGAGGCTTAGGAAGCAGGTAGGAAGAAGAGAAACTAACAACCAGAAACAGCAAACCTCAGGAGAAATATGAGTCCAGTGAGGTCTGCTCCAGCCTTTCTGAAGTATGGACGCCTCAGCTTACACCACAACCAGCTATGGACAAGAGAAACTCAATGTTGCTGTTGCTGCACTCTAATACCAGAATGAAGACCCTATGGTCCATGCATCTTTGCCTCACCAACTTCCAGTTGCAAATCTAGGGAAGATGCATCTGATTGGCTGAGCCTGGGTCAACTACTGATTCCCTAACCAAGTGAGTATCTAGTTATTATACTTGCTTTGGAGGAAGGTGCCAAATTAAGAACATTCACCCACTATAAGAGGGTTCAGATGATGTTTCACCAAAAAGCACGATACACGCTCAATATAATATCAATAAAGTGTGCTAAGTGCAATACTGGATGTATAAATGGATTCAACTGGAATACAGAATAAGTAGCTACACCCAGACCAAAGCTGTGTAATAGAAATAAATAGTGAGCAATGTATGTAATTTTCTATTTCCTAGTAGCTATGTTAAAAAAGTACACAGAAAATTAAAATTAATCTTAATAATATATTTAACCTAATATATTCAAAATATTATTTCAACATTTAACCAAAATAAAATTATTAATGAGTTATTTTTACATTATTCTTCAATATTAGGTCTTTAGAATTCAGTGTGTATTTTGCACTTATAGCACATCTCAATGTGGCTATTAGCTCTATTTCAAGTGCTCAAAAGCCACATGTGGCTAGTTGCTATCATAATGGATAGTGTAGACATAGACAAACCAGCAAGTAGGAGGGGAGCAGTGATGATGGATCATCTACCCAATAGGTAACTGTGAATCTTTATATATTTGACTTCAGAACACCAGGCAGAGCTTGTTACTTATTGTTTTGCCCTGGCTTAGAAAGTCGTCTATTGTGATGTATTTAGCACTCTGCTCTGAGCTATGAGAGATTAAAAAGACATATGGTCAAGGTACCTGAGTTGGGAACAAGAGCAGGGTGTTGGTAGCTTTGTCATTTAAACTGTTGAGTTTCAGGTGCCTGTGTGACAACCAATCAGTGCGATTGAATGCTAGGTTTTAGTTTTGATGGTGTTTCTTTGCATTTCGGTTGAGGCCATGGGAGTGATGAGATTTACTAATGAGACAGTGTAGAGGTGCAAAAGAAGGTCAATGATGAGTCCCTAAGGCACATCAATATTTAAAGATGAGGGAACAAGAGGACTGAAAATCATGTTCACTTTGGTAAAAGAACACTGAATAACTAGTTTCTCAGAAGTCAAGGGTCTCAACTGCAAAGTTATTTTCTACTTGGAAAGCTGACTGAACTTGAGGTTATTTCCCAACCTATGTACATAGGTTCCACTAAAAATTCAACTTTTTAAAAAACTTTAATTAGGCATTCTACAATAACTTATTTGTTCTTGGTCAGTTCCCATTCCCATTTCACACAGAATTTCTTCTGAACATTTATCACTTTCCTTTATCCTCCTACCTACTGCTTCCCTCCTGCTCAATCACTAGCTGACCTTGCCTCTCACTTCAAAGAAAAGATAGAAACCTTCAGGTTGGAATCCCTCTCCTTCCTCAACACTTTCCCACATACAAATTTCAATCCATATCCATTCTTCCTTTGTTGGAGTTTGGAAGTGCCTAATAAATAACACCACTGTTCTCCCACTTCCTGGACCCCACCACAGCTTGGAGCCAACTGAGAAATAGACCCAAAAGTCAGGCAGAGTACAAAACATCATCTCACTTAGTGACTAAACTGTTAGGGTATGTAGCTTAGGACTGTTACCAATTGGGCTTGAAGTCTCCATCTATCATATTTTCTTCTTCATTTGCAGTCAGGTATCTAGAAACCACCTCTACTTCCTCAACCCCCAAACACCTCCCCATTCAAGGCAATGTGGCTTCTGATCCAATTACTCTGGTGACATTATTCTTAGAGATGTTCCCAATTCCCTCGCCATTGCTCAACCCCAGGGAGACTCACTAGTCTTTATCTCCTTTGCCATTGAAAGTTTCACACTGTTGGCCACTCCCTCCTTTATGCAACTCCCTTCCAGTTTTTTCTTCATATTCTCTTGGCTGCCTTTTCTCAGCTTCCTTGGGCCACTCTTTCTCTAGTTAGCTGGTAAATATTTGCATTTCTTAGGGATTCATCTTTCACTCTCTTCTATTTTATTTGCTTCTTTCTCTATAAATCCCCCAGATTCATCGTATCTAATCCTGAGATTTAAGTCACTATTTCCATGTTACCCTGAACCCCAGCCTTCAGTACTGCCTGTTCTGACTACATTCTTCAGAGTGATCTTTCTACAAACCTGCTGTGATCATGCTTAAAACTTTTCTTTGGCTCCTGGTGCAAACGTTTATATCCTACTCCTCATGTTTCCTTGGGGGGCAGAATGCAAACTAGCATAACATTTCTGGCTAATCTCTACCCCCTTTCCCACATATTGGTAAAAGAGAAGGAGTGATTTAACCTTTCTGCTGAACTTTGACAAAGGAACTGGTCTTGAAAGAGTCAGCACCTTCTGAATCCTTCTCTGACGTTGGAGAGGGTACATTCTGAGCTGCTATCCTGCCACATGATAGGGCACTGCCTTATCTGAGAGTCACAGTTTTGGAGAAAGTTTGGTTCGGGAGATTATTGACCACAAATCTAAATCACGTTCTGCAGACTAGCTTTTGTCCATAATAAAGACAACAATTTCATTGCCATTGTCCTGACTCCTGACTCTTAACAGGTTGACTACTTTGATAGGGAAGCCATACCTCTATCTGTAGAAAACAAAAACAAATGGAGAACATTTAGGGGCATTCCAATTTCTCATTAGTCAGGTTTCCAAATTGAGAAACTTCCTTTACACGTTACTTCCAATCTTTCTCCACATCCTTATCCTCCAAGGAAGGAACACTGATTTACTTATCTGTTAGGTGAGTTTGGTAGGACAGATTGGACATAGATGGTGTTGCCCCTTCTGGGTCTTTGGAATCCACCTACCTGCAGAGTTGTAATCTTCCAGCTTGCTGTCCCCACACAGAAAGATGTTTGTCCTTGTGGAAGTAGACTGCAATTTGGGGTGTATGTTTATCTCAGCAGAGTGTTAACAAATCCATTTAGCCACACAAGTAACATGTTTTATTGTGTTTCTCAATAATAAAATTTATATTTTAATATTTATCTGATTCTTGTATATCTCTTTCAATGGGTTCCAAATTCAGCCAAAAAAGGAATGTTACTTATTCGATCCTTTCAAATGCCCGAAGTTTCCCATATATTCACGTTTCTTAACATGAAGTATGAGACCATTGCCTCTCCCTGCCCCCATGATCTATGACATGGGCTAATATACAATTCAACACTTACTGAAAACCTATTAATTTACCACTCTGCCTGGTTTTAGAGTTAGAAGATAAATAAAATGTGATCCATGCCTTCCAGGAGTTCACAGCTCAGCAGTATAAGTTTGTCTTTCCAATTACAGGCCTGGGGTATAGTTTCATGGTGTAGTTCTTTAAAAGAAGACCAAAACTATAAAAGAGAACTCATCAAAAGCCAGACTCAATTATGATCACTGGGGGCATGCTTTGCGGTGAGCTCCAGTCATATGATTCAGAAGATGGGGATGAATGAGACAGAGAAAATGAGAATAAGATCTCTTCGGTAGAGCAGATCATAACCTAGTTAACATCAGAAATAAGATGATAAAAATGCATAGCAATCTGCAAGCGAGTGCCAATGAGAAGTATACAGATATTCATATTCAGTAGAGGCTTATAACATCAACAGAAACATAGCAAGCTGTGCCCATCTTATAGACTGTCAGGATGAGACCATATTGATTATTTTAACTATGGCTCAGATCATCTTACAGGCCACAGAAAGATATGTGTCCTCATTCCACACAGAAAAAGGCATTGGAAAGACTGGAGAAATTATCACACAAAACAAGTAAGTTCTGGTAACTTAACCTAAAATTTCATCCTACTATTAAAACTTGGCCTCAAATAAAATGTTGATTCTAAGATCTAGAGATATTTGCCCTAATGCGTTCACTTACAAACTGTGAAATGGTTGGCACGACATGGCCCAAACCTATCTTTAGGCTTCAAAACAAAAAGCATTTTAAAGAAGGTTCACTGGATCCTGGGAAACATGCACAAAGACTATCACATTAATTTAGGTAGAGTTAATTTTTCTAATTCTCTTTGTACTTCATTTTCACAAATTCTAATTTCACTCATGTAAAGAAAATAATCAAAACAGGTGATAGGATTTTTTTTCTGTTTTAAATTTTAAAAGCCCCATCTGTCACTAATTACACATTTATTTCATTATGCAGCATTATAAAAATAATTACTTGAGGTATTTTGTTGACAATTTAGAGTTTAAAGTAAATACTAATTATTTTTGCTATAACTGTGTATTAAATTAAATAATTGACTGCTAGACATTTTTTGGGCTTCAAATAATTTTATTAGAACCACATAAGACAGCAATTATATAATTAGTGATACATCTGCCAATCTTATAAGTCCATCTTATAAAATTTGAAGACTTTTTTCCTTTTCATTTCTCCTTTTTTTAGAAGCAGAGACAGACACTTCATGTGCACGTTTCAGCATTTTATAATGATGTATGTGGCCTGTCCAGCCAGCTGGTCTGCTCAGTCACTCTAGCAAAGTAGCAAAGATTCTAAGCAATTAACTAACGCTCACAACTATCGTGACCTTAAGTTGAAGAAAATGTATCTAGATAACTGCAATGTTTTCTACTTTAAGTAAATTCTTTTAGAAATTAAAATATCTTCCCCAAACTCCAACCAGAAGTTGCTGTGAGTTCCATTTGGAATGTGTGCTAATAATAATATTTTCTGGAATAATAACAACAGGTTTGGATTTAATTAAATATGTTGCTCACTGAAGCATCTGTTTTAAACATTAATGAATGGCAGCTCCTATGGGATATCCAAATGGAAGTGTTTTCACTCCATAACACTATCCTAAAGTGTGTTTTGGAATTTTCAAATCATTAGCTGGTCTTTGTTTTGAGAGACTTACCCAGGATAAAAAAGCAATCTTTCCTCAAATCATACTGATAGATGGAAGCCATTTAGGGGGAGACAATCAATCATAAAAGCAGTCTCTGAGAAGCTGTTATGCAATCCACAGAATTAAGAGTCAAGTTTTCCTTCATGTTCACACATAATTCCCATTATCATTCATGAGAGTAGTATCTTACCAAGAAAAGGATGCATCCCTTCTCAATCAGGCTAAGCTGCTTTGGGAAGAAGCCATTAAAAATAGCAGACATGGAGCTCCAGAGACTACAACTGACCTTGCAAGAATTGGAAGCCACCTTTGAAATAACTATTATTAACTTGGAAGCATTATGTGAATAGAAAATTTCTGAATTCATGGTTTGTTCACCACTCAAAGGAAATCATTTGAGTAGGAGTTGTTTGTAAAATGGCACTATGCTTATCAGGCTTTATTAAAAAATAAATTGCTAGATTTAAGTTCCATAAAAACAGTGACTAAGTATTTAAGTTCCATAAAAACAGTGACTAAGTATTATCAGTATTATCAGTCAATCTATCCTCACCACAAAAACCAGTACTAGACATAATAGGTTCATCAAGATATTTGTTGAATTAATGATTGAATAAGACTAACACATTCTTTTCAATTCAGCAAGCATTTATTGAGACTTTACTTGATGCTAGATCCCACTAGGAACAGAGGATATAAAGTATGTGCACATATATATATATATATATTTGCTCATTGGTTATAATAATTTATTTCTTATAATGTGGACAATGCCATGATAAAAGAATTCTTAGGGTGCTACTGGAGCACAGATTTACATGGGGTTTTGGGAGGTATGGTACATGATATCTTAATTTGGTCTGCAACAAAATGCTATGGTTTTATTGAAACTTATATCATTTGGACAATTTGAATTAACCATTAACACAAAATGTACTTAAGTATGATCATCAGAATCACCATCCTAATTTTGAAAAATATGTTTTCAGAAGAATGAATGAAGAGAGAGACCTTCAAGATGGTGGAGGAGTAAGACATGGAGATCACCTTCCTCCCCACAAAATACATCAAAAATACATCTACATGTGGAACACCTCCTACACAACACCTACTGAATGCTGGCAGAAGACCTCAGACTTCCCAAAAGGCAAAAAACTCCCCACATACCTGGGTAGAGCAAAAGAAAAAAGGAAAAACAGAGACAAAAGAATAGGGACGGGACCTGCACCACTGGGACGGAGCTGTGAAGGAGGAAAAGTATCCACACACTAGGAAGGCCCTTCACTGGTGGAGACAAGGGGTGGCAGGGGGAAGCTTCAGAGCCACGGAGGAGAGGGCAGCAACATGGGTGCAGAGGGCAAAGCAGAGAGATTCCCAGAGGATCGGTGCCAACCAGCACTCACCAGCCTGAGAGGCTTCTCTGCTCACCCGCAGGGGTGGATGGGGGCTGGGAGCTGAGGCTCAGGCTTCGGAGGTGAGATCCCAGGGAGAGGACTGGGGTTGGCTGCATGAACACAGCCTGAAGTGGGCTAGTGCACCACAGCTGACCAGGAGGGAGTCTGGGAAAGTCTGGGCCTGCCAAAGAGTCAAGAGACCATTGTTTCAGGGTGCGTGAGGAGAGGGGATACAGAGCACCCCGTAAATGAGCTCCAGAGACAGGCGCGAGCCGTGGCGATCAGCACGGACATCAGAGCTGGGCCTGAGATGCTAAGTCTGCTGCTGCAGCCACCAAGAAGCCTGTGTGCAAGCACAGGTCACTATCCACACCTCCCCTCCCAAGAGCCTGTGCAGCCTGCCAATGCCAGGGTCCCGTGATCCAGAGACAACTTTCCCGGGACACGGCGCACCTCAGGCTGTTGCAAAGTCACCCTGGCCTCTGCCACCACAGGTTCGCTCTGCATTCTGTACCCCTCCCTACCCCCAGCCTGAGTAAGCCAGAGCCCCCTAATCAGCCGCCGCTTTAACCCTCTCCTATCTGGGCAGGGAATGGATGCCTGAGTGTGACCTACACGCAGAGGTGGAGCCAAATCCAAAGGTGAACACCAGGAGCTGTGCAAACAAAGAAGAGAAAGGGAAGTTTCCCCCAGCAGCCTCAGGAGCAGCAGATTAAATCTCCACAATCAACTTGATGTACCCTGCATCTGTGGAATACCTGAATAGACAACAGATCATCCCAAAATTGAGGCAGTGGACTTTGGGAGCAACTGTGGACTTGGGGTTTGCTTTCTGCATCTAATTTGTTTCTGGATTTATGTTTATCTTAGTTTAATATGTAGAGCTTATTATCATTGGTAGACTTGTTTATTGATTTGGTTGTTGTCTTCCTTTTTTAAAAAAAATATATACATATTTTTTTCTTTTTCTCTTTTTGTGAATGTGTATGGGTATGCTCCTTTATGTGGTTTTGTCTGTATAGCTTTGCTTTTACCATTTGTCCTAGGGTTCTGTCTGTCTTTTTTTTTTTTTTTTAGTATGGTTCTTAGTGCTTGTTATCATTGCTGAATTTGTTTTTTGGTTTGGTTTCTCTCTTCTTTCTTTCTTTTATTACTTTTTTATTATTTTATTTTTAATAATTTTTTAAATTTTATTTTAATATCTTTATTTTATTTTATTTTTTTCTTTCCTTCTTTCTTTTTTTTCCTCCCTTTTCTTCTGAGCCATGTGGCTGACAGGGTCTTGGTGCTCCAGGCGCTTTCAGGCCTGAGCCTCTGAGGTGGGAGAGCCGAGTTCAGGACATTGGTCCACCAGAGACTTCCTGGCCCCACATAATATAAGATGGCAAAAGCTCTCCCAGAGATCTCCATCTCAACTCTAAGACCCAGCTCCAATCAATGCCCAGCAAGCTACAGTGCTGGACACCCTATGCCAAACAACTAGCAACACAGGAACACAACCCCACCCATTAGCAGGGAGGCTGCCTAAAATCATAATAAGGTCACAGACACCCCAAAGCACACCACCAGACACGATCCTGCCCCCAGAAAGACAAGATCCAGCCTCATCCACCAGAACACAGGCACAAGTTCCCTCCACCAGGAAGCCTACACAACCCATTGAACCAACCTTAGCCACTGGAAGCAGACACCAAAAACAATGGGAACTACAAACCTGCAGTCTGAGAAAAGGAGACCCCAAACACAGTAAGTTAAGCAAAATGGGAAGACAGCGAAATACACAGCAGATGAAGGAGCAAGGTAAAAACCCACTAGACCAAACAAATGAAGAGGAAATAGACAGTCTACCTGAAAAAGAATTCAGAGTAATGATAGTAAAGATGATCCAAAATCTTGGAAATAGAATGGAGAAAATACAAGAAACTCTTAACAAGGACCTAGAAGAACTAAAGAGCAAACAAACAATGATGAACAACACAATAAATGAAATTAAAAATTCTCTGGAAGGAATCAATACCAGAATACCTGAGGCAGACAAATGGATAAGTGACCTGGAAGATAAAATAGTGGAAATAACTACTGCAGAACAGAATAAAGAAAAAAGAAGGAAAAGAATTGAAGACAGTCTCAGAGACCTCTGGGACAACATTAAATGCATGAACAATCGAATTATAGGGGTCCCAGAAGAAGAAGAGAAAAAAAAAGTACTGAGAAAATATTTGAAGAGATTATAGTTGAAAACTTCCATAATATGGGAAAGAAAATAGTTAATCAAGTCCAGGAAGCACAGAGAGTCCCATACAGGATAAATCCAAGAAGAAACATGCCAAGACACACATTAATCAAACTATCAAAAATTAAATACAAAGAAAAAATATTAAAAGCTGCAAGGGAAAAACAACAAGTAACATACAAGGGAATCCCCATAAGGTTAACAGCTGATCTTTCAACAGAAACTCTGCAAGCCAGGAGGGAGAGGCAGGACATATGTAAAGTGATGAAAGGGAAAAACCTACAACCAAGATTACTCTACCCAGCAAGGATCTCATTCAGATTTGACAGAGAAAATGAAACCTTTACAGACAAGCAAAAGCTAAGAGAATTCAGCACCACCAAACCAGCTGTACAACAAATGGTAAAGGAACTTCTCTAGACAGGAAACACAAGAGAAGGAACAGACCTACAATAACAAACCCAAAACAATTAAGAGAATGGTCATAGGAACATACATATTGATAACTACCTTAAATGTAAATGGATTAAATGCTCCAAATAAAAGACATAGACTGGCTGAATGGATACAAAAACAAGACCTGTTTATATGCTGTCTACAAGAGACCACTTCAGACCTAGGGACACATACAGACTGAAAGTGAGGGGATGGAAAAAGATATTCCATGCAAAAGGAAATCAAAAGGAAGCTGGAGTAGCAATTCTCATATAAGACAAAATAGACTTTAAAATAAAGACTATTACAAGAGAAAAGGAAGGACACTACATAATGATAAAGGGATCAATCCAAGAAGAAGATATAACAATTGTAAAGATTTATTCACCCAACATAGGAGCAGCTCAATACATAAGGCAAATGCTAACAGCCATAAAAGGGGAAATCGACTAACACAATCATAGTAGGGGATTTAACACCCCACTTTCACCAATGGACAGATCATCCGAAATCAAAAGAAATAAGGAAACACAAGCTTTGAATGATACATTAAACAAGATGGACTTAATTGATATTTATAGGACATTTCATCCAAAAACAACAGAATACACATTTTTCTCAAGTGCTCATGGAACATTCTCCAGGATAGGTCATATCTTGAGTCACAAATCAAGCCTTGGTAAATTTAAGAAAACTGAAATCGTATCACGTATCTTTTCCGACCACAGCGCTATGAGACTAGATATCAATTACAAGAAAAAATCTGTAAGAAATACAAACACATGGAGGCTAAACAACACACTACTTAATAACCAAGAGATCACTGAAGAAATCAAAGAGGAAATCAAAAAATACCCAGAAACAAATGACAATGAAAACATGATGACCCAAAACCTGCAGGACGCAGCAAAAACAGTTCTAAGAGGGAAATTTATAGCAATATAATCCTACCTCAAGAAACAAGAAACATCTCAAATAAACAACCTAACCTTAAACCTAAAGCAATTAGAGAAAGAAGAACAGAAAGCCCCCAAACTGAGCAGAAGGAAAGAAATCATAAAGATCAGATCAGAAATAAATGAAAAAGAAATGAAGGAAACAATAGCAAAGATAAATAATATTAAAAGCTGGTTCTTTGAGAAGATAAATTAAATTGATAAACCACTAGCCAGACTCATCAAGAAAAAAAGTGAGAAGACTCAAACCAATAGAAGTAGAAATGAAAAAGGAGAAGTAAAAACTGGCACTGCAGAAATACAAAGAATCATGAGAGATTACTACAAGCAACTATATGCCAATCAAATGGACAACCTGGAAGAAATGGACAAATTCTTAGAAAATCACAACCTTCTCAGACTGAACCAGGAAGAAATAGAAACTATAAACAGACCAATCACAAGCATTGAAATTGAAACTGTGATTAAAAATCTTCCAACAAGCACAAGCCCAGAAGCAGATGGCTTCACCGACAAATTTTATCAAATATTTAGAGAAGAGCTAATACGTATCCTTCTCAAACTCTTCCAAAAGATAGCAGAGGGAGGAACACTCCCAAACTCATTCTACAAGGCTACCATCACCCTGATACCAAAACCAGACAAAGATGTCACAAAAAAAGAAAAGTAGAGGCCAATATCACTGAGGAACATAGATGCAAAAATCCTCAACAAAATACTAGCAAACAGAATCCAACTGCACATTAAAAGGATCATACACCATGATCAAGTGGGGTTTTTTGAAGGAATGCAAGGATACTTCAATATACGCAAATTAATCAATGAGATAAACCATATTAACACTTTGAAGGAGAAAAATCATGTGATCCTCTCCATAGATGCATAAAAGCTTTCGACAAAATTCAACACCCATTTATGATAAAAACCCAACGGAAAGTAGGCATACAGGGAACTTAATATAATAAAGGCCATATATGACAAACCCGTAGTCAACATCATTCTCAATGGTGAAAAACTGAAACCATTTCCACTAAGATCAGGAACAAGACAAGGTTGCCCACTCTCACCACTATTATTCAACATAGTTTTGGAAGTTGTAGCCATAGCAATCAGAGAAGAAAAAGAAATTAAAGGAATCCAAATTGGAAAAGAAGAAGTAAAACTCACTGTTTGCAGATGACATGATACTATACATAAAGAATCCTAAAGATGCTACCAGAAAACTACCAGAGCTAATCAATGAATTTGGTAAAGTAGCAGGATACAAAATTAATGCACAGAAATCTCTTGCATTCCTATACACTAATGATGAAAAATCTGAAAGAGAAATTAAGAAAACACTCCCATTTACCATTGCAACAAAAAGCATAAAATACCTGGAATAAACCTACCTAAGGAGACAAAAGACCTGTATGCAGAAAACTATAAGACACTGATGAAAGAAATTAAAGATTATACAAACAGATGGAGAGATATACCATGTTCTTGAACTGGAAGAATCAACATTGTGAAAATGTCTCTACTACCCAAAGCAATCCACAGATTCAATGCAACCCCAATCAAACTACCTATGGCATTTTTTACAGAACTAGAACAAAAATTTTCAAAATTTCTTTGGAAATAAAAAGACCCCTAATAGCCAAAGCAATCTTTTTTTTTTTTAACGTCTTTATTGGAGTATAATTGCTTTACAATGTTGTGTTAGTTTCTGCTGTATAACAAAGTGAATCAGCTATACATATACATATATCCCCATTTCTCCTCCCTCTTGTGTCTCCCTCCCACTCTCCCTATCCCACCCCTCTAGGTGGTCACAAAGCACCAAGCTGATCTCCCTGTGCTATGCGGCTGCTTCCCACTAGCTATCTATTTTACATTTGGTAGTGTATATATGTCCATGCCACTCTCTCACTTTGTTCCAGCTTACCCTTCCCCCTCCCCATGTCCTCAAGTCCATTCTGTACGTCTGCGTCTTTATTCCTGTCCTGCACCTAGGTTCCTCAGAACCATTTCTTTTTTTTTTTTTTTTTTTTTTTTTTTAGTTTCCATATATATGTGTTAGCATACAGTATTTGTTTTTCTCTTTCTGACTTATTTCACTCTGTATGACAGACTCTATGTGCATCCACCTCACTACAAATAACTCAATTTTGTTTCTTTTTATGGCTGAGTAATATTGCATTGTATATATGTGCCACATCTTCTTTATCCATTCATCTGTCGATGGACACTTAGGTTGCTTCCATGTCCTGGCTATTGTAAATAGAGCTGCAATGAACATTGTGATACATGACTCTTTTTGAATTATGGTTTTCTCAGGGTATATGCCCAGTAGTGGGATTGCTGGGTCATATGGTATTTCTATTTTTAGTTTTTTAAGGAACCTCCAGACTGTTCTCCATAGTGGCTGTATCAATTTACATTCCCACCAACAGTGCAAGAGGGTTGCCTTTTCTCCACACCCTCTCCAGCATTTATTGTTTCTAGATTTTTTGATGATGGCCATTTTAACTGCTGTGAGGTGATACCTCATTGTAGTTTTGATTTGCATTTCTCTAATGATTAATGATGTTGAGCATTCTTTCATGTGTTTGTTTTTCAATCTGTATATTTTCTTTGGAGAAATGTCTATTTAGGTCTTCTGCCCATTTTTGGATTGGGTTTCTTTTTTTTTTTTTTTTTTTGATATTGAGCTGCATGAGCTGCTTGTAAATTTTGGAGATTACTCCTTTGTCAGCTGCTTCATATGCAAATATTTTCTCCCAGTCTGAGGGTTGCCTTTTTGTCTTGTTTATGGTTTCCTTTGTTGTGCAAAAGCTTTTAAATTTCCTTATGTCCCATTTGTTTGTTTTTGTTTTATTTCCATTTCTCTAGGAGGTGGATCAAAAAGGATCTTGCTGTGATTTATGTCATAGAGTGTTCTGCCTGTGTTTTCCTCAAGAGTTTCATAGTGTCTGGCCTTACGTTTAGGCCTTTAATCCATTTTGAGTTTATTTTTGTGTATGGTGTTAGGGAGTGTTCTAATTTCATTCTTTTACATGTAGCTGTCCAGTTATCCCAGCACCACTTATTGAAGAGGCTGTCTTTTCTCCATTGTATATTCTTGCCTTCTTTATCAAAGGTAAGGTGACCATATGTGTGTGGGTTTATCTCTGGGCTTTCTATCCTGTTCCATTGATCTATATTTTTGTTATTGTGCCAGTACCATATTTTCTTGATTACTGTAGCTTTGTAGTATAGTCTGAAGTCAGGGAGCCTGATTCTTCCAGCTCCGTTTTTCTTTCTCAAGATTGCTGTGGCTATTCGGGGTCTTTTGTGTCTCCATACAAATTGTGAAAATTTTTATTCTAGTTCTGTGAATAATGCCAGTGGTAGTTTGATAGGGATTGCATTGAATCTGTAAATTGCTTTGGGTAGTAGAGTCATTTTCACAGAGTTGATTCTTCCAATCCAAGAACATGGTAAATCTCTCCAACTGTTTGTGTCATCTTTAATTTCTTTCATCAGTGTCTTATAGTTTTCTGCATACAGGTCTTTTGTCTCCTTAGGTAGGTTTATTCCTAGCTATTTTATTCTTTTTGTTGCAAAGGTAAATGGGTGTGCTTCCTTAATTTCGCTTTCAGATTTTTCATCATTAGTGTATAGGAATGCAAGAGATTTCTGTGCATTAATTTTGTATCCTGCAACTTTACCAAATTCATTGATTAGCTCTGGTAGTTTTCTGGTAGCATATTTAGGATTCTCTGTGTATTGTATCATGTCATCTTCAAACAATGACAGCTTTACTTCTTCTTTTCTGATTTGGATTTCTTTTATTTCGCTTTCTTCTCTGATTCCTGTAGCTAAAACTTCCAAAACAATGTTGAATAACAGTGGTGAGAGTGGGCAACCTTGTCTTGTTCCTGATCTTAGTGGAAATGGTTTCAGTTTTTCACCATTGAGGATGATGTTGGCTGTGGGTTTGTCACATATGGCCTTTATTATGTTGAGGTAAGTTGCCTCTATGCGTACTTTCTGGAGGTTTTTTTCTTAATCATAAATGGATGTTGAATTTGGTTGAAAGCTTTTTCTGCATTTACTGAGGTGATATCGTTTTTATTCTTCATTTTGTTAATATGATGTATCACATTGATTGGTATATATTGAAGAATCCTTGCATCCCTGGGATAAACCCCACTTGATCATGCTGTATGATCCTTTTAATGTAGCCAAAGCAATCTTGAGGAAGAAAAACGGAGCTGGAGGAATCAGGCTCCCTGACTTCAGACTATACTACAAAGCTACAGTAACCAAGAAAGTATGGTACTGGCACAAAAACAGAAATATAGATCAATGGAACAGGATAGAAAGCCTAGAGATAAACCCACACACATATGGTCATCTTATCTTTGATAAAGGAGGCAAGAATATATAATGGAGAAAAGACAGACTCTTCAATAAGTAGGGCTGGGAAAACTGGATAGCTGCATGTGAAAGAACGAAATTAGAACACTCCCTAACACCATACAGAGAAATAAACTCAAAATGGTTAAAGACCTAAATGTAAGGCCAGACAGTATAAAACTCTTGAGGAAAACACAGGCAGAACACTCTATGACATACATCACAGCAAGATCCTTTTTGACCCACCTCCTATAGAAATGGAAATAAAAACATAAATAAACAAATGGGATGTAATGAAACTTAAAATCTTTTGCACAGCAAAGGAAACCATAAACAAGACGAAAATACAACCCTCAGAATGGGAGAAAATATTTGCTAACGAAGCAACACACAAAGGATTAATTTCCAAAATATACAAGCAGCTCATGCAGCTCAATATCAAAAAAACAAACAACCCAATCCAAAAATGGGCAGAAGACCTGAATAGACATTTCTCCAAAGAAAATATACAGATTGCCAACAAACACATGAAAGGATGCTCAACATCACTAATCATTAGAGAAATGCAAATCAAAACTACAATGAGGTATCACCTCTCATGGGTCAGAACGGCCATCATCAAAAAATCTACAAACAATAAATGCTGGATAGTTTGTGGAGAAAAGGGAACCCTCTTGCACTGTTGGTGGGAATGTAAATTGATACAGCCAGTATGGAGGACAGTATAGAGGTTTCTTAAGAAACTAAAAATAGGACTACCATACAACCCAGCAATCCCACTACTGGGCATATACCCTGACAAAACTATAATTCAAAAAGAGTCATGTATAACAATGTTCATTGCAGCTCTATTTACAATAGCCAGGACATGGAAGCAACCTACGTGTCCATCAACAGATGAATGGATAAAGAAGATGTGGCACATATATACAATGCAATATTACTCAGCCATAAAAAGGAACAAAATTGAGTTACTTGTAGTGAGGTGGATGGACATAGAGACTGTCATACAGAGTGAAGTAAGTCAGAAAAGAAAAACAAATACTGTATGCTAACACATATATATGGAATCTTAAAAAAAAAAAAGTTTCTGATGAACCTAGGTGCAGGACAGGAATAAAGATGCAGACATAGAGAATGGACTTGCAGACACTGGGAGGTGGAACGGGAAGCTGGGATGAAGTGAGAGAGTGGCATGGACATATATACACTACCAAATGTAAAATAGATAGCTAGTGGGAAGCAGCCACATAGCACAGGGCAATCAGCTCAGTGCTCTGTGTCCACCTAAAGGGGTCGGATAGGGAGGGAGGGAGGGAGACGCAAGAGGGAGGAGATATGGGTATATATGTACACATATAGCTGATTCACTTTGTTATACAGCAGCAACTAAGACAACATTGTAAAGCAATTATACTCCAATAAAGATGTTAAGAAAAAAAGACTGACTATACAAATGTTGATGAATTTGGGGAGCTCATCTTATACATTGCTGGTGGGAGTATATTTTGATATAACCACTTTGGAAAAACTGTTTCACAGGATGTTTTAAAGCATACGGTATAACCCAACAATTCTATTCCTGGATGTACACCCGACAGAAATAAGTGAATATGTCCACCAAAGACATGTGCACGAGTTTGTTATGACAGCTTTGCTCATAAAAGGCAAAAATTTGAAACATCTCAAATGCTCATCCACAATAGAACAGGTAAGTAAATTGTGGTATATCCGCGAGCCACAACTACTGAAGCCTGCGCACCTAGAGCCCGTGCTCTGCAACAAGAGAATCCACCACAACGAGAAGCCTGCACACCACAACGAAGAGTAGCCCCTGCTCACTGCAACTAGAGAAAGCCCACACACAGGTACAAAGACCCAATGCAGCCAAAAATAAAATATATAAAATAAAAATAAAAAAATAATCAAGATAATATTTACCAAAAAAATGAATAAATGAAAAAGAACAAACTACTGATACATCTAACATGCAGACAAATCTCTGAGTGAAAGAAGGACATACTGTATTACGCCATTGATACAAATTTCAAGGACAGGCAACATAAAGACAGAAGTCAGCACAGTGATTTTGCCCTAGAGAGCAGCAGCCCTGACTGAGTCAGCCATGGGCAGCCTCTGGGGCATGGGAAATGCTCTGTCTTGATCTGAGTGATGCTCACATGGGTGTACATATAGATAAAAATTCACCAGGCTGTACATATTTATGCCTTTATGTAATTACCTCAGTTTTGTAAAGTAGGAAAAAAAGGCAGAAAAGGCCACTGTGTCAGTTAACTCTCTCTATGTAACAAATTACCACAAACTTAATTGCTCAAAGCCACACACATTTACTGTCTCACAGTTTCTGTGGTCAGGACCCAGGTACAGCTTAGTCCTCTGCTCAGGGTCTCACAAGGCTGCAATCAAGGAGGCAACTGGGCTGCATTCTCATCTGGAGGCTCAACTGGGGAGAAGAATCCACTTTCCAAGCTCATGCAGGTTGATGGTAGAACTCATTTCCTTGCAGCCATGGGACTGAAGGCCCCAGCTTCTTTCTGGCTGTTGGTGATCAGCTTCCCTAAGCCCCCAGAGGCTTCCCTCAGCTCCTTGCCACATGGGTCCCAGCCCATGGTCTTTATACCCAGCCAGGGAGAGAGTCTGCAGAGCAAGCCTTCCAGCAAAATGCAGTCTCATATAACAATGTTGTTACAGACATGACATCTCATCACCTTTGCAATAGTCTATAGGTTAGAAGCACATCACAGGTCTCACCCACACTGCAGGGAGGGGGGTGGGGGAGGGTTCTTGGGCTTACTAGAATCTGTCCACCACAGTTACACTTTTGCCCATTAAAATTTTGTGAATGTGAAAAAAGAATGAATGAAGACTTTAACTACACAATAACAAAAAACTACTAGACTCTTATGAACTCTTTGGGAGCATGATAGATGGATACCTTGGACATAGAATAAAGAATTATGATGCTAGAAGGTACATGCGCCAAACTGGGGAAAGCCATGATGGTTATGTATGGATTTCTTTAGTCAGACTTGGGGAACATTTATGATTTATAGCATCTTCTTCTCACAGAAATGACAACAATGCATCACATTTGATCTCACACCTTCCAAAGCATTGGACACTCACAACTTCAGCCAATGGCAAGATGACCCATGCTGGATTATCTGGCAAATAGATATTTAAAAAGGTACTTGGCGAAAAACATAATTCGGAAAGATACATGTACCCCAATGTTCATTGCAGCACTATTTACAATAGCCAAGACATGGAAGCAACCTAAGTGTCAATTGACAGAGGAATGGCTGAAGAAGACATGGTACATATGTACAATGTAATATTACTCAGCCATAAAAAAGAACAAAATAATGCCATTTGCAGCAACATGGATGGACCTAGAGATTGTCATACTGAGTGAAGTAAGTCAGACAGAGAAATACAGATATATGATATCGCTTATATGTGGAATCTAAAAAGAGCATATAAATGAATTTATTTACAAAAACAGAAATAGAGTCACAGAGGTAGAACACAAAATTATGGTTACCAGGAGATGGGGGGAGGGATAAACTGGGAGATTGGGATTGACATATACACACTACTATATATAAAATAGATAACTAATAAGAACCTGCTGTATAGCACAGGGAATTCAACTCAATACTCTGTAATGGCTATAAGGGAAAAGAATTTTTTTAAAAATAGAGTGGATATATGTATATGTATAACTGATTCACTTTGCTGTACACCTGAAACGAACACAACATTGTAAATCAATTATACTTCAATAAAAATTTAAAAAAATAAATGGTACCATGAATTGAGCACTGACAGATTCTGACAAGAGGAACTCAGGCGATTGCTTCTAAGCCAATCCAAGGAACTCATACACTGCTGAATTCACTGTGGTAAAGTGGCCCAGAGGTTCCTTGAAGGAAAGATGCTTGTATACATAAACTCAGATTCATCATCTATAAAATGAAAGAGTTGAATTCCATGATCTGTAAGGTCACTACAGCTTTTTTGCTCCCCTTTCTTTTCTCTCAAAGTTCAAGGGTCAACGAATTGGGTTGATTGAATCTACCTTCCATATGTCTCCATAATCCCTTCTTTTATTTTTCTTCCTGTCATTCTGAACACTGAGGTGTCCCTTGAGGCCAGATACTTTATCCTATTAATCTTTGTATCTCGGTGTCTAGAAACAGATTCTGGTACAGAATAGGTGCTCAATGGCTATTGGCTAAATGAGGGAATAAATTGGGTAACATCTATACAACAAAAAAGCTGTGTGTTTCTTTGAATGATTCCAAAGCAATATGAGATACCATCTCCCATCTCCAAGTATCATCTGCTCTATTCGGGAGACAAAGCCTTTTCACACACAGCAGTAAAGAATATAAACTTGTTCATTTCATCCTCACAAGAATTATAAGGCCACAAAAACAATAATAATAGCATCTGGCATTTGTTGAAGGCTTATTTTATGTCCAGCATCTTAATTGGATTATTTCATTTAATCCTCACAACAGTTATGGTGTAGACACTAAAGCTATCTCTATTCTGTAAGTGCAGAAACATGGACTTAGAGTAGTTAAGTAACTTGTCTCATAGCTGAGCCAAGATTTGAAAGAGGGTGTTTGATTCTAGAACCATGTTTTTAACCTCTAGAAAAGAGGGTCTGTTTTGCTCCAAGTGTTGAACACACACACACACACACACACACACACACACACACACACACTCACACAGAGTCCCTGTTGAGTAAGCTCCCTCAGTGACCGTGTTTTGTAACTCATTGCACTTCCCCATCTGCTAAGATTATTGCACCAGCGGTAGATGCCTGATCCAAGAGCAGTCAGTATAGTCTAGCCAACAACTACTGAGGTTGCCTGGTACCAAAACTCTGATCTCTATGGCCAATATTAATTAATTAAATCAATGAAGTTCATTTGGTAATAGTCATATGGAAGACAGAGCTACTGGTAGAAGAAGGCAAAAATTGAAAACACACTGAGGAAAGCAGGCAGCAAAGGCCTGTAGCCAACACAATCAATGAGCAAGTAGAGGAGAGGGTGAGGTAGCTGGTTGGCACTGAGATTAGAATTGGAAAGACATAGACAGAAAAGCAAAAACACAGAAAGGCTGACTCATATTATTGATAAAATATGAGTAAGTATCCACAAAATCCTCCTATAGCAGACTATAGATAAACTGAAAACTAGAGCAACTGTGGATCTTAAAGAATCTCTTAGTCACTGAAGAAACTGTTCCACATTCAAGTCCCAGGGAAACTGGTCTTTCTTTGGGGCTGGGCCATTACACTGCCCTTGGGTTTCTATAATGCCTAGATGTATGACTTAGTTGTCTATAGCCTTATAATTACCTGTGTTTATTCCCTGTTGCTACTGTAACAAACTACAACTAACGTAATTGTTTAAAACAACACAAATTTATAATCTTACAGTTCTGGAGGTCAGAAGAAAAAAATGGGTCTCAGTGGGTTAACATCAAGGTGTCAGCAAGGCTGTGTTCCTTCCGCAGGCTCTAGGGAAAATTTTGTTTCCTTGACTTTTCCAGCTTCTGGAGGTAGCTCACATTCCTTGGCTCATGACCTCTTCTTATTTCTTCAAAGCCAGAAGGAAAGCATCTTCAAATCTCTCTGACTGACACTGACTCTTCTGCTTCTCTCTTTCACTTATAAAAACCCTTGTGACTATTGTACATTTGAGCCCATGAAGAAAATTGTAAACGATCTCCCCATCTCAAGGTCAACTGATTAGCAATTTTATTCTATTTAAATCCCCTTGAATTCCTCTTTATTAAGAAGGCATCCTTAAATCTCCGGTGCCATGCAATACCACATCTTCACAGTTTCTGCTGTTGGGTATGTAGACATCCATAAGGGAAGGGAAATTATTATGCCTACCACACAACCTATCTGCCTAGAATAAACTTGATATTACTTGAGAAAACTTGAGTGAGTCTCTGTTTTTGTAACCACTAGATAATATTTTTCCAGTTTGAGTAGGGCTTCTGTTGCAGCTAAAAAATGTCTTGCTTATAGGATTTCAATTCCACATAATTAATACTCATATTATTCTCCTGCTTGGTTTGCCTTTTTTCCCTCTTGCCTATTTATTTCCCTCTCACTCTCCTAACCCTCTACTGTGAAAATCTAACTTACTTACAACAAATACTACATTATGCAAGGCAGCATGAAATGGGTGATAATGAGATAGGAGATAGAAATAATGTGCCATGGGAGCACAGAAGAACTGTGTATATGGGATGATCTTAAAAGGTTTCACAAAAGAGGAGATGGCATTTAAGCTAGAAGATGCTGGTGGGCCATCTACATGGAGAAGACCCATATCAGACAGAAGGTTAATGGTAGACAGGAATTATACCCAGGTCTTCTGATTTCTATTCCATCGTTCTTGATAAGTGTTTCCTTATCTATTACGATTTGGGTATACCAAGTGTTGTCTGCGCTTGTTTGTTGAATGAACAAAGTGAATAAAAGAATAGAAGAATTAAATAAATGAATGAGTGAATGAATAGAATATGATGGAAGGCTCAAAGCAGTTGTAAAATATGGATTAAAGCAGGTTTATTCTGATAAAAAGCAAGGGAGAGATCTGGATTTGTAGGTAACATTCTGCCATGAAATAAGCTTTGTAAATGTGGGTATTTTAATTAATCTCTTGTGCCTCATCTTTTATCTATAAAAAGGAGATAATAATTACTACCTACTTATTTTATAGCATTATTTTAAGCACAAAATAATATACTACATGAAACTGCTTTTAAAGATAAAAAAAAAACATGATGGATAAGATAGGTGAGTAGGTAAATAGACAGGTGATAGATGATAGATGATTAATTTGTCCTTGATGGCACTAAAACCATTTTCACATGTATTTCTTAACATAAATTCATTAAAGATAAATAAAGTAAATGTGGAAACTAAGAAACATGAAAATAAAGTTAGTTACTCTCATGGAAATTGAGGCAGATTCACCAAGACTTGTGAAGTATGTTTAAGAGGTAATTCTAAGATCTTTCTTTAAGAAATTTACTACTTATCATTAACAGAGCTCTTTATACAGTACTTACTATTTTCTATTGAGATGTATTATTGTTAACATTATTACACTGACTCTAATATGACAATAAATACCAATAGCAACATTTATTAAGCACTTTTTCAACACCAGGCACAAAATTAATCATTCTATATTAATTAATTCACATAATCTTTATGAAAATCCTGTGAATGGCTATTATTACCATTTTATAGATGATCTAGTAAGTGACCAAAATGAGTTGTGAATGAAAGACTCCATGCTCCTAACCACATTTCTTCTAAGATATAATAATAATTATCATTGCCATTATTATCATAATTGTCATAAAAATGAGTTAATTAAAATTATATTGCCGGTCACTGTATACATGCTCTCTCTAATGCTCAAGGGTACCTGTAAGAGTTATCATACTATTTCACAAACAGTTTAGTAGGTGTTCAAAGAAGTAAAGTTAGTTGCTCAAAGTCTCACAGCCAACAATTAATAAATTCAGGGGCAAACTCAGGTCTATCATTTTACGAGGCCAAGATGATTTTCAATGTTCCATGTTGCTTTATTAGTTTCAGCAAATTTGTTTATCAGTTTTACAAAGAGCTGAATGTCAGATCTGTTGGCCAGAGCTTTGTCAATCTGGCTTTATGACTCTATTCCAGTGAATTCTGAAATGATTATTTTCTGAATATTTCAGAATTTTACTCAAAATACTTAGAGCTTTATTAATTGATGCATTCAAATTAATTTCTGGTGAATAATTTTAAAACATCACTGTGAGGGTTGATCTAATCAAGGATAGCCAAGCTAATCCTCTGACTTTATGTTCTATTTTTTTCACTAGTTGTAACACAGGATCTGCAACTGGCATCAATCAAATTTTCTTTATGTATTGAAATAATAATGGGTGGTATCTCGCTGCTCAGAATTACCATGAAAATTCTTGTTTGTTATGAAATAAATTTCTTTCCTTTCCATAAATTAGTTACTATATTTATCTTCATAATCTCTAAACTAAAATAATATAGGTGAGTAACACATTACCTTTTTTGCCATGTGATATTTATGATAGATTTATCATGAAGAAGCTGGCTTTTGGTTTCAACCAAATTTGAATGTGAATCCTGCTCCACCATTTACTAGTCTCAGGCAAGTTATTTTACCTCTCTGAGTCCTGCTGTCCTCTTTTATATAATCAGCATCATCATGCTCATAGGATTATTGACGTCACTGAAAAAGATGATGGACGTAAAAATGCTCGGTACTGTACATGACAAATGGTAGATAGCCTGATCACTAAAATCATTATATGTAAATTCATTTTTGATCTCTCTTTAGTTTCATTAAGTTAGTCTCCACTTTCCTTAGTATTAACCTATTCTTCCTTGGTTCTTCCCATCTAATTAAATGGTATCACCATCCACTAGAATGTTCAAGCCAGAACTTAGATAGTCATTCTTTATAAACACTCTCTATCACCACCTTCTAGATAAAATCCATCACGAATCTTGTAACTGTCTCCAAAATGTAACTGATTCCATTTACATGTATCCATCTCCATTGCCATCACCAAACAAAATAGCAATATTTCAATAAAGGTTTCTTATAAAACATTAAAAGTTAATAATATCAAAATTACACCTAATAGTGTGCCTAATATATGCTATTTTTCTAAATATTCAGAGATCTGCATAGTTATTTCTTATAGTTTCAAGGTAAAAGTTTCAAAATGCAAACATACACACACACACACACACACACACACATATATATAAAGTTAAATCCCTTTTAAATATATTAGGCATCACACAGACATATAGAATCTTGATTATAATCTGCCCTGTATTTCAGCCTACTTAAATGAAACTGTATAGTGCTTAATTTTTTAAGCACTTAACCTTAAATAAAGCAAAAATCTTAGACTGAATTGTTTTCAGTAGCCATGCTTTTGGTCTTTAAGCATCTATCAAAAGTGCATTTAATTACTATAACATGCACTGCATTTATATAAAGGTTCTAAATGATCTGCAGATTTCAAAACAGAGGAATCCACAATTCTACAATCAAAAGAAACCAACCCAAATGATGGTTCATCTTTGATCTTAATCCCCAATTCTACAATCTGCTTTTAAAAATGGAAGGATCAGTTAAGGTAGCCATAGGACTTTTACTGCTTTTCCTTGTTCCTGAATTCTCATAGATTCTTACTAACTAGAGCTTATTTACACATATGAAAATCAAATTCGAAATACATTTAAACAACTATAAGGAGCTCTTGTGAATACAGATCTTATAAACACAGTACTTTGGAACATCTGACGTTGGTCTTTCTGGAAGTTATAAGCCTAGAATAGCTAAGTGGTAAAGAAATGAGAAATGTTTGTAACTAGAACAAAGTGATGATATAATAGATTTTAAGAGAAGCTTTATTATATAGAACTCTTCCTAGGAATGGAAGAGTTATGGTTTCCCATCAAATTCCCCCACAAACTTCAAAGAAGTCTTTGTTGATTTAGTTACAGTACACTCTTTATGTGGGATAATCTAGTACAACAAAAGCCTTAAACTAACCGAGTCACTGGAGTGGTTAAGCTTCTAGAGGAGACAAAATTATACCTAATTTGGATCCTAAAAGTTGCTAGCTGAAACATGAATGGGCAGTCTAAAGGTCTGGACTGAGTTTGTTTTGATAGAATAAGTTAGTTTAGAGAATTCGTGGGAAATGATAGCAGGACGAAGAGTAGGAAGAGGAATTGCAGAAAAAGAGTTCTTCCAGAGGAGGTTTAGTGAGAGTTGGAAGAAGAACTGTCTAGAAATGGCATGTCTCTTGTTCCTTCTTTCTTTGCCATCAACCTCTCCCCATCTCTTGCTTTGTCCATGTTATTCCCTCTTGACACTGATGCCGCTTTCTTTTAATCTTTAGGATTTTTTTTCTCTGATTTTATCAGTTTCTGATATTCTTAATTTGGGTTTTCTTTATTCCCTTTGTCACTTCATTTGTTTCCCTCTTTGAAATGCACACATTTTATATTTGTTGAAAAGAAAGTTTTGTAATTCTAGTTTTAGGGTTAGAAAATTAGATTAGCTTTTTCATTTTTTTTCTTTTGTCCTTCAAAATTAAAATCAAATGATGCTTCTTACATACATTCTTTCCCAGTTTTTGTGTGCATTAAAGTTCCTCCATAGAAAATATATTACATGATCTTGTGCTGAATCTCTGGTTTGCACTTACGTTATTTTTCACTTTAAGAAGATGACCCTACTTCATCCCCTTCCTCCAAAAATAAATTTTTAAAAGGTCAGCTGATTTAATTAAAATTTTTGAAGCAGTGACTTCATGTAATAGAAATATACCCTTAGGAAAAACTGTAACTGGAGGTGGGAGTAAATAATTAGCTTTTATCTTTATTTTTGATTATTATGATCTTTATTTTAGACCTTTTAAAAGGAACTGCTCAGTAATATATTTGCAAATGATCAAATAAATATATAAATGAAGGCAAAAAATTCTAGTACAAACGTAATAAACTTAAATCCCTTCACAGAGACCAAGAGATAAAATAGAAAAAGTGAAGCAATATTTTTTCT
Source organism: Balaenoptera acutorostrata (assembly GCF_949987535.1). Lineage (NCBI taxonomy): Eukaryota > Metazoa > Chordata > Mammalia > Artiodactyla > Balaenopteridae > Balaenoptera > Balaenoptera acutorostrata. The sequence goes on along the minus strand of NC_080080.1, from coordinate 22,724,361 downwards.
ACAGAAAAAATAAGAAGTATTATTATCAAGTATAATGGATTGTAAAATTTCCCAGTATTTACAGTCTCTCTGCACATGAATAATTTCATGTGTTTCTTATATATTCCATGGTTTAATGTTAAAAAAGATAATTTTATAATGTGTGTATAGCTTTGTATATCTTTTGGTACACATATATGCATACTTTAACTGCATATATACAGATATCTATCTATCTATTTATCTATCTATCTACCTATCTATCTATCTATCTATCTACCTATCTAAAGTTTTAACAAGGGCCATTAAAGAAACAGCATTGTCAGCAGTGGTACTTAATGTGGTTGGGGTGAGGGAAGAAGGGTTTTGCAATTATCAAAAATTATTTAGGGAAGTTTTCCAAACTTTCCTCTCTCTCAGAGATTAGGAGATACCCTCTAGGGAACATGCCAGAATGCTGGTAAGAGTGGAGAGGGAGAGAGTAGGAAAGGGGCATGTGTAAGTTCAGAAAATTCCCCGAGTGATTCTTATAACTTCTAATTGATATTACTGGTAGATAGTCTTATGAAGAGTCACTAATAAATCCATTAGTCAATCAAATAGTTCAAGACCTCTCAAACACCATTCAAAGTTGAAGCAGATTTGATAATGAGACTCTGATTATATGATCTTAAACATTTAAGGATAGCACACACTCCCAGTTTATGAGTGTGTGACCCAATTCTAAGTAAAGCAAATACAATGAATGATTTATATGAATACAACCTTACTAAGCAATTTTTAAATTCAGGAGTATCACTTAGGCTGAGCCCTAGGAGAGAGTCCCACCCACTTTAGTAAGATTTGTGGATTTTAGCTTCCTGATTTATAATTACAGATCCAATTAGCTGTAAGTGATATTCACCTTTTCCATCATTTACTTGTCAACACTGTAAGGCAAGTCCTGGCAATTAAATATTGTGCAAATGTCTCAGGTATCTAGGGCTGGTAGACAATTAATGCAACAAACATTTATAAACAGGAGGTTAGTTCAACTACAATGGCGATAATGCAGGTGAGATATGGTAATGGCATGAGCAAGGGTGGTAATGTGAGGAAGGTGACAGAAATACTCAAAAATTTTGAAAATAGAGACAACAGGATTTGCTAATGGTCAGATGTGGCACATTAGAGAAAAGAGTTAAGGATGACTCCAAAGAAACTGAAAGGATGAAGGAGCAGGTTTTAGGAATTTAGGTGGATCAGGGGCTCAGTCTTATTTTTACTTATTTTTAAAATGCTTATTAGACATTAAAGTTAGAGATGGAAGGCAGATAGTTGGACACAAATATCTGGAGGGAAAGGGAGAGGTCTGAATTGGATATATTCATTTGGAAGTCATCAGATACAGGATGGCATCTAAAGCCGTAAAACTGGATAATGGGGGTCTGATTCTGCTACGGCAGGATAAATCTACTACAATTCAACCTTTCTTCTGATAACAACTAAAAACTCTTTTAAAAAGTGCTACAGACAACCACCTGAGAACAATGAAAAGTACACAAAAGCAGGCAGAATATGCAAAGGCCTCAAAAGTTGGAGAAACAAATGTATGGAAATGAACAAAAATAAACAAGAGCCTAAGGGATCTGTGTGACAATATTTATCAATCGAAGATGTGTGATAAAATGCCATAGAGAAAGGAGAAAGAGATGAAGGAAGAAAAATTATTTGAAGAAATAATGGTGGAAAACTCCCCAAGTTTAGTAAAACACATAAATTTACAGATTTAAAAAGTTCAGCAAATCTGAAACAGTATAAACTCAAAGAAAACTATGCTGGGATACATCATAATCAAACTGTTAAAAATCAAAGGCTAAGAAATAAATAAACTAGGAATACCAGGGAACACTTTCAAACTAGTTAAGGGGAAGCTAGAAAAAATTTACAGCTAATGTCATAGCTAATGGTAAAGAATTGAATATTTTCCTCCTTAATATCAAGAACAAAGAATGGATGCTCACTTTAACACTTCTATTCAACACTGTACTGGCAGTCCTAGCCAATGCAAGACAATAAGAAAAGAAAATTTAAATCATAACGATCAGAAATTAAGATGTAAAATTTTATCTGCAGATGATATAATTTTTTAAATAGAAAATCCTAAGGAATCTTCAAAACAAAAACTAGACTAGTAAGTGAAAACAGAAAATTCACAAGACACAAGGTTATATACAAAAATAAATTATATTTTTACATATTAGCAATGAACAATTGGGAAATATAATTATAAAAATAATACAATTTACAGTTATGCCAAAAAAATACCCTTTTGTTATATACTTAGGAATAAGTCTAATAAAAGACCTCTATGTTCTCTACTTTGAAAAAACAATGCTGGAAAAAATTAAATTAATGATGGCTTAAATAAGTGGAAATATATACCATGTTCACAAAGTGGAAGATTCAAAATTGGTAAGATGGCAACTCCCTTGAAATTTGTATGTGGAGTCAACATAATACCAGTCAGAACCACAGCATGCTTTTTTTGTAAAAAATGACAAAATATTTTAAAATATATATGAAAACCCAAAGCCTTCTGAGAAAGAAAGTTTAGGAAAAAAGGACCCTACTTGATTTCAAGGATTATTATGAAGCTATTATGACAGTTTCATAATGGCCAAGAGATAGACATAAGTATCAATGGAATGGAATAAAATCCAGAAAAACAGTTATACGTATCTGTTGAGTTTTGTTAGAGTTGCTAAGTCAATTCAATTGGGGGAAGAAAAAGACTTTTCCACAAATCTTGCTGGATCAACTGGCTATCCATATGGGAAAAAGATGAACATTGACCCTTATCTCACATCACACGCAAAAATTTACTCCAAATGGACATTAGGCCTAAAGTAAAGCCTAAACAGATAAAACAAATAAAAGAAAACATAGGGTATAATCTTTGTAACCTTCGCATAGTAAGAGATTTTTTTAGATAGAAATAAAAAACATTAATCATAAAGAAGAAAACTGATAAATTGGACTTCCTTAAAATTAAAAGCTTTATCATATGAAAAATGTCATTAAGAAAATTAAAATACCAGCCACTAAATGGGGAAAAATATTCATATCACTTATATCAGATAAAAAATTTGTTTCATGAGTACACAAGAGACTCATACTTCAATAAGAAGTAAACCAAACCAAACAAAGCAAGAAACAAAAAAATGCAAATTGAAAAAAGATTTAAACAGAGATTCACATAAGTGAATGGCAAATAGGCACATGAAAAGATGTTAAATCTCATTAGTCATCAGGGAAATGCAAATTAAAACCACAATTAGAAATCACTATAACCTATTAGAATAGTTAAATTAGAAAAAAAAAATGACTATAAAGCAGGGGTCGGTAAACATTTTTGTTTTTTTTCTTTTTTTTTCTTTTTGCATGAAGATTCCAGATATTTTAGTCTTCACTGGCCGTATGGTCTCTGTCAAAACTGTTCAACACTGCAGTCATAGCATGAAAGCAACCATAGATGATAAGAAAATGAATGGGCATAGCTCTACTGTTTACAAACACAAGTGGCAAGCCAGATTGAGATCTCGGAGCACAGTTTGCCGTAATATAAAGTCTCGGCATGGATATAAGCAACTGGAATTCCTACACACTGCTGATGGGAATATAAAATGGTACTATCATTTTGGAAAATAGTTGGTCAGTTTCTTAAAAAGTTAAGCATATATCTAACATAAAACCCAATCATTCCACTTCTAGGAATTTACCTGAGAGAAATTAAAACAGATGTTTACACAAAGACTTGTATACAAATGTTTGTAGCAGCTTTATTTGTAATAGCCCTAAACTAGAAACAGCCCAAAGGTGCAACAGTTAAGTGGATAAATTATGGCATTATCATGCAATAGTATGGGTATAAATTATTACTCAGTAATAAGTGGCAAAAAACTATTGATAACTACAACAACATGGGTGAGTCTCAAAATTATAATTTTGAGTGAAAGAAGCCAGGCCAAAAAAAAAAAAAAAAGTACTTATTGTATAGTTCCCTTTGCATATAAAACTCTAGAAAATGCAAACTAATCTCTAGTAACAGAAATCACACCAATAGTTGCCTGTGAATGGGAGTGGAAGAATGCAAAGATTATAAAGAGAAATAAGAAAATTTTTGAGAAGGAATGGAAATGTTTGTAATCTTAGATTGTGGTGATCCTTTCATGGGTGTATACATATGTCGAAACTGATAGAATTGTACAGTTTAAATACCTGCAGTTTATTATATTTAATTGAACTTCAAAAAAGTTTAAAAAAAAATTGGATGTGATCACCAAGGGAATGAGCGTACTAAAAGAGGAGCAAAAGTCCAAGACTGGTTCCAGGCAAACTGCAATATTTAGAGATGGGGAGATGAGGAATGACAACCAAAGGGGACGGAAGAGGAACAGCCAATAAGGTAAGAGGAAATCTGGGAATGAGTGAAGGGTTTGTAACTCAAGGGTAGCAAGCGTATCAAAGCAAAAAGTGTGATCAGCTGAAGTAAATACCAATGCTGAGTCGAGTAAGATAAGGACTGAAAATTACCATGGGATTTACCAACATGGAAAGTGAGGCAGACAATGAAAAAAGTAATTCACGTAGGAGAGTGGAGGAGTTTCATGGTAAAGGAGAGCAGAGAAATAGGATGATAGCTGAGGGATGTGGATGTCAAGAGAAGTTGAATTCGTTCATTTATTATTTTTCCAAAGAGGAGAAACGATAGCATATTTGTATGTTGATAAGAATGAGGGAGAGTGGATAGATATTGAGGTGATATTCATGAGCAGATGAGAGGGTATGAATCTTGTGTACACAGGGATGGGATGACATCAACTGTAAGCTCAGAGTTCATCAAAAGAGAAGGCAGAGTATATGAGAATAGATACAGATAGGGAGATAAATATGGTGATGGGGATTTGTAGAACAGTGGTTCTCATCTTTGTACAATGGAAGCACGTGTATAGTATTCTAAACTATTAATGCCTAAATTCCCACTAGAAACACCCTGAGTTTCTTATTTAATTAGTTTGGGTTGGGTTTTTTTGTCTTTGTGTTTTTAGTATGCAGGAGATTCTAGGGTGCATTGCAGATTGAGAACCACTGTAACACAGAAATCCTCTTATGATTGCTCCAGTGCTTTTCCATGGAGTCGGAAGCAAAGTCTGCAGCTAAGAGGAAGCATTGTGGTTTCAGGTGATATACAAGAGACACAAATCCAATTTCAACCAGACAACTAAGAGTGACATGAGGTCCCTGATGCAATGAGAGAAAGATTAAGGCAGAATTGCATCAGAACAAGCAATAGGGGGAAGGGAAGAGAAAGGTCAAGGCAGCATCCATAAGAGAAACATAGTAAGGAGTAGAAACCAAAGGGGATGTGTGACAAAGCTAGGTCTGGAGTTTCTGTAGGGGGCTTGGCAGGAACATGGTGTAGTAGGTGAGTCAGAAAAACTGGATTATTATCATGGCTGCACCACTCAGTACTTTTCGCTGGAGTTAAATTTCTTATACGGAGAATAAGAGTTGTAGTTAAACTGCATAATATTTAATAAAACATCTGCCACAAAACACTAGGCTAGAGAGGTCTGAAAGAGTTTTGTGGGAATCACACAATTTTTAAATGCCAGTCTAAGACAACTGGCTTTTTCTTTTTAGGAAGTGACCCATTGAGGGGATTCAAATAGAAATTTGACATGGTCAAATGATGTTTACAGAGGATTCACCTGGAGGTGGCATGAAGGAAAAGACTGTGGTAAGAAGGAAATGATTGTTTATCTAGAAGTGAGGCAATGAGTCTGCAGTGAAGTGGTGGCAGTGGGAATGGAAAGGAAATGATGGAGGCAAGATAAATTTTAGAGTAAAATTCAACTAATCGGATGACTAATTGGATAGAGAGAGGAAGGAGTCAAGAATGACTCAGTTTCATGCTTAGTTGACGGGGCAAACGGTGACAGAATGAATGAGAATCAGGGATCAGGATAGAAGTTGGGAGGAGGAGCTGAATTTAGGCAGAAAGATGATGAATTTGTTTTTTGACACAGTTGTGGTTTTGTTAGCTATGAACATGCCAATGAAACGCCCACCAGGAAGACAGATATTTGGAGCTGAGCTCTAAGCTCAGAAGAAGACATGACCAGAAGATGGAAATTGATGATTAGCCACTAAACAGTTGATTGTTATAGAAATGAGATTAAAATCTCCCAAGTGGGCACACTGAGAAAAGCCAAGAGTTAAGAGGGAACTGCTGTGCCTCGCATGAAGCCTTTTGTTGGTGGAGTGTGAGTTGGAGAGAGGGATTCCAGTGGAGACGCTGGTGTGGAAACAGGCTACTCAGGACTCCAGGAAGTGGCTGTGTAGAAACCTGATTGGAAATAGTTTGATATTTTAACAGTTTGTTTAGCTATATCTGTCTGTGAAGGCTGAATGTCAATCCCAAGTATAAAACAAGATTGAAAATTAATTTATACCAAGTAAAGGAACATCCGGGTCATTCTCTCTGGGATTTCTACAGTTAAGGGATTTCTACTGCTGAAAGCAGCAGTTAAGTATTTATCACGTAAGATCAAGAATTTGCATTTCCAACAACCATCCCAGATGACGCTGAAGCATAGCAACATGTTAGCAGCAACTGGGAAAGTTACCTGGGTGCTGCTTTTACCTGTGAGAGCAGAGCAGAATATAGATACACCTTCTGATGCCAATCAAACAACATCTGAATACAGGTCAACCCATAAGGAGTATTTACTTATACACCACAAGCCCCAATAAGGGCTACCTTACTAGGACAATAAAAGGCATGAGTTTCACAATCAAAATATCTGATTGGTGGGACCTGGGGAGCCCATTTTTGTGAGATAAACATTGTATTATTGCAAATACAAGCCAGTGAAACAGCAATAGATGAGGCTGCCTTTGTTTCTAGGTTAATCTTTTCCCTAGGAGGATGCATTCAATTTCCCACAGGCCATTTTTGTGAAGGGAAGGAGACCATTCTGGAGACTGCAGCCATATTTATACATGGTCTAATTAAAACACAATTAAATACAGGTCCTAAAAAAGATAGGAAAAATACTCTTCATATCAAAAGTGTGCAAATGTTCTGTAGCTTTAGGTAGTCTGAGTCAATTTCACTGGAAATAAAAACAGAGTGTCATAGAAATAACATTCGCTAAGGGAAAGTTGAGGGGGCAGGACTGATCTAATTCTGATAAAAAAAAAATATTGGTTTGAATTTACAGGCTAAGGTGGTTATAAACCACTCTGTGAACTGCCATATTTTGCCTTAGTGGTAGTTTTCTAACTTAGAGAAGACTCAACTTTGTGACTGAGTAAATAGTCTGAATCACTTAGCAAAGCTAAGCTGTTGCCAAAGCACATCTGCAGTGGAATACATGGGCTGTCTCTGCCTTGCATATTCACACACATGACCTGAGAACTGAACAACAGCACATCCTCCAATGTGTCTGAAAATGCCAAGAAAGCCTCTTAGAATCACTCAATACCACCTAAAACGGAGGCCACTCTTCTAAAGGATTCAGGATTTTCAGACTGCTGTTCCCAAGGTTCCAATAGCTTATTGGCTCCATCTGAATTAAGCAAAATTGCCAACCGTGGCGTTGACCTTAGCCCTGTTTCTAATCTGCTTAGATAGGAGTGTGCTACTCGATGTTAGAAACATAAACCTCCCCCACAGCAGACAACCACTGGCCTAACTGTTTGTTTTTGTTACAAAAATGGAAAGTATGGAAAACCTTCCCCCACCATAATATCTTGCTCCATTTGACAGATGATAAAAATCAGTTTTGTTCATTCTGGCAAAGAACAATGAAAATAGGGAAAATGTATTGTAAGAAAGTAGGTTTCAACAGACTTGGATAACTCTCCTGGAACCTGGGAATAATGCTGAAATGAGGTTGGAGCCCTGTGAGTGTTACATTAATATCCTCACAGAACTTGTAGCACAGAAAAGAATCTTACACCCCCTTGCACCCTCAAGTAGAACGCAGGTTTCTATAGCAGATAGGGTTTCTTCGAGAGATTTTTGTTCTGGTACTATGTCAACGTGACTGAATCTTATAGGGAAAAGGAAATTAAAATAATTTCTGTATAAAACTTGAGGATCGACATACATCTATAATGGATGGGATTCATTCAATCAGATGAGAAACTATCCTCAGAATGGCAGAGTCTGGATAGTATTCACCCAGCAAGGTGGGAAACTATCCCAGGAACAGCAAGTATTTATCATGTGGGCCACCATGGTCCCACAGCAGACATCATCAATTGATTACGGCACTCTTTTCCACTGAGCTTGGATGAGCCACAAGATTCTTCTCAGCATAGCGTCCAAGAAAGTCACCATTAATCATTCAGGTTTGTTAAACAAAATGAAACCCATCTTTTATCTTTACTTTAGCATATTTGGTGAACAACCTTTAGGGAAGACACTTTCCTAGCATCTTCTCATAATTCTTTTCCATACAGATCTTGCTAAAACAAAATGATTCTTTTATGTAGTTTATTCACTCATTTATTCATTCAACCTGTATTTACTGACTGTTCAGTTTTGAGAACATGGCAAGAGCAAAGCAGACAAAAATTTCCTCCTCTGTGGGAACTTACATTCTAATGCTCATGAAGTTGGGTAAGTGGAACCAATTGATATTTGAGGTTATATTGGCCGCTTCTAATTCATTCAAGTGGCCACCCATTACCAAAGCATCCAAATGAGGAACTTCCAGGTCAGAGCATGCATGAACAATTTTCATTTTGTACCCAAATATAACCTACAAAAATGTTAATCTGACACATGGTTAGTGCACACTCAGTATTACATAACATGATAACAAAGGATAACCAACAAGCAGTTTAAGGATTTGACTATGATCAGTGTTATATTTACAGCAAATCCAAGCCCCCATTATGCTCAGTTTGTTGGGAGTTTCGGGGGCTTGGTCAGGAGGGAGGAGTACAGAATGAGGCCAGAATAAGTTACAAATGGAATTATTCTGACAATCTAGCACATGAAATTTATAACCAAGAAATAAATTTAGGAAATTCATGATTATATGTATCTTCTAATATAATATTTAAAAAATCACTATCAGGTTATAACATGACTTATGTTCAACTAGTTTCCTGCAGTCTCTCTGACTGTACAATATATTGATACCTCAGTGAGCTGACACTCCCTTGCAGGAATATCAGCCGACCAAAGCTCTACTCTATGTAACTGTGCAGCTGATCACAAGAGGCTGAAAGGAATAGCCCTAATATATAGGACAGTATACCTGCTAGATAGATTCCAACCATGTAATGGTGCTGAATATTTAAATTTCTGCATAGCAAGGTTGCCCATGGTCTGGCTTTCATCTTCCTCATAAATCTCATTGTTCTTTTAAGGTAAGAAATACTTGACAGCTTTATCAAAAAAGGCTGACAGTCCTGAATCAAGAATTTAAAATTTTAATGTAGTTCCAAATTCTTTAAAGGGGAGAAAATAAGTTTTTTTTCTCCAGCATAAAAATATTTTCAGACAGAGAAAATGCTTCTGATCAGTTCATATAGTCAGAATTGTTCCTTTGAAGCCCTGAATGTGTATGCAAAAGAAATTCCATATAGAGAAGTGGTTTCCTTTAGAAAATTAACCATCTTGTGAAGTAAATGCCTTGAGTTTGGCTAACTTGAAGAAATTTCCTTTGGTTGAAGTAACTTAAATCTGGATATTTTTCTCATGGAATAAAAAATCTCTTTCTAAATTGTCTTTATGACTAAGTTATTGTCTAAGATGGGATTTTTGTGTATTCCAGGGTAACCACATACTTACAGAGTGAAAATATTTTTATTTTCTAGCAAAAACATGCTACTTCGTATCTGTTGAAATTGTTTTAACAGTCTATTTAAAATGCATTATGGATGGATATATTTTCTTTTAGATTTACACATAACTTGTGGAAGTTTGAATGCAACAAGTTGCATGTTCAGCCAATATAAAATAAATCTGTAGTTTTAAAATATATATTCTCACTTGTTTGAAAGTAGAACATGACATTTTGAAAAATTGTAAAGTAATAAAAAGCTGTGCAATCTAAATAGAGTACATAAAAAAAAATTCCCTTTTTTGGGTGGGAATTTAAATTGTTAATAAATTATTATTATTATTATTTTGCTCAATACCTACTTAATGGCTTTTATATCCAGTATTTCCATAGAAACTTGTGGCTACATTAAGAAGAATATGGCTTGAGTTTCCTGGGGAGAAGTTTGGAGAAAAGATGGGAAGATGTGGAGACAGTGCGATGGAAACACGGCCACAGGCTGAAACCTGGCTAATCTTCACCGGCCCTTCTAAAGCCAATGCTCCAGGTCCAAAGGAAGGACCCAGCCTCTGGCTTCTCCACTTGAATTCCTCTAATGGCTCTGATCCCCTTTTCATCTTCATGAACTCTGACACGCACCCCACAGACCTAGCATCATGCTGGGGGTGAGTAAGCTTTTGACAAATGGCAGCTATTTTTATTGCATGATATCCACATATTTATGGAACAACAACAACAAAAAAGGAAACGTAAAGTATCAGCCACGTATCTCTGTCACCGCATTTCACCCCCTTAACTTTCTCCCTGCCCTTGGACAACATCTCACTGCGTCCCGTGCAGCAGGAACCCAAGGAGCTGAAATAACTGCCTGGAGTCAAGGTAACTCTTGAGATGAGGAGACAGAGCTGAGGTGTAAGGTAGCCCTGGGGACTTTGTGTACCACCTGAATCCAGTTGGAGGTCAAGGCAGCTGCCATATGGACTTTATAATCACTAATACCAGCAAATCTCATTTTTATTTTAAATATTACTCGAAGTTGGGTCTCTTTCCTTTACCACAGAAAAAGTCCTAACACAACTGTAATTGATATTGGTTTTGGTTTTTATTGTTTGTTTTTCAAACGGCCAGAATTCTTAAAATGCAGTATCTCTTCTGGAGTATTTATCCAATAAGAATTATCTATCGATAAATGTAAATCCCATGCTTTTAGTTTCTTATTTTGTTTTTCTTGTTATTTTGTTCTTTGGTAAAGACTGAAGCCAGGTCTAGACAAATAAACAGGGAAAAGATAAACACTTAGGCCAGGGTATGATAAAGCCAGAACTGGATTACTTCATAAAGTAAGGAGGTAATTCCCTCATGAAGGATTATGTAATACATAATTAAGATTATAAAATGTGATCGATTCAGTTATTTCATATAAATCCAACCAGAGTATGGTTTCTGGGTATACGATTCTATGTAACTATTGGAACTCTTCAGGGTGGGTTTTCTAGGGCAAAAATTCTGTGGGAGCATAATAACCACTGATTTCAAAATAATGCCTCACTTATAGCCATGAGGTTGATTTAATTTGATGACTTGTGCACGTGTCCATGCATGTGCCTGTGTATGTAATCTGATATTTTTCATCATATAGCTGTACCTCCTCACCCCTTTTCAAAGGCAGTCATATGTGGATGATGTCAAACATTATAATGAATAATGTAAGGCTTCTATGGATGGGTACCACAAGGAAGCTTCTAATTTTGAATGATATATAGAATGTGGTCATTTATATATATATATAAATTTCCATTACAGATTTAGGTCATCTGCAGCCATCTGTTTGTTTTGTTTTGGTTTTTATTTTATTGTGCCATCTGTGTTAGAAAATTTACAGAGTTAACAGATTTTGTTAATGCATATGGATATACAACCAAAATGTGGGGAAAGTTGAATTACAAAAAAAATCTTAATGTCATGAAAATGACCACAAGGAATAACAATAATGACAGAAAGAAAATAAGAAAGGAGAAAAGGAATTCAAGCTGTACTACCTTATCAGATCTTTTTTTTTTTTTAGTTTGAAACAACAAAAGACAACTCAGAATAAACTTTAGCCAAAAAAAAAAAAAAAAGCGCTTTTTTTCTGAAAAAGTGTTTTGTTTTTTTTTTTCCATGGAAAAGGATATTGAGAGACCCTAAAAGGAGCTGATGATCAACCAATCCCTGATGAGGGGAGGCCCCAGGGTTGCTTCAGGGACCTACCAGTGGTATTCATGAGATATCTCTTTAATAATAACAATGGCAATCGTAATCATCTTAAGAGCTTCACATCTATTGAATATGCAGTATGTTACATTTTAAATAAATTCCCTTATGTACATTTCACTGTAGTTGTATGAGAAAGCTCACATTACTTTTTCCTGTTTTGCAAATAACAAAACTAAAGACAAAGAGTCTAAATAGATTTCCCAGGACTACTTTCCTAGTCAGTGGCAGAACACGGCACTGAATTCAGTCAAGCAGGTATGAGAGCCCAAGTACTTAAGCAACCGCAGGATTACATGGTCCCCCTTCAAACAACCCCCAGGTTCTGTGGTTCAGTTCAAAATTACAAAATTTCGAGAAAGGGATGCTTACGGCTCTAGCTTGGATCAGGTGTCCACTTTTGGATCGACTTCCTCAGACAAACGGCCAGGGTTACTATGTAGAAGAGGGTGGCCCTTTGTGTTTTGGGGGAGCTGTGAAGAGCTCGGCAGGCCAAGAGGTACCTCTAGCACATCCATCCTACCTTCATCCAATCTTCCCAGTCAAATGTGATTGTTCCCTTCCCAGAAACCCAGAACTCTGTCCACTTTTACAGCCCTCATGAAACTTTGCTTTGTGTTGTAGTGATGGCCTTGTCTATCATCACCTCTAGAAAAGTTCTAGAATGCAGGGAGTTTTGCCTTTCTTTTATATATCCCCCACTGAATCTACTAGGTACTGGCCCATAGACCATTTAAAGACCAGTTGTTGAGTTTAAAAAGTAACTATGACTCGTCAATGAACGTGAAGAGTGCCATACCCTCTCCTATCATATGCAAAGACCAGGGAGCCACATGGGCAAAGGCAAACTGAGACCAAAAAAAAAAAAAAAATGTAGGGAGTAGAATATGATCTATGCATCCATTTTAAAATCAGCACATGAAAATGACATTATTTTTAGCTTCAGTTTCATGATTCAGCCTTTCCAGTGTAAATAATTTATAAGAGAAGTGAGACAAATATCGGATGTGTGGGAAATGTAAATTAATTTCAGTCTAAAATTAGAAGAACCCTTCCCTCCCATGGACAGATGACAAGGGGACAAAAAGGACAAGAGGAATCTGATGAAAACACAGTGGAGAAACCACAGAACCACAAAACCTAGCAGGCTGATGGCCTTTTGATAAAGGAAATAGAAGAGTCAAATGTCCAGGGTGATCAGAGGTTTACACAGAAAGACAAATAACACAGGTCAAGAGAATGGATATAAAAGGACATCAAATTTATGACATATTTGCTTTGTAGACCTGGCTTGAGGCAAAAGTGAAAATTAGACATAGACTGTAGTCAGGCATCCAAATCTCCCATTTTGTGCCCTCTTGGGCTCTGACACTTTCTCCAAATTTCAGTACCCAATAGCCCTCTGGTCCCCTATTTTCCCCCTTTTCTCAATGGAAGATGGGATCAAGTATCTCTCATTTACATGCTAATACAAATGAGTCAGTCTGGATGTTACCATTTCTTTAATTGTGAAAGGAAAAGTTTAATCTCTGTTAAAAAAAATTCCAAAAGCAACAGGTGACTGGGCAGACTTCGAAGGATCAGGATTCCTGATTCAGACACTGTGTAAAGCTGACCCTCCATTGAAGAGAATTCTACGTAGGGAAGAGGCATATTCTCTGCTAAATTCTCCTTTGCACAGAAAGAACATGGTATCATGGGGGGACAGGATATTTTGGTCCTGCTTTGCCACTAAATACTATGTGATCTTAGGTAAAACACTCAACTACTCTAGGCCTAATTCTCCTCTTTTTAAGCCTCAGTTTCTCTTACTCTATAAAATGTAGTAAACAAAAAAAAAAAAATACACTGCTTGGGGATGTTGTAAGAATTGAATATCTGTAATTGCCTAGCTCAGGGCTTGGCGGTTAGTAAGTGCTCATTAAACGGTAGTTATCATTTTTAATCTACACTACTACTGATGTCATTACTTCTGTTACATTTGGTGAGTGATCTCCAAAGTGGGATATCTGAAACTCAGAGTGGGTGTGTGTGTTGAGATGTGGGATGGAAATATATGAACTTACATTAATAAATGTGTATATACATATAAAACCTTTAAAAAGAGAAGAAATTAAGCTTTAATAATATTTAAAGTATGGACTGACACTCATGTTCTTCCTTAATCTCTGTATTGCTGTTCACTCACCACATAGGAAAAATCACCCTGTGTATCCTGGGACAGAATGGGGTGTTCACAGTGTGGAAGGGTTGATATAGCACCTCCCTCGTTTGCCAGCTATGTGTTGCCATTATTTATGAAGTAAGCTGTTTCATTTTCAAGAACAACTCACAAAACAAACAAGTGACTCACAAAACAAACATGTGGCTTGAGACAATTCCTGCAAAGAAACTATGATTTGAATTCGGTATTAAAAATGCACAATTTCAAGAAAATGACAGCACTGGCACATCCCCCATTCTTTACATGATCTCCTTGTCCGCCACATTGTCATTAAAACAACAGTTGATAAGAAGGCAGAGGCAAAAACAAATTATCTATTGGAAATTGACATCCACTATAATTAACAATGCACCATTAATAAGGAAAATGTTTGCCGTCTCTTCCTTTAATTTTTCTATTGTTCTGACTGCACTTTATTTCTAAATAAATATTCAAATGGTAGGGGTGTGTACTTCAAAATTTTTTAGGATGCAGCACCTAATGAAAAATGTTTGGAAACCACTCCACTAAATGCATGAATCTCTTGTATTTCCAGGATTTTTAACTTAATGGCAGGAAGAGGAAAACAATTTTAGCTGAAGCTGGGAAAATTTTTAAATATGGACATTTTATTCCCAGGTAAAAGAAAAGGAATCATTAATATTTTATTTGATTTCATTATTAAACACAGTAAACACCCTAAAAGCATAACATTTAGTTATCCCCCCCACCATCTCCTAGAACTTAGTTCTTTAAGCCTAACTCCCAAAGGTATCATAAGATCATTTAATCCTTCTGTGCATCTTATGCCAGGCCACTGGAAAGCTTTCCAGAAGCCAGGAGAATTCGAGATCACAAAGTCTGAATTTATTTCTAGAAAATTAAGGAAATAGCACTGAAAAATAAAGTTATCTTCATAAAAGTGCACCAGGACAGTAGATTGGTGGGTCCCTTAATATTTCAAAACCCCTTGTTTATTCTTAGAGATATATCTCTAACAATAGATTGATGGATTGAGTGAGTGATCTCTATCTGTATCTATAGAGAGGGTCCTATCTTACTCCCTTTAAATTTACTTCCAGAATAATTTAATTATTTATTCTCTCTTTAAGAAACCTCATAGGCTTTGCATGCTTTTTGTTTCATGTCCATGTGCCCTCAGGCTAGTGGGAATGATAGTGTTCAATAAAAATAAGATACACTGGTATTTTCATTCTGAGGCATCACTTTTCTGGGTTGAATAAGGATCCAAATTAATATAATATTCTAAACAGGCTTTCACATTTCCTTATTCTTCTAGGTGAGGCTTTAAAATTCTCTTAAGCCCAATCTAGATTCTCAAAACCATAAAAAACTCTCTTTAACTGGACAGATTTTTAAAGCAAGAATGCCCTTCTAATTCTACTTTGTAGTTGACTGATCCTGAGCTGGGTATTTGTGCCTCTAAATCTCTCTGTGAGCCCGGGAGTTTCCATGAGTAAAATAAGCATCATAATACCAAAATGCTCACATATTTCTGAGAGAAGTCCAGAGCGACTACACAGTGCCTGGTGCTGCAGAGTCCTTGGGTGAAAGGCAGGCAGGACATTCGCCTAAGATTTCCATCAGTGCTCACTTCCAGATGGAATTCTGGAGCTATACTGAGTTCATTCCTGTTCAAAATCTGTTCAGTAAGTGCTTACAGAGCTGGTATGGGCTCGTTTGTTTTTCCTGGTCACCATGGAGCTGCTAGTTTCAATCACTGAGCATCAGAGCAACTGGGAAAGAAGAGTGCCAGAACCCACTGGCTGGCTGTCTTTGGAGAAGCTGAAGGGTGAGTAGCAGGAAGCAGAAAACCAAAAAACATCACTGCCAATAAATGACCTAGACACTGTTTTCCTGGCGTTCCTGTTTGAGCTCTTTATGGCTAGGTAAATCAAGACAAATGGGGGGAAAACAAAGTTTCCTCAAGGATTCATGGAGGTGAATCTCTTTGTTATAATGTGAGTGAAACTCTTTTGCAAGAAGTTTAGTTCTGGCAGAATAGCAGAGATGGATCAGAGTTTGGATTCTGAATCATTGAGGCTGAGCACATGGCTCAAACTTCACAAATCTCAGTTTCTTATCTGTAAAATGGGTATAATAATATCTACCTAATGGAATTGTATATTAAGACATATAAATCGCAAAGCACAGTGCCAGGCACATAGGAAGCACGAGTGAGTGATTGCAGATTTTGTTATTCTAGCCTTTGTAAACGAGAGTATTCAACATTTAAACAAAAGTATATCATAGGATTATAATTTAATGCTGAGTTTTAAGGCTTTCACTATATTTCACTCTACAGTTGAGAAGACATGACATTTTAGAAAAAAAGCCATACGATGTTTCACAGTATTTAAATTTCCAAGCCTGTGAAACTCCAGCACTATCTAATTTTAGTAGCTGCTAAGTTTTATAAGTTTTATACATCTTGCTTTGCTTGGTTGGAAATCAAATGCTTTCCTTGGCAATAATTGTTTTTACAAACACACTGTATGAAAAGTAATACATGTGTATTTTTAGGGAATCACTTTAAAAGCATGATTGATTTAACTCCCCCTGTGTTTCTAAGTAGACACTGCCCCGCCCCTCAACCGTATGGTCAGGCTAGGATTAATGATAAAAAATCTCTTGAACAATATATCAAAATTCATAAAGCTGCAGGAGAGAAAAGGCGCCACAGTAATTTAACTTTTGGAAATTCTGAGCCAAAATGCTTTCTGGCTAGTCTTTTCTCCTGTAGAAACAACTAGCCTCTTTAATCATCCTGTGCTTCTATTGTTAGGCTCTCTCTCAGGCTCACCCAGAGCTGCTATCAGTGGGTTTTAATCCCATCCTCTCTTTTGGAAACTCTGTTTCCGTAGAACCAGATTATTTTCCTGCAATTTGAAGTTCCTGCAAGTCACGGAGGTATGCCAGTCCAGGGACTTAAAAGCTGATCCTTTCTTTATCATGGCTAAATTCTCGATAAGCAGAGAAAGGTTTTGACATTCAAACTGGCCCATTCTGGAACCTTTTAAAGGAATTGCTCACTCCAGTCTTTTAATAAAACTCAAACGAAAAGATTCTGGATTTAATAATATGAAACAGATAAATTATTCCCTTCACCCAGAAATTTTTAGCTGCTTTGTTCAGATGGCAGGGGCTGGGGGTAAGGAAGGAGTGGCAAGAGGTTGGGGCTTGTTCGGAGGGATCTCTGGAAATTCAGGTACCTCTGTTGATTCTGATACCTCAACAGAATAATGAGAGGGAGCTCTGGCAGGGCAATTCTTGGATCTGTCAACAGTATACACAGTACAAATGAAAGTGTCTTTCCATATAGATCACAATTTCCAGGGCCATCGTGAAATTCAGTGATTCTAAGGCAACCTGTCTTCTAATGGACTTTGTTTTTTTAATTTCTCTCTCTCTGTCTCTTTCTCTCCTCCCTCTGTCCCACCACCCGTCATATTCCTGAGGATGAGGAGTAGAGGACATAGATTGATAAACTGAGAGGCAGTGGAGGCAAGGAAAGCAGGGTTCTGATGTTCGATACATCATTTCAATTCACTATTTTATCATCCAGAGAACAGAATTCAAAAACTTCTCATTATGTCCAGGGATATTCTCTTTTTCCTTTCATAAAACGAACATAAGAGCCTTTTACAGGAAACCAAACACTTACTGTGTCGCCATGAACTGAAAATCTACCTAAATGAATGGTGAGAGAAAAAGCTCATATACAGCAGTCACCCAATTTCACATAAAAAAAAAAAAAAAATTCCCCCTTGAAGGCACTCTGGCTGTGTAACGCAGTAGAATCTCTACTTAACGGCCAGACTTAAACTGGAATAAGAACAAAGGTAACAGTTCCAAACTCCAAAGTGTTATTGCTAGGAGACTTAAAAATAATCACAGTAATAATAAAAGGAGTAAGTAATCAAGTCATTAGCTGTTTCCTAAGTCTATACTACGATCCACATGTGCACAACTGCAACCATTTCTTGCTAATTCTGCCCACTGTGATGTTGCAAAGGCTCATTTATTCATGTGTCTCCCTCGGTGGCCAAATTCCTATCACTTGCAGATCTCTCCTTGCTTTTGTTTCTAGCGTTTCCACCTCGTTCAGGATATCCAACATATAAACAGAAAAGTTGTTTGTTTGCATCAATGTAGCTTCATTATAATCCTGCTTTCTGAGTCTCACCCATTTTCTCTTTCATTTATTCTAATCAAATGAGACAGTTAGGCACCGACTATTGCGTGTATTCTAGTCACTAATTTTTTTTTGAGTTACAGATACAACACTTGATTGTCTGTTTGAAAAGCAAAGGAGAAAGTCCTTTGGATTTCATTTGACATTGCACGACTAAAATGAGCTTACAAACATCTTTTTCTCTCTACCCAATCTTCTTGCTTTTATTGTGAAGACTACAATAAAATAAAAACACAAATGTAAAGAATTATTGGTTGAGATGGTTTTGGTCTTTCTTTCAAGCTATCTTTTGATGTTTGCCTCTAGAACTCCAATGCTGCAGCCACCACGGCTTGAAGTATTTCCCCCACTGCTTGTGCCATTTCAAACATTCTCTTAGTATTAAAACAAATCAGAATCAGGAGGTATCTAATTGTGCTGGTTTTGATTTTGTTAATACAAAGTGAAAGATTAAAATGGAGCAGGAACAGCAAAAACATTTCTTAAAGCGGCAGTCACGGCAAACCATTAAAAGGCAAAGAAGCTGAAAAACCAAAGCCCTGAAAACTTTAAAAAAAAACAAAAGGAAAAAAAATCAGGAAAGTACAATCATTACAGAGGTTGCTTCATAACCTCTTTATAAAAATGTTACTGTTTGGCAAAAGGCACTACTGTGAAGGTTTTCAAATAAATCATAACTGCTTCCCCCTGTAACATTTACAAGTTCCCATATTATATTTGTCACTTTTGGTGGCAGTTGGTGAGTTCTGTAGTGGTCTGGGTGCTTCCCCAACATGCCTCTTCTTCTGTTTTGTTTTCTTCACCCTTTGTGCAATCTCAAATTCTCAGTTACTCCCAGGTTTATACTCCAGTTTTCCCTCTTTGCAGCTCCATTATTATTCCATCTACAGGACAAGAGTCCTAGGTGCCTCTCTCACCCCCAACCCCAAGACCCTTAATGCAGTCTTGAACTGAGCATCACTTGAACTAAAGGGACCTCAAGAGTCATTAGGACTTTGCTCTTTAAGCCGAGAACTTCCTTTTTGTCGTGGCGATTATTATTTCGAATCACACTTTACACAATTCCTAGGGCGCTGGTATGAACAGGTAGAACTTTCCCTGTTCAGTGCTTGCCAAAATAACTCACTAATAGAAATTGTAGCAAAATCTCCACCTCCCCCCTCAATCTCAATTTCAAATATTTTGGGACCTTACGCTGTTTCCATTCTCTCTGGTGATCATTCTCTCTTCCCCTAAGGACTGGGGGATGAGCAGACTTGCAAAGTAATGGAAGTCTTTCCAAGACTTGCTGAGCCCATGGATTATACCCTTTGGCAGAAAGTTAAAAAGGGTGAGTCCTCCTCAATAAACTTTTGTGCTTCCTTTTCAAACTCCTTTGAGAAAATGTAAGTGATCCCTTGTAAGCTGAATCTGATTCACACCTTGGCATGAAGTAATCACCTACCATCCTCTGGGACAAATTTCTCAAACCCAAAATTGGAAAATGTGGTTTGCGCACAGAAAATTGCACATTTGGACTGGTTGCTATAATTAACACCTATTATGCATTCAATCATAATGGTATTCATTTAACTAAAAGGAGGAGTAAGACTTGAACTGAGATATGAAGGGGAAACAGGAGTTGGCCAGATAGGCAAGTGGAAGAAAAGTATTTAGAGAAAAAGGAACAAAAAATACGAAGACAGTGGTGTATGAGTGTGTGAGACACTTAGAGGAGCTACAGGAAGCTGGTTATTACGTGACTGCCAAGGGTTGCAGGATGAGTGTCAGGAGAAGAAACTGAATATACAGGCAGGGGACAGACCATCAAAGGCTTTGTGTATGGAGCTAATGAAGTCAGAATTTCATCCAGCAGGAGAGTGGATGGAGGATTTTGAGCAGAGGAGTGAGATACTCAGATTTGCATCTGACAGAGATGCCTGTCGGCAGCATGGGAGAAGGGATGGAGAGGGTCAAGGCTGGAAGCAAAACACATGAGGAGCCACTGCAAAAAGCGAGGTGACAGAGTCTGTGTGCCCCAACTAAGGCTGTGACAGTGGGGGTGGAGATAAAGGGCAGGCAGTTTGGGGAAATGTTAGAATGAGAGAATTGGCAGAACTTAGGGGCTACTAAAATGTGAGAGATGAGAGAAGAGTCTTGGGTTCTCTTGAGGCATTTCATAATTAATGGAGGAAATATAGACCCTACATGTTAAAGCCACCCCTCCACCTGTGTAGCAAATCCATTTCTCTCTCATATTCAAGGACTTTCTTGCTCTGAGTATACATCCTCTCTCTTTTTATTCCTCTTCACTGAATCATTCCTGCCAACAGAAAAACACGGTATAATAGCTCTTATCTTAAAAAAAAGAAAAAGCTCTTTTTGACTCTACTTTCCTTCCCATGCACTGCTTGATTTCTCTGCTCTCCCTTATAGACAAATGTCTTGTATAAGTTGTCCAAACTGCTTCTCATTGTCTCACCATCCAATTTCTGTCAAACTCCACACAAGCTTTTGTCCCCAACGCTCCACTCAAACTTCTCTTGCCAAGGTCTGGTAAAAATAACTTTGATTCTATCCCCCTGGGCACACCTGGAGACAGTGTAGGCACAGTTCAGTGTGGTCTTGCTCAGGAATCTGTAGTATTTATACCCTGGCACCTGCAGCAGTGGTTAAGGGCCATCTAGGGTAGGGCAGGGAAATATGAATTCCTAGGCATCCCCAGCTCTCTGTGAAAGCAGGTTGCTGAAACCTGAGGCCAGTTTTCCTACAAGGAGATGCAGGTACTGGCTGTTAGCAAGAACCAGCGTTCACAAAAACAGCATAGGGAAGGGGTACCCAAAGTGGAGTCCCCAGACCAGCAGGATTGGCATCCCCTGGAAACTTGTTGGAAACGGAAATTCTCTGACCCCACCTCAAATGACAAGCCCTCCGGGTGACTCTGATGTACATTAAAGTTTGAGAACCACTTCATAAAATCTCTGTGATAAAAACACAATTACATTATCCTTCTTGTACAAATAAGAAGAGTCCAGGAGATTTTGACTCCAGTATTTTGACATCATGATAGTCTGATTCCACCTTTATTAATACAAACTTTAAAATCGAAATTATAACAACATGGATGAATTTTTATGAAGAAAATATTTTCTGCAGCAGGCTATATTATACCAATTTAATTTCCTGATGAATTTTTTTATACATTACATGTAAGTCTTTTACTATTGATTTAACATTAACCTCACTGGGACTAATACAATTTACTACATTACTTTTGTAAAGGAATTTCAATTTGTCAATTAAAAATTTTTATTTTATCTAATTCAAACTATTATGGTCATACATTTAGCTAATTTGAAATTTGTTTTGTGGCATAATTTTTATGAAGCCAATTGTTTTCCAGGCCAAATATTGCAAACCTATATTTTGCCAACAAGAGTTGATTTGCCAGTCAATTTTTCATCAATAGCAAATTTTACAGTGAGCAGTTTTAACTACTGTTAGTTTCATTCCATGTTGATTATTTCTATAAATTGTAAGTTGGATAAAATACTATATGTTTATCCTTATTTCTTAGCTAAAACATAAGAGAAATCGTGGTAAATTGTTATCAAGTATTACATAATTACCCTATTTTCAAAATCCCCGAGCTATCATAAACTATTTTTTCAAGGCATGCAGTTTTTCCATAAGCTCTTACCCTTGAGATTACCTTAAATGTGTGCTCCTAATTTCTTCCAGAGTGGATCTAGTAGATTTTACAAATGCAGAATGTGGGAAACTGTGCTCTCAGAATTCTGCTGGCCTAAAACAATGTGGGACTTCAACAAAGTGGTTTACTCTTGTTGTTTACTGAGTGCAAATAACAAACAGATTTACTATATGGAGGAAA
This sequence comes from Balaenoptera acutorostrata, assembly GCF_949987535.1. Taxonomy (NCBI): domain Eukaryota; kingdom Metazoa; phylum Chordata; class Mammalia; order Artiodactyla; family Balaenopteridae; genus Balaenoptera; species Balaenoptera acutorostrata. The sequence goes on along the minus strand of NC_080080.1, from coordinate 22,701,991 downwards.
CGAGGGGGTTACTGAATTTTCTACAACGTACGCATCCAGTCTCATGTCGTCTCTTTCTCTCTGTTTTGTACTAACTGCTATACCAATAATGGAACAGAGAGCATTAGTGAACAGATGCGTAGGAGCTTCATGCGTGGCAGCTTCAAGATCTTTGACTCTGTTGTACAGCCCAGACATTTGTTATCAAGCCCATCTTTTCTCCCTCTTGAGCATACATCTGTATTACATGCCTCCTCTACAGTTTTCTGTGCACATGTGACTAGTAGATCTTAATGAACTATGAGGACGAGTGAGACACAGCTCCCTCACCATGCTCTCTTCTTCTAGCTGCGTGACCTGGAGACAATCCTGGGGCCATGTCAAGAGTTATGTGTTTCAAATGGCAGAACAACAAGAAGAAACACATCCACGGTTTTGGAATCACTGCTTAAAGGAAAGTTGCCCCACCAAGAATAACCACTTTGGAATATTCTACTAATAAGAGATAAACTGTATTATGTTAAATCATTGAGATTTGAATGTTTATTTGTTACAACACCCAGCATTATCCTAACACGGGGGAAGATCAGAAGGATCCTGTGGTGGGACCAAAACACACTGATATGGAAAAGAAACAACACAAGTGCCCTTCAGTGCGTAAGTAGCTAAACTGTGGTACCTTCATACCATGGGATGTTACTCATGGAATACAGGAAAACATTAGGGACACATGCAACAACGTGGATAGATCACCAGGGAATTATGCCGAGTGAGAAAAGTCGATCTCAAAAGGTTACATACTGCATGATTTATATAACATATTTGAAGTAACACAGTCATAGAGTTATAAATTAGTGGTTGCCAAGAATTAGGGGTGAGGGAGTGAAAGTGATGAGTGTGGCTACAGTTTTGTATCTTGATTGTGGTGGGAGTTATATGAATCTACACACGTGATATAGTCACATAGAACTATTCACACACACAGGTACATGAGAAACTGATGAAATCAGATAAAGGTCTGTGACTCTACCAATGTCAATTTCCTAGTTTTGAGATCATACTATAATCGTGCATCATGTTACCACTGGGGAAAACTGAATTAAGGGTATACACGGAACCTCTCCATACATTTTTTGGTAACTTCCTATGAACCTTTAATCACACAGAAATAAAAAGTATTGGAAATATATTGATTGAATTTTCATAAAATGTACAAAAGGATTGGACTTAAAGCAAGAAAAATTCAGTGGTTCTCTGTGGGGTATTATTTGGGGGTTCAAGGGGTGCTCCCTTGAGAATAAAAATGGCTGAAGCTTCACTGGAGAAACTGTGCTTTGGCTTAAGCTATTGTTCCTAGTTAAGTGGTGATCCACTGAATATATTTAGCTGTTAACATCTCAGTGTGAATTTATCAGATCCTTTCTGAAAACCAGTTCTGAATTTCTCTTCCCTCTCTCTCTTCCCCCTCCCGATTTCTATCTCTTTCAACCCACCATCTTTTTTAACCAATGGGAAGGGAGCAATTGTAATCTCTCTCTCTCTCTATATATATATCACACACACACATATATATATATATATATATATATATATATATATATATATATATATAAGATATATGTATAAAATCTTTATATTCACATATATATTACTACTCTGGATTGAGTTCATTTTCTATAAGGAAAATATTTAAATGTTTATTTATCAAATATATATCTAAGTACTTTGAAATTCAAGATTTTACATTGGGGTTTCTGCTTGAGAAACCAGTCGTAAAACAGGAAGGACCGAGTTGCTAACATCACTTATCTTACGTCCTTGTATATTACTAACTGTTGATACTTTTTTGGAGGAGTAAGTTTTTAATTGTCAACAGTCCGTTAATGACTGTTTAACCAAATGGTTAAAAGTAAGCTGGCACACTTAAAGAAGATATTTGTTGACAAAGGAAGTTTGCTACTGTTTCCACTAATATTTATCATTTTATCATTTATATTTTATGAAATGTATGCCTCACCTAAAAAACTGCGAGCTATATTTCATTCATTTAAATCTAAAAGGAAAACCCAAACGCTTTCATTAAATTGTTTTCGTCCTAACACTTTACTCATTATCAAGTCATGATAAGCAACCTCCCAAAATCTGCCCCAGAAAACAAAAACAAAGGTCAGATTTATTGAAAGCCAATGTAAACATTTGTGTCTACCATGTTGTATTAAAAAAAAAAATGTTACCTACTTATGGAATTTCTACATCACTGTTTAATCCTTCTATCCACTCTAATTTATAGTGCTCTGGTTTCCTCATCCATCAACAGAGATGGGTGCCCAAAATGAATGGCTTCCTCTTACGTTAAAGAAAACTTCCCACTCATACATCTCTTCCTTGAGACTCTCAAATGGCACTCTGCACTCTGAGAGAGATTCCTGTTTAACAGGTCTGCAGCATCTTTCTCTATGGTTCATTCAACGATCTGCATCCTCCAGGCTTCGGCTATTCATCTTCTAAGCCAAGTCTTTGTGGGAGCTAAAGCAAAACTGTCTCTTAAGTTCAGCCCTCATAAATGAATAACACTCGTTTTGTCTCTTCCGAGCATTTAAAAATGAAACAAAACAAAAATCAGCATAGCCTGGTGTAATATTAACAACAATTTCTCACTTAAAAAGAGACAAGTTAGTACAGTTGGAAGGAAGAGAGCTGGGAATTAAGAAAAAGACTCCCAGCTCAGCCCCTTTCTAGGCTGGAGTCTCCCTCAGCAGCCCTGTGGCATGGAAGAGACCAGAGGTGTTTCACGCCCCTGTGGGGAATTGAGATTGAGCTGGTAATGTTGGCTGGGAGCTCCCCAGGACACTGGAGGCCAAGTCACTCTGGAGCAGAGGGCTGCAGAGTGGAAAACTCCAGAGATGGAAGAGAGTCATAAATTGACTTCATACTATCTGCCTGCCCAGTGCAGCCAGCAGGAAGAGAGGCCAGGCTGCAGGGAGCAATTTCCCTGCACTGCTCATGCCAAGAGGACAGACTTGTGCCATCAGCAGCAAGCACAGCAAAGACAAAGGCAGACTCTCAAAGACCAAGTCAGCAGAGAATAGGGAGGACATTGTGGACTCCCGGTACCATGTTGTATGTTAGCCTTGCCAGAACCAGAACCAATGCAATCTGGAACCAGGGGAGGGAGAAGAAGCAGGAGAGCAAAACTCTGCAAAGCTACTTGCCCCTAAAAGACTGGGTTAACCTTAAAGTGACAGAATGAAACCAGAAGTGATTAAATTATCCCAAATTAGAATTAGAGGCTCATGAGCAAGATGTTATCTTTTTACCTACTAACATTGTAATGATAATTTTTAAAGCTTTACAAACCTCTTGGTGGGATTTTTGATCTCAGTAACCAGTAGGTGAGTTTTGCCAGAAGGGGGGATTTAGATTTTAATGACTAGGTTTCAACTTATTTGTATAATTCCCTCCTCTCCTCCAACCTTACTTCATTTAAGGTTCTCCCCAAAGAGGCTTTGCCAGACCACTCTGTCTGAAATAGCCCATCCTCCTCCTCTCTCTCCCCTTACCTTATTCTTCTTGTGAGCACGGACTACTATATGCTGTTTCATTGTGTATGTATTTGTTTATTGTCTCTCTTCACTACTAGAATGTAAGCTCCACGAGGACAGGAATTTGATTAATTTGTTTACAATTATTCCAATGTCACATAGTAGTTGTTCAATAAACATATGTTGAGTAATTAGTAATAAGCTAAGTCACCCAACTTCTCTCTTGCTTTCCTCACTTATACATTGGTGATAATATGAATATTGATTCATCAGAATTGAGGAATAAATGAGAGTGTACCTATAAATTCAGTGCTCCATGAATTATAAGTCCATAAGTAATTGGTAGTTAGTTAGTGTTTTAATTAAAATCATGAAAATGTTTAACTCAGGAGCCCTCAAATGATACCAACAAAATCCAAAAGGTGTTTATCTGCTGTGCCCATGCAAAAGCCAGTTTTGCTAACTGCAGTGTGCCCACTCCCCTTTATTTTGGATTAGCAATAAAATTGTAGCCACGTTCTACTGCCATTGCTTTTCGAATAAAATTCAAACTCCTGATAATGGACAATGCTTTCAGATCTTGAATGATCCAGATTCTGCCTACTTCCTGGTGTTCATCAGATACCACTGTTTCTGTTCTTCAGGGTCTAGGCACGTCGACCTTCTTTCTGTCTCTTGAATACTCCAAGGTTTTTCACCAGCAGAGATTTTTAAGCCTCTCCTACTTGGAAAAGCTTCCTAAAGAGCTTCACAAGGCTGGTCCCTTTCATCATTCAGGGTTTGACTCAAACATTACTGTCCTCAAATGATTCTTTCCTGATCACCTTGTCTGGAGGAGTCTTCCCCAATCACCAACACACATACCAACCTGCCAAAGTCATTCTCGATTCCAGAGCCCTGTGTTATTTTTGTCACAGCAAAACTTTACATTAGATTTTTTTCATAGCACTTAAAATTTTTAATCATTTCAGTCTCTTGGAGTTCTACATGAAAGGGAGTTCTTTAACATAAAGAGAGTTCTTTATCAAAGTCTTAGTTACTGCATTGAGTTTAAGCTCTAACTTTCGAAAAATAATTGCTACTAAATGCTGGCTTTTGTGTATTATAAATAATTTTTAAATTTTATTATGCCCTACAAGTGACTAAGTGACAAGTTTACAAATCTAAAAAATAGATTTCTTTTGCTTTTCTCAGGACTAATTCAGTTTTTTATCTCTCTAAAAGATAAAAAGGAAACATTCCAAAATATTCTAGATATAAAAATTAATATATTGAGGTCTTAAAGTAGCCTGCAAAATAAATTCGTAAACCCTGACTTTTATCTTCAACTAATTATGTAAGCGTGTTAAGAATTTGGCCCTAGTTCTTAGATTTGACACAGAAATTGTCTGATACATCAGAAAGACTACTAAACTGTTCCTTCAGTCAATAAATATTTATTGAGTGAATAATTTATGTCAGTCACTGGTCTATGCACAGGATGAGTAAAACAGATATTGGTGTCCTCTTATTGCTTACTATCTCAAAAGGGACACATATTAACCAATATATATGCAGAAAATATCTAATTTATTATTATAATAAGAATGTAAATGGCATAACGAGAGTCAAATACATCAATAAAATAGAACAGGAAATTTAGAAATAGATCCACACTTACATATCAATTGATATTTGACAAAGTCACCAAGGCAATTCAATGGAGAAAGAATGAACTTTTCAACAAATGGTGTTTGTGTTGAAACAACTGCATAACTACCAAAAAAAAAAAAAAACCTCAACTTCTGTCTATTTGAGATGAATGAGAGAACTAAAATAAGTGCTAAAATACATAGGAAAGCATATCTCTAATAGTGGAGGTAAGCAAAAATTCCTTTCAGAGGACAAAAAAAGTAAAAACAGCGAAAAAATAAAACCCACTAAAATTTTAAGAATTGATCAGTTTACATCTGTGTACACTAAAGTTGCTTTTATTCTCTGAAAATAAGTAATCAGTTTTTCTTTTAATGCTCGACTTCCAGAAACTTGTATAACTGAATGTTGACTGGGACTTTTTATATATTGTGCAGGAATTTTAGTTACATACCAAAGCTAAGGGGAAGGCTCCACGTTCTAAGGTCAGAGAGCTAGTTAGGACCACTGACTTCTGAGGACATACCCTTTCTGTCCTACCCAACTTGATATAACATAAATCCTGGGAGAACTGGAGAGGGATGAGTTTTATGGAAGCCAAGTGAGAAAGGCTCCAGAAGAGTCCCTCAGAAAGGGGAGCAGTTCCTGCAAGGCAGGGACCGGCATGCTGTTCCCTGGCTGAATAGCATGGCTTGTTCTGTGGAGCCCCAGAATGGAGGTTGAAAAGACAGTTCTTGGAAGAGCATGAGAAATTAGGAGTACAGCACATCACTGTTCTCAGAACTTTCCACCCCACAGTGGAAAACAGGGGAATACTTCCCGTGTCCTCTCAAGTTGGGAGGCACACTTGAATAAAAACTCCTACCTACTTCTTGCCTAGGCCTATTGACTAGCCCCTTCCATCTAAGTTTGAAAGGACTCTAGCGTAACCTAAGATAAAAACAAAGCCAACTGCACACCATCTCTGCACTCTGTGGCCATCAGAGGGAACAAGAAACAACCATGTTGGTTTCAGTGGAACTAAAGAGATATTTGAAAGGGAAGGATCTGGGGGCTACCCAGGCTTAGTGCTTATTCTGATGCCCAACATGAAGAAAACGTTGGGTTATACCTCTGGAACAGCTAAAAGCACACATGGCTGTCCCTCTGAGGGAGAAGTTGGAGGGGGCTGGATTGAGCGAAACAAGAAAGCCACAAACAGTACCCACAGGCAGACTCTATATAGACCACCTCAACATCAGAGGCCACCGGTAACAGAAGAAAGGACATTTCCCCACCATCCATATGAAGACATTCCCATGCAAAGACCTTTGCCAGAGCTATCCTCTCTTCCTGCCACCAGGACTGGAAAAGCTAGCACTTCCTCTAAGAGGGAGAAGGATGCGGAGTCAGACCACATTCCCTGCTCTCTTTCAGGCAGCCACGCTATGGAGAGGAGCATGGAAGGAAGCTTGAGGGGTTTTGTTTTAGAAAAATGAAATGTTTTTAAATAAAGATAACTTAGTATTAAATATCAGATGAGATTGTCCTGTAACCCAAACGACTGAGACAAGTTTAAATTGGGCCAACGTTTCCTAAGTGCTCACTATCCAGAAGGATACAGGAGAGAAATGAAACCATTTCATATTTATACTCCAATGAGTAGATACTTCAATAAGTACTACCCACTTCGTCGTCATTTTGTAGTAAAATATGCGCGGACCTTAAAATTAAATTAAATTATTAAATTATTAAATTAAATTATAATAAACTAAATATGATATTATTAAAATTAGGAGTTAAGAGCTATAGCTCAGACTGTTTTGGTAAATATTAAATGGGAGTTTCCCCAAACCATTATTGGGCTAGCAATGTGAGTTATACAAATAATTATTTTTATATTTTCACATAGCAGATTCTAGGAGTCAGCTTGAAAATTTAGAGATGGTGACCTCTATTCATAAGTGAATCTCTGAACTAAAACTCTATGAAAGTAATTTTTGAAAGATATTCATTTGCAATAATTATACTTGAGTTCTCCATAAGGAATAATTTAGTACCATGAAAGTTGGCTTTTTTGATCATTTTCAAATGGAATCTTTTATTTAAACTAAAATCAATCAAACTCATCATGAATATTGAGATTGATTTTTGAGGCCACAAACCTAAATAGCAATCCTGCAACAGTTCTTGAAGAGCTGAAGTCTACTTTGCATTCAATATATAAGCTTATTGTTTATATAGAACTAAAATCATAATCATCAAAGGGAAAACTGAAATATTTAATCTATGATATAATGAATTTTACAATTAAATCTAAAGTTAAAATAGCTCCCATATCTTCAGTGTTATGGACATACTTCAGAAAGAACGACTGACCAGACATTGAGAGAGATGAGTAAGTGGACTTTTAAATTGAGACTAAAAAGTTGCATTGCCCAATCTCATGGTCAAGTGTGAAATGATCAACAGCTGTAAATTAGCAGATGACCTTGTGTTCTGTATACATGGATAAAATTAGGAGATCTAGATTGTGTCTGTTTTTATATGTTTGGCAAAATGCACTTATGAAATCATATTCACAAAATCTTCCAGGTGAGCCGACTGCCAAGAATTTGTTTCCTTAATGGACAGAGACATTTAAATGACTCCTCGTCTTGGGGCTCTGATCTGTATTTGTGGAGAAGGTCTGACCAGAAATTACCTTTCACTAAATAGTTCCATATTTGGTCTTCTGTAGCGTATGTTAACATAATTTATACCTAGGAGATGTCAAAACCGGATGAAGACTAGAACAATCAAGTCAATCATCTGGATGGTTAGTGTTACTGTCACAGGGACATAAACTGAGGCCTACTTCGGTAAGAAATCAAAGTCCAATCTAGCTCTAGGGTGAACAGCCATGTACTTATTATTTATTGTTGAAGGATGTATATTTTCATAAACATACTTAGATTACAAATGGTCTCCCTCATGCAGCTCCCAGTTTGTCTGTCTCCCCACTCACTTTCCTGTCTGTTACAGTACATTAGGAGTTTTCATGCCATTGTGCATCCTATAATTGCAGTCTTAATCTCTCTGTTCAACACACAGAAGGAAAAGTCTGCATCATTGTACACTGAGCTGGTAAGACAACTGGGTTTGGTCCAACCATAAGTTTTGAAATAGTAACAAGGGGAGGAAAAAACCTCCCATTATCTGGAGGGATAACCTATCTGAAATCACTGTTTTATTTGGCCTCAGCGCTGGCCTTATTTACTATATAAAGAATCCAGAAATAAAGAAAAAAGAAGCCCATTTAAATTTTAAATCCAAATTTTTCCAGGAGCATGTCTCAATAAAAAATTTAGAATCCTATGCCCTATTAGGAGAGTACACTTATTCTTTTTCCCTTGACTGAAAAATAATTTTCTTTTCTCAGATAGGACTGTCATAAAATCAGTCTCAGGAGGAACAAGCCTAGAACAGTAAGAGGGGGAGTGGGCGTCTGCCAAGTCATTCTGGTCAGCCAAATTGATCCTGGCAATCAAAAGATTGACAGATGCCCTCTCAAGATCATCCTCACATCCAAAGGAAACATGAAATCTAACGCAGGCCCTACAAATCTGCAAAGCCAGGCTAATGACCCATTTTTCATAGTACCTCAAGCATTAGGTGAATTTTAATCATGGTTATTATTCATATCCTGGGATCACTTGATATTTGCTCCTCAAATTACTGATGGTTTTTAACACTCTCTTTTTGGGGTGGGTTAATGGTTTGTTTCATCGATGACATTGGTTTTTGTTTTTTTCCTTTTCTATACTTCAGCACAGTTCTAAGAAATAGTAAGTCCTTGTTAGTTGTTTTTTTTTTTTTTTAAGTTGAATTTCCAAGTTTTAAAGAAAATGAAGTAAATAGTGAGGTGTGGAATTACAGTATTTCAATAGGTCAGTCATCAATTATGGTATCTCAATTGCCCAAAGGTAAGAGATAAACAAATAAACATAAGGCATTGCCATTTTTCCTTCTTTCTTTACAAGCTTACTGTGATAATTACCATACAGGCCTCATTTTTAAGTACTGCAGAGTGGTATCACCCAGATTAACACAGTTTTGGATTCCTAAGCCACAGTACTAGTTGCCATGTGGTTTGGGGGTAAAGAATAGCTCCATTGATGAAAATCTGTAGTAACTTAGATTTCTACCAAAAATTTTAATAGATTATAATAACTTAAGAATCTATTATTAGTTAGGGAAAACCCACTAACTACAAAGTTTCATTCTTTTTAGAAGGAATTAAGTCAGAAAAAACAGCTAAGCGATATGGTACCAGAACAGTATTTGTCTGGAACAATCTGGCAGATACACCTCAAAGTTAAGACATTTTTTCTAGTAAGGCTTCCAGAAAGAAGATGTCACCTTTCACTTTCCCAAACTAGACTGGAAGAAAGGAGGAATAGCAGGGGAAACCAAAGTCTGCTCATTTATTTATCAGGCTTTATTATATTTCCTTTGTTTTCAGTAAACTTGCTAATCCCCATCGTGATGGATGTTACCAAACCTGGTGAGTCATCAAAACAAAGTGACCACGGCTCAGGAATCAGAAAGAGACAGGGTTTAAAGGATAAACCACGCTCTGCAAATAATTTTTTTTAAAGGCAGTTTCCTTCAGAAAAGCAACATTAATATGTTTTTCTTCTTGCAAGAAGATGGAAAAAGAGAATCCATTTCAACAAATATCTATTTCAACAGGAAAAGTCCCACACTGAGTTCTGATTTAAAATACAAATGAAAATATTGTCAAAATACCCAGAACAAACCTATTTTACTAGTAGACCAACAGCTAAGAATGAAACACTTTTCACACTACTGTTAACATCTTATTTTAAAATTTGAGTGTTTTTTTTCCCCTTCCCATGGAATAATGTGTAGTAATTAAGCCAGCAAGTCTCTGATTAGTATGAAAATGTTACTCTGTTATTAAATTAAGAGTAATAATGCCTTCTGTGCACGTATTAGGCTAAAACCTGAAGGATCCCTAAGAGGCTTTTTGCGTGTAGGATGAGGACTTCATCAGCATGAGGACTAGGAAAGGGATGTGAAGAACAGTGGACCTTTCGAAATGGTGAGGACAGTTTGCTGACTTGAGAAACTGGCAAGGTACAGTCACTCAGAAAAAAGTTTGGCAGATCTGGCAATAACAGCCACGAGACTCAGGATCCGTCTGGCAAGGAAGTTATTCAATGCCATTCTTGAACTGTTTTATTTAATAATTAAACTAAATACAATCAGTCACTTGCTGGTCCCAGATTTCCAGTCTATCCCATAAATAGACTTCTTAGCCTATCCCATTGCCATATTATTTATTCCTGCCAACCTCCTGAAACCATTTAGGAACCCATGTATCCAGCGGTCTTGGATAACCATTGAAAGTCTGTTGAATCTGATGGTCTGTTCTTTGGTCCTGTATTAATAACCTTTAAAATACACATAAAGCAAATACTGAAAAGTAAACCACTAGGTTAGAAAGAAACTGCACATTTTCCCTTGGGACAATGAAGTCATTTCCCCCTATGGCACTTTCACAGCATCATGTACTTCGCCTTTCAGCTCATTTATTACTTTTTTTATTGGGTTATAGTTGCTTTACAATGCTGTGTTGGTTTCTGCTGTACAACGAAGTGAATCAGCTATATGCATACATATATCCCCTCCCTCTTGGACCTCCCTCCCACCCCCATCCCACCCATCTAGGTCATCACAGAGCACTGAGCTGAGCTCCCTATGCTATAGAGTAGGTTCCCACTAGCTATCTGTTTTACACATGGTAGTGTATATATGTCAATCCCAGTCTCCCAGTTCACCCCACCCCCTTCCCACCCCCGTGTCAGCTCATTTAATAGTTAAAATTTTACATGTATTTGTATAGTCACTTAGTTATAGCTCTATCATAATTGTATAGCACAGTATCTGGAATATTATGGGTATATAATACTTTGTTCAATAAATGAATGGATGGATAATCAACTAGATTATTTTTAGCACAGAAATGCTCTTCTACCAAATTGTAAGACATACAAAATTTGCACATGTTCACTTTATCGAAAGTAGTGTAAAGTTTCACTAGCCCAGGACATATGTGGAATCTCGGCACACTGATGAGTCTTTCATTTTCCTTCATATTGTCCTTGACCTAAAAGTTTACTAAGCAAACTGACTGTGTGAGCAAGTTTCCAGGAAATGTAAACAATATTTCAGAGAATGTTCAACTTACTAAGATCAGAATCTTTTCAACTTACCTCGAAGGCATCAAATTGAATTTAAATACTATGCTATTCATTACATTTTGATCTAATTCATAAATCTGTTAGGTTATTTCCAGACAACCCTTCCTTGGCAGTTGCCTCTAGTCATTTTATGGTGTCAGGAGCAGTAAAGGTGCACTTCAAGAAGCACCTTTCACTGAATTCAGATGGCCTTTTCTTCAGTTGCTCTGAGGGAGGTTTTAATACATAGTTATTCAGGTATGTGAGAATAACTCTCAAAGCAGGAGGGAAGAAAACAATCATGGCGAGCATATAAGTACAATCTGGGTCAAATGGATTCAATCCCTACATTTTGAGATTCTATAAAGGATTACATTCAAAATGAACCTGGACCTGGAATGGTCCAATCAAGAAATTGCTCTATACATCAGAACTGTATTGTTCACAGTGTGGCCAGAAATGGGAAGGTTTATAGAAATTTAGGGGTGTTACTTCAGAGCTCCTGACTCAGAAGCTCTGTGATAGGCTTAGGAATCTGTGTTTGAACAGTCTTCTAAGAGCTGGAGTTTAAAAACTGCAGGACTAAAGTACTGGTTTCCAATGTGGCATGTTCTTACCTGAGGGATATGTACCAACAAACAAACCAAAAAAGACTAGAATTTGTGTGTGTGTGTATGTGTGTGTGTGTGTGTGTGTGTATATATATATATATATATATATATATATATATACACACACACACACATATAGGTATGTATATATAAATTTAAATCAGTTTCCAGTTTCTATTTCAATAAATGTTTTACAGTATTTTATATAGACGTACATGTATATAACATAAAAATAAATGAATATACATTATAGGATGCCAAAATGTTTTTACTTATGGGATAGGCAATCAAGAAAGTTTGGAGACCCAAGGCCCAGAGAATAGTATCTAATCGATCTTTTTGAATAAAATCCCTTGTGTCTGTATACAAATACCTTTAAATGGGTTCTGTTCCCCGCTCCAAAAGAAAGGACAGGAAACATACCAAGAGTTTAGCATGGATGATCAGGATTTTGTAGCTTTGTCTTTAAAAATAAAATGAAAACTATTCAACAAGTACAAGTTAAGCATGTTCTGTGGAAGGTGTTAGAAAGGTTTTCAAAGGCAGGCTACCAAGGGAGGGAGGGGGAGGTACCTATTATCAACTTAAATGGAGTCAGGTGGTTGAGAGCAAATAAAGGATTAGGCACTTGGGGGAAAAAGAAATCAAACAATTGAAGTAAACAAGGGTTTAGATTCTGCCGGTCTGATGCCTAGGAACAATTAGTTCAGGGAGCTGCATGGGCATTTGAAATTTTAAAGTAGGTGGAGCAAGCCTGTGAGCATCAGATTTAGTAGTTTGGGATGCGGTCCCTGGTAACAAAGAATCCCATTCCCAGTAACAGGCTGAAATTGACTTCAGCTGTCTGCATGCAGCTAGAGTGGGTCCTGATTTGAAGCCTAGGGAAAAATGTCTTGAAAGCCTGTAGAGCATGATCTTCCCTTTGTTATTTTTTTCCTCTGTCTGTCTTGTGTTGTACTCTGCCTTCGATTTAAGAAAAAAATAAATAAAAAGGGGACTGTAATTGAATTAAGAACAGTGAGTCCCAAACTGCACAGTTCTTCACGTGAGACCAAAAGAAGATTTGGTTTTGATCTTAGAGTAACCAGATGCCTCACTTTTAACAGATTCCCCTGACTTAACACACACATACCCTCACCCAAAAAAAATAAAATAAAATAAAAGCCTACAGAACAAAATTAAGGAGGAGGGAGTGGGTATAAACAACAAATGCTTCCCTTTTTCCAAGTGTGGGAAAGGAAAAGAAATAGTCCTTTCTGTGGTCTAAATGTAAGTTTGCCTGATCTGTGATAGAAAAGGAAAGGAATCAGACTGTTGAACAGGAACACGGAAAGACAAAAGTAAAATTTGGATAGGTTTTGGCATATATCGATTGCTATTATTTTGTAAAGCTGAGAAAAAAATTCCGCCAATCATTGGGATGTTGAGAAATACACATTTTATATTAAATGGATATTTGACTCACTTTTTGTCAGGTTTAAGATGGCACCATTTACCTGGGCCTGGCCTTCTTTTTAGTGTAAGATTCTTGGGTAATTATTTACTACAGAGAACTTAGTACTCATGAATGCTTATCCAAATGCAGTATTACAATTATTAATATTGTTTTATCTTTTGCAGGACTTGGTGCTCATTTCAAGATTAGATAATAGTGAAAAGTAAAAAAAAAAACAAAAGAACAAAAACTTCTTGAATAGCAAGGTATCTTTGACTTTATATTGTTTATTTGACCACTTTATCACTGACCCCAAGTTGATGGTAAAAGTTCCAAACAAGTCACTCCCAAAAGAAGAATTATTTTTTTTGAATGGGCCTCCCTATCTTTCATTTCCTTTCTCTCTCTCTCTCTTTCTCTCTCTTTTTCTCCCTCTTTCTCTCCCTTTCTCCCCCTCTCCCTCTCTCTCCATCACCCAAGGTAATAAACACAAGGCTCCAGAAGTAAGAAAACTTTTCTGTAAATCTCTAAGAATGATACACACACACACACACACACACAATAAGACAGTGAAATGTGCTCAGGGGTCTAAAGAAACAGAAGTGGACGATACAAAAAGTATTTCCAGCCTTTCTCTTTGTGCTCTAAAAGTTTTTCCAGTAAACCTGTGGCAAGCCAGGAGGTCACAGGTTCCTTTATTAGCAACTGCTGAAAAGTTATCTCAAAGGCATAGTTGATCTCTGGTAATTGTGTGTGGTTTCTGAACCAGTGTTTCATGGGTGTGAAATCAGATGAAATGTGTTTATGAGGTTTTGACCCAGATATTCCCTTCTAAGTTTTGCCAAGACATTATATGCTTGGATCTTTTACCATATTTGCTTCTATAAATAAACAGGTTAAGTGCAGACTTGACACTGAAACATGCTATAATTGTACTCTGTCAAAATATCACACGTGGAGCTTAGATGTGTGTGTGTGTGTATTCTTTTCTATATATAGTTTCATTTGCTAGTTTTATGGGATCAAGCTTATGCAATTTGAAGTGGAATACCAAATCTCAAATCCAAGATTCACTCATAAACACTAAACAACCCAAGCTACTGTCAGCGATTAGCCACCTTAAAAGAATGTTTTAATTTTTTTTTTTTTTTTTTAAAGAAATTCACGTTCATTTATTTATTTATTTATTTATGACTGTGTTGCGTCTTCATTTCTGTGCGAGGGCTTTCTCTAGTTGTGGCAAGTGGGGACCACTCTTCATCGCGGTGCGCGGGCCTCTCACCATCGCGGCCTCTCTTGTTGCGGAGCACAGGCTCCAGACGCGCAGGCTCAGTAATTGTGGCTCACGGGCCCAGTTGCTCCGTGGCATGTGAGATCTTCCCAGACCAGGGCTCGAACCCGTGTCCCCTGCATTGGCAGGCAGATTCTCAACCACTGCGCCACCAGGGAAGCCCGAATGTTTTAATTTTAAATCTCTTTGACAAAAGCTATCATTAACATTTAAAACTTCAAGATGTTTTAATGAAGTGACTTGTAGGGCACAAAAGCTTCTAATAGTTGCTAAAAAAAATAATTCCAATAGTAGCTTCAGCTATGTTTCCTTCATACTATTTACCACTACAGTGTATTCCATACTATCTCTCAGGTTCATCCAATGGGATGTCTGAAGTCTATTCTTTTAGGGCATTATTTTTTTTAATAGCCTCTTAGGCATTTTTACTTGAAAGCAGACAGTAACTTTGCACAGGATGGTCAAATGTTTAGTTTGCAATGTATCATGTTCACATATTTCGGTGTAATGCTTAAACTCAACCTTAATAAAACTTCATAAAACCCCTAGATCTTAAGTATCATTTGTCTGCTCACACCGATGCAACATTTGGACAAGATATTTGGTATATGTCTTTAATACACTGTGACAGAACAAAATTTCCACAAGCCATTTATAGGCAGAAGTTTGCAAATCCTCAATTTGGTGACTCAGTTTGTTGTATACAAACCTGTATACAGGAACATAAAACTTAGCCAAGGCTGAATCACAGATTAGCACTCTGCTCATGAATACTGTTACAGCACCGAAGGGGCTTGGGGTAAGCCACTTCCACTCTTCTCTGGCTTTATAGAACAGATTAATTAGTTACTTGCTTACTTTCCACTTCACGTTGTGATGTATAAATCTGGCCTGATGGTGTCATGTCTTGTGAATACGAATGTAGTGAAAAATTAACAGGGAAATCAAATCCAGCCCTTCTTCCTCTTCTGAAGTCTACTTCTATCCGGCTCCAGCTTCACAGTGCTGCTGTGAATTTTACTTCTTCTAGACTGCTCAGGTAAATAATTTTAAGGATATTTTTAGATAACTAATACAGATTCATTTTTGAAAAAATTAAAATTCATTTTTAATTTTTGAAAAAAATTAAAAATTACATACACATATGTAAATAAATAAATAGAATAGGAACTTCAACAAGCAATAAATAATTTCATATTCTTTTTGGACATGTATCAATTTCAATTTTTTTTCAGCATTATTTTCAAAATATTATTGATACTTCCATGGTCATTGGGAAAACATTCTTCAACAACAAATGTCAGAGTTAAAGGTTTAAACAGTAATCTGCTTAAAAAATAGCATTTTTAGAACATGTTATTAAAACTTAGGTTTCTTTTTTTTACGAAGCTAACTTATTGTGATTGTAGCTATAATCATTTCAGATAGAAAGAATAGGGTTATTGTTTCATTTGTTGTTGTAGTTCAAAACCTTAACATATATATTAGTCCTTTAACCATGTCTGACTTTTTTTCTGTCATTTAACTTCATTTAAAAATAGTTGCGGACTTCCCTGGTAGCGTAGTGGTTAAGAATCCACCTGCCAATGCAGGATCCCTGGTCCAGGAAGATCCCACATGCCACAGAGCAACTAAGCCCGTGTGCCACAACTACTAAAGCCCATGCGCCCTAGAGCCCGCATGCTGCAACTACTGAAGCCCACGTGCCTAGATCCGGTGCTCCACAACAGAGAAGCTACCACAATGAGAAGCCCTCGCACCGCAACGAAGAGTAGCGCCCGCTTACCGCAACTAGAGAAAGCCTGTGCACAGCAACGAAGACCCAATGCAGCCAAAAAGAAAAAAAATAGTTGCAAATTTTCCATTGTATAAATGTGTCAACATCTATTGCACTAATCCCCTATTTTAATATTTAGGTTTTTTGCAGTTTTCTCTATTAAAATCAACATGCAATGAACAACTTGATGAGATAACTGTTGTGGACATTCTTGATTACTAATGAAGATAAATTCAACAGAATGAAAGAGCTTTGGCATATTGTAATTTACATACAAAAAGTCTGTACCAATTTACCCTCCCAACAGTGGTGTTTAGGGGTGTCTCTTTCCCTATCCCTTTGCCATCACTGGTTAATAGTATTAAGAATTAAACAACAACAAAAATAAACATTATCTTAAGCCAGCTCTTTCACTTAGAAGAAAATCATATGGGAAACTTTTTAGGTTGGTCTGCTTCTGGCTAACTAAGAAGAAAATTTCAGAGTGGGTATTCCCCCAAGCTGGGGGAATGGGGACATGACGGAGTAAACTCTAGGACAGGGAGAGAATCCATGGTCTCTGTTTGGACTGAAATGGAAAGACTCCGTGGGGTCAACATGGAGAGTTTAGACATCACCAGAGACAATGGCCTCAGCACTGAGGACAAGTCCTCTTTTCAACAACTACTACTAACTTGCAGGAGAAAAATTAAAATTTCCACTAGTGTCCTCCCATCAAATATCAAATATCAAAGACAATGATAGCTAAAGGAGAGGGGACAGATGAGTTGTTAGACAGATTGGTTTGTCAGCCAAATGTCAGCAACTGTATATCCCAAACCCTCTATGTTTAAGGGTCACTCTTTTCCTTTACTCTTCAAATAGCAAGACATCCATTCCCATGCCACGTACTGTAAAAAAATGCCAAGGTTACACCATCTCTCTGAGAATTCTTAGGGGACTGTAGTTTTCCTTTCATTTACTCTTTTTATGGTTTGGCCTTTGTCTCGGTGGCTGCAGTTTCTGTCATGGTTCTGTGATACTTCACCCCATTTATCTGTCCAGAATGACACAAAAATTAGGCTTTTACAGGAAGCTTAGTGTAAAAGGAGAATTAAAGTACATCTCAATATAGGAAATGGGCTAATGTTAATACTAATTTTCACTGACCTAAATACTTACCCACGAATCTTCACCATAATTTTTTCACTGACTGTGAGCAGGTGACATACTGAGATAGCTCTTGAGAGATATATAACAGCAGAAATTTGACAAAATGGCATTTCAGTCAGAGATGTTTCAGGCACAAGAGGACATGGCATGACAGGAGAGGATGGCTACATGATAGTAGCCATGCTTGTAGGCAGTGGTAGAGATGAGGCTGGAAAATTGGCAAGGAAAGCACATAGAAAACTATTTGTGCCATGTTAAGCATTTGGAAGGCATACTGAAGATGATGGGGATTTACTGGAAGGTTTCCAGCAGGGTATGACATGATTAGATTCTTGCATTAAAAAATGCCCTCTACAGGTAGTATAGAAGATGGTACCATCAGAATCTAACCAGAAGTAAGATGATTCATAAGGAAGCTGTTGCCATAGCCCGAGCAAGAAATAATAAAACCCTAAACTAGAAATGTAACGGCAGGGATGTGGAGAACAATTTGAGAGGTATTTGAGAGGATGAATTGATGAACCCTGATCCTGTCATAAAGAAATATGAGGCATTATAAAAAACTGTTGTTTAAAATTTCAGCTCAATGCCTTTAGAAATAGCTAGCAATATGCAAGTTCCTTGTGTAAGACAGATTTTTGCATTTAAAAACATTTATTTAGAAAAATGATCAAGAAAGTAGGCTCTTCTTCCTTAGATGTCTGTTGATATGTATGATGAAGTTTGAGAGAATCAAAATCATTCCTTCTGGCTTTTTTTTTTTTTTTTTGTAGTTTGTGCCCTTTAAACTAAATCCAGATCTAACAATTTCAGGCTATTATTGTAAGAGGGAAAACATAAAAGCATTTTGCCAAAGCCACCCAAACTACACATCTTTTAGGAGGTCTACCCCTAAACAGGCAAGAGAGAGAAAAATCGGAGAGCAATGCTTTCAAGATGAGAGACAAGAAGCAGATCAAACATTTTGGGTTGAGGTTAGTGCTGTCAGCTCCTTCAAATACTTGACTTGCATTAGAAAGATCTGTAGTACAGACTGGAAGGCGGAACCGGGTTCTAAATTTGGAACCCTAGTAGGAAATTATTATAGTTCTGTGATTAATTTATGCAAAAGTAGAATCATACCAACTCAGAGCCCGGGCTGGAAACTGAGTCCCTTTGTAAGCCTTTGGAGTTTCTAACGTTAGTTTGCAAGTTATCCAATCCCTCCTCCGGTGAGTGAATTTGTAGACCTGAGTCAGACATCACCTTCACAAAGACCTTGCCTAGGAATTGGTTCTTTTCTTCAGCTGGTATGTGGTTTCCTGCCCTTTATTTAATGTTTCCAAGGTATGTTTCCAAATGGATGAGACATAATTTCCTGAGCCTGAATGTGAACAAAATTGCAACTGTATTAACTAGTCCTAAGGGCTTCCAGCTAAGGGCCTTAAACAGTTATCATCTTGATCTTGGCTCTCATTGTATTAAGTGAGCAACCCGTGATTAGCAACGTGAGAACATCAATGCATTTTGGCTGTCCCTTGAATCCCAGTGTAAATCTATCATTAGAGCTCATAGATTTCAGGCTTTTGATGCAGGGATGAGAACACACAAAAGCTTCTAACAACTACTGGAAAAGTGAAACAGTGGCTCCCAGCCATGGTTCTCTAGCATGTCTGCCATGGTAATGTGTTCCACATTGATCTTTCAGTTCTTATGCTCTGAGGGGTATCTGGAGTGTTCCAGAAAGAACATCTTACTCCCCAACTCTTAGTTATCAGAATTTTATATTATATGCATGTACTCTGAGGACAATCTTCTATATTTATTTAGCACACACATATCTTAAGGAGTTGTTCAAAATGTTTTCTTTAATAACTTTAGATGAAGTATGCTCTGTGAAAATATCAAATCACACACAAAACAGAACAGAGATGCAAAGGCTCTCTGTCCACCAAGTAAGGACACAGCAAGAAGGCAGCCATCTGTAAGCCAAGAGGAGTTTTCTTACTAGGAACTGAATTGGTCAGCACCTTGAATTGGACTTCTCAAATACCAGAACTATGAGAAAATAAAGTTTTTGTTGTTTAAGACAAATTTTTTTTTTCTTTTACAAAGCTTTTATGTTCACTTTAAGTGTTTTTCTGTTTCCCATCATAGGAATTTTCTTTGAAACTGTTAAAAGGGTTTTAGTATCTGGTCTCTTGTAATACACATTAATAGAGTTTTACTGAAAAGAAACACTATAATTAGATTGCCATATTAACTTCATTAGCTAAACCACTCCATATTCTTTTGAAACAAGATGATATTGTTGTTATAATAGTATTTTTATAGATACATACACAAAGGTAAAGGGGCCACATTAGCACATGCTACCATACATCTGGCTTTACCAAGTGACCTGGTCTGGTGTCTGAGACATGAGGAAAGCTTAGAATGGTGGCAGCCATGTTCAAACCCCCTTCCTTCTCCTTTCCTTCCCTTCCCTTTCATTCTTCTCTCTTCCCCTCTCCTGCCAGATTCTTGAATATTCCACTCAGGCTGGGAAACTAGATAGTGAGGGTACTACTAAAAGTACTCAAGTAATTGCTATCATTCTCAACCACTAATGTGGAAAGCTTTCTGCAACGCCTTAGCCCTGCTTCACGGCTGCCCAACACATTCATAGAACAATTTCTCTGTTTGCACCTGCTGAAGAAACACTGATTCCTTCAAACCTTGAAATTCTGTTTCTCAATAATTCAATTTAAAAAGTCAAACTCATGGGAATTCCCTGGAGGTCCAGTGGTTAAGACTCTGCACTTCCAATGCAGGGGACGCAGGTTCCATTCCTGGTTGTGGAACTAAGATCCCACATGCCGCACGGTGTGGCCAAAAAATTAAAAAAAATTTTTTTTAAGTCAAACTAGTAAAAATAAAACTAATAAATACTAATTCAGAGACACACCCTGTGTTAAATAGGGGCTGAAGAAATGTGATGAACCAGATACATCTCATCTTCATATTCCTCAGCAAACATACATACTATCTGTATGATGGGCCCACAGATTTGCAGGATGGAATCATGAAAGGGATGAGTACCCAGTGGTTGGGAGATACTAGTTCACTCTCCCGGTAGTTGTTACGAGCTTTTGTGTGTTCTCGTTCCAGCATCAAAGGCTGAAATCTCTGAGCTCTAATGACAGATTTACTCTGGGATTCAAAGAGCCTCAATGTCCCTGCTCCGACTTCTAAGGAAGAAGCAGCATTGCTAGTTCATTTGAATAAAGGGTAGAAAACAGAACTGGAAAAAGCAGGACTGCCTTAGATACCTGCTTAATACCTGCATGTGAAACAGCACAGAGTATTTTAAAGGGAAACAAATAGGCTGGAAAGGAGGGTAGGTGTGTGGGGGGTGGGCAGCGGGGGGAGGTTGACTGATTTGACTGATTAACAAAAGCAGTTTGGGGACACTTTGGGAGAGCATGGCACCCTGAGGGAGACAGATAAATAAAAAGAATTTTTAAGATCTGTTGCTGTGCATTGTGCATTATAATCCTCCATCTGGCAACTTTAAGGGGCCACAGTAGAAATTTTAATTATTTGCAATGGTAGGATTTTATTTCCTCTGCTGACACCACTGTACTGAGGATTGCTCATGAGGTGGCACGATTTTATGGGATTTGTCCTTGCTTCAACATTGCCTGTGAATTGTTTGCTAATTACTTTGAGTGGCTCTGTTTATTTCTTCTAAATAAATTTAAATCACTCAAGTGTTATACTTCTTTTCTAACTTCTAACACTGTGCCAGGAACATTTTAGTTTTCCATGATGTCTTACCCACCATTCTTTCCCCATTTTTTTTCAGTGGCTTTATCTCACTTTTCTTTTGAGAATGATTCTTTTCCCCACTCAGTGTTGCCTTGGTGGGAATATAAATCAAGATGCCTTGCCACATCAGTTTCTTCCCACCATCACAGCCAAGGCAGGCTCGTGGCCTGCCCTGGTGACCAAGATGGCCTTAGCATTTCCTTTCCCTTAGAGCATTTTCCTTATAAAGCTTGTACAGCTTTGAGATGGAAATCTTTCTTAAAGCCTCTTGCCAGTTTTACAACACAAGACTGTCTTTCTTAAGGATCTGGGAACCATCCCTTTGAAATGTAATCATCAAGAAAGATAGAATCTTCATCTTCCAGTCTCTATGGAAGGATGGGACCCTAACTTTGGTGGGAGCTTTGCCCCAAGTTGTAAAATCACCTCCTGTCATGAAGATATGAGAAAGTTTACTTTCCTTTTGTGTAAAGCCAATTAGTAAGCACAGGTAGCCTACAATCTACTCCTCACCCCACCTCTTAAAGACCTTACTCCCCTTTGTTTCAGCAGAGTTGGTTCAGAGTTCTCTCCTCTCTCCCGTCTTGCAATAGCCTTGAATAAAGTCTTCCTTGTCTGTTTAGTTTTGCACTGTGCAAGTTTTACTGTGTCACTAGGCTCATCAGATACTTTGTTTCTCCTGGGAATTTGGATCCTGAATAGAGTAATACAAGGACATAAATCATGTAGAAATGAGATAACCTAATGACAGCAACTTGAAGATACAACCCTTTGGTTCTTTCTCCCTAGATCTCTGGATTGACCCTCATTCATTCTCCTTTCAGTCATGTGAGTTGCCCCATATCTTCCAATGCGTTCCCTTCTTGCTGTCCAGAAATTGTTTAGAAACTATGCCCAGTGATGGAGGTGGGTTATCTATATTAATCCCCACAAAGCCTCTCGTAGGTAAGGAGTATGGGCCTAATATTAAAGATGAAGGAATTTAGGGTTCTTCAAAGTTTATTATTTTTGTAAAGGTCACCAGTTAGTAAAAGCAGAATTCTGAAAACACATACTCTTTCCAGAAATGATCACTGAATTAAAACTCACAGAAATGGACCCCATAAGATTTCAAAGAACATTCATCTCAAGTATAGAGTTTTGCTTTGTTTTGTTTAATAAATGTCTCCCTTCTGTCCTCCCCACACTCCCTCATAATGACTTTGTCAAAGTTAATATCTCTCAAGACACCTCTTATTCTGTCAATGGGTCACATTTTCTTTCCCTAAAAGTTCTAATGTAAGCAGAAATCCTTGAGGGAGAGGGAGAGATTTAGCTCTGATGAGTCATGCATTGGTCAATATCAATTTTTGTTTATATTTGAATGGAAGGGAATTATGACTCAACTCCATACTTGCCCCCAATTTCTACAAGCTCATCTCTTTCCAGACTCATCTTCATCACCTCCTAATTAAGAACCTTCACTGTTTTCTTTTTCCTGTAAAGAAGGAAGATGCTTTCAAGTTCCTTTATGATATAGTTCCATATTCCATGTTAAACAGGACTATGACTCTAAAAGACATGGCCTTGGGCTTCCCTGGTGGCGCAGTGGTTGAGAATCTGCCTGCCAATGCAGGCGACACGGGTTCGAGCCCTGGTCTGGGTAGATCCCGCATGCCGCGGAGCGACTGGGCCTGTGAGCCACAACTACTGAGCCTGCGTGTCTGGAGCCTGTGCTCCACAACAGGAGAGGCCGCGATAGTGAGAGGCCCGCACACCACAATGAAGAGTGACCCCCGCTCGCCGCAACTAGAGAAAGCTCTCGCACAGAAACGAAGACCCAACACAGCTAAAATAAATAAATAAATAAATTTATTGAAAAAAAAAAAAACATGGCCTCTATTTTGTCAGATAGCTCTCTTCCTTTCCCCTGCTTGCCTTCCCTCACATACCATGTTCTGTCTCTCATTCACTCTTTTTCATTTTGCTAATTCTATTCCTTTTATCTGAAAGTCCATTTCAATGCTATGTTGCATTAAGGTTCCCAGCAATTAGATCATCCTTTATAGATCTATTTCTTTCTTGAACTTTAATTGTATTCCTGGTCAGCACAATTTAACCATCAATTTTTCTCTAATTGTTGAAAGTTCATTAATCTTGTCTCTTTAAGAACTGTGCCATAGTATGGTATCCTCACGGTGAGCTGATGAATAAGAAGACAGATAAGAAGTTCTTAATCAATGGTCATTTTTTGGACAGAACTAGGTAATGAGCTATAAAGAAGGTATTAAATGAATGAATTTTACCTCCTTCACTTAAAAAGAATAAAGGATATCAAAAAATGTTATAAACTACAACATGCTTTTGAGAAGTTTTTTCATATCTAATAGGATGACAAACTAAACAAGAGAATTCTCTTTCACAGGTTAAAAACTCCTGAATTCTCTGATGCTAATAACATCTTCATGACAAACCTGGGTAGTAGTGATTATTAACTCAGTTTTGCCATCCAAGCAACTGAAGACACTTAAGTAAGTTACCCAAGATCAAATAGGTGATACAGAATTGAAAACTAAATGCAAGTCTGTTACATAATACCTCCATATTCTTGCTTCTATCTGTGGTAGGCAGAATATTGGATCCCCTCAAAATGCCCGTGCCCTAATTCCCAGGACATGTAAATATGTTATATTATATGGTAAAGGGCAATTAAGGTAGCAAATAAAATTAAGTTTGCTAATCAGCTGACCTTAAATTAGGGAATTTATTCTGGATTATCCAGGCAGGCCCAATATAATCACAAAGGTCCTTAAATAGTGGAAGAGGAAAACAGAAGAGTCAGTGTCACAGTGATGCATCCTGAGAAAGACTCCACTGGCCATTTCTGGCTTTGAAGATGGAAGGGGGGCCATGGGACAAGGAATCAGGGCAACCCCTAGAAGCTGGAAAAAGCAAGAAAATGGATTTTTCCCTGGAACCTCCAGATAACAACACAGCCCTGCCATACCTTAATTTTAGCCCAGTGAGACTCATTTTGGACTTCTGATCGCCAGAACTATAAAATAATAAATTTATGTTGTTTTAAGCAACTAAATTTGTGGTAATCTGTTAAAGCAGCAATAGGAAATTAATACACTACCCAAACTAATATTTTAAATATTCCAATGGTTTAAGACTTAACTAATTGCAAAGGTACATGAGCTTGATCCCAAAAGATTCTGAAGGTATAATTTAACGGAAGGGAGGTTAATTTTAGGCTGTTTATTGTCTCTCTTGGAAAGAAATTCACCTTATGTTAGAAAGTACTTCACTTCTTCCAGAATATTAGGAGACTGAGGCAAAGTGACATACCATCCTGAAGTAATGAGAACATTTGAAGCATCTACTGCAGGTTCATACCAGTAAACTTGCTTTCACTGAACAATATCAGTAGTCCCTACCAGTTAGAGAGAGGAATATCTTTTAATTCAGTACACATTGTCTTCCAGAAAGCTGCTAAAGTCACCAATTCATGGCTAATATAATGGGGGAAGATATATATATATATATATATATATATATATATATATATATATATATATATATATATATTCTGACTTATACAGTAATTACATAGACCAGGCTATGTGTCTCATGCAAGTAAAAATATGCATCTGTCAGCTTATAGACCTCCCAGTATACCCCAAGTTATACCAGTTACACAGCAACCCTAAATCATTTAATTTATTAATGCAGTAAGTACTCATTGAACACTCACTATGTGCTAAACATTATTTAGGTGATTGGGATACATCAGAGATTCACTGTATTTCCTAGAAAATTGTTTTTCCTGAGAATTTTTTAAATGTTCTTGTTTAAACTTAACTCCTAACATACACAGTATTTCAGGTTCTATAATCCTGACACCCTAAATTCTATCCCACTCATTACACTGAATGCCTGACACGGTGATTAAGAAAATGGGTTGTAGAGTCAGCCAAATTTGGGTTTTGGACACTATCACCTACTAGCTGGGACACTGGGCAAGGTGCTAAAAATAAGTTTTAATTTTATTTTCTGTAAAATGGGAATAATAATCTTTATCCCATAGAATTATTGCAAGTTTTACATACATTGCACCTATCAAGTATTCAATAATGATCATTACTGCTATTACAGTTGTTATGTTGTTATTTGACTACCACTATAGGCCTGGGAAACAAAAGACATAAATCCTAAGATACAGAGGTAATTCTGCCATGATACTGACCTCGTTGATTTGTAGCTTATTTGTACCTACAATTATAACATGCCAATTGACTTTGAATGAGTCTTACTGGTTTGTTTGTTTTTCCCGAAATCTAAGTGTTCTGATCATCCCATTCACTGAAAAGACTGTCTACCAGCAAATGGGGGTTGGGAGGAGGATACATCTCCTTAGAAACATTCAGCAGGAAAGTTGTTTCTACCCATCAAAGACTCATAACAGTAACACCTAACCTTGCCCTAAGGTTAAGACCAGGTTTTCACAAATCCAGGGAGAGATCACCAGTTTTGCAACAAATACAACAGAATGGAACATAATTTGGGCAGCCAGGCTGTTTTCTATAGGTTAAAATTAAAAAGCTGCAGCAATTTTAAGAAGAACGTTCTGAGATTATCTTTCCGAGCAACTGAAAAGAGAAAATTTAAGTACCTGACATCTGAATGTCATTAATTAATGTAATTAATAAAATAAAATTAATATAATTATGTATCTGATACCTAAATCAACACTTCTATGTAACTATTATCTATCTATGTAGTCTCATTTCTGTGTTTTCCCCCTACTGATTTCCAAAAAATATTTTTTGTGATATTGAAATAAAGCCATTCTGTGTCCATGTACACATTTTTTATTGGGCAAATGATTATTAGAAGTGTTTCATTTTCACTGGCAAGTTTTAGTACACTTTTTAAATTTTTTGACATTTTAGAAATTAGGCACGGGAATACAAACATATTTATCATCCTTTGGCTGGGATAATAGCTCTCATTGGGACCCAATAAATAGCCTCTAATGTTTATTTGATCAATCAACAACGAAACTGGGATCCAAAGGTCAACAAACGTACAGGCAAGAATCCATGAGTGTTGCTCTGCCTTGGAACCAGCCATTTAGCCTTGATGCACACACTTCCCCGCTGAAAGCAGGCGCTTTGCACATAAGCCACACACTGTGTTGATCTGAGAAAGTCTGAGCCAAAATCCCAGTTGACGAAGCACACCTGCAGTGGCTCAGCCTTTCAACACATCTCCTCCTGACACTAACCAGGTAGGGAAATGGGTGGGGTGGGCTGGGGTGGGAGGTGAGCCTCCAGCCCCATGAGTGTATCTCCACCTTAACAGCATGGGAGTGATTTCACACAAATCCACCCAGCATTTTGGAGTAAATCACTTCCATCTCCCATACTACCACTATCAAGCCAAAAATGTGGTCTTTGATGTTGTGCACATATACTGAAGACACTGATATTTTCAAACAAAAGTTCCTGAGTAAAAGGTATAAGACTGACAGAAGAGTGTTTTCATTCAAAATCAAAGCCATTCTTTCTTTTCCTCTTTTTTTTTCTTCTGTAAATAAAGGTTTTCTATTTGTACTGTCCAGCAGAACTTTCTGCAATGATGGAAATGTTCCATATCTGAGCTGTTCATTACAGTAGCCACTAGCCATGTGTGACTAACAAAGATGTCTAATGGGCCTGAAGAACTGAACCTTAAATTCATTTAAATTTAAATAGTCATATATTGTTAGTGGCGACTGCATTAAATAGAGTAGCTCTAGATATTGAGGAGCGCATTTCACCTTTTGAAATTTGGGATTAATGAGAATTAACCAAATCAACATTCTGGCAAAATAAAACAAAAACTGATATAAGGAAACAGAGGGGCAAAATCATTTCAGCTGTTACTTTCAGTGCAAAATGTAAGTGCTTCTTAAGTGCAAACTATTACTCAGGCAACTGTAAATATGTTGTTCTGATCAACTGTCTACGGTATTTTGATCAACTGGAAGATACTAGATACCATGGGCTTCCAGTTTTCAAATGATGCTACCCCAGGAAAATACAGTTCTCACAAAAATACCCTCTAACAATAAAACTAGCAAGAATCACAAGATCATGGATTTTGTGTGCTCATCTGTTTCAAAATGATGGGAACAAGAAGCCTTCTTCTCACTGTTCTACTTGAAATAACACTCCATCAAAATGACGTAAGACATTTTTTCTGTTTATTCCCTTCAAAATAACACCCTAAATATCAAGAAAAGGAAGAAAAGAGACAGACTCCACCAGCAAAGAAAATGAGGCGGTTCGTAATCCTTACCCTAAGAGTATAAAGATGGAAAGTACATAATGGAGAGCTTGCAAGTCCATCCAACATTCCTGCAGGGAGGGTGGGGAAAGCAAGGGGAGGCAAAGTAGAATTTTGCTTACTTACCCCTAAAAAATTCCAGAAAGTCTCAGGAATTGGAGGCCGCAGGTATCACTGAGATCAGGAGTCAAGTTTGAGATGGTGAAGCAGTGGGACTGTCTAAAAGCATGACAAGTTATGCCATGCAGTTACAGACTTCTCACTCATCTCCATGTGAAACCAGAGGGTTACATTCCAGAATGGTGGTCCTCAAACTGTGGTCCTCAGGCCCCAGATCTGGGAACCAGTTGGGAAAGTGTAGCTCCCAACCTCACCCCAGTCCTACTGAATCAGAAGCTCTGGAGGCGAGGCCCAATTATCTGTGGTTTAACAAGCCTTCCAGGTCACTCTGATGTATGCTTAACAACTGCTCTAGGGTAATTGAACCAGAGAAGCTCTGGCCTCCTTAGCCCAGGCACAGGTTGTCATTTAAATTCAATACTGAAGACAAAGGAATAAAGTGAAAGTATTTATTGAAAGACTCCAGCTCCAGGAAAGCAGTAGCCTCACAGCCCTTCAGACAGAAGACCATGGGATCCCCTATTGATGAAACCAACTACCCCAGAGAAAACTAACCAGTTAAAAAGCTGTGAGCTACTTGATTGCCCTAAAAGCCCACAGCAGTAATCAATTAGGTTTAAGTGCCCAATCTTAGAACTGATTGGATAGTCAAGGTTGATCAGCTATTTGAGGAAAGTTTATTACAAACACCAAAACAAATAAGCAGAAAAACTAGGCACTCAAGGGAAACAGATGATGCAGGGACCCAAAGAAAACCTCAAAAATATATATAATTAATGATCTTCAAAAGAGAAAAAAGGAAATGCTGCATCAAGGAGAAAAAAGTATCATGGTATACACAAGAAACAATTAGAGAAAATAGCTGAAACTTAAAAATATGATCATTGAAATTTGTAATTCAATAGAAGATGTAATAGAACATTAAATCAGGAACTCAGAGCAATAAAACAGAAAGTGGAAAATAGAAAAGAAAATAAATTAATTAAAAGATCTACCCAGGTGATCCAATATCCAACAAATAGGGGCTCAAATAAGAGTAGAAAATGATGGTGATGGGAGAGAGGAAAATTTCAAAGCAATCATGTAAGAACAGTTCTTGGAACTGAAAAACATAACCCTCTTACTGAACATCCAGCCTAATAAATGAGAAGAAAAGTCACATCATCATTAAGTCTTAGAGTATTAGAAATTTTTAAAAATATCCTAATCATTGCCAGAGATGAAAAACCTGGTCACTTACACAAACTAGGGAATCAGATTGATATCTGCCTTCCCAAGAGCAATATCAGAAAATAAAATATAGTGGAACAATGTATAAAAAAACTCCTAGTGAAATGAAGTTCAATCTAAAATGTACTAGCCAGTCAGTTCATCAAGCGAGAGTATAAAAATGACAATTTCAAGTGTGCAAAAGGTCAAAAAAATTTTCTCCTATGTAAACTTTCTTGGGGAAACCACTGGAAAATTTATCCCAGCAAAGTAAATGTGGGTTCTCAGAGCAAGATTCCCAGGAGAGCAAGGTAGAAGTGCATAGTTTTTTCATGGAAAATCACAAACTGTCACCTCAGACAGACTCTATTAATCGAGGTGTGCACAGATTCAAGGAGAGGGGACCTGGATTCAGCTTCTCAAAGGAGGAGTGAAAAGATTCTAAAAAAGTGTAGGGGACAGGGGCTATTATTGCAGTTACCTGGCCAACTATATTACAAATTGACTTTTAGAAATGAAGATTTGGTAACAGAAGTATGAGGAAACCAACATGAACTATATGAAGACTTTTTACTAATTCATCCTTTTTTTGTTAGATGCAGTATCTAGGTGACACACATATTGATTGATGTATTCTCAGATATAGCCTTTGATTGGCTTTGACCCACCCTCTAGTGAAAGAGTCCTCTGTAAAAAGAAGGTAAGAACTAAGCTTTCGCACTGTGCTCCTAGCAGAGTGCTGGCCCAAGTTATCATTCATTACATGTTAAGCATTTTAAAATCTCTCTCTCTGTCTCTCTCTCTTTCTCACACAAAGACACATACACACACACACTTTTGTTGCTGGGCCAGCCTACCATTTTGTAATTATGCAGTCTATTCGAGAAATATTTATTGAGCTCCTCCTATGTGCCAAAATTGTGTAATACAAAAATGAGTGAAGTATGCTCCCTCCCTTTTTGATGTCACAGAATAATGGAGGACACAGACAGGTAGATAGATGACTGCAATGTGTTTGAAAAGGAGCTTTATCCTGGCCACAGTATCAGAATCACAACTTAGAATATATAGTCTAAAATAAGATTTTCCCTAATTTATTAATGTATTTGTATAAAAACTTATATAACAACTAACTGTATCTGTTGAAATGGATTTATTGAAAAGAACAAACTTACAGGAAATTATAACTCTCCCAGTAAATAGGGTTACCATATTTAGCAAATAAAGATACAGAACACCGAGTTAAATTTGAATTTCAGATAAAACGTGACTAATTTTTTAGTTTGTCTCCCATGCAATTTTAGGGACATACTTATGCTAAAATTTATTCATGGTTTATCTGAAATATACATTCAACTGGGCATCTTGAATTTTACTGACAACTCTACCAGTAAACCTAGATTGTGTGGTCACAATAGAACAAAAATATTAAGAATGTACTCTGGGAATTACAAAGAAAAAAAAAAACAACAAAGTATAGAGCTTTGCTTATTTTGGTCTGATATAAAATGGGCTGCAATGTAGATTAGAGTTAGGTTAATACAAAGGACAGTTGTCTGAATCAACAAAATTATTGTTAAGGTTGATTTAGATCTAAAGCAACAAACGTAAGGAAAATCATTCTGTACAACTTTTTTCTAATCCATGAGGCAAATTAATAATAAGATCCAGGGTCATGAGGCAACAACTAATAGCATACGCAATTCCAGGCATGAAGAGTATTTGCATTGTCTTCCAAGATCTGTCTCTACTTACTTCTGTAACCTAAGGAGGCCATTTGGATCATCAGACTCTGTATCTCTATATTAGAAGTAAATTATCATTGCTGCCTTATTTTCTTGACTTATAAAATTGGGTCAATACATTTAGTGAAAAAATTGGAAAAAAACATAGCAGGTTAGAAATGTGACTGAATGGACTTGAAATCAAACATAGCCATCTTCTCTCTCTTGTAATCAGAAATACTCCAGGCTCAGAAAACTGTCTTATATCTCTGCATAAATTGAAGCAGTGAAAAACTTCAGCAAATGGTAATTTTATGGATTTACTACATGACAGAAGCATCAGTGACTGACTTAATAATGCAAGGCATAGAAAATTAATAAAAATCTACCATAGGCTTGCTCATCACAGAAATAGGAGGGGCTGCTACCCCATCACAATTTTTTATGTCCTCTGAGCTGGGAAGACAGAAAGTCTTATCATGGTTATTGACAATCTGACAACCAACTGAGATGTAGTATGAGTCATTCCCATACTTGGAAAAAGGAAGCATGTACTTCCTTTCAAGGAATCAGTGGTAGGCGGGAAGTCTTACTTGGGGTGTTTTTAGTTCCCTTTGAACTAACAGTAACATTTAATTTCTAAGTCAAGCAATTCAAGAATGTGGGTGTCCAAAGTGATTGCATCTATGGCAAGACCAAGACAAAAATTCAACTCTTGGTCCTGTGAAGTTCAATAGCAACTGTGCCTTCTGCAAATCTCTCCAATTGCCAGGGCCCACCCAACGGAAAGGGAGTGATGGGTTATAAATACTGCAACACTTATTGTAAAATGACTACAGATAAATAAGAGGGAGAGAGACAGAGATAGAGACAAAGAGAGAAGAGACAGAAAGTTTGTAAGCTTTTGAACCTTTCTCACTTTCTTATTTCAGTGTTTTTCTCCTAGGTTCTAGATAATACATGGAGAAATAAAAACAAAAACAAAAACAAGACCAGAAAGAGCCCAGAAAGATTACCTTTCTCTACTTTAGAAGTCCTGGTGAGCTACTGGCTCAGAAAACACTAGATTAAAAAGGTTGGAAGGAGGGAGAAGAGGAAAGAGAACCAGAGTTGTGGGATTCTGGGGGGAGTTTGACAAAGGTGAGGTCAGAAACCAGGGATAATTGCTAGGTTATTTGGAACGAGCCTTCCACAGAGATAGGGAAAGAGAATCTGTAAGATGTTTCACTCAGTGTTATGCAATGTATTACTTCTTTGGCATTTTTCAAGACAGCTTTATACTGGTTACCAAAATAAATGAATAGATGCCATGTGGAATTTTAGAAGAGGGCGAAGAGAAAGTAGCACAGATAATAAAGTCAAAGAAGAGAGTGTCACAATATCAAAGTTGTGGGAAATCAAGTCTCCTAACAAAATCATTTATAGATGTTAGAAGCACTGGATCAGATCCAGCAAAATCTTGATAGAAAAGAGCCAGAAAAAAAATATACAGCACATACATTTAAACTTGGTAATGTATCCACATTCCTCTGAAGAAGCTGAAGCACTTGATCATCTTCTCTCCTTCATTTGGAGTAATTTTCTTTAGGTATAAAAGTTTTATCATTCAGCTTTTCTATTAAACTCCTTCCAATGTTCCCCATGATTTATAGACTAAATTCCAATTTCTTAGCATAGTATTCCAAGTATCCTATAATCTGGTCCTAATATCTCTTTCCAGACTTTTTTCCTATTATATCTATTCAAGCACATGTTGGTAGACTTCTTTTCTGACTCTTTATCTGTGTTTATCACATTCCCTCTTCTTGCAATATCCTTTCTGAATGGAATGGGTTTAAATCTAGGCTCCATTACTTCTTAGCTAGGAGGGCTTAGGCATTACTTGATGTCTCAAAACCTCCTTGGTAAAACAGATCTAATAATAACGTCTACACCATAAATATTCTGTAAATATTTAAAAAATAATGCTACATGCATTATTATTATAAAGACTTAACACAGGGCACAGCATATAGTAATCAATAGCTGCTAGCAATATTATTTTCTCTTCTCCTATAAATCATATGCATCTTTATTCAGATTCATGGAATATTCTCCAATCTGGACTTTACCTCCAATTGAAATTATTCTTTTGATCCTCCAGACCCCCATAGCACTTTGCATATAGCTTCTTATGCACTTTCTCCATTCAAACTTATTTTATAAGGAGTTAGGGCATGTTGATTTTCCTCACTAAAATTGTAAACTTAATATTTGTTGGGGCTGCATTATATTTATCACAGTGCTTCCGTAACACAGCGTATGTGGAGCTTGACATAATGCTCGCCACGGGGGAAAAAGTCAACTAGTCCTCATCTCTGCCTCCAGAAGCTTCGAGTCTAATGAAGAAATTCAGCCTTTTAGATCATCTTCTAAAAATATTTGTTGAATTAAATGGAATCTGCTTTCCCAGTGTTTAATTTTAAAGACTATGACTTTCCCAGTCTTTAATTTTAAAGACTATGACTCCAAAGCAGGTCTCTGCCTCAGTTAGTTTGACCAAGAAGCAGAGCCTGAGGTGGGAACTACTGTGCAGATGATTTAAAGTGGGAGTGCTCTCAGGAGAAACATGTAAGGAAGGGAGGAAAAAGTCGGAGAGGCCAGAGTGGTAACATGAGAAATCTAGCCACCTGATGACACGGGGAGCTCTGGGGCAAGAATTGTACTACAGAGGTTATCTTACCCAGCTGCAAGGGAGCTTGAATGTCTACCCCCTGTAACCCCCTCCCATCAGATAAAATTGATTATGGCTGACTTGGGGGGGGAAGGTCCTCAACCTTTCTGGCATTTCCATGCTAGACACACCTCATCAACTGAGTGCAAGCATCCAGAAAAGGATGCAGGAGTGAGCAAAGCAAGTCAAAAAACCAAATAGAAGAAAGGGTAATGTGTGGGAAGGAATAAGGGGTTGTGCATATGGAAATTCACATAATTGCTGAAGAAAGACTACTTTTATCAATAATCTGGACATTTGGAAAAGAGAGGTGGTTTTTTTCCCGTTTTCCACTAGAGAGAGAATTGCTTCTTGGAGACAAGAGCTTTGATAGTGCAAGTAGTTAGAAGTTGTTGAAGTTCCAGAGTGTTTGGAGACAAAAGGTAATTTATGTGCTAATGGAGGAAGGGGAAAGCTGTTGAGCATGTGCTAATTGGCTCAGAGAAGGGGAAACACAGGAAACTCTGCATATTTAAAATATGTCCCGTCTACTAGGTCCCCTACTAACTGCATGAAGGCAGGAAGTTTCAGGGACTGAAAAGCAGTGTCCTCGTAGGAGGCCTCAGTTTCTGGAGATTTAAATGTGTTTTCCCTCCTCATCTTCCCATTTTAGTATTACTGAAGGTAAAATGCAGTTCCCACCAACAAGAGGCTTTGGGGGATTTCTTTCTGGTTTGCTTGTTTTCAGGTTTTTAAAATCCATAGGGTTTTGTGTTTGTCGAGTGGAACTCCTATTGTAATTCATTAGAGCCATTCCAGATTCTCAGCATCTAGAGCAGCCAAGAATCTTGTGGTTTTCTCTCAGTTGTCCCATCATGCACTTCTGGGGACCTACATGATAAAAGACAAAAAAGCATAAAGGAAAATCCTTTACATGTAGTTTTAAAAAAATCAATTACATAAGGACAGGATGAGAAATACATGGCTTGACTACACTTCCTAGGGGAAAATAAAAGGCCTGGGGCTTTAGACCACAAGTTCAGTAAAAGCCATGAGTGTAACGCTACTGTTTTAAAAGCTAATGCAAACTTAGGCTGCAATGACAGAAACACCATTTCTAAAGCAAGAGAAATTATAGTTTCAGGGTTTTCTGCCCTTCTCAGGCCACATCTGGTTTATTGTATTCTCAGGATGGAGGAGACTAACCAGAGGAGAAAAGCCAGGATGGTGAGACATCTGGAAACTAAGTCAAATGACTATTGGCTGAAGGAACTAGAGATTTTTGCCCTGAGGGGAGGGGAGATGTGAGACGGAAATTAGGAAGAGACAGAGCAGCTTTCCTCAAATAATTAGAGAAGTTGCATTGAGGAAAAAACATCAAGATTGTTTATTTTGTTTTATCTAATATAAAAACAGCATTGTTCAGAATAAGGGAGAATGGGGCAGTGCTATAGGGAGAAAGATTGAGGCTTATTATCAGAAAGAACTGTTTGAAAATTATAAATGCCTAACGATGGGTTGGGCCAACTCAAAAGCACTGAGTTTCCTGTTACTGGAGGTGGTCAAATGCAAGCTGAATGATAGTGTGACAGGATCACAACATGGCAAGAAGTTTTCTCCAGTGGGGAAGAGGTTGGACTCAGAATCTAAGGGGAATCTGAGAGTGAGGTAGTCTGAAAATAACTGAGTGTATTGGGGTGAAGTGTGGGATGGGTATCATCATTCTTTTTGCAGTTTACATTTAGTGTACATTACATATTAGAGGCAGTCTGAGAACAATACAGAGAAAATTACTCTTTGATCTACTAAGTATTGTTTAAGAATTGTTGACTTCCTCTGCACAGATTTTCTGCAACCTTTTTTCTAAATATATTTTTAGTCCCATTGACTTGTAATGAACCTGATATTACCACAAAACTATGAATTTTAGAATTCATGTTTGTGCCCCAAATTTTATTACCCAGTATAATTTTTCTGTTGGAGGAGTGTATAAATTACACCTGAAATCACAATATATCAAGGTCATTTGCATTGTTTGCATAAATAACTGACTTCATCGCCATGGCTGAGTTGATCAATACAGTCGGAGCGACCAGTCTGGGCAAACAATCTGACTGAATTTCTTAAACAATCAAATCATCAAATATTTATTTATCTCTTCCTACATGCAAGAAACTGCAGGGAGACCAAGCTACTGATGATATGGCTGGATAAATACTACAACATAAGAGCACGCAAAAAATAAATTTAAACCAAAAGTATTAATACTAGCATGGGACAACAATAAATCTGCCACAGGGCAGTAGAAAAATAATTAGCAAATTATTTACTTTGTGCATCCAGGAATTTCATAGAATAGAATCATCTTTAGAATGGGATGGTTAGATTAGATTTTAAAAAGGAAATGAGGTTTTTTATGGGATTTGAAAAATAGACGACATTTCACTGGGCAGAAGGAATGGCATTCCAGGTACAATGGTGTGAGGGAAAAAAAGGGGACAATGGCAGAAAACTTTAAGGCATACTCAAGAAAATAGAATAGTTTGGTTGAAGGCAAACATTTGTAGGAGGCATTATAAAATGGTGGTTAAGAACATAGCTTTAGGTTAAGCCCTGGGTATAAATTCTATCTCTATGACCATGTAACTTTGCGTGAGCTATTCATATCTACCTGAGAGTCTCTTTCCTTGTGTGAAAAATGGAAATAATAATATCTACTTCCTGGTAGTTGCGAGGATTAAATTAGATTATGTAGCTAAAGCATTTAGCACAGCACCTGGCAGATTGAAAAGACTCAAAAGTCTTCTATAAATATTAGTGCTACAGTCTGAATGTTTATGTACCACCAAAATTCACATGTGGAAATCCTGTCCTCCCAAGGTGATTGTATTAAGGTGTGGAGCCTTTGGGAGGTGATTAGGCCATGAATGGGATCAGTGTCCTTATAAAAAAGGCCTAATCAAGCCCCCTTGCCCCTTCTGCCATGCAAGGTTACAGCAAAAAGAGGGCCATCTAAGGAAGCAGGTCCTCACCAGAAACCGAATCTGCTGGTGCCATGATTTTGGACTTTCCAGCTCCAGAAGTAAACGCTTGTCATTCATAAACTACTGGTTTATGGTATTTTTATTATAGCAGCCCAAACAGATTAAGACAATGTGTGTTAATATTAATATTACTCAAGAAAAGTAGAGTATGAAATAAAGTCTGAAGAGGGACCTGGTCAACAGGTTTGAGGTTGAAACTATTACTAAAGGGCATTGAGCAAGAGAGGAGAAGCAGGACAGTGATATTTTAGAAAGATGCATTAGATAGCTTTGCATGCATTTGATTGGTGGAATGGACTGGAGTGGGGGTGAGAAATGAATTAAAGGCAGAGCAAGTGGATAGGAAGATATTGACAAGGTACATATCTGATACTATAAGTGCCTGGATAGCAGTGGGTGGTGGAGTTGGAAAGCAAAGCAAAAACATAATCAAAAGGTATATAGGCACTATCCAGACATAGGAAGAATCAGACTTCTGAATCGAAGTTGATGGCCCAATTTATAGCTTGAAAATTGAGAATGTTGGCACTAGCAGTAAAAACCATGAAGTTAGGATGAGAGCCAGGTTGGGAAGGGAAATGAAGATTTCAGTTTCATATCTATAAAGTTAGAGGTGACATCAAAATGCACATATAGAAATGACCTGTAGGAACCCATAGATTTTTTGCCTATATTTGCCTTAGAATTCGGTGAAACTGGAGAACCTGTTGATCACACAGACTCCTTTTTTACACAATAATATGCATTATTGTTTTGATCTAAGTGGAAACACTGGGACACATTGTGGAAGAGGCGAGCTGCAGATTAAAAATGAAACTACCTCAGTGACAGCTGCACAGGCCTGGGTGTTTCTCTGCAAGGTTACTGACTGTGAGATGTGAAAAACTCCAGGAAAAAGCCCACTCCATCTAGTTGGTGAATAAAAGAAACTCACAAACATTTCTGTGGGATAATTAATACAGATCACATCAAAACGAGTCCTTTAAATTGTCCAGTTTAAAGAGAAAGAGGTGACGGAAAGTTTTCTCTGTTCTGGAAGATTAAAAACGAAAGGAAAGAGTTTTAAAAGAAAGGCTCCAGTGTATGTGTTTCTAATTACAATATTATGAACAAATGTTTTATAAATAAAAACAGAAGTTTTTGAAAATGTCCCAAACACTGAGGATGTATGTAGTGCATGGTAAATGTGGAATTTAAAAAAAAATAATAGAGAATAATTTAACAGGGACATTAATATCTAAGAGTAAGTTATTTTGTTAAAATCATTACTTTGAGAATTTACAGCACAAAATAGGAAATAGTCAGTGTTATTTATGAATATTATTATCCATCTATTGTTGAAGTTAAAAGAGTTATATTCTTTCTCTAATGGATCAAAGTTTAACATCTATGAATCAAGAAAAAAATATATAAAATCTTCCTTGAAAATATGCTATGCAGAAGAGATTGTATTCTAATATTTTTAAATTTTATGCTTGGTCTGATTGATAACATATGAAGGGGTTGCAAAAACAAAGATGTTTTTAAACAGTGCTTCCTAGCCTCTCCTTTAAACAGGCAGATGCACTGTGGAACTTTAAACAAAAGTTTCATTAGTGATGTATTAAAGTACACGAAAAATTATTACTTATGTAGGCAAAGTTGAAAAGTTACCACTATTTCAACAATTGCTATTTTTTTAAATCCTTGAAGTTTGGTCTCTGTTGACAGATGGGAAACGGTGAATACGTTCAGGGTAAAACTACAGGAGAGGCAATAATTTCTGTGACCTGAGTGGTGAAACACTGCTGGATTTCAATTAGCCCATAATAGGCAGTCTCAATCACTCTTTTCCTCCTGCTTTTGCTTCCTGGACAGTACTACGATAAATGCAAAGTTCCTGGTCACACCATTAGGGTTCTAGTATTACCCTGATACTTCATCAAATTTCCAAAGATGGCAGAAAATAAAAGGGGGAACTGTAAACAAAATAAGGCAAAACACGTTCTTCAAAATGAAACAAGTCTTGTTTTGCTTGTACAATGTTTAAGGTGAAGGAAACTTTTCAAGCATATTTGCCAGCATGGTAATACAGTTTGGAAGACTGTTTTTTAATTAAAACCAACCAAAGTAAACAAATCAATAAATTTAAAGCTAGTCGTGTGTAATCTCACAATACAATGACTTTGAGGTCATTAATGTTTTCGAAGTGACAGAGCACAATGTGACTTCAGCAGCTTTCAGGACAGAAACTCTCAAACCAAGGTGGATTGGAAGAGATTGATCTGATGAATCAATTTTGAAATTCTCAGTATAAGTCTCAGTGTAAATTCAAGTGCGTGAATTTTCTCCCCTTCTCTACACCTCTTCTCCTAGCTAACTGGGAGAAGTTGACCGTTGAAAAATCATAGCAAATGCAGAGTTTGTTCAGGATTTCATGTATCAGGCACAGAAGGAATTTCTCTATGAGATTGCCAGTGTTCTCATATGCAAGCTCTCACACACCTGGGAAGCGACACAGAAGGTTGGATGGAAAAAGGAGCTTCTCATGGCAACTAACCCATTCTCCTTTGATCAGCAAACAGCTCTGCTGTCAAAGGAGCTTGGGATGATGCCTCAGGAAAATCAGAAGGTCTTGCTGGGCAAAGGAAGAAATAAAAGGGCTAGAAAATCTCAAAGAAGCATAGGAAATCCAACTCTTTCTTTGGAACAGTACAAAGGGCTTCCGACTTCATGCCTAGCAACATTGGGTAGGTTCACTGGTTTTTCAATGTCCTGGAGCCGATGCTGGATCATCATTGGAAATTTCTTTAAATCCACAAACTGCATGACAATTGCCATGAACAGTTTTTATGCAATTCAGAGCCTGCCTAATCAGAAGGTTCCTTGCCACCAGTATCACTATTAATATAGGACGAGACACTCATCAATACATAGAATGCTTTGGAAGGTTACTTACCAACTGGGTGGCAAAATGGCACATTTTAAACTAGTAAGCAGAACATTTGTCCCATGTACGAAGTCAGATAGAGGTGTCACCAGGAAAGAAATTTGGAACACTCAGCAATTAATCTGTCCTTGTGACATTTATTTCTATCTTTTATTATAAGGATCTCTATACAGACATGCTTTATCTCCCTAGTAGGCAATGTGCTATATAAGAGAAAACGTCCAGGATTACAGCTAGACATATTTGTGTTCACATCACTGCTTTGCCACTTCCTAGCTATGTGTCTTTGTTAAGTTTTTTTTAACATTTTAATGTGCCCATTTGTTTACAATGAATGAAAATGCCCACTTTGAAGGGGGTTTGTGAAGATTAGAGATAAGAGAGATCAACAGCTAGAATCATATCTGGGTCACAAGATTTTTGCCAGATTTAATGCTATCTGACTTCCAAGAAAACCACAGGCAATCCTTTAAGTCAGTTTTCCAAGGCATACTTAAGCACCTACTTCACCAAACACCTAACATTGCAGCAGCAGGTCCATATCAACTCAGTATAATTCCACGTGTGCAGCATTGAGACAGGGCAAGAAATGGGCAACAAAGCAATAGCAGAAAGGAGGAGCAGCTCTGAATAACCAAGGCAAACTATTCTTTTCTTGGTCCTGTAAAGGTAGTTCCATAAACCAGGACTCCCCTTCTTCCCTATGGTCTAGATTAGCGCTGTCCAGTAGGACTTTCCGAGATGATGGAAACGTTCGGTATCTCTGCAGTCCAATATGGCAGCCATTAGCCACGCATGTCACCTGAGCCCTTGCAGTGTGGCTCATGTGACTGAGGAATTGAAGTTCTAGTTTTATTTAACTTTAAGAAATTTAAATTTAAAAATCCACATATAGCTAGAAGCCACTGCATTAGACAGTGCAGGTCTAGAAGTCAGGAAAAAATGGAAATACATTAGACACAGGATATATACTATGGTGACCAGGAAAACTTGGGTAGCTCAATCTCCTGGGCTGACTTATTATTTTTTAAGTTGAAGCTGTCATTGGTGGCCTCTGCTCCAACTCTTTGGTGACATTTCTGACTCTGATGTAATGTCTAATTCTAATTTGTGGCTCGGTTCCTCCTATTTAAGCCAAGACTTGACTTGCCTAGGTTTCTTAGGACAGTGCATCTATAAAAATGGGCAGAGCTCTCTCCCTACCGGTCTTACACTTTCTTAGTAGGCTCCCAAAAACGCGTTCTTCTTTCAGTTTTTCTACATTACTATAATATACATATTAATATATAAATATAAGTATACCAATACATTATTATACTAATATATGCTATCCTATATATTGCTACACTACTATACTATTATTACTATAACTCATGATTACATTTGCCGTTTCTTACAACCCACTCTGTCACGAAAGTTGGAGTTTCCCAGACTGAGCAGATCCTAGATGAGTGGCACCACACTGTGTCACATCCCAAAGTCTTTTTCTTTCCCCCACTGAAGCAATATGAAACCCAGGCACCCACACCAGAAATGGCAGACGCTGCTTACTGACCATGGCACTCTTTCCCACTGGGTTTTCATAGAGCCTCTGAATCCTCCTTAACACAACCCATTGATTGTTTCTGATATGCGACATGAAATATATTTACTTTCAGTGGCATATTTTCTTTTTTTATGCCAGAATGAGTTCCTTGCCATGTAAGGTTATAAACTCCAAGGCTTGAGGTGACCTTTGTCCTCATTGTTCAAGAGTCTAGGTTCTGGGAAATATGGTAAGTATGACAGTGCTTCTTCCAGGTGGCCCTTTGGGTGTGTATGAATACACAACTTTTGGCAGTCTTCTCTGGCATGGCAGAGCTTCACACACAAATTAGTTAGGACGTCCTCTTGGACTTGACCTGACTAACCAAGAAATCCTAAATGTTAAAAATCCTGCCAAACACAGGTTGAAAAAGTCCCTTGCTGATCCTTGGCTAATGACTAGATGTTTCTTGTTGGCTCTTAAGAAGTGAGAATTTCTTTCACTGGCCATTTTAGAAATGAATTTCAGATGCTACTTGCAGTTCAGAAGCAGGTTCAGAAACTTTCTGACTACCCAATTTAAAAGCTACATTTGATCAATGGATTTCTAGGTAGTATAGGCCAGTCTTTTGCATTTTAATCGGAGATAGGGATATCACAAAGCACACATGACTCCCCTAGACACTCTGCAGACTTGTGCTTCGCTATTCTAGAAGGAAGGAGAGAGAGAGAGAACTAAGAAGGGAGAACGTGGAAAAGAGGAAAGACAATAACGGGACTGATGTTGCTGAATGCTTCTTTCCTTTCTTTCTACAGTTTTTGAAAATTGTTCCCCAAATCATTCGCTCACAGATTTAGTCATTCATTTTTGTTATTTTATCATTGGCCCTTGTTAGTTGTGAATATTGCACAATTAGCACATTTCTGAAAGCCCCGATGGCCATGTCCTCAAGCTTCCTCCTCAGTTCCTGGAATTTATGCCATAGGACCTCAGCCCTATTTCTGTCTGTGGTTTTGATTCTGGCTCAGATTCTGAGTACGGAGACATCCCCTCTCCCTGGCGAATACCTTTTTCTCCTTGTGGTCATGTTTCCAGTCCAGCTTGAGGAGTCATAAAGTGCTATTAAAACAGTCATCTCTCTTCGTCTGTCCTCAGTAGTCATCACACAGTATTGCTATTGTCCAGGGGCTGGAGGCCGAGGCTGAAGCTGAATCGGAAAGTTGGTTTTAGTATCCCAGCAGGGCCAGGGAAAATAAATCCCTGAGCAAGAATATGGCTTGGCGTCAAGCAGCTGGAGAACCGGTCCGTGAACAGGGTCCAGGGGCAGATTATTTGGGTGAGTGTGCATGGCTACCAGACATCAGTTTCATTTGACTAATATGTTCTTTTCCATCCAAGTGAATGGATTACCACAGTGTCAAATAAATAACGTGTTGCCACATTTGGCCCAACGAGAAAAATACTGGGTATCAATAAGCAAGTGGAAGACCACATGAAAGCCCAACTGTGTTTGAGAAAAACAGGAAGGAGCCCTCAGGTATCTCGAAACGCAGTCATGCTTCTTGTCAAAATGTTCTAGGAGCCAAATGTGTGGAGTCCCCACTGCTGTGACAACACTCTGGTGTCTGAAGCTCATCCAACACAGCCACGGACCCAAATTAAACCCGAGGTATTTGTGAAAGCAGCCGCAAAGGTGGGACAATGGCTCATTACCCAATTCAGAATGCATTCAGTCAATGCTCATTGAATGCCTACTGGTTGCCAGGCACAGAGGTGGCATCTGGGGGTGGCAGGGAGGATAACAAGGATTGGAAAGAAATAAAAAATGAACAAGGCACAAACTCTTGGCTCACATTCTGGTGGAAGACACACACACAGAAGATCCTTGTATCATGCAGCAAAGTGTTATAATAGAAATGTGGGTAAACTGCTAAAGGAAGCAGGAGGTAAGAACAGGTCAGTCTGCAAGAAAACAGAGAGCATGGGGAACGTCTTCATGAAGTGATGACATTTGGGCTCTGCCTTAAAATATGTTGTTCGAATGCAATATTTTTTTCAGAATGTATAAAATGTACATTACAAACCAAAAGAAATCCCCCCCCCAAACCCTTCTCAGTCTGTAACACACATCAGCACTGATGGTATTATGTAACTCTGTTAAAGG
The DNA here is from genome assembly GCF_949987535.1 of Balaenoptera acutorostrata. Taxonomy (NCBI): domain Eukaryota; kingdom Metazoa; phylum Chordata; class Mammalia; order Artiodactyla; family Balaenopteridae; genus Balaenoptera; species Balaenoptera acutorostrata. The sequence continues at coordinate 22,658,837 of NC_080080.1, read as the reverse complement.
AATAATAAGAAAAATAAGACAGGAATAATAAACACAGTCCTAAGCATTTTACACATACTGGTTAATTCAATCCTTACGATATTTCTATGCTATAGGTATTATCCTTACTTTACAATAGTGGAAATAAGGCACAGAGAAGTTAAGTAAATTGCCTAAGGTCACACTGTAAGTGCCCGCTGTAAGTGGTCACAGCGCTAAGTGCTTTAGACTGGTTCTCACAACAGCCTTTGCTCTGAGCTATGTACGATTATTTCAGGGTGGAGGCTTGAGAGTGTTAAGGACCTGAAGCTTAGAGAGGTTTAGTCTCCTCTCAGAAAACTGTTTCAGATAGAAGGCTAAGTATGGCTGTTGGCTCAGTGGCACAGAAATACACATGCGGTGTGTTTAGAGAAGGCAAATGAAAATATCATAAATATCAAGGGGCTTGAAATTCATTCTCTAGAAATGGGGAGACACTCATGAGAATAACATAACTGGAGTTTTCTATATATATTTACATGCTCTGGTGGCACTCTGAATGGAATGGAGGGGAGAAGGGTACAAGGAAAGACTGCTCGATGGCTATTGAAATGATCTCAGTCAGGGTGGCGGCCACTGACTAAGGGGGATGCATCTGAAAGATATTCTGGAGGAGAATCAAGAAGATGAAATCCCTGATCTGGTAGGCGAAATATGGTCTGGGGAGAGAAATAAAAGCCAACTCCAAAATTTCTCACGTTGCCCACTATGCTGGAATATGCTGGGGCCACCCACCAAGATAGGAAAAGTAGAAGAATTGGTAGATTTTATGGAAAAAAATAATTGGTTTCAGTGTGAGTATAAGGGGGCTACTAAGGGGAAGATGTCCACTAGAACTGAATATACAGTTCTAGAGTGATCCATTGCACTATTTCTTCCCTGTGTGAGGACAATTCATTGCCTAGCATTTGGGGACATTCCGTGGTGGGATAATAATATTATAGCTGGCATATCTTTATAAGGCTGACTTGGTGACAGATGCTTCTAACAATCATGTGTTAATCTTTACAACATTCTCTCTGCAGCACAGAGAGTGTAAGTCATTTTTCCAGTGCAGCACAGCCAAAGGAGTTCCAGAGGGAAATTCTTGAGTCTCCAAGCAGCATTTCCCATATCCATGATTTCAGGCTTCTGTGGCTAAAATTCCCTTTCTGAAAGTTTTTCTACCTATTCTGGGAACTGGGAGAAGAGAGAGATGCTGTGGATGGAGGTATAGGTGAGGGCCTGCTGTGTTGTGAAATTCCTGCCCCTTTGACCTTTATAAAATTTAGCACACTTGTTCTCGACTTGAAGATTCTGCAGGATAGCTCATCTGCCCTGCCTCAGTGTCCTGCCCTGTGGTATAGCAGGATAACGATACTTGCTTCCTAAGATGGTTGACAGGATTAAATAGGCTCCTACATCTACAGTGCTTATTCTTGGCTCACGTACATGTTCCAGAAATGTGAACTAAGATGATGACATTCCAGACAAGGAGCATGATGGTGAGGATGGCTACCTATTTATCTCTACACTATTTTGCACAGTGGTTTAGAGAAGAAACACCAGGTCAAGCCCTGCCCTTCTAAACCACAATCAGAGAGAAAGAGAGAGTAAATTACCACCAGTTGTCAAGACTTAGAACACAAAGGTCTCTGGCCTATGCATTTTGGGAAGTAAGGGTCATCGAAACTGTGGTGGCAAATTGAGAAGCAAGAAAAAGACCCCGTGTCAGGGTCCAGTCCAGACACGAGAAGCTCGGTATCCCTCAGTTAACCTTCAAGAGCACCACAAGAGATAAAGGGGATGAGACGTTATGAGACGAGGGGTTAAAGGACATAGAAACCCGATGCTCTGGGCCTCAGGTGGACCTATTCAGGTACCAGTGAGAGCCTGGACTGGGTCCTGTAAGGGGAGAAATTCTAGGGGACCAGTCCAAGCGCAGACAGCCTTTGTTTGGACTTTTAAAACCGAGGAGGGAAAATGCTGGAAACATAAAAGACCAACTTGGACCATCTGGTTCTGTAACAGTCTCCCATCAACACGTCCTCACTTGATGAAGCCAATATAATAAATGAGGATAGATGCGTTTCACTCCTGTCAACAGCCATACGAGAGGAAAGATAAGAGAAGCTTTTGAAATCGTAGAGATCTTTTGGCTTTAGCTATTCCAGAGGCAATTAGTTCCATATGGAAAGCAAATCCATGCGGATAGATTTAACTATCAATTCTGTAGCTGCTTATCACGAGGCAGTATATTTTGTAATGTACACACAAAAGCTGGATCGCCTTACTGTGACACCTGCTTTCACCCAGACCAGGCAGCAATGAATTAGCCTTAGGTCTCCTGATATTCCACGTGTCAACTCATTTTAAGGAAACGAATTAATTATCCTTGGAATCAGTAATAATAATAATAAATTGCTTTTTAAAACAAACCGAATCGGGACAACACTACTTTCATGAGACTCTAACATGCTTATAACACAGCATACTAAGTCCAAACATCTCCCCTTATGCCACAGGAAACAGCTAGGCGATCCACCGAAAAAGACTTTCAATCTTTCAGATATTCTCTGATGGAACTTATAGTGGGTAACTCTAAAGAAAAGATATTCGACCACAGATAATTCATCCCTTCACCCTCCTACAAGCTTTCCCTTATAAGCATCCTGTTTTTATCCATTCTTCTGTTTTAAGAGAGTTAAGAAAGATGGTAGGGAGGAGGAAAAAGAGATAGCAAAATAAGGAAGAAGTGAAGGATGAAAAGAGTAAAGGGAAAGCACTGGAGAAAAAAGAGAAAAAATGAAAAGCAAAAGAGGAGGAGAGAAAAATCCAACCACCTCCTCTCCCTGCCCCCATTTCTTCCATTCTTTCAAGATCGGTTTCTTTTTAATAACTACACACTCGTGTGCATGGTGAGGAGACGGGAACAAGAGCAATGATGGCAGGAGTTGGCCTTGACAGGTCACACAGTTCTCAAAGCCAAGCAACCTCAAGGCTCAGAAGATTTCTGAAAATACCCATAGGACAAACCCATGGCCTTCAAGATTTGGCAAACAAATTCAACCCATTATTCAAACATTTTGAGCTAAGCGAAGTGCAGTGCATTTTGTCAGGCAGTTTCCCCTTAATTTCCAAACCCATGTGTATTTCCAAGGGAATGTGATCCATATGTTTCTAATTCATTTGCATTTAAATCATCATAATGCTGTTTTGCTGAGCTATTTGATGTCCAAGAAGCCTATGAGGCCTTTTACAAGCCCTTTTAAAGGCTTTCTCCTTTGAACCTGCAAGTCATGGTTTTCCTGTACAGAATGTGAATTAAAATAAAGAAAGGTTATAGTTTCTCTTCAAACTAAATTCTTCTGTATTTAAATAGATAATAATAATGACAACCATTAAAATAGTGTGACCTCTGTGGCAACCTTACATATAAATTTAGAGAAATCTATCGGTTGGGAAAAAAATGTTCCACCTTTTCCAATGCAGCAGCCATGAATAGTAGTGGCTGGATTCTACTCTGTTTGCAGAGTAAGTTGAAAATATTATTTGTTTTTTTAACCCCCTGATTTTTCTGAAGCCCAACCTACTTTCTTTCAGACTTCGAATACATTCATGGATGTTTATTGTGACTATCCTATAATATTTTTAAAGGAGGTTTTGAATGTCTTTGTGCTCAAATCACTTAGGTCCTCAACATATTTATGAAACATTAGAATATTGATTTGTTCTTGAAACAGTAACAATCACAATATTATCTACCTTGTATTTAGCACATTGATACGGGCTGGGCACTGTACCAGATGCTTTATACACACATCCTAATTTAATATTTGTGACAACTACAAGTTTCTCATGATTGCTACCCATTTCACAGATGCAGAAACTAAGGCACAAAATTTGGCCAAGTTACTTGATTTAAGGAAACTTGTTCAAATTCACACAACCAGCAAGCAGAAGAACAGACATCTAGGGGTTAGCAATTACTATTTGTGTAGCTTCCAGAAGGGCCGCTGTTAAAAATAGGAGGAGGAATCTGTGAAATGTAGTATAAACTTCTTTTGCTTATTGAGTTTCTACCATCTTCCAGCCACTGTTCTAAGCACACTGAAAAACAAAACCAAGCAAAACATCATCCTTTTACTTAAAGAGCTCTGAGTTTAGTGGTCTGGAAAGACGTGCTTGTCAATGCAGTGTGACTATGTCCTTAATTAGAGACTGGAACTTAGGGTGTGTAGAATAGTACTGGGAGATGGGGATCAAGGTTCATTCTGAAGAACCAACGATACACATAAACCACTTAGGACTAAACCTGTCCCACAGGCTTAATAGATATTGGTTTTCTTCTTCAATAAGGTTTGGAATTTGTCCTGAAGACAAGGACCAGGGGTTTTGTTTTCTTGGAAGAGAACTTTGGACAGCAGTGCAAAGAATGAATTCGGAGACACCTAAGACAGGGAAGCCAGCTAGGAGGCTGTTTCAATAATCTAGTGGTGGATGGAAGGCAGTGGGCTGAGGAAAAGAATTAATTAGAGAGAAACTTACATTTCACATTTTCTAAATAATTTTGAATCACTTGGCCTTTTAAACAAAAAAGCTCATTTTGCAGTATTTGCTGAAAACTCAAATTTCTCTCTCATTTCCCAATGTAATGTCTATGTACTCGCAGACATACATATGCAGTCATCTGTAATAAACACTAGCTTAATGATCATGTAAGCAGACATGCTCCTTTCTGGATAACCGTTTCAATTCAAGAATGATTTTACACTGGGCTTTGCCTTTCTCCATTGATATTGAGAAACTGATCTACTGTAATGACTTTTCAAGAGAAAAAGAAAAAATTAAGACCTCCCAAATAGAAAATGGTCAAAATCATTTACATAAAATAGTTTCTTTTCCCCATTTCTTCAATGAAACATCATCAGTCATACCAGCAGTATATATACTGAGTATGCAGAGTCATTGATTTGACAATTAACAGGTCTCAAAATATCTGCTTATCGAAATATCTCCCCTCACTTGTTAGTTTAAATGAGACTTAAAAGCGTTAGTTTACTTCATTTTTTATAAAAAGGTCTTTGGGTCTCTTATGATTTGGGGCTTGGGGTTTGAGAGGTGAAAAGGAGTTTTCGAAGAGTAGCTCATTAACCTTCCTTGATTGTCACTTGTGACAAATGAGATAACTGAATTAACTAGATACACTCCAGTATCTTAAATCTCTGTTTTCTTTCCCTCTTCCCAAAGTCTCTCATTTGGTACCATTGCATTTACTACAATATTTGCATCTGTTCATTTCCCGTCATCACCCCTACTATAACCCTCTCACCTGGACCCTGCCTCTCAGCTTCCAATCTTGTCCTGTTATAATCTCTTCTCCACACAACCCCAGAACAACCACTTACAAAGGTAAGATAAATGATGTCACTTAAAACCTTTCAACAGCATGGCATATCACTGTTTCTCATTGTACTTATAAAAGTGAAACTTTATGATCCAGTCCAGCCAAGCCCCAACCTCAGCTCACTGGCGGTTCCCCTGTCAATGAACTCCAGCGACCCCGGCTGCCCTTCTCAACTTGCCTCCTTAGGCTTAGATCTCACCTCTGATGTCACCTCTTCAGAAAGACCTCTCATCACTCCAGATGAAGCACTGAGTGTGAAGACCCATGTGTGGGATTCAAATCAATAAGGGTCATAACCAGAATGAGTTAAACACACACATGTACATATACCTACACACACACACACACACACACACACAACAGGGAAGAGAAATAGAGAGTTCAATGTACTCTTGCTTCAGTGAACTATCAGTGTACTACTGGATTGGAATATCAAATACATGTCTTGCTGGTTACAGCCCCCTACATGCCTGCCCATAAATTATCACATCGCCTTCCTTGTTTGCTTCCTTCATGCCCTTCTCACAATCTGAAATCTGGCTTATTTCTGTGTTAACTTATTTTCTGAGAATGTAAGCACCTTAAAAGCAGGGCTTCATCTCTTTTATACATTTCCTTATTGCCAGCACCTAGAACAGCACCTGATACAGATCAAGTTCTAAAGGAACTTTTGTTCAAAGAATATCTGAAAAATCTTGTCATTGTTAACTTTATGTGTCAATTTGACTGGGTCACATCACCCAGATACTTGGTCAAATATCAGTCTAGATGTTGCAGTGAAGGTATTTTTTTAGATGTGATTAATATTTAAATATGCAGACTTTGAGTAAAGCAGATTACTCTCCATTTTTGTGGGTGGGCCTCTTCTAATCAGTTGAAGGCCTTAAGAGAAAAAGACTGGGCTTGCTAAGGAGAAAGGATTCTGCCTCCAGACTGAGTCTGGACTTGAGACTGCAACATTAAGTCTTTCCTGTGTCTCTAACCTGCCAGCCTGCTCTGCAGATTTTGGAACTCATCAGCCCCCACAACTGCATGAGGCAATTTCTTAAAATAATTCTCTTGCTTATACACACACACACATACACACCCTATTGGTTCTGTTTCTCTGGAGAATGCTGACTAACACAGATGTGTTGACATGCACAGCCCAGTGAAATTTACCAGCATTCCTCTTTAGATATTTCTCCCTTTGCCTAGAACACTCCAGTCAGGGTAAGAGCTGAGCCTAGCTCTCTCTTTTCCAAACCCCCAAACTCTCTGCCCCATCTTTCTTCTCTGTTCATTTTCTTCTCCTCATCATAACCTTGCCACTTGACCTTCTGGTAGAAGTAACTTCCATAATTGCCTCTCACATCCTCCAAGCTTTCCATGTCACCCTAAGAAGGGCCTATAACTCTAGAACTCCTGGTTGCTTTGATAAATACAATTCTTCTATTGTTTTGATTTCTTTTCTCCTGCAAAACTTCTGGTGGATAAAATGTTCCATGTTGTTCCATACACATACTCATAAGGAAGTAAAATCAGAAGAATATAAGATAACCACAAAATGAGTTTGTGCCATTCTGTAGTGTCAAGTATTCTACACTGAGAATTTTAATTCAAAAGAAGTCATAAAGAACATGTGTTTTGTTTTTTTCTTTCTGAGTAGTTTTTTAAAAAATTTTTATTGGAATATAATTGATTTACAATGCTGTGTTAGTTTCAGGTGTACAGCAAAGTGAATCAGTTATATATATACATATATCCACTCTTTTTTTTTAGATTCTATTTCCATATAGCCCATTACAGATTATTGAGTGGAGTTCCCTATGCTGTACAGGAGGTTCTTTAAAAAACTAAAAATAGAACTACCATATTACCCAGCAATCCCACTCCTGGGCATGTACCTGGAGAAAACCAAAATTCAAAAAGATACATGCACCCTAATGTTCATTGTAGCACTATTTACAATATCCAGGACACGGAAGCAACCTAAATGTCCATCAACAGATGAATGGACAAAGAAGATGTGGTGTATATATATATATATATATATATATATATATATATATATATGTGTGTGTGTGTGTGTGTGTGTGTATACATATAAAATGGAATATTACTCAGCAATAAAAAAGAATAAAATAATGTCATCTGCAGCAACATGGATGGGCCTAGAGATTGTCATACTGAGTGAAGTAAGTCAGACACAGAAAGACAAATATCATATGATATCGCTTATATGTGGAATCTTTAAAAAAAAGGGTACAAATGAACTTATTTACAATACAGAAGTAGAGACACGGGTGTAGAAAACAAACTCATAGTTACCAGGGGATGGCAGGGGAGGGATAAATTGGGAGATTGGTTGGGACTGATATATATACACTACTATATATAAAATAGAGAACATGTGGTTTTTAAAAGAGAATTTGAGACATAAATGGAAGTTAACTGCAAGAGGTCTTCATTAAAAAGTCCTCTCTTCAACTAGCTTTCTGATCAGTATCGTTCAAACTGGTACCTGATCTGAATGCAACTCTGAAGGCTTCACGTGTGATTGTCACCGATAGGACTTTGAGTCTCTTTTGAACAGGGACAGTGTCTCTTACATAATAATGTGCAAATAGGGCTTCACAATTCCACAGACCAGGGTTAGAAACGTATCTGTCACAACCATGTTCCCCAATCACATGATTTCCTCTCAAATGCTTAACATGGAATAATATGACATTTATGTGATGCACCTAACAGTGCTCGGTGCCTAGTAGATGGTCAATAATTGCTAGTGTCTATCCTTGGAGTTACAGTTTAACCTCCACAGTACCTTACCACATGCTAAGCACATAATAAAATAAAAGCATTGTTTATGAAATGAAATAGAATGAAATTAAACTGATGCGGGGCACTTTTCTTTTTTATAGTTCTAAGCTACACTGAAACACATCACTATATAGAGTTTTCCAAATCGCTATGTTCATGTTTTATTATTAGATAAGTCTGCCCTACATACACGACATTTCGTAGTGTTTCTGAAAAAGTATATATAAACGGCAGCCTTGATAAAAATACTATTTTATTCTTAACATTGGATTCATCTATTGCCTTTATTTTGAATTCATGTTATGTCCTAAAAATGTCAGGTTTCAAAATTTTGTGTAAACTTGATTCTTTCTACCTAGGAATAAATAGTGATGGAGGTACATGTATCATTTTTCTTTAAAACTTTAGTTTCAAAAGTCACTAGAGGGCTTCCCTGGTGGCACAGTGGTTGAGAATCTGCCTGCTAATGCAGCGGACATGGGTTCGAGCCCTGGTCTGGGAAGATCCCACATGCCACGGAGCAACTGGGCCCATGAGCCACAACTACTGAGCCTGCGCATCTGGAGCTTGTGCTCCGCTACAAGAGAGGCCGCGGCAGTGAGAGGCCCGCGCACCACGATGAAGAGTGGCCCCCGCTTGCCGCAACTAGAGAAAGCCCTCACACAGAAACGAAGACCCAACACAGCCAAAAATAAATAAATAATTAATTAAAAAAAAAAAAGTCACTAGAGCTACATTTGATACAGGCAGCCACTCTAAATGCAAGAAAACAAATCAAACACACACTCTTCTTCCAAACAAAAATAGTTATTGTAAAAATGCATTAATGAAAATATTCTAGCCTTTGAACAAGAGGCTCATCAACTAGGCAAGACTAAAATTAAAAATACTTTTCTAACTTAAAAGATATATATATATATATATATATATATATATATATACATTCCAATTTATTCAGTTGGCATCCTTCTTATAAGAGGCAAATAGAAGTTTGAGATTGGTTTGATCTTGTTATAGAAGAAATTTCTGTATTTAGTGAAGAGCCCAGGAGACTCTTCCAATCCTAAGATTTTATAGTTCTGTGATTTAGCTACTCCAGGAAATTTTTTAAGTGTTCATTCCTAATATTTTTTATGTCCCCATTTTTGTTTGGTGTTATACAACTATGACCTCAGTGTTGAAAATCCAGAGTTTTTTCTCCACTCATTTTTTTTGTATTTCAAAAAGCAAGAAGAAAAAATAAGAACAAAGAAAGAACTGCACAAATGTTACTGAAATTTTACAGGGTAATTCCACTTAACTCTAGAGTTATACAAATACATAATATAATTACACAAATATATAAAACATCTGCTTATATCACCACCGAGTTACACAATGCCTTCTCTATGATTTTCAAGAACCATCTTTTTTTTTATAAATTTATTTGTTTATTTATTTATTTTTGGCTGTGTTGGGTCTTCGTTTCTGTGCAAGGGCTTTCTCCAGCTGCGGCGAGCGGGGGCCACTCTTCATCGCGGTGCGCCGGCCTCTCACCGTCGCGGCCTCTCCTGTTCTGAAGCACAAGCTCCAGATGCGCAGGCTCAGCAGCCGTGGCCCACGGGGCCAGCCGCTCCGCGGCATGTGGGATCCTCCCAGACCGGGGCACGAACCCGCGTCCCCTGCATCGGCAGGCGGACTCCCAACCACCGCACCACCAGGGAAGCCCAGTTCAAGAACCATCTTGAGAACTAAGGCTGAAGCGTTAAAATTTAAAGTATGTCCTAAATGACCTTTAACCTTTATTAGATGTCCTAGTATAAGAAACTCGAAAAACAAGTCTGGGAGTGTATGGATATGTAAAGTCTCTGTTATTGATGCTTGCTTTAAATATTTGATTAAGCATCCATATGTCAACCTGATCTTATAGAAGATCAAAGTAAATAAAGTGCTTCCAAAGTTCAGTGCTCGAACACATGAGGCTACTGATTCTTCTGGAGTTAGAGAACAGAATTTATTTAGCCAGTTGCATCTAATGTCCTTGGAAAATTCAGACATGTCACTAGATATGAACTGACACAAATGAATTTTAAAAACCCATAACTAGATCCCGAATTCCAAAGAAATCAACATTTCTTTTGGATGCTAATTTTCCAAAAATGTGACCAATTTTTCCTGGATTAGTGAAATAACCACATGATATTAGAAATTGCAAATGGATTTATTTTTTCTAGCTCCATGGGAGAAATAAGACAACATACATTTTGAAGGGTGATCAAGGAAAATCTATGTATCCTGCAATAGTGTAACTGGATGAACACACTGGTGTACAGGGTTCCACCTAAGCCTCTGAGATTTGAGTCAGGTTTCCCTGGCAGGCACTGTGACATTGCTAGCGGCCTATCTGCACCTAAAAACAGTGTCTTACTTAGAAGCTCTGCCCAATGGCTTGGCATGAGGGGAACTGAAGTGCCTGCTGCAAAGAGAAGTTCTGTTGGTATAGCAAGGCTCCCCAGAGGGAGCCTAACCTGACTGTGTCTGGGGAACCAGGAGCTCCCTAAACAGTCTGTCATGTTTCTTATTCACAAGAAAATTTAATAGTCCCCATAGAAGAACCAGTGAAGAAGAATTTAAGGACTGATGGTCAGTCTCCTGGAAAACTGAGCCAAATAATCTTCAGTAGAAGAGATAAAGAGAAATATTTGGAAGCTGAGAACACTAAGTTAAAAGAGAATGAAGGTACTGCTTGGGCTTTATAGTGGGAAACTATATTTTTATTTAAGCAGAAGTCACAATTATTAGTAAAATTTAAATGTTCTCTCTGATATAATAAAGAATATATCTGGTTTTTGTCCCTGGTTCCTGGCCCAGATGTTCAAAAACCATTGGGATTTACTGAGTGACAGGAGTGTCTTTGTTTGCTCACTCATGGTGAGTCCCTAAATAGATTCAGCACAGGGACTGGTCACCAGAAAGACCAACCGTGTGATTAGATGGTTGGAACTTTGGGCCCACCTGATGATCCCTGATCTCCGAAGAGGTAAGAGGGACTGGAGACTAAGTTCAATCATGTGGCCAACGATTTAACCAATCATGCCTATGTAATAACAGCTCAATAAAAACTCTGCACAGAGGCTCAGGAGAACTTTCCTGGTTGGTGAACACACTGATATGCTGAGAGGATGACAAGTTCTGACCCCACAGGGGTTAGGCATGGAAGCTCTGAATCTGGACCCTTCCATACCCTGTCCTATGTGTACCCTTTATAACAAAATTGTAATCATATTATGGTGCTTTCAGGGAGTCCTGTGAATCTTTCTAGAATGTCAACCCTGATGGGGTTGCAAGAACCCCCAAATGTATAGCCAGCCAACCAGAAGTGTAGATGGCCCCTGAGACTTATAGCTGGCATCTGAAATGAGGGCAGTTTTGTGGGGGACTAAGCCCTAATACCTGTGAAATCTGATACTAACTTTGGGTAGTTTGGGCCAGAATTGTACTGAAGCACATCCACCTGGGGTAAAAACAGAGCATCTCTAACCTAGAGATTTAGCCCATGTTCCTTGAGAGACAACAGTAATACACATCCAAAGAGCCAGGCTCTCTCTCCCATCTTGGTGAAATTAGAAGTGAAAGTCAATGCCATCCCCCGGGGTGTGCAGATACGTCTAACCCTGGTGCTGGCCTTGAAGGAAGAGCAACCGGGCACTTGCTGGAGAGGGCATAGCAGGAGTGCAGGGGAAACACCAGAGCTGAAGCCATCAGAGATTTACAAATGCCGCAACAGATGATGTTTAAATAAAGGTGAGACAAAAGAGATGACCCTGAGTAAAATATCAGGAAATGGGGGTAGGATGTGGTAAAAGAAAATGAGCTTCACATTTAGGTGCAGGCCATGCTGTTATCAAGTAGTGAGTAGTTCTAGTATCAGATGAGAGGCATTAGAAGTAAAATCTCCTAGGCTTGAAGGTTCCAGATTGAGAATGCAGCCTAAGAGAATGGCCTTACCATCAAATTCCCCCAATCTCTCGACAGGATAGAGAACTGCAAGCACCAAGAGACCCAGACAGTAGGGAGTCAGGCAGAGACTGGGGCAAGAGATAGTGACTGTGTGTCTAAATTAGCTAACATTTGCTATTGAACATTAACGTCTAGAGTGAAAATAACATCCAAATATTAACAATGATGGTAATAATAATGATAAATATCTATAGAATATTTTCTACGTGCTGGACACTCCAAAGCATTTTACGTGTATTTTCTCAGTTAATTCTTACGACAGCAGCATCAAGTAGCTACTATATTGTCCCCATTTTATTCAATACATAGGCGAAAACTGAGGCATGGAAATAAGGGCCCAAGAGCCTGAAATGCTGGAGGAGACTTGGGTCCAGAGAAGCCTAAGGTGTCCTGCAGTTGGCGGGATGACCCTTGTGTTCAGCTGAGAGTTAGAACGAGGTCAGGGAATGGTGAAAAAAAAAAAAGGATAGCAGTGGCAAATGCAGCTGCTATTTGTTTTTTACAATTAAAAAAAAAAAAAAACAATATGGCTCATCAAACTGACCCTGTAGTCAACAGATTCCAGTCAGTATGAATTTAAAAACAAAACATCAAATGATTTTCAATATGAAGATTTTCTTTGCAAGGACACTGTCTGGATACTTTCCCAAAAGGAAAATTTAACAAAAGACCGCATATGTCCTTGACTGTATCATTCCAATCAAATAATAATCTAGGTTTCTTGGAGACTGAGAACAACATCAGGAGAGAACTCAGGAGTGGCACAATCCAGTGAAGGGCCTTGGCTAAGTCCTGGTATTTTCAGTCCTTCTGAAGATTCCCACACCTTGTGGACATATGAAAGGGCTTAGTATTTGGGAGGTTTTATTACCAAATCATAAATATTTTATTTACCCAAACCAGTAAGGAAGGAAGAAACGAGGGGGAATTTGGGCAGCTTTCTGAGGAAATCCTTGCCAAGGCCCCATTTGCATCGACTTTGCCCAGCATTCAAAAGGACTTTTGTTTTGTTTTAAATCTTTCATTCTGTTGGAATACAGCCATCAGGTATGCAGCACAAACTCATCTGCCAATATCCGGGATTAAATCTGAAAAATAAATACATCAATGAACTTGATCGAGGTAAAATCTTTCACGCTAGCATCTGCTCTGCTGTTTCCAAAGGTACGTCAGCAATGGAATCAATATTAATGCTGTCCTTATAAAGACAGATCTACTGACCCACCACCATTGGGGTGACTGCTTTGAGAGTTCTCTTGAAGATGAGAAAACTGGTCCTTACTCACTCTGCTGACTAAACCCCAGTGTGCCCATGAGAAGAGTATGCCAGATGAAATGGGTAGGCTGTGGCTGGAAAACAGCACCGTAACTGGTTTTTGTAGGGATGAAATCCTTGCCTTGGCCTTTGAAATGGTTCTTACTGATGGCCGTAGAATCAGTCTTCACCTCATGACTAAAGTTGTTATGTGCCTGTTGTTAGCCTCTGTTCTTTTCAATCTATCCTCTACACATCTTCCAGACTTGCTTTTACTAAAATGAAACACTATCGTGTCACTCTGCTTAAAAACCCTCAACGACTTCTCATGGCCTCCAGCACAAGCAGATTGTAATCTAGCTTGTGGGGAATTATCACTACAGTTATGGAATTAGTTTCTAATACTGAAAAATCAAGAGATTTTACCTTAATAGATATATGGATTTCTGTCTTTTCTTGTTAGACTGAGATGTCTGGAAATCCTGTGGCCCTATCCTTGCCTAGACGGGAGCTGAGTTGCCACTATCCTCTACAAGGTAGGGCACTCACACTGCTGTTCTCCACAGTTCATGTGGTCTTCCCAAATTCACGCCTGTCAGTTGCCACTTACTGGGCTGCTTGTTTAATGTAGAAAGGTAGAAAAATATTCTTCTGCACATTCATCAAGTGGGCAAACAAAGTTGGGCTGGAAAACAGCAAAAAAACAAACTACCAAAAATAACAAAAGGAAGAAAAAAATACTCTGAATTGTCACATTTGCCCATTTCCATGTTGTAAATACTGATACTTCCACCATGCCAGATTTTAAGCTACCAACATGAAATCACTGAATTCGAGGTTGAGAGCAGATGCTAACAATCCACTCTCATGCCAGCTCCAGCACATCACTGTAAAAAATACAAAGAAAGGTGCATGCTTCAAAATCAGAAGACAAAACAGAAAGAAGGAGCTTACATCCTACCCTACTCTCACTCTATTTCCCTGGCCTGTGCAGACCCTTGGGTGTGCAATTCTTATGAGTGATTAAATAAAATTCAAACTACTTTGAATGGCTTACAAATCTCTTCACAATCTGACCCCAACCTAAATTTCTAACCTATTTCCTTTCACTACCCATATAACCTAATCAAAGGGGTTCTTGCTGGTCCCTGCACATACCAAGAATTTTAATACACTTATGTCTCCATGAATGATATTCCTTACACCTAGAATACCATTCTTGTCTTTCACACCTACTGTACATTCTCTCTGAAACTTTCTCGAGTGATGCTGGGCAGAGTTAAATTCTCATCTCTGCTTCTATATCACTTTGCATTTGGGGTTGTAAACTGTGAGCTCTCTGAGGGACCATATCTTATTTATCTGTGTATTCAAAATGCCTAGCATGCACTAGATCTCTGATAAACGCTTGTTGAAAGCAAGATATAACTGAGCCCTTAAATGAAAGACTTAGGTTTCATTTTCAAACTGTATAAAATGCTCATATATATCTACATGGTAATCTACATGTTTTCTTGATTTCTTTGCCAATTTTCTATCAGAGTACATGCTAGGGGAGTGAGAGTATTTATCTTGCAACCTCCAGCTGACCAATTGTCACCACTACCAAGTAGTATATTCTCATAAATGCAAACATGGAGACTTCCTTTTGACACACAGCTCTTGAGAGATACAAATTTGGCATTATCCATCACAAGGCCAGAACTTGGGTTCATACAGAACTGCTGATTCTAAAGCACTGAATTCAGATAGAATGTAGCTCTAAAAACACAGCAGTCAAACCCAAATGATGAGAAATGGATTGAATGGATGGCTGGAAATAAATTTAGGAAGATTTCTTCCTGTCTTAGATACTATATTGAAAAACTCTACATCTTACCCATTTGTATTTTTTTTTTTTTTTTTACTAATATGTTGCCCAGCGCAGAAGTTCACAAAGTATTTGGTTTCAGAACCCTTTTACATGTTTTAAATTATTGAAGACCCACAAAGAGATTTTGTGTATGTGGGTTATATTTATGAGTAATTATTTACTGTACTCAAATTAAAACAGAAAATTTTAAACACAAGAATCCACAAGCACACATATCATTAGCCATCAGAAAGATGATGCCATTAGATATTATGTAGCCTCTGGAAAACTCTACTGCATAGTTGTGGGAGAATGAGAGTGAAAAATGAACATCATTCTTGGTATTATTATGAAGAAAGACTTGACCTTGAAGATCCCTTAAAGGGATCTTGGGGACTACTAGGGGTCCCTGGACCATACTTTGAATACTGCTGGCCTAGTTCTTTAGGTTCAAACAAACAAGTTTGTTGAATAAATTAAGTAGTGATAGGTTAAATTCATGGCCAATATTTACTACCAATGTTACATTTACCCAACTGTCTTTAATGAATAATGATCAGAGTCTGCTTGTTTTTGCACTTTTATTGCCATATCAATCAATCAATCAGTTTTGGTTACTAGCCAATAGACTATGAAATAGAAAACCCTTGGGACAACAAGGAAAAAAGTGTTATGAAAGGACAATTATCTACCTTGTTTGAAATCTTTGTTTATAATGATGTAAAAGGAGTCAGGTGGAAAGTAGGGGAGGGAGGGACATGTTTGATGGATTCAGTGAAGGCTGAAATTACCTATCTTAACAACCACTAAATCAATGATTCCATCACTGCTTTCAGATTCATACCATTATGACATGTCATCTAGATAGAGAAAAGAGTCTAAATTGGCCTAGTTAAAGTATTTGTTGTTAAGTTTACAAGCACTAGATTTGACACAATCTTTTATAAAACATCCTTAGATACATGCAGAATTGCCTTGGTTTACCTAGTTTTTCCATAGGTCAGGTTCATTTCCCTTTCCATCTTAAGTTCATTTCAATGTAATAAATGTGCAAATAAAGGCATAAATAAATGGTAATGAGACCTCAAATTGCTAAGTATTTTTCTTATATGTTATTTAATCTGAGACTCAGAATAGAAGGAAGTAAAGTTTTCTTTAACAAACTGTGTAAATATCCTTCAAACAAGGAATCTATATACCTCTTAGATACAAAAGCCATTGCTATCTTGCTTCTGCTTTGAGCGTTCTTTACAATTTTCAGCCTGTAGCCCATTTCATGTAGATTAGAGAGTCAAATAAATCATTCCAGTAGAGGACAATCTTAAAATGAAATGTCTGTTGGAGAAATAGCTTTTCCACTTATTAATATTAATTTTTAACTTTACCATATGTTCAGTTCATTTTCCACCTCTGAAAGTCAGGTTTCATGGTGTGCGTGTGTTTTTCTGAATAGTTGAAAGAATGATGTTATCCACCCAGTGGTCAGTTTATAGCCTTCCCATTCCCAGTTCTTTATCCTGATTTTAACTCAATCCCAGGTATGGCCACATTCTGGTAAATCCCTTAAGCAAGAAACACTGCAGCCAACTTAAACAAAAGAAAGGGCGGGCGTGCTGCTGTGAAGGCAGTTATGCCAATGGGAAAAACGAAATCAACTCTTTGCCAATACTCTGTGGCCTGAAGGTTAACGTAGTGTCCAAATAGAACTTATAAAATGAGCCTTAAAATTGAAGCATCACAGAGTAGGGAAAAGAAACTGCCAACTTAAGGTGATGAAATGTTTTCCTATTTCAGCACTGAGTTTGTATCTTCAGAACATCAGATAAACACAGCGTATTAGAAATACGTCTCATATTGGTGATCTTTTATAAGACCGGATTGATACTGGTTACAGGTTTAGATATGATTTACTTTCAAGTGGATTTATATTTGCATTAAATAAACCCAGTAAGATGACGTCGTGCATTCAAACCTATTTGCTTTTGTTGATGAACGTACAGTGGTTGGTAAATATAGAAGGAAAAAACTTTTTAAATTGTCAAACTAGGGAGAAGGTGTCTATCAATTGAGTTTTCAGAAAGAACTTTAAGTAATCTGTTGGCTTAGGCACAAAGGAACTTCAAAATGCTGTGAGAGAGAAATTATTCTGGCACTGGCTCTTCATAATCTCCATTCTACCCTCCTCCTTCCTCTAAAGGGAAATTCTGTACAAGTCAGAAGTAGGAAAAGAGACACTTAAAAAGAAGAAAGAAAAAATAGTACTAAAAAAAGAAAAACATTTCTACTAACTATAACAACTACTGGGGATTATAGCTTTTGTCAGAATGACATTAAAATAGCTTGTTTAAAAGCAGATGCATAGGGACTTCCCTGATGGCGCGGTGGTTGAGACTCCGCCTGCTAGTGCAGGGGACACGGGTTCGAGCCCTGGTCCGGGAAGATCCCACATGGCCATGGAGCAACTAAGCCTGTGTGCCACAACTACTGAAGCCCACGCACCTAGAGCCCGAGATCTGCAAGAAGAGAAGCCACCGCAATGAGAAGCCCGCGCACCGCAACAGAGTAGCCCCTGCTCACCGCAACTAGCGAAAGCCCGCGCGCAGCAACGAAGACCCAACAATGAAGACCCAATGCAGCCATAAATAAATACATAAAGCAGATGCATGTAAATACTACCACATGTACTTAGCTAGTTCATATATAGTTTATCCTCCTCCTGAGTGTTTTATAGGGTTTTTACTAACAAAGTAGTAATATCAGCAGTTATTTATTTTCATCTGTACTTCGTGGTACTTAATCCTCACGCTGACTCTACAAGCTAGATGGTTGGGATTTGAACCCAGATCTTTCTCCCTCCAAATACTTCGTTACTTTCACTAAGCTACAATCATGTCTAAGCCACTGCCAACTGGATAAGAATACATATGCCTTATTGCCCCCATACCTTTCATGTTAGAGTGAATAAGACTCACTCACCCAAGAAGGGAGGTGTGGGCGGGAGAGGGGGAGAAGACTGTACTGTGGCTATTTGTGTAAGACAGATTCTGATGATAACTATTTCAATTTCTGGGGCAACAAAGCCAACACTGAACAAACAAACCCTGACTTTCTCTTTACTGTAGACACCAAAGACATGTTGCCATTATGCCTATTATGTTGGGTTTTCTTGTAAGTGGATTGAGCAAAGACAAGGGTCAGAGGGGGGTCAGCATTTTACACATGGCAGCCCTAGAAACTGTGGCTTTTGCTGTTGATGAGCAATGGCTGGAGGATGATGTTTCTCCATTTTCTGACAAAGATGACCAAAAACAAAGACAAAAAGCCACCAAGACACTGCATGAAAAGCTAGAAGATCTGCCAATGTCATATCTACAATGGGGAGTGCATCTCATCTAAAAGATCTTCTATTATGTACCCAATGTAAAGCCACAATTACTATTTGTATTTAGTCAGTGGTCATTTGCCACTTGGTCAACCAAACTATCAACAGTGCTTAGTAGTCGAATTGAAAATCGGGTAGGACTGACAATCCTATTCTAACCCACTGAGATGTTAATAATAAATGGAAAGATTCATCTGTGTCATTATTACGTTGTGTTTATTTTGAGGTATGGAATACTTCTTGTTTACCTTCCATGTGAAAGATAAAAAAAAAAAAAAAACAATTTAAAGTGATCTCTGTAAAGATTTTCAATTCAGGCACTCAATGACATTTGAACCTCCTTAAAGGAGTAGCAATAAAACATATTCATTTTCAAAATTTTTAAGCATGAAACTCTATATTATAATTAAATTTTCTTACTGAGACACAATAAGTAAAACAGATAAAAGTGTAACTGCTTTGGTGAAATCTGATTGGGAAGGTGCTGGAGGCTCTCCTCAATACTAGTTTCCCCTTCCTACCTCTGACCACTCTCAAGAATAAGGCTTGATGGATTCCTCAGGACTCCCGGGACTCAGTCCTCTAATATGATCAATTACATGATTTACTGAATTTTTTCTGGAAACTAGAAATCAACTATTACATGAGCTGTAATTTTAGAGTGATTAATTAAAAAAAAAAAAAAAAAACAGCAAGAATACCATGATTCATACAATCCCATGAGTGCTGTCCACTTCAGGGTAGTCCAATTTGGAAACTAGGCACTTACTCCACAAATGATGGCATTGCTCAAAATAGTTTTGGAATGTCTGCTTTAGTATTGTCCCTTACATGTTCTTCTGGATTCTGTCAATATTGGCAAAACTTTGTCATCTGAAATTGAATTTGATCTTTTGGAATAATCAAAATCATTCATAACAAGTGTTGTTGATGGAAGTAAATGGTTTGTCAGAGTAACACCGCTTACTTATTCATTTGTTTTAATAAACCTGCCATGTGACCTTAAAGCATTAAGATATTTTTGGTGTGGGTTAAAAACTTTTTTTTGAGAAGAAAAAAATCCAGAGGAGATTTAAAAGCAATTTAGCTTGGAATAAGGATAGAATTTTATAAAGCAACTTTTTGATGGTAACTTTTTTTGTGAATGTATAAATTCTTGCTGAATAGTCTGACTTTTAAATAAGCATTTTTAAATATAGAAACAATCTATCACTACAAATATTGAAAGCTCAGGTTTCCCATTACAGACCAAGGGAAATTCTACCAGTTCCTTCTTTATTATAAAAGGTTACATTAAAAACTAATTGGATTGTTTCTGCATGGAACATTTACAGCCTTGAAAATTTCCTATTAAAAAAAGGACATTTGATTGGTAAAAAAAAAAAAAATTAGAGTTGTAAGAAGATGAGGAAGAATTTCAGCAAAAGTACCTCTGGATTGATTTTTTAAACATTTTTACTTATGTTATTTGAAAATATTATTTAAGAAGGCTTATTTTAATATAATGATTTTAAGGAGAAGTAACACAAAATCTGAGAAAATGATAGAATACAGAGTAGTCAGCCTGGGAAAGTCTGACTGTACACTGGGAGGCTACTTAAGATTCAGATTTAGTTAAATGTTCCAGAGTGTCTACTACACAGGCACAAACTCTAACTCATTCAATCCTCAAGATAATCTTAGAAGGTACATGATGTTATCTCCACATTAGAACTAGAAAAAAAAAAAAAGCAAGACTCAGAGAGGTAAAATAATTTTCTCATAGTCACATTCTGGCAAAATTGTCTTTTGACTATATGCCCAATGCCCCTCCCATGACAGCATTTCAACTCTGTGGCTAGAAAGGTCATTGTGCTAAGCATCAGCAATAAGGGGAAAAGAGGAAACATTAGAACCCTAACGGATTAGAATTCAAGATGAGGAATGTCTCAGGATTCAGTTCCTTGGACACGAAAGGCTGGTGGACATGTGACTTTGGTTTCAGTGAAAGGTACAATCAGTCAGCTTATACGAAATGAGGCAGATCCAATCATAGGGATAGGGCTTACTTTAGGTGAACAGGAGATCTGGTGGGAGAAAATAGGATGAAATCATGGATGACCCTTAAAACCTAGCCCTTCATGGTCTTCAATCTTCTTTCTATAGACTACTGTTCTCTTTTGAGGAGAGAGGCAAAGGATTGGATTAATCACAACTGCTTTCTCATGCCCGGAGGACTTTTGAAGGTGGAGCAAAAACCTTGATCAAGGTCACATGTCTTCCTCAACCAACTCTCCTCAACCGTCTTCTCATCCATCTTTACACTCAATTTTATTCTTAAAATCTTGCCTATTGGTGGGAATGTAAATTGGTGCATCCACTATGGAAAACAGTATGGAGTTCCTTAAAAAACTAAAAATAGAACTACCATATGATCCAGCAATTTCATTCCTGGGTATAAATCCAAAGAAAACAAAAACAATAATCCAAAAAGATACATGCACCTCAATGTTCACAGCAGCATTATTTAAATAGCCAATACACGGAAGCAACCCAAATGCTCATTGACAGACAATTGGCTTAGGAAGGTATGGTATGTATATATACACACACACACACACACAATGTATGTGTGTGTGTGTGTGTGTGTGTGTGTGTGTGTGTATATATATACATATACACACAATGGAATATTACTCAGCCATAAAAAAGAACAAAATATTGACATTTGCAGCAATGTGGATGGACCTAGATAATATTATGCTTAGTGAAATAAGTCAGACAGAGAAAGACAAATACTGTATAATATTACTTATATGTAGAATCTAAAAAGTAATACAAATGAATTTATATACAAAACAGAAACAGACTCACAGACATAGAAAACAAACTTATGGTTACCAAAGGGGAGAGGGAGGGGGAGAGGGACAAATTAGGAGTATGGGATTAACAGATACAAACTAATATATATAAAATAGATAAACAACAAGGATTTACTGTGTATCACAGGGATTTATAACATATAATGGAATATAATCTGCAAAAAAACTGAATCACTATGCTGTACATCTGAAACTAACACAGTATTGTAAATCAACTATACTTCAATTAAAAAAAAAAATCTTGCCAAGCAGAAGCAAGCTACACCTGGTAATGATTCTGTGCAACTCATGAGTCCCAGGGTAGGTCAGCCAATGACTTGGTGAAAAATAGTTGAGATAGATTAATGAATGCTAAATTCATAATGGATTACTATAAAACCAATATGTTATGGGGGAAATGCCTTCTCCTTTGATCTTTAAGTCATTGAGAGAGAGAGGAAAAACTAAGTTTTGTTATTCATCTATCATTTAATCATTATAATAACCAATAATTAATATTTTTACAGATGTGGAATCAAAGAGACAAACTTGTCCAGATTCAGAGTCAGTAGTACTGAGACCAGAATTTAGATACACTCTGTCAGTTTCCTACACCCTTGCTCATTAGATTTTTTCTTTCTGTTTCAGACTAAACAAATATTTCAACACACACACACACACACACACACACACACACACACCCCTTGGCTGACAATATCATGGGAGCAAATCATGGAATTGCATAGTCTATGGGCCTTCCACTGTGATAAAATTTTAAATTCTCAAATTTTACTTGCAAATTCTCTATGAAATGGTTGTATACACTGTAATTTGCAGTGTACATTTTGGAATTGGTCCAAATACACAAAAAGTACTATCAGAAAATGTTCTACAATGGCATTATCACTAAATATAATTGCACATTATATCACTGTACCTCAAGATACCTCACTATACCTTAAGAATTCCACTTATATCACAATCCAAATGAAAGTCCCTCTCTGAAACAGATCAGGGATATCACTCTGAGTTTTCAAGGAAAACTCAAAGCTGCAACTTCAGTACAACAAATTCGTCATTATGGATTATTTGGTGAATTGGTATTACCTTTTTTCCTTCACTAATTTGCACCAATTAAAAATACTGCTATACAAGAAAGAAACTCCATCATAATATCATGTTATCTATTTGCTTTTCATGTTTGGAAACTCTGTTTACATATCAATGAGGGGAGTCCAAGGATTACATTCTACCTAACGTTTAATCTCTTTGGAAATTCTTTTCTCTCTCTTCCCTGATACCCTCATCCCCGGGTTGTATGTGATTTCCCTTACTATATGATGTGCAATTTTCTTTCACAGTTCCAATCATAGTTTATAATGTTACTTTTTAAGCATAATTCTTTGACTAATACCACTCTCCCCTACTAGACTCTAAATGCCATAGGGGTATTGACTGTATCCCTAGCACCTTCTTGCTCAGTGGTTCAATAAGTAAATGTTCGTTGATAAATAAATTTTTTACACATATTCCACAAGGTTATTGTGAGTGAAAAAAGTTAATGTGAAAGTCCTTTGTAAACTGAGGAAAAAATGCTCTATAAATGTAAGCTCTTCTGGATCTATTGTCTTTTCAGTCAATATTCAAAGTAAGAGGAAGTGATACTACATATACCGTCAGACTGGCTAGTCCCCCAAAGTTTCTGGGTTAAAGCTGGCAGTTGGCAAATGCTTCATCATCTCTGTGGGGGAGGAGAGAGAGAAGTGATTCATCTCTCATATCACCCCCAGGGGACAAGCAATTCACATAATTACCCCTGTAGGAGGGAAGAGAGAAAGAAGAAAACAATTCCAAAGACATGAGACTGGTCCTACAATATCAGCATCTTTGGGGGATTCCTGCCAGTACTGCTATTTTTACAGGTGGTACTCATGGGCTATAATATTCAAATTCACTGAAGATAGCATGCTATAGAGGAAAATTCTGTAGCCTATAATTTATTTTTTAAACCCATCTATCTAAGCACTCTTGAGTTCTAAATAACTTAATGCCATGTCTTAAAGTTAATCTAACCAGGAAAGTCACAAACACTGGCAATAATCACCTTAATCATTCCAGCTAGCATTGTTAAAAAGTAGGGCATGGAGAGCCGCAAACAAATGCATGGCACTCAATCAATCAGAGCTTGGAGGAACGATTGTACACTTGGGGTGTGTTTGGAAACTGATTGAAAACTGTGTGAGCAGTAAGCCATGAAGATTGTACCTCCCGGGTTCCCACCTCTGCTTAACAGTCAACATGCCTAACTTCAGGACGGGCTCTTAATTTTGATCAGGGCTCCTACTCCCAGTCAAGTGAGGGCAAAGCAGAGTGTGAGAGGTCAGATAAGAGGAAGCAGATTTGTGATGTGTTTGCACTGGCACGGTGGAGGGGTCATGATTTTGGAGCCAAGTGGGAGATACCTTTGTGGTCTCCTTGGTGAGGGAAATTCCCAGAAAAAGCCAACTCTGAATATGTATATGTGGAGGCAGCATGGTTAATCATCATGTTGCACATTGAAAGGGATCAAACCAGCACCAAGTGCTTTTGCTGAAAACAGATGATGTGTCCCTTTTCCCTATCCGGAGGCAAATTGTTTCTACAAAGAGCTGACTTCGTTATATAAAGAACTGGTACTGCCTGATTTTGAGAGGATGATTACCAAGGGGCAGTGACCTTCTGTCTGATCTGAATATCAGCTTATCTTGGTGCTGAATAATGCATAGTTATATTTATGTTCTCATTTAAATATTGTTTAATATTTAACTTGCTATTGCCCATTCACTGTGTTAAAATAAGTGATTCCTAAATAGCACAGACATCACGTGTACTGTAAATGCAGACATGTTGACATTTGGGGTCTCTCAGAAAACTTATATGAACCTCAGTCCTTGAAAAAAATTGTCCTAGAATCTGGGACATGTTACTTCATCAACTCTTGATTAGCCTTCAAAGATCTTTGCAGTATCTGTTGTGGGGAGCCTGAGGGCACTTCATTTTCTTCAAAAACAGTCTTAGTATTAAGAAATGAACTAAGTTTTAAGAAGGTTATTTAAAACTTCGATCATGTTAATGGGATTTTTAAAAACCCAATGAAGACATCATCCTGATTCAACTGCAGAGGCTATTAGTTTATTAAACACTTTGTTATTTGTCCGTTTATACACCGTACACTGATTCTAAGTGACAGCAAGCATCCAAATGAAGAATAAATTAAAAACTCCGTGTTTCTAAGCATCCAATGTTGAAGCAAAGAAGTTGACAAAAATTCTAGATGATGTAAATTATTCTCCCACTTTTTTTTCCCCAAACAGTTGGTCTCCCATAATTTCAATATAATCTTAGATGTTGCATAGGTATCTTTGGTGTAGTGACATCTGCACTGGATTTGGAGCCCAAATACATGGGTAAATCTTTTCTTCTGCCCTAAGTGAGGGCATGGGTGATTCATTATCTCTGGATGCCAGTTTATTCATCTGCAGGATGAAGGTGCTGGATTAGGTGCTCATCCTGCTTCCTTTCTGTTCCAACATTCCTTGGCTCTGAGTATTACCCATAGCACTTCTATTAGGTGGGGACGGAACCATGATCCCCCTTTCAAAGCTCAAAGTCTGAAGGACTAGCTCAAGGTCATATATAATCTGAGGAAGCAGCCAGGCTTTGAAGACATTATGACTGCTAATGTCTAACTCATGTTTCCTCTCCAATGAAATAGTGGCCTGAAAGAAATGCTGCATTCAGATGTATGAGTAACAGAGCGTCCACAAATAACTCAGTAAGATTCAAGACCACTCGACTTCTAATTTTATCATCTTTAAAAATTATAGGGCAGATATAAAAAGGGATTTTAAATTACAGCTGGCAAGTGTGTTTCCAATGGAACTTTTTGAAGTCTAAATCATATTTGGACAAAATTACTGACATAAGTAAATTAATAACTCAGCTGAGAGAAAAATCACACTAAAGTATCATTTAATTGCAAAGACAACCAGCACCATTTTCAAGTTAAGAAAAACAAACATAGCGTATCTCCTAACCCCAGCACAGATCTTCTTATTTATAAAATTAATTATGACAATGAGATTAAGAGGTTTAAATTGCAGACTGCTGTACCATACTTTGGTAGCACTATAGCAACAATTATATTTAGAAGCTTTTAAATTAAAAATGTAAAAGCCTCGTATTTGTCTTTTTAGTTTAATTAGTTGCTAAGTACCATACTGGAGGTTGCATTCATGACACAGGCTGATGGTTGCAAATCAGTACTCTCTCAAGGGTTCACAGCAATTCTTTAAATGAGATGTCATAAATGCCCCATAACAATGCATTTAATTTCAATTTAATATAATCACTTTTATATGGTAAATAGTAAAAAACAAAGCCAGTGCCTTCACAGGCCTCTAAATTGTCAATTTGTTTCCCAGTCCTTCCTCTAGCCTCTCGGAGAAAACACACATATTACAGGAACGCATAAAACAAGCATAGCAAGCATTACTCTGATTTGGTAACACAGCTACAAACATCTTCTCTGAATGAAGGATAAGTTATCTAAGGTGAATAAAGAATATACAGTTTGTCTAATGAGTTTAAAACATGAAATAGGTTTATTGTGAAAGTGAAAGCTAAAATAACTGACACTCAAGCCTTGCAGCACTGGCGCACAAGCTTGCCCGAGGGTGGTAATGACAAATAAAGGTCAGTGGTGAGGATATTTTCTGCTTCCCTTATGTACTGCCCAGGGAAAAATGGCAGCACAAGAGTTAAATCTCAAGTCCCAAACTGTCACTGCTGCCTCTACTATAGCAAATAGAGCTAATTCTCCGGAGGTCTTGGTTCTTGCCCTCAAATCCATCTAAGGGTCTCTACTTTTTAAAAATAATTACTACTAATATGGCAGGCCCACTGTTAGGTGCCTTCCATGATCTTAACAACGCCCCAATTTATTTATTATTAGCTCTATTTTAAAGCTGAAGACATTTAGATTCAGGTTAACAATCCCACAGCTAATAAGTTATGGAATCTATATTTGAATACAAGTCAACTTGATTCCACAGCCCGTGCCCTTTTCCACAACCTATACTGTAGCCAAGTGATGAGGAATGATCTCTGTATTCTGCTTCATATTATTCTGTACCTGAATGCTGAGAAGGATGAAACATATGTTTACCCTACTTTGCCATACTTCCTTTGGTGTGCCTGGCCCAGTCGAGTGTCTGCCTCTCCCTGGGCCAACCTTCCTGAAAGTAGTATTTTTTTCACACTGCCTCCTCGTCCTCATTCTCAATTCACTGAAGTCTGGACTCCAACCCCACTTGCTGAAGTTATTTTCTAATGCCAAAACCAACTGGTACATCTTACATGGCCTCTTTAAAGCATTTGGCACTGACGACCGTTCCTTCCTCAGGAAAGGTTTCTGGAGTCCCTCCTTCCTCTCTTGCTGCCCCTTCTCAGTTTTCCCTACTGGCTCCTCTTCCTGCATCTACTCCTAAAATGCTCCTGGCTCCTGAGTTCAGTTCCTAGACCAGGTATGACTACTCTATATACTCAACTTGAGTGATATCATCTAAATGCTGGTGATTTTTCTGGGAGAATATTCTCCATGGTTCTCTTATATTCTTTCATGTGTTGTGAAGTAAGGTACTGACTACTCTTTATCTGAAACTATCATTTTAATAAAGGACAGTCTTGGAACATAGAAATAGTATCTCCTTCTGGTTAAAAGGAGATAGTTCACTTTCAGGTTTAGATAACATGATGCCTCCTCCTGAAGAAAGTCAATCATGCTTTTTGCCCATTATAAACGATTTGGATTCCCTAACAGATTTCCACTCCTGTAATGTAACTCACTGAGTGCACAGGTGCCATCTGGGTGCTTCTGAATCACCCTGTGGGAACTGGGGCTATGGGCAGCTGTATAAGCCATCATGATACTCTGGCTACTGCTATTGCTGTGAATAATACGCTGTCCTTCATTTTGATCTAGGAGTTTCACATCTCCCATCAACATCCATGATCCATGGAATTATGGCAAGTTAACTTGTTAATTTGAAAGTAGGTTAAAATATCAGGCCCTTCACAATTCTTAACAATTCCCTGTACCAGTTAGAACACCATAGATTATAAATAGGAGAAAGGAAAGAAAGAAGGAATGAAAGACCAAAAGAATATGTATTCTTTTGAGAAAGAGAGTGGAAGGATGGGAGGAAGGAAGGAAAGAGAGGCGGGCGTAGGAGGTAAGACAGCCTTTCGAGAATATGCTAGATTGGTTTAGGCTAATCAGGTCTCACTCCTAGGTCTTGAAGTCGTGTCAACTTCCTCTAATAGACATGGACTGGATAGGGAAGGAGTGGGGCCACTGAAATAAAAACTGATTACTGTTACAAAGGGAAGAAGGGGCAATTAATGCTGGGTAGGCAATTATCAAATGTCCTTTGCAATCCTGAACCTATACCCCTGACTATACTTGCATCCAAACCAATACTTTCAATTGCTCCATGGACATCTCTACCTCGCTCTCCTATAGGCACCTGAAACTCAATATGCCTCTCCTCATTCTCTTCTTTTTCTGAATTGTCTGTCTTAGTAAACAGCAGAATTATCCACTCAATCAGCCAACCCCCAAATATGAAAGTCATCCTAATTTCTGCGTGCCTCGTATCCCTACGTCTAATAAATGACTAACTCCATTTGGTTCTATTTCTAAGTACTTCTTAGAATTACCCTCCTTTTGTTACATTTCCACTGGGATGTTCCTGATTCAAGCCATCATTGCTCCTCTCTTGTGTTACCACAATGTCACCCTAACTGGCATTCTGCTTTCAATCTTGCTGTCTCTAAACTATTATCCACATTACTACTAGATTTGTTTTGGAAAATAAAAACCTAAACTTGTCTGAACCATATTTAAAATACTCCCGGGGCTTCCCTGGTGGCGCAGTGGTTGAGAATCTGCCTGCTAATGCAGGGGACACGGGTTCGAGCCCTGGTCTGGGAAGATCCCACATGCCACGGAGCAGCTGGGCCCGTGAGCCACAATTGCTGAGCCTGCGCGTCTGGAGCCTGTGCCCCGCGACGGGAGGGGCCGCGATAGAGAAAGGCCCGCGCACCGCGATGAAGAGCGGTCCCCGCACCGCGATGAAGAGTGGCCCCCGCTTGCCGCAACTGGAGAAAGCCCTCGCACGAACCGAAGACCCAACACAGCCAAAAATAAATAAATAAATAAATAAGAAAATCCTTAAAAAAAAAAAAAAAAAATACTCCCTGTGTCATCAGATAAAAACATTCTCCTTAATGTGGCCCTTTATGATCTAGTTTCTACACCTTTTTCACTCCAACCACTCCTTAAAAAAGTTTTTCAAACATACCATTCTCACTTATGATGACTTGGCTCAGGCTGTCCCCTCTTTAAGAAATACCTTCCACTCCAACAAAGTCTGAGTAATTCCCACGTCTTTAGACTCAAGACTGAATTCAAGCTTAAAACAGCACTGCATTTTCTGATTCCAGCTGAGGCTGAGCTAAGGGGCTTCTTTTCCGTACCTCTGCCATCTAAGCCTGTAACTTCCAACATGTGTTTCTATCATAGTACTTACATCACTGTATTACCATCAGTCACTTTCTTTTCCTTCTCTCTTTTCTAACAAACTGCCAGGTCGTTAATGGTACGAGTCCATGTTGAGCATCCATCATCCAGCATGGTGGATGGCCCATAATGGAGACTCACTGACAGTGAATGCTGAATGAACAAATCACGTTTTACCAGTGCATTCAGAGTTGATATTTAGCTTTGCAGCATAGCCATGCTGGTTGTCTACAATGCCTGTGTTATACCAGTTGCTAAACATTTGAACGTCATCCTTATGCATGGATCTTATCCCTGTACATGTCGCTTGACATGTAGGATTGCTGATACCATATATTTATAACTGGTATCAGTAGCTAGTTTTAGTGATTGATTCTTGACTTTGCCAAACACATTACTGCTGTGAATGTGTGATTTAATGCAGTCAGGATTGTGCTCTGCTGTTCCAACTACACAATCAGCTGGAACTTGCTAAATGGAATAATGAATACTTTGCTAACATGAAGAAGAGAAGTGGCTGATCAATCTCACAAGCAGATGCACTAAGGGGGCCTAGAAACACCGTTATCACTATCTACACACTGACCATCACCCATTCCTCTAAGACAGCTCTGTTAATTTTAGAATATATTTCTACTAATCCCATTGCTAACTCATAACTTAATCATAAAAACAGTAAGAATAATAATAGCTAATATTCACTGTACACCTACTAGATGCCAGGCATAGTGCTGAACACTTCACATTCAGTATTCATATTGTTTCATTTAATTCTCTCAACATGACTGTGCATTCTCATTACCTGTATTCACCAGTGTATTGGTGCTCTGTTGTCATACGGAAAATCGCCACAAACTCAGTGGCTTGAAACAACACAT
Organism: Balaenoptera acutorostrata; assembly: GCF_949987535.1. Classification (NCBI taxonomy): domain Eukaryota; kingdom Metazoa; phylum Chordata; class Mammalia; order Artiodactyla; family Balaenopteridae; genus Balaenoptera; species Balaenoptera acutorostrata. Next base: position 22,628,804 of record NC_080080.1, on the reverse strand, counting down.
ATTCTGTAAGTCGGAGAGGTTCAAGGTCCTCTTTTAAACTTGAAACTGTAGAATTCATGGAAGCTGGTGGGAGAACCCCCCATACTTTGAATCTCTCTTATTTCTCTGTTACTGACCTCTAGAGCTGACCTTTACAGAGTTAAAGTGATTAGGTCAAGCCCATAGGCATAATTTCCCTTTTGATTAATTCAAGGTCAACTGATCAATAACCTCAATTACATCTGTAAAATCTCCTTTGCCACATCATATAACATAATCATGGGAGTGATTCCTCATCCTCTTCACAAGTTTTGCCCATACTTAACAGGAAGGAATTATAAAAGGGAGAAAGTCACTGCGGGTCTTGTATAATTCTGCCTACCACAACTAATGGGGAACCTGCTAATTAGAGAAGTTATGTTACTTGGCCAAGGCCAAACATATAGGAAGTACAGAGCCAAGGACCAAAAACTAAACCCACACTACTCAAAGCTTTTGACACTAATCCCTGTGATATATTTCTTTTTTTAATTTTTTTAAAAAAATTTTTATTGGAGTATAATTGCTTTACAATGTTGTGTTAGTTTCTGCTGTACAACAAAGTGAATCAGCTATATGTATACATATATCCCCTCCCTCTAGAGCCTCCCTCCCACCACCCCCCATCCCACCCCTCTAGGTCATCCTGTGATGTATTTCTGACCTCAAAAGAACCAGGGCTTTGATGATCAAGGTGGAATATATGAATCTTTACCCCTTCACACCAGTTCACTTACTTTTAGAAAAGGATTAGTTTCCTCATCTTTATTAAAGGTCTTTAAAGATCAACGTCAAGTTAACTTCCTTTTATGCACAATTGCTAGAATTTTTTTTTTTTTTAAAGGATTTTTCTTATTTATTTATTTATTTATTTATTTATTTATTTTTGGCTGTGTTGGGTCTTCGGTTCGTGCGAGGGCTTTCTCCAGTTGCGGCAAGCGGGGGCCACTCTTCATCGCGGTGCGGGGACCGCTCTTCATCGCGGTGCGCGGGCCTTTCTCTATCGCGGCCCCTCCCGTTGCGGGGCACAGGCTCCAGACGCGCAGGCTCAGCAATTGTGGCTCACGGGCCCAGCTGCTCCGTGGCATGTGGGATCTTCCCAGACCAGGGCTCGAACCCGTGTCCCCTGCATTAGCAGGCAGATTCTCAACCACTGCGCCACCAGGGAAGCCCGCTAGAATATTTTTGGAAAGTATAGCTTTTATCAGATCATTCCTCAGCTCAAAATCTTTCAGTAGCTTTCTCCCTCTTGCCATATCAAATCCAAATAGTATGATCCCACCCTACATTTCCATCTTTATTTCAACTCCTTCCTATCATCCATTTCACTGGCTCCTCTCTGCCACATGCACTATGGCCCAATGGGAGTAATACCATTTCTATGGCTTGTGATGTGTTTTCTCCTTCGTATTCCTTCTTAAAACCTCATCTCCAATCTCTTCTGAGAAACCTTTCCCAATTCCTTCTGCATACACTGATCCTCCCCTTCTAGGAATTCTTATTACACTTAAAGTCAGCAGCACATACATTAGCATTTGATTATTCTCTAATTTTTCATGGATATCTGTTGTTTAACTAACTAGTTTGTAAGTTGCTTTGGGCAGGACCAAACTATTCTTTGACGACCTCCACATTCCCGAGAACAGCAGAAAAATCACATTGTAGGCAGTCAACACATAGAGGTTGACTGATGGAGTTCTCCCAAGTTGGATTCTTCCTTCTCAACCAAGAGAATTTGCCCAGTGTTTAGAAAGCAGCTTTAGCTCATCCAAAGATGCAAACTGTTGTTGTTATGCATTCAGTTTGGTTTTGGACATCAGTACCAGGAATCTGTATGGCCACATGCCTTCTCATTCTGGAATAGGCTACTTCTACCCTGGGGCTAACGGCACCCACCCAAGCTTACAGAACAGACTTCTCTGACATTCCTTTTGCTTGCATGTTGCTCCCACCAATTACTCCCGGAGCTTTATTTTGATTAGGAATGAGAAGACATGATATTTGAGGATTTAGGTTTAAGTTTATGTGCAAAGTTAAAACAGAACATCTAAATTTGTTTTCTTTCTCAACAAAAATATTAGGAAATGCAGTGATATAAGATGTTCAAGAGAGGCAAGAAGAAGTATGAAGGAAAAAAAACAATGAAAACTACTGTATAGAATGCTGGATTTTGAATGAATTTTAGCATCTTGGGAACAAGCTTAGCATTTACAAGAGAGTTCAAGAAATGGCTATACCCAATTTTCATTTATCATATTTCCCCCAAGAAATCTATAGTTTTATTAATTTAAATTATTTGTGATAATATAAAAAAATTACTCCTCCATGTCTTTGGGTAAATCACAGCACGCAGAAGTGACTGACATGAAATGAAAGGCTTCTTTCTGATGTACCATCCAGGAAGAGAAACAGAATTGTCTTACTGTGACTTTCTCAACCTTCTTTAGAACTTTTCCCAGCCCTCCTCCCTCAGGATAGTCAGTGAGAGCATCAGCAGACTAATAACAGAGAAGAAATGAGTATCTTACTCACCAGTGTGCAGGGATTCAATGTCACTCAAAGCTAGAAAAATGAAAACAATTTAATATTTTATTGGTTTTCTCTACAACCACAAAAGCAGGTAATACATACCATTCAGCACTTCGTGAAGGCAAAACACACATCCAACCTCTGCCTTAAATGTCAGATCAAAACCTTCGACTGAATCCTCTGCAGGCACTTAATGTCTATTTGTTTTTGTTTCATTGGAGAGCATAGTGTGGCTCTTTCATTTCTCAGCTCTGGAATGCTGCTCTCCCCCAAGCTAACTGATCTGATGTATCAGTTCTAATTCTATGTTTTCATACAGACACACCAGGCTGCATCTGTGGAAGTCGGGTGGAATATTCACACCCTGGACCTCTTATCATGGAAACTGGTCTTGGCCGTGGTTTTGGTCTTAGAGAGAGAGTAGACAGGACAACAGCCAACAGTGATTCTTATGTTTGTAGGATGACCATCATCAGTAGATACAAAGTAGGCTGAGTGTCTCATTCCTTCTTGGGCATTCATCTTACTAAATGAAACCAAACAATTTACAAGGATAGATAAAGTGGGAAGTGGAGTGAACATTCATTAAGGAGCTTCTGTATACCAGGAACAATGATAGGAGCTTTAGTTTGGTGTTTTGACCTGCCACAAATGCTTCAGGTAGGTATTAATATGAACACTTTAGAGATGAGAAAATTAAACCTCACGGAGGATTAAAGACATAGGTAAAAAAGGTTGGTGCCAAAATTCAAACCCTACTCTCTAACTCCAAAGACGCTTCTGTTTCCACCATGCCACACTGCCCAGCTTTCACTGGCTTACCACTCTTTGAATGCTGAGCTGAGCTGAGATGTAAGGAATATCCAGCAAAGCAAAAGCTAAAGCACTATTTTTTACATAGTCTCAGCATGGTAATGAGTTCCCTTAATCTAGTGTCAGCAAAATAACACTGTTCGTTAGAAAAATTATTCACTAACTCATCTGTCTGACACAAAGTCCCTTTTTAATTTCCCCCTCACTGAGTTCTGAAAAAAAAAAAGGAGTGCTCAGATACAAGTGTCATTCCTAGTCTTCCTAAGTTTTCATTTTATTTTTTTGCTCTTTTCTACATCTATTTCTATTTATTTCTCTGACGCCTATCACCATGGTGTCTAAGTCTCCAGACAAACACATTAAGCTAAAACAAAACATATGAGAGAATTGAAAAGAAAAGCTTCTCAGATCGCTCTCCTCTGGAGCTAAGTTTTGTTGATTTAGAGATAACTGATTGAGTTGTGAAACCCTGGGGCTACACTGGCAGTGTTAGGAATGGGCTTTGGTGGCAATTTGCTATTATTTAGCCATGGAAATGATGATTTACCTACAAACCATTTTTGGAATAGAAGAAGAGTAAAGGAAACCCAGGAGAATAAGACATAGAAAGTAACCCATTTTGATCTTAGAAGATTCTTCACCTCTGAGAATAAGATCCCAGTACCCCAAATACAGCAGAGTGAAAACAAGGTACCTAGATGGCATGAGAGATCAGGGCTTTTCTGTTGCTTTTCCTGTTCCATTTTGGTTTGCTTATCCAAGTCATCCCATGATGGCTCTGAAAATGCAGAGCCCACACAAAATTGTCATTACAGAAATAAATTAGTCCAAAGGGTCGGGCCATACAAATGTAGTCTATGTCACTCTGATGCAAATAGTTACTTTTTTTAAATGATAGGAATAAGGAGGTGAAATAATACCATTGGAATTTGTAGTTAGGGAGAATGAACATTCTGTAGAAAAAGAGAAAATCTGCTATATAATGTTTTATAAACACTCTTGAAGTCTTGTCTTTTAAAAGTCTGACACCACATCCCTCCCACATGCTTCACCACACGTGCACAAACACACACAGACACGCAGACATTACTAAGGCCCATCTATTTCCTGGGGATCGCAGTCACCATACCACTCCATTGGCTGCTTTGTAAAGACGTATCTACAAGGTCAAGAGAGAAATGTTCAGCATCCTGATTGACACAACCCTGGTGTTTCTGAACCCAGGGCACACAATGGACTAATGATCTTTTGAAAACACAAATCTCATTGTGCATTTTCAATTACTTTTTTTTTTTTTTTTAACATCAAAAGCAAAATCTTCAATGTGACTGCAAGGTCTCACGTGATCCAGCTGCAGCCCCGTGGCCTCTTCTGCAGCTGCCCTCCCAGCTTCCTTCACTCCACACATACCAGCTTTTGTGCAGGTCCCCGAATAGGCCAAGCTCTTCTCAACTCATGCCCTCTGCCTAGAATGTTTTTCCTTTCTCTCTGAAGTTGCCTTTGAAAAATATTTTAAGTAATGTTATTGAGTTTTCTAGTTGTAAGTGTAATGCATGCTCTTGAATAAAATTTAGAAAATACTGACGAGTTTAAAGAAAAGGGAAGATAATAGGCTCACAATCCAGAGACTACTCAGTATTTGAGGTGTTTCTTTCTCCTCGTGAACTTATTTCTTAATACAAATTGTGATCCTCTTAGGTTTGTTTGTTTGTTTTTTAATATTTATTTATTTATTTGGCTGCATTGGGTCTTAGTTGCAGCCCGCGGGCTCTTCGTCGTGGCATTCAGCCTTCTCTCTAGTTGTGGCACACAGGCTCAGTAGTTGTGGCGTACAGTCTTAGTTGCCTTGTGGCATGTGGGACCTTAGTTCCCCGACCAGGGATCGAACCCGCATCCCTTGCACCGGAAGGCGGATTCTTAACCACTGGACCACCAGGGAAGTCCCTTGTGTCTGTTTTAATGTTTTCTAGGGGGTTAGAAGATAATTATTTTTCAGTTCTACTAATAATTACTTTTGAAATTTTTGGAAACATTCTTTAATATGTATTTCCTAAATGAGCAAAATCAGATATACAAGTACTTCTGAGCAACTCCCTCCCACATTTCTTCTATGCCCATCCTATACACTACCCTGCATCTCAACTTTTTTAATATAACCTAGTATTTTAGACCCCAAGTTTTTAAATTAACATTTTTAAAAAATATTTATTTATTTATTTATTTATTTATTTATGGCTGTGTTGGGTCTTCGTTTCTGTGCGAGGGCTTTCTCTAGTTGCGGCAAGCAGGGGCTACTCTTCATCGCGGTGCGCGGGCCTCTCACTATCACGGCCTCTCTTGTTGCAGAGAACAGGCTCCAGACGCGCAGGCTCAGTAGTTGTGGCTCACGGGCCCAGCTGCTCCGCGGCATGTGGGATCTTCCCGGACCAGGGCTCGAACCCGTGTCCCCTGCATTGGCAGGCCGATTCTCAACCACTGCGCCACCAGGGAAGCCCCTAAATTAACATTTATATTATGAAGTTTCTCTTTTAATAATATAATTATTTTTATTCATGTATGAGTTAAGTGTATAAAATTATTCAGAAATCTATATTTTCACTAATTTAACATTCGCTAGTTCCTTTATACCTCAACTTCCTCTTTCTTGAGTGCTTTATTTGGGTTCTTTCTCAGTCATCTGAACTACAATATCAAATAACATTTTAGATTATAGTACTTAAATAATACATATATTCTCAGCCTTAGATAGCTGAAAAAGTCCTTTTGTTTGCATTACAAATAAATTATCTCATTTTGTGTTTTCCATTTTAAAGCACAACTATTTTCCCTCAAATTTATACAGCCTTTGCTTTGTGTCTTAGTACTTAGTGTTATGGAGGCAATGTCCAAAATCGGCCTGAATTTCTTCCTTCATGCTTTCATTGTTAAAGCAATTTTCTCTTATCAAGATATTTCAAAAAAGTTTTATCTGAATATACCTTAATGTGTTTTAAAAATTTCATCCAAAATAAAGTGAGATATGTCAAACTGCATAATTAGGAATTATCCTAGTTCCTGGAAGTTTTATTTAGTGATGACTTTTCTTATGGTTACTACTTCAATTGTTCTACTTTCTTCCTCAGGGAAATTGAATCTTTAAATTGAATCTCCATTTTGTCTGCCAATCTATGCTCTTCTAACTCACTATTTTATATCACTTTAGTCTCTCCTCTGCTCTTTGGGAGACATTCTTAAGCTTTCTCTCTGCACCACAGATTTATTTTCCACTGTGTCAATTCTGCTCTTTACTGCATCAATATTATCACCGCATTTTAAGTTTTCTTGGTAAACTTCCTTATATAATTATATCCCTTTCCCTCTTGGCTTATTTATCATGTCTTCATTCCCACTTGTTTTCCTTTACAGACTTCTTTGTGTTTTTCACAGAAGAATTCTGTCCTCTTAAATCCTATTAGGAGGTTAATATGTGCAATTATTGGTGCCTAGCGTGCTTTATCTATAGTTGCTTAGAGCCTCCACTGCCTCTTTAACTCTCTGAATAGGCAGAGTATATACAAACTAGAATCATAGATTAGTGCTAACATTCTTTTTCCTGACTCTTCCTTCTTTCCCTTTGCATTCCATGATGCAATTAGTCACACCACTGACACCTATCCACCCCACAGGAGCCCCACCCAACAGACATACATCCACAGTTTATGCCTAGTTGTTTTCAAGGAGTTGAAATCACCAACTGGATGTACAAATGGAGCTGCTAATTTAGGAGGCATTATGCTAACAGAAATAAGCCAAACACAAAAGGACAAGTATTGTATAATTATATAAATACAAATATAAATATATGCCATAGCTTCCAGTTAGATACAAAATATTGCATATCTACAGCAGGGAGCAGACAATGGTGTGGGATGCAACATAATTCTCTATTTCTCACTGGTCCTAGTTCAAATAGGTCCATCAATTACATTTTTCAATTCATTCCATTGACCATATAATTCATGATAACTTCTCCACGAAGTTTTGGCAATAGATTTGCTGTCAGTCCTAGTTTTAAGTTTCCTTTTATTTTTTGTGTTTGGTACTTTTCTGAATTATAACAATTATACTATTGGGAAATTTGGAGATATTTCAATAGACTAGCATTTTAAAATTAGAAATATCTTTCAAGGTTTCAAAACATAACTGGGGTCACCATTCCCTGAGAAATTCAAAGCAAATGACTGAGTCCTGCGCGTGTGTACACATTTCATTTATTCTTTTTCTGTATATTATAATATCATCTTCATCACCATCATCATCATCATGTACTTTTTGTGTTTCTTCCTGCAAATTCAGAATCCCACTTTACTTAAATGTATAGTTTTATAGAGCGGCTTTTAAATGTTTCTCATGTCATTTTAAATATGTTTTAATAGTTAAATTCTGGTACCAGTTAAAAAGACTCTACTTCAAAGTCTTTGTACAGGCAATCTGTATCAGATTTTCTAAAGATAATTGAGTAAAAATATATACTGGTCTCTTTCTTCCATTCCCCTAAAAAAACATTGGTTACATGTCCAGACTATAACCAAGGAAACCACTAGTCACTTGGCAGCCTCAAATTGTAACAGCAGACTAAATATCTAGGAGGAAATAAATGTACAAAGTAGTAAGTGTACAAAGAGGAAATAAGTGCGAAAAGAGGAGATAAGTGCACACACAGAGTATTCGGGGCGGGGAAGGAAGAAAATGAGGATGGCAGAGTAGATGAAGGACCAGATTTGGAGTCTAAAGACCTGAGCTCATGTGTCCATACCTCCTAGTGATTAGGTAAACTGAAGGAGCCATTTAATCTCTCTGACCCTCACTTTTTTCATCCTTGAAATGTGTTCATTATAAGATTCATCCCTAATGGCTGTTATCACAATGAAAATATATCATAACATGCCTTATGATAAAATGTTATAAAAATAATGTCAAAGTGAAGTATGAGGACGCTACAATATGGATGAACCTTGAAAACATTATGCTAAGTGAAATAAGCCAGACACAAAAGGACAAATATTGTATGACTCCACTCATAAAATATCTAGAATAGGCAAATTTATAGAGACAGAAAGTACATTAGAGGTAGCTAGGGTCTGGAGGGAGGAGGGAATGGGGAGTTATTGCTTAATGGTTGTTGTGGCTCTGGTGTGATTTTAAAAAAAATTGGAAATAGAAAGCGATAATGGTTGCATAACACTGTGAATATAACTAGTGCCACGCATTGTTACACTTAAAAACAGTTAAAACAGCAAATTTTATGTTATATCTATTTTAACACAATAATTTTTTTAATGTCAGGTTTTATTTTGTTATTTTACATGTATTCTTTAAACCACTTATGATACAACTTTGTTTAAAAACTAATTGATAAATTTAGGGTGGTATTGTAGTAATTGTGTGAATACATGAACAAATTAAATCAATTAATTAATATAAATATCATGAACAAACATTTACGTAATGCTTATGTATGAGGACTAGTCACCATGGCTACAAGGATACTTGAGAGATAATTACTCACCCACTTAAAGGATAATCCCATCTATCATTTTAGAATGAGTTTCTAGGATATGCCTTATGATTTTCCTGTAGTAAAGAGGTACACATGATGATTTATGACATAACTACTCCATATGTGAGCATCCCTCGGATAGCTATGATGAAAATGAATGCTATAATATATATTTTCACCACGCAGGAAGCATGAATCATTAGAACATAAATAACTTTTCCCATTTCAAAACTTATTCATGATCCCAAGAGTTGCTGCTTCCACCTGAATTCCCCATCATGTCTGAGGGTTACAGCTTTCCTCTGGTTTTATCAAAACAGCTGGACCTCATAGAACCTGGGGAACAATACTCGTGACTTTCTGTATTGGCTCCTCTCCTCCACAATCCAGCATCATCTCATTTTCACTTTAGCTCTCATGAAGCAATCTCATTCCCAATGGGAGTGACTGAGATCACCCTCCCATTCCCCATAGTTAAACCTATCAACAGTTTCATGATAAATGCACTCCCTGCACCAAATACAAAATTGAGATGACTTCAGACTAAGACCTTAGAAGAAAAGAAAGTCAGAGTTAATTCCCCAAACTGTAATAATTTTTATTTGTTGAATATTTTATCTCAGATGAATCATTTTATTTGTTGTAGTCACTTTCTTCTTAGTTTGATAAGTTAATTTAAACTGCATTAGCCCAAATTGAGCTGAATTACTGGGGGTTTGGTAATTGCTTTCTTGGTTCTAAAATTATCTTACAAATGACGTCTCATATTGAATTTAATTCAGCAAGTATTTTGGAGGATCATATTATATAGAGAGCATGGAAATGCTCTATGAGATGCTGTTATAGCAAAGCTGAAGATAATATCACCTATTCCTTGACCCTAAAGATTCAGGATCTAGAGAGAGATTATAGAATTATAAATAAGTGAAATCTTAAGAAAGATAAGGTTTCCCCTGAATATATTTACTTTGCAGAATTAGAAAAATCTTAGAGAGAGAAGTGGCATTTATGATGGGTTTTGTGGCAATGTTAGAATGTTTATTATTGTACATTTAATCTATTAAACATAAAGGTCCTCAAGTGTAAAGACTATCTTAGTTATCTGTGTACCCTGGAAGCAATCAAGTTGTTAGGAAAGGATCATAAAGATATCCTGACTGGAACAAAGGCTTTAAGATCGTGCTTCTTATTTGGGAAATATGTTCCTAAGTCACAAGGATTTTTTTTTTTTAATTTTATTTATTTATTTATTTATTTATGACTGTGTTGGGTCTTCGTTTCTGTGCGAGGGCTTTCCCTAGTTGCGGCGAGCGGGGGCCACTCTTCATCGCGGTGCGCGGGCCTCTCACTTTCGCGGCCTCTCTTGTTGCGGAGCACAGGCTCCAGACGCGCAGGCTCAGTAATTGTGGCTCACGGGCCCAGCTGCTCCGCGGCATGTGGGATCTTCCCAGATCAGGGCTCGAACCTGTGTCCCCTGCATTAGCAGGCAGATTCTCAACCACTGCGCCACCAGGGAAGCCCCACAAGGATTTTTATCAGCACTTATTTACAATATTTCATATTCCCTTTACAAGATTGATCCAGGGACTGAGAAGTTGAAACATAATCAGAGTTGAACAGGACTGGATAGTACCGACTTGATCAAGTTAGAAGTCATGAGCTTGAATTCCAGCTCTGCTTGTTAGCCAGGTGAACTTGAATGAGATATTTGGTCTTTCTGAGCTTCCAACCTGTCCACTGAGATTAGAAATAACAAAATGTGGCACTCAGGGTTTGAGGATGATTAAATAAAATATTACGCCTTTCACAAAGTAGAAATTTAAAACAGGTTAGACAAAGTTGAATTAGACTCAGCAAGACATGTTTCAAAAAAATCTTCTATTTATTAATAATTATAGCACATATGAATCGAATGTTGACTGTGCATCAATATCAAAAAATACTATGTTCTGTACACGGTCTCATTAATCTTCAGACCAACAGCAGCTCTGAGAAGTAGAGATAAAGAAACAGAGACTTCATGGTATTTACTTGCCTAAGCCTGGAAGTGGAATAGACAGCCTTTGAGCCCTTACTGTCTGCCTCCAGAATTTTTGCAATTAGTCATAATGCAAACTATTTCCCAGTGAAATGAACAATTGCAAACTTCTGAATCTAGTAAGAATACAACTTTTTAATTTGTCTCCTGTTAGGGAAGATGTTTTTCCTCCTTGCCCCCTGAAGGGTACTTGTCTTCCCCTTTACAAGAAGTTCTCGCTTTCTTTGAAAAACCTTTAGCTCTGGCTTCCCCCTCTGTCACTGTCTCTTCCATAAGGGAGGAAGATCATCTGGTTAGTGAGGTTGAGGGGTAAGGGTGTAGGCCAGGCTTGTTGATAATGCAGCCCTATCTCCTCCATAGGGTCCCCTACCCAGCATGTTCTGACTCTGCCTGGCAGGCTCGTTGCTGCTCTGTGACGAGGTGAGTAAGGTCCATTCAAGGACAAAGAGTAGGAAACCAGGTGTTAGCCTTGGTTCCAAGCTATCTGAAATCATTCTAATACCTTGATGCCTATCAAATTCCATGTGTATTTATCAGTTGGTTCAACATCTGGAGGAGACAGAGGTATGATTAGCCATTAATTTCAAGTTCCAACACATGTGAAATTTGGCCAGTTATTTGGGCATTTTAAACTCCACTTGGAGAATGGACCATAATGGATGAATGAACTTTTTGTATCCAGAATCCATTTTTTGCTCTTTCTCAAAGTATATCTTATGAAACATAGATACGGATAAAATATGGTCTGAGTATAATTAAATTGTCACTGAAGAAAAAATCAAGAGGATGTGAGTTTACTACCTCACAAGGCGGGGAGGGTTTAAGATGAAGAGAGTCACTGGAGCCAGTCAGATCCTAGTTCTACATTATCAGATACCTAATCATCTAATCTTTAAGTCACTTAATACCACTAAGCCTCAGCTTCACGTCTATAAAATTAAATAACAATACTTCATTACAGGATTGATCTGAGAATCAAATTTATTAAAGAACAAACAACTTACCACCATGTTTAATATACCATGAGCACTCAGTGGTATCTAACGCTATTATTATTACATTATCATCATAATTTATTCAATTAACCAGTTACTGATTTTCCATAGATAATAGAATAAAAGAAAGTAACCTAAAATTTGGTAAGAAAGAACCCAATTAAAAAGAATGAGCTTTTAAGCTGTAAAATGTGTTAGGCATTTTAATAGACATGTTTTTGAATTGTTATTCATCAAGCTCATTTAAAATAGGATCAGTAAACCACCAGTATTTTTGGATTATTTAAGCAAGGGTAGTAGTACTTGCCCATAATATCTTCAATTAGTAAAAGCATGTCATGACTTTATACGATGCTGATCATAGGGCAAACTGACTTTTTTTGTTTTGCTTTGTCATAATTGATAAAGTAAAAGATGCCATTTCTAGAACAAAATTTATGTTATACTCATATTCCAATGAACTTTTTTCTTTCCTCCTGAAACATTTTTGATTATGAATACTGGTTATAACCTTTCTCCACACCCAATAACCACTATTATTACTGCCCTCTCAACTGTGGCCAGTTTCAGATTTAGAAGTTAAGTGACTGTCACTACCTTGGCTCCTAATTACTGAAGACACTCTAAAATTGAGACTTGGTTGCTAAGAAATATAGCTTTGAGGGAACATTTCTGGTATCTTTTATGTTTATGTTGAGCCTTAGATTAATGCAAAGCACGATATATTTCCAGTTGGTGACTAAAAAGCCAACTGCAAAAGAAAAGTAATCAGAAACTATTCTTGTGTTCAGATAATACAAGGTGAACCTGTGTTTCCCGTTATTCTGTGTTAGTAGTTGTTTGAAGTTGCACAGTGAATTGCATAATTGAGAAATTCAGAATCAGGCGTTTTAAATAATAATATGTAGCAGTTGTCAAGGTAACTTGGGAAGGGTATTGGGGAATTTTTTTTAAGTAAAAGGAAATGGGAACATTCTTATTTATTGATCACGTTTGTGCTTTATGCTTTGCACTGACCCCACAGAATGCAAAACGTGGTACATTTCCAGCCGGTGACTACAGTAAAATCTTTTCTCAGACTTCAAAGGGAGCAATCTGAAAATGTTCTGGTATTCTTTAATACTCTATAATATGAGCATATTCTATTAGTATGTGTGTCTAATTAGCTGAATTAGAAGTGAGGCAGGTAAAGGATATTCCTGGAAGGTAATACTGTAGGGCTACAAAACTGAGTAAGATGATGATTGAACAGACCCATGAAGCATCATACAATCTGAATTTTTATCAAACTCAAACCTTGGGCAAAATTTCAAACTATTTGCAGAGATGCTACTGGGTACTCATATGTCTATGTTGCTTTACATTTTTAAAGAAAACATGCACAGCACTTTCTATGTGCCAGGCCTCATTCTATGTTCTGTACCCACTTAACTCATTTGATCCTCAGAACAACCCTGTGGACCAGGTCCTATAATTATCCTCACTTTTCAGATGGGGAAACTGAGTGATGAATAGATTAAATAACTCATTCATGATGCCAGATAGGAAGTGCCAGAACTACAATTTAAACCAAGCAAGTTTGCTTTCAAAGTCTATACTCTTGACCATGCAGTTTCTCTTCTTGTGGGAAGGTCTGGAGTCCTTTATTTTCTAAGCACAAGTCTAATGAAAGTAGAAATGTATTCTAGTCTCCAATCTGTGCCTTCCCTTTGTGGGTTTTGATGGCAGAATGTATGTGTTCCCCACTGGGAGAGCCGTGGAAGAAGAGTGTTCTTGCCTCCCTGGTTTCAGAATGTGTTTAGTTTCACCCTTTGGAGTTAGAAGAGAAGAACTGAGCTGATTGGGTCTTTAGGGACATTGCTTGTTTCACCAGCTTTAGCAGAGGTGACTTCTGCACCTCCAAAAGCACGTCAGACCCATGGGCAGCCTCAGTTTGGGTGTTTTAAAGCACCACCGCTGACTGAGGGAAAGTCATGTTTGCTACCTATGTGTCTCGCCGTAAAACAAGATATTCTGGGGCCAATGACAAATGCTTTTGTATAGCATAATAATGCAATTTGGCTGGTCTTATTCAAAGGAATTTGCACAATGGAATTGATTGAACACATCAGAGTGAAAATAAAACAGTTCATAAGAAAGAACAAACAAAACAGAACAAATGAAATGCAAATGAATTTAAGACAACTGTGTTTATGAGTTTTACTCCTCATATCTCTTAAAATAATTGCCAAAGTCCTAGGTTTAAAACTGATATTATATGATTTTGGTGGATAAACCCTAAGCATGCTACCTAGAGGTACGGAAAAACTTAACAGAAATTATTCTAAATATAAAGACCTTATCCACTCATATTAGTGAATTTAAATTAAAATATCTGTAGTGTGATCATATATTTAACTCTTTCATCTTTCCAGTCTAGGGTTGAAATATTTAAGCACAGACAGAAAAATATAAATTCTCCGTGTACAGAGAACAAGAACAAAGAACAAAGTAGCCTTCAAGGTTTTAACAAAAGCACATATATGGCAGATAATCATAAAATTGAGGTCATGAAATTCTTCACTGGATGTCCTAGAATCAAGGTTTTAGGGTTCTGGGAGAGTCCTCTGGGCTGACTTAAGGATTTTTGCCTGATTTCCTTGAGATTCTATTTAAGGTGGAATTTGAGACTGAGAGGCAGAGAAGCTGCCTGGATCTCGAGCTTTTGAAAGAATAGCTGAGGCTGAAACGAGGCAACTAGAACCAAAGGGTGGCTTCTAATGCAGATCTGCTTGGCTTTCATCCTCAAATATTAATCTAAATAGTCCACCCTCAAATAGACAGAGATTCATTCGGATGGGATCTCACAGCCTCTTAAGATTGGGACCAAATCAGAATGTGTGTGTGTGTGTGAGAGAGAGAGAGAGAGAGAGGGAGAGGGAGAGAGAGAGAGAGAGAGAGAGAGAGGGAGAGAACACAGAAAAAAGAATTATCATTTCTTCCCAAGAAAGTAAGTCTTAGGACCTAGTATTCAGGACTGCATGATGACAGTTATTTCTGGGACTTACTGAGAGCATTTGACTACATTTCCAACGCCACCACTTCATGTGACAAGTGTCAGGCATAGGCCATTCAGTGATCCCTCCCTAGTCAGGAACTTGCACATGCCCACCGGGTGAGGGCCTGAGGATTGTTATGAAGAAGAAAATCACTGAGGTTAAACTCCCTAACCAAGCCTCACCACAATCTTCCTCACCAGCCCTCACCACCCCTCACCATCTGGACTCTGGCCCCAGAGCAGTGTAGTATGTGATGGCAGAAGGGTTTTCCCCCAACGCAGGGCTCGGTGGAGCGACTGCAGGCAGGGAGTGGCTGCTGTCTTCCCAAGAAACCTCTCCAATCTGGAGTGAATTTCAGTCATTTACCAAACACGCTCCACATAAATTATTCCAAACCATGTTTACTTACTTGGGCCTAAAATCCTGTAGATGGACAAAGCACACATGGCCACAGAAAGAAAAAAAATCCTGATTGGAGCCCAGCCTGGTGAACACAACTTTTCCTTCTCCAAGAAGTTAAGTCCGGGTTTTAACCCTCTGGCATCAGATGTGGCCACACAGCAGAATATATTAAATTAAGAGACTTCTTTTTTCTTTTTGGTCAAAGACATGTAAATACATGATCAGGAGAAGTAAAGCTAATATAAAAAAGAGATTCACAGATGAGTTTATCAAGAACAGAAGGAAATTTCTATAGTTCTTAAAAATTATGTCCCCAGCTCATTCTCCTATAAGTTTATACTCAAATGACCAGTGATAGCAACTTTTTCTCCCAACCTGACTATTACTCAATTTTAGGGATTTCCTGGGTGTTTTATTGCAAACACCTTCTTAGGGAATTGGTAATAGAAAAGCTTCTCTCTCAGGTAATAAGATGCATTTCTACTCAATTCTTCAGCTCATTCAACTTGAGGTTTCTAGGGCCATATTACTAACTCACAAGACTGTTGTGAGACTTAATTAAGCAGCACTTGCAAGATCCTTCAAGATGTTCACATAAAAGTTGCTAAGAAAGAATCAAATCTGGCATCATAACAGAGGGGCCTCCAAAGGAGACCTCCTTCTATTAATATTCCTTTCTTAATTCTAACCAAAACTCAGTGGTTGGCCAATGCCAAGACACTGTTTGAAAATACCTGGACGATGGAATTCTGATGTTTGCAATCAGATTTCTCTCTGGCTTGCTCTTAGTAGTGTATTCCTATTAGGCCATAACTCACACAGTACCCCAGGACTATAGCATTTTCTTTATAGCTTTTTTCGTTTGGGGGAACGTTTTTTTTCAAAGCAAACAAACCACCCAAGAACCTCACGGCAGTCCAGTAGGTAAGAAAATATCTATTGTCCTGTGGTGCTCTAACAGGGACACCAGCCAGCTCATTTTCAGTTTTGACTGCTCTTCCTATTTTCCAGATCATCAATGTCAGAGATGAGTTTCTCTTGTCCTTCATTTGAAAGTTGTCTGCAACCACAACCTCTGAAATCCTTCTTGGGAGCCTTCAGGTCTGTTCGGATTATTTACCTTGTTGCACCATTTCCAATCATTTTGGCTCTGTTATCCAGCCCAGCATTATTTCTAAGGTCCATCAATTTCTGGCCCTGAGTCATTGAAGCTCTTATTTCCCATCACAGAATTCTAAGAATGTGCTCAGCATGAGGGTGCATCGTGCAAGCTAAGGCTGCAACCATCAGTAATTTTACCAAGTTAAATTTCCTAGGGCAGGTGTCAGCAGTCTTATTTCCCAGACCCCACCACACAAGAAGCATTGCCCCCGCAACCATGAGTGGAGGATTTGATGGCAGAAGGGTTTTTATTCTGCTTGCTATGCATTGTAGGGCAACAGGCAGAAGTCCTGTGTGCTTGCCCAACAAGGCACCACCACACTGAGATGAGTTTTCAAACTTTTTTTCCCTTCTGCTCTTGTCATACAGAAAAGGAAAGTAGCATGTAGGTCAGCACCAAATACATAATAAGCATTCAACTGATGTTTGTGATGATGAATCATTCAGTCAACAAATCTTGTTGAGTCCCTACTATGTGCCAGATACTTTTCTCAGAACAGGAGATACTGTGGTAAGAAAAACAGATAAAGCCCTGCCCTTGTGGAATGTAGTCTTGTGTGGGGAAAAGATGCAAAAGTATCCTCAAAGCTCAAAGCACAACTGGCCGGTTTCAGCAAATCAGACCAAAGACACTGTAACTTCTCAATAGTAAAATTTTTGGCATTTCAGCCCTTGTTCCCCAGACAATAGCTGTAATTCTCTCTGACTTTAGTTTTAGTCTCACTGTTCTAATACAGAAGCATCCAGAAATGCTTCTGTTTAAACCCTGCCCAAGGACCGTTTAAGATAGAAGCTCTTACAGCCTTTGGATTTGAAATTAATATAAAGCGTGTCGTGGCCCCATCACTTGAAGGACTAAGAGAGCCTAGAATTTGGCTCGGAGAATGGCCTGGTCATTTATCGCGTCCTTCCTCAGGGCCTGTGCTCCTTCACTGCATATTCACTCCTCTGTCACTGAGGCCGTTCAGCAGGTGACTGCCTTGACACATCCATACTGAATGATTACTCTGGTTCCTAAAACACTTCCTCAGCTGTTTGGCTGAAGTTAAGATTGATTGTACTACCCGTACTACCTTTATCTATTAAGTCAGTTACTCTATTTAAAAGAAAAGAATAAATAGGTGTGTCTGGGAGGATTTGTTTTTAAAGACTTTAGTAAATGATCTCAGAGTCCCCATTTTTCTTCTTCCTACAACTTTGCAAGCAAATTACCGCTGGTGTGATGCCTCATTGTATGTCTCCTAGATACACATGTGGTTTGATAGCCCCTACTTGACCAGCAGCCCCCCAGCACGTTATAGTGCTCAGACAATCCTCACCTTCCAGCATCTTCTTGTAGGTCCATGGCATTCAGCTGTAGGGAAAACTTTATCTTTGATTCTTTTTTTTTTTTATAATTTCCAGGGGCTGATGTGTTTAGCTGAGACTGCATTTTTTCATAAGAAGTAGGGCTTCTCAATACTATGGAAAGCCACACTGGCATATTTTGGGATTAATTTCCTAGTAACAATGGATTTAATACAAAACATACTTCTATTGTAGCAAAGAAAAAAGCCTAAGGGAGCAATATGCATTTTTCAGATTCTGCCAAACGAGGCAATGTTTGTTTATGCTTTAGAGAAAATAAATTAATGTTTTGTTTACATTTGCATACATCTTTCTAAAACACATGCATACACAAAACACAGTTGCTGCTGTGTTATTATTAATATTTTTGTTATGGGGCCTCTTCCTGTCAGACCATATGGCTTCCTCCACATGGCTTTACCTTTCTACCCTAAGAATGAATCTTATAGCCCTTCCTAACTTGCCATGACCTGTGTGACCTAGGTAACGACACTAGAAAGCACTGACGTCCACTCTGGACTGACACTGCCACCACAGTTCATGGAGATTATATATATATGTACATCTCCCATAAGATTTATGTGAAAACGTCATCCAATGAAAGAAAATTGATAAATTCTTTCTAAAGAGTTACTCAAACTGAACAAGTGACTATTTTCAAGGCTTGGAAAATCTAAATTAACAGAAAAACTTATCATTCCTTTAAAGAATTTGACCTAAAATGTCTACTCAGCCTTAGGTTTTATTCAAAAGGATTTTTTTTTCTATATATATATCAAAAAGTCCTCTTTCTGATACTTCTTTGCCTTAACATAGCCCTAATGTAAGAGAGCACGTTTTTTGCCCCTGTTACTTTCTTAATGTATTTCCCCCTGCACAATTCAAATTTGGTCACAAGTGTGTGAACCAAATACACGAATTGGTTATTATTTATACTTTTAAAATCCATTTAACATTTTTCTTCCTTTTCCCTTTTCCCTGTGCTTCTTTTTCTCTTCCTATTTTTTTTGCTCCCTTGTTTTTTAACATATGTGTACATATATTTGCACATATATATAGAAATACTTATAGGCTTAAGTGTGCATGTGATTTATATAGATGTATGTTTGTTTGTACATATAAAAATTAATTTATTTCTAGCCCTATCCACTAAGAGATCCACAAAGTAACAATACCCCAGTAGCACTGATCACGCTAAACACCCAGATCTTGGTTTCTAAATACCCTTCTCCACAAAAAGGAATCTGGGTCGTTTGGAGAAATGAATGATTTCAGAACTAGGGCAGGAAAAGTGCAAAATAAACTTGAAACAACTTGTGACCAAAAGGTGAAGAAATGCTCAAACAATGATGGAAAGGTGTCAAAAGAACACAGGAAGGGACTACTGTTGGACATATTACGAAGAGTTTGAGCATCAAAATAAGTAATGATAATAATGAAATACACCAGTTAAATGAAGTTGGAACCTATGTTCACACTGATATAAATACAAGTGGGAGAAGCAAGAGTTCTTCCTTAAAATAAAACACTAACTAATAAATGTAGAAGAAACGGTGGAAGTAGAAAATTACCATTAGGCAACTATCACAGTTCAGGCAAGGGGTGGAGATTGTTGAAGCCAGAATATTGTGTACTCTCAGAATATTTTCCTGCAAAACACTAGGCAATTACAAAGGAAAATGTTGACATTATGATGGGGAAATCTGCCAGACAACAATATGGCCAAATGATCAAGTTTCACGTCACCAGAGGTGTGATGTATTGATATTATGCGCCCCGATATGATGTGCTGAAAAAAACACGGCATCTTTCCTATAGTATTTCTGCCAAGAGAGCATAATCTGGTCTGGTCATGAAGAAACAGCTTAAGAATTGGTCAAGGACATAAAAGGGAAAGACCATAGAACTGTTTCAGTTTGGAGGAGAGCAAAGGGGTGTGACAACTAAATGCCATGAGTGTTCCTGGATGGGATCCTAGACCTGAAAGGCAGAACTTCATTGGAACAATTGCCAAAATTTGAATTGGGTCTGTTGACTGAATGATTGTATCATTGCAGTGTTGGTTTCCTGGTTTAGAGGTTTGCATGATGCTTATGTAGGTGAGTGTCCTTGATTTGGGGAAATGCACACTGGAGTTTCTGGAATAGTTAGGGCTTTGTTCGTGTGTGTGTGTGTGTTTTGTTTTGTTTTGTTTTTGCCACACCACACAGCTTGTGGGATTTTAGTTCTCCAACTAGAGATCGAACATGGGCCCTTGGCAATGAAAGCACGGAGTCTTAACTACTGGACCGCCATGGAATTCCCACGGCTTTGTGTTTTCAATTTGCTCTCAAATGATTCAGAATACCGATGTTAATGGGGATACCAACAGGCCTGTGTGTGTGTACGCGTGTGTGCATGCGTGTGAGTGCAGGGGGAAGAAAGGGATAGAGACAGAAGGAGACAGAGAGAGATAGAAAGAGAGAGAGAGAAAGGTGATAGAGCAAATGCTTTAAATAACAGTTGGGGAATCTGGGTAAAAGGGATATGGAGAGTTTTGTACTTTTAATGTAACTCCTTTATAAATTTGAAATTACTTAAAATAAATTGTTTATTTTCTTATCTCAGACAATTTTTCAGTTTTATTTACATCCTCTTCTCCTGGCTGTGGTGAAAAATGGGAACAATAGTTGAGGACTCTAACAGATGCTCTCATAAACTGAATATGTATTTGTAATCCACATTTAATGTAGAAACACCCGAGGAAACATGTGAGGAAACATCTTGACCTCTCCTATCTTTCTCTAGGGTTCCAAAGAAAAAAGGAAAAGGTTATTTTGCATGTACAGAAATTTCCCCTTTCTACTCATTGGTGTATTTGCGTCGTGTCACTCTGTTCCTGCAGAGAGGGACAGTGGAGTCTATCACATTCTGATTTATCACATCTAGCACCCACTGTGCACTTAATAAATTATTACTATGTGGTTAGTTATGTCTTTTCAGCATTCTCCTGCAGAGTAAGGTGAGAATACACAGACTCTGAGTCAGACAGACAAGATTTCAAATTCTTGCTCTCACCTGTTTCTAGCTGCTTCTTTAATTGCCTGAGTCTCAGTTCCTTGGTAGGGTTGTTGAAAGGATTAAATATATTTAATATATGATTTGGGCCCAGGGCAGTGACTGGGCTATAATGGATTCAATGGGTAATAGTGATTCTTACTGCTTTTTAACATGTTATTACCTTTGCCCAAAGATGATAGACACAATGAACCGAAACAAGTTGAAAATTGTGTAGTATAGAGCCCCTGAATATCAAGCAGTGGGCTTTGGGGAAGAAAGGAGAGAGAGAATCTGTGAGCCAACAACAAACTATTCCATGCAACTTGGTTGTCACTGTCATTATCATTACCATCACCGTGAAGAGCACCATTACCTTATCACTAACATTCATGCCACACTTGCTCTGTACCTATAGTATCTCATTTAATTCTCACCACAACACTCTGAGATGGTGTCCATTACTCTCCCTCTTTTATAGAGAGGTTAAGTAACTTGTTCAAAGTCATCTAGATAGTAGGTACCAGAGCTGGGATTCAAACCTAGAGAGCCCTACTCCAAAGTTGGCCATTCCAGTACACTACACCCCTGAAGGAGTTCCTCCTGGGGTGTCTTCCTAGATCCAAAAAGAAATTAGACAGTCACATCTGAGTCTTGAATCTCATGTTAACTTTCTGGCTTTAAGATTCTTGAGGTCCACTGGAAAATGTTTAAACCCAGAGATCAGCAATGGCCTTCCACTGGATAATAGAACTTAATAACCTAACCAGAAGCCCGAGAGATGCCTGTTGTATGTCAGGGGTGCAGTCTAAACAATGTGCAGCTGGCCATTACATTTGGCCCTGATGGCTCTAACCTTAATATTTGAAAGTAGATTCCAACCTGACAAAGGAAGAAGTTTTATCTTCTTTGTTCATACAGGGATACCTCCTTTACTAAGCATAGTGCCAGGCACAAACAAAGTAGGAGCTAAATAGTTGATAAATAAGTGAGTGAACTCCTTTGCACCATTTAGTGACACTCAGCAAGTACTTGTGTCACCACTGCTATAAACCTTGAACGCATTCCCCTACCTCTTTGCCTCAGTTTCCTCATCTGTATAAACTAGAGATAATAGTTGTATATGCCTCATAGGACCATTTGAGGATTAAATAAATGAGTAGTGCTTAGAAAACAGTGCCTGGCACACAGTGTTGGTTATGATTATTTTTATTTTTATTATTTACCGTAAGTTCCTGAAGGCCCGCAAAGGCTACTCAATATAGTCCTCAACAAGTGCCTAATTTACTTCTAGACAGTAATTTCCATCACACCGACTTACAAAGTATTTAGACCTATTTGAACACGTACATCATCATCTCTCCATTACCAAGCATTGATGTCACACCTACTGGACAAGACCAGTATTAATAGAGCGACTTTTGCATTCCCCACTCATCTTAGAAAGCTTTTAATCCACTGGCACGTTTCACAAGTAGTTATAAGCAGCTCCATTAGTGATACCAATCCCCTTTCACCTTTGCATGCATACGGTTCCTTAACTTCCCATATTTCAAGCCTTGGCTGATAGCTTTTTGCCAATTACTTTTTTCATTTCCTGAAAGGTCTTCATTAATTTCTAATTGTAGACTTTCTTATCTGCATTTTTCTTGTTTAAATAAAATTAGAAATATAAATGTTCAGGAATTTTGCCATTTTATATTCATCATATTGCTGTGGCCTTTGTTGTTTAACTTTCAGAATGTATTTTTTCCTCCTTAATAACACTTGATCATATTCACTAAAATTAACTCATTCAGTCCTTGCATCTTTCCGCCACTTATTTTAAATATGTACCCCGTTTTTAATCCACCTCTACTTTTTTTTTTTTTTTTTTTTAATTTTTATTTATTTATTTATTTATTTTTTATTTATGGCTGTGTTGGGTCTTCGTTTCTGTGCGAGGGCTTTCTCTAGTTGCGGCGAGTGGGGGCCACTCTTCATCGCGGTGCGCGGGCCTCTCACCATCGCGGCCTCTCTTGTTGCGGAGCACAGGCTTCAGACGCGCAGGCTCAGTAATTGTGGCTCATGGGCCCAGCTGCTCCGCGGCATGTGGGATCTTCCCAGACCAGGGCTCGAACCCGTGTCCCCTGCATTAGCAGGCAGATTCTCAACCACTGTGCCACCAGGGAAGCCCCCCACCTCTACTTTTTATCCTACTCAGATCATTTTTTAAGCTAAAGATAATTTGAGTTCTTCATCTAACACATTTTGCCACTTCCTTCACTGATTTCAAGAGGAGTTACAACTATTGTCTTTAATAACAGTACATATCTCCTTCTAATACTTAAGAGATTAAGTTTTTTCTCTTGTTGCATGACTCATATTACTTAATCTAAAATCTCCATTTTAAAAATGCCTGTTGCAACAAATCAACTATGATGAACATATGTTAAGAAAAGTTTTTAAAAGATATACACAATAAAAGGGATGATAGAACAATTATCTCCACAAGTTAGTACAAACAAAATGGTATATGCCTCACAGGGCTCTTATGAAGATTAATTTATGCATTAACACTTACCTGCCCCCCCAAAATAAATATGGGTCTATACATATTCCCCAAAACACATTGTTCCTGACATACTCAATCATTCAATCATTACCTATATCTTAACCTTATTTCTTTGGATTCTTACAAGTTGTCTAGGTACTGTTTAAAACGTCTAAAACACCATAGTGAGATCATAATCTCCCAATTCCTATGTCAGCTCTCCACAGAACTTCAGTTACACGAATTTTTCATGCATTGGGTTCTACTGGCAGTTTAATTATATCTTGTATGAGTATATGAGCTTCTGAGATTGCAAACTCCCTTTTTTTTCAGGTACTTGGAAAGTGCATAGGTCCTAGGCATTATAGATATTGTGTCCAATAATCATAATGGCCCATTAGCTCTGTGTTGGGAAAATTAGAATCTTAATAAATGTACTGTTGGTGTGTTAATTTTAACAGAAACAATCCCCAACACTCATAGTAAAGAATAATATTTTAATTATACATTAAATATAGGGTGGTAATAGACAGATATCTGATAGAAAGGTGTTTCCATTCTTTTTATATTCATGTTATGGGTCATTCATGTAATTTTACTTTTGATTTTGTTTTTCCATTATATTCTGAGGTTTTGCAATGCATCTCACTCAACATAGATTTGGAATCTATTGCAGAAATCTGTTTTTACACATTGATTCTGGCTCCTATGTCCTCTAAGTAGACTTTCTGGAAAGAAAGAAAGAAAGAAAAGAAAGAAAGAAAGAAAGAAAGAAAGAAAGAAAGAAAGAAAGAAAGAAAGAAAGAAAGAAAGAAAGAGGGAAAAAAAGAAAGAAAGAAAGGAAGGAAGAAAGAAAAAAGTAAGTATAAGTAAGGAAGGAAGAAGGGAGGGAGGGAGGGAGGAAGGAAGGAAGGAAGGAGGAAGGAAGGAAGGAAGAAAGAAAGAAAGAAAGGAAGAAAGGAAGGAAGGAAGAAGGAAGGGAGGGAGGGAGGGAGGAAGGAAGAAGGGAGGGAGGGAGGGAGGGAAGGGAAGGGAAGGGAGAGAAGAGAAGGAAAGAAGAAGAGAACAAGCTGGCTACCATTTACTAAGCATGTAAAGGTGTACTACATCCCAGCAATTTTGTTAATCACTTTGCCTGCATCATTGAGTTTAATCTACACTAGTAACTTATGAGACTTAGAGCAGTTATGTAAATTGCCCAGAGTCACACAACTATTAGGCGGCAAATCTAGAATTCAAATCCATGTCTATTGACTTCAAATCAGGTACATAATCATTTCACTCTTCAATCTTTCCTGCAATAGGAGACCAACTTAATCTTTCTATTTTGTTATGTTATTTTCCTATAAGAGGAATTATGATCATCTCCCATTACCTACCAAGAAAAGACCATAATGAAGGGAGAGATAGCAGATGAAGCTGGAAATATAGGCAGAGGCCAATTCATGGAGGACACCCATGTCATGCTAAGGAGTTTGGACTTCATCCTGTAGACAACAGAGAGTCATGAAAAGATTCTAAGCAGGGGTGACATCATGAAATTCGAGTTATAGAACCATCTTCCTGGTAGGAAGCCCTATAAAGGGTTGATTATGATGGTACAATCTAGAAACAAGGCTTCTGCTCTTATCTAAGTAAGAAGGTGATAACCCTTTCACGAAGGCAGATTCAGCGATAATGGAGGAAGAGGGTCAAATTATTGGCTGTATTAGGAGTGAATTCAGTAGAACTTAGTGACTCGTTAGATTTGGAGAGTGAGGGAAAATGAGGAGTCATGAAGGACTCACAGATTCCCGACTTGGGTGTCCAGGTAGAGATGACAATGCCAGCAGCGGAAATAGAGAAAAGAACAGAGAAGTACACTCCCTATAGAGAAAACAGTCTCTTCTGCCCTCTCACCTTTGCTCACTCACTTCCTTTTGCAATTAATTCCCCAGACATATCTCCTCTTCCTGGAATCCTACCAACTGTTCAAGGCCCAGTACAAATGCTACCTTCCCCAAAAGGACTTGCCTTGACTACATAAGAAAGAGGCGGTACTTCCCTCCTCCGAACATCTAGTCAATTTAGGTACAGTTCATTTGGTGAGCACCACGTTCTGCCTTGTCTGAGATTTGTCTGTGAATCTTCTGATAGTTTACAAAATCTCTTAGGACTGAAACTACATCTATTCTTTCCTTAGTTGTACCCTCAGTTGATATATTTGACACATAAATAAATCCCAATGATTTTAAATATGAGAAATAAAGCCTGGTGTTAGACAGTTTTTGAAGAACGTAACATCTACCACAAAATTGGAAGCACTTTGAAAGCAGGCAGTGTGTTGTACAGCTTTTATATACTGTTGTCTCAAAGCCACAACTCAACTTAGTGCTCATCTCAAAGCTAAGCACCAAGTATGAGCCCCATTAATACGTGTAAAAACCCTTTGATGTGGATGGCACCTCTTCATCTCTTTTTTCTTTCTCCAATCCCTATATGGTGTTTATCTTTTAAGGATGGCATCTCAGCAACGAGCATGATCTCAGCAGATTTTGTTTATCTAAATGTAGTCATAACCTCCTTCACCCAGATGCACAGTTATCTTCTTGCCAGCCTCCTATAGTCCTTGCATTTGTACAAAGACATTTTAGTACTTTCATTTTTTCCATCTTTCATCATATGCTACAGAAATTTTATCTTCTGCCTAATTTTTTTGAAAAGCTGCTAGCCTGCCGGTTTTGGCAGAGCAAACTAGGAAATAGAGCCTGGCAACAAAAAGGCACTAAGCAGCAGACAAACCTAGGGTGTGCAAAGTAGTGATGCCCTTCAACCTGCTGTATTGGGTGTGAAATTAGATCCTATCAATGTCACACTCACCCCCGGAGCAAATGTCCCCTTGTGACAACTACATTCTGTGCTTCAAGCCAAATAATGGAATAAAATTTCCAACAATTATGTGTTGGGAGCAGAATCTCTCCAAAAGTATCAGCATATTATTGATTGGCCTTTAGCTACTTCCAAAGTGTCTCCAGTAACAAGTCCACCACCAGCTTAAAAAGCAGATGCTTTAGGATAATTGGGAGTAAAACAAGCATTCACTAGGGTGGGAGCAGAAGCCTTCAAGGATATAGCATAACACAGTGTAAAATGGGAATGCTGCTTCTGAAAACTGGCAGGAACCACTCAGATTATAATAATGGGGAATATAAGTGACCATGTCTTTCTTTTTTCCTTCTTTCCTCCCTCCCTTCCTCCCTTCCTTCTTTCCTTTCTTCCTTCCTTTCCTCCTCCTCAGACTCACTCATGTATTCCACAATTTTTTACTGAATACTCATCATCTCCATGCCAGAAACTGTGTTTGGAATTGAAAATTCGGTGGTGACCAAGTCAGAAAATGATGAAGGAGAAGGGAAAGGGGACTGCTGTACAGATCACAAAGCCAACAGAATCAGGGAAAACCTCAAAAACCTGTGCTATCCTCAGCTAGGCTCTGCACATTAGCCATGGCACCTACTTACACAAATTCCTTGGACCTACATCCTTTTATATATGTACAAAAGAGTAATTAGAGACAGGGTAACACCATTTCAGGAAAATTAGCAAAAGACCTACAAGCAATAAGCGCCCCTATGCCTGTGTCTTTTACCTGAAATCCTGATTTGGGGTTGGGAAGGACTGGTATTTAGAATATTTAAGAAGCTGAGATTCCTGCCAAGAGTTTTAATAGGCGCAGATTTCTCTTACAGCAAGCACTTTAAAGTGAGACGAATTGAACTTAGAGCGAGCTTCAGTTACAGTGGTTCAGTAAAGTAGAAGGGATGAGAAGAGAATGACCTATTCTGCTTGGAAAGAAGGAGATGTGGATATTCAGTGTGCATGTGGGGTGTGTGTGTGTGTGTGTGTACACAGATATCAGCTAGAGAGTCTTGAAATCATCCTAAGATCACATTTATTGGAAAAATGGTTCCATTTATCAAAAGGAAAAAAGTTTTGGAAATGTTCTTTCAAAAAAGTATAGCAGATATCTTTATTATGAGACTTTCGGAATCTTTAAAAGCCAATGTCATTATGAACTTCTCACAGAGAGGCATAAAGATGTCGTGCATTCCACTCTCAACAGACTATACTTTGAAAATTGATAAAAAGCATCCTCTACATTTTAAAACTGCAGTTCAGGGAGGTTAATTAACTCATCCAAAGCCACCGGTCGGCTCTTTTGATCCTGTTCTATTGCTCTTTCCACTACCACACAATAGTCACCAAACTGCTAAATGGCCCTCTAATTTTGATGATACCACCTTCTGTTTTCATCTCTATGCTTTATCAAAAAGACAATCTAATGTTCCCATATTTGCTTATTTGGGGATGGCCCCAGCTATAAAAGAAAAGAGGAGATACCTTACATATTCTCAGAAGTAGGATGTTACACTCTGGGACTCAAGTCTCAAATGCAACTTCCCCTGAAGAAAAATGTTAATATAAAACTCCCACATCAGGCCAACCCAGAGAAGGCCCTCAGTGTCCTTTTAGAGCCTTGCTTTGGAAAAATTATTAGTATAAGGTGTGTGTGCGTGTTATGTGCATGTGTGTGTGGTGTTGGCTTTTCTACTGGCACGTCTTTATTCCACCCCCTAATGTCTGATATCATTTCCAAGAGCTATAGATTGATTCCATTTATCCATTCAACCATTCATTCATTTACTAATACAACCAACCAACATTCATTGAGCCCTGACTCTCAATGCATAGGGCTTGACCCCAGCCTGCAGCCCCACCATGTTCCTACCATGAGGATGTGTGTTTATGTGGTGAGAACTCTGATTGAGAAATTTCTCCCTAGAACTCCAGATTCTGTTTCCACCCACACTTGCTCTGAGCTAACTGCTCAGAGTACGTTTGCTGAGATCCACTCAATATGTCACCATTTAGCAAAACAGGGATGCTCTCTGTAAAGTTACCTCACTGGTTTTCCAGAGGCAAACAAAGAGTGCCTCCCCTCACAGGGGTGGAGGGAAATTTACTACAAACTGCAGAAATGAAGGAGGACAATCAGCACCTTAGTACATGTAGCTGAGCAATGAAAATATGATAAAGTGCAGAAAATCTAATCAAAGAATCCATGCTGGTAAAGACTTTGGAAATCGGTTCTTCAGACTGGTTCCTTTGTGAAATCTAGGCCAGCGAAAACTAGATTGACTGGAAGAACACATCTCCAACCCTCCCCTGACCACCCTACTTCATGATGTTGTCCTGTCCCCCATCCCATTACTCCATCACACCACCTGTTTCCTTTACTTCATACTATTCATCACTCTCAGAAGCCATCTTTTTTTCTTTTTCTATTTTTTTTCTTTTTTGTCTCGTACTTTCCAGAATTTACGTTGTTTGAGTGTGGAGATTTTTTTCACTTGTTTCTTGTTTTATCCCCAGCGTTTAGAACTTTATTGACACATATCAACCAACCAATAATACTTGTTGAATGGATGCATGCATGAATGAATGCGTGAAGTGACTACAAACCTCTTTTAATGTCCTATCTCATCTTAACCTGTGTAATAACCTATTTTTTCTTGTACTTCCCATCTGAATTGCTGAGCTATTTAGTTGAAACTAAACAGTCCAAAAAATTACTTCAAATTCCTCTGGAGCTTTACTATAAATTCTAACAAGAACATATTTATCACATGCAATTAGATTTAATTCATGCAAGTAGGGCCAAACAATTGTCTTGTCTGAAACACTGCCACCAGCCTATTCCAAACATCCTCAAAAAAAGAAGTATTCAATGTGAGTAAACACCAAAACTCCAGTATACATGGGAGAAGCCTACTTTCATTTTTATCAGAAATCTTCCCCAAGCCTAAATTCTTTCAGGCACTGGGCCAGGGGTCCCCTGACCCCATAATCAGAGAGACAGTGTGCTGCCTACATCTCTTCACAAAAGATGACTATTTATGAAATTCATCTCTGTGTGCTTCGGTTGCTATTTTACGGATAACAATCAGTTTTCTATGAAAAGAAAGCGTGCATGTTACAAGCATGTGCCCCAGCAAGGAAGAAGGACTTCTAGAAGCAATCTCAGCCTTCTTGAGGAGCAGGCTCCCCATCCGAAACAATCACCGAGGACAGAGGCTTTGATCACTAGGCACCTGTTTATTTCCTTTCTCCACAGTCTACATCAAGTCAGCCACAAAGCCCATGATGAATGCAGTTTTGAGTTTGTCTGGATGAAGTGGATAGTAATCAGTTCCTTTTACATTTGGTAATTTTGTTAACACAACTCAGTAGGTGTCTTGTTAATTTGTTCATTACTAGGTGGATGAAAATGTGCATCTCTTCTGTGAATACCAATTATTCCTAAATGAGGTAATTTCACCAAGACAGTGAAACTTCCTCGTTCTTCCCTGGTTTAAGAATATCATGGTCAAGAATGAACAGTTCCAAACAAAGAAAGCTGTGGGAGGCGGAAAATGGCGCCCTGACTTGAAAAAGGTGGGGTAGACCCTATTATTTTGCAGTCTTAAAAGGAAGCCCATTTTCAGGGTAAAAAGGAATTTGAGGGGAAGAGGCAGGACGTGCTGATGGTAGCGGCATTGTCTCAGACTCAGGTGGCCCTGGGTCTCCATTTGCTCTCTGCAGAAACTAAAGGGACATGTCACTGTGGGGATGTAATAAGAATAAGTGGTCATCTCATCACTTCTGGGCAACTCAGTCATACTCCAGGATTTTTACCACAAGCAAAACAAAGAAAAATCTGTTTCAAGATCTTCGAATGAGTTTTCAAATCCCACCTCTATCTCCTGCTTGAAAACAACTTTTCTTTCTGAATCAAAGCAGTTACATAAGTCTCAGTCTCTAAATAATTGAAGTGGGGGGTGGGGGAAGGATGAAGGGAACCAAATAGTGTCCATGGCAATATTATCTGTAAGACCGAGGAGTGGAGTTAGTACATCTCTGGGGTGAACAAAGTGGAGAAGGAAAGGATTCGAGTTCACTGAGGATAGAGACTGTTCCTTCTCACATTTTCATCCCTGTACATAGTACATCCCTGGAGCAAAGCAAATAAGTTTGCAGACCCCCATTTCCTCCTAAACAGGTCCTGTGGCTTCCGCCTTGTTCACACACACCCTCTGTGTTGAAAGGCCAGAGAAAATTGATGTCTGCCCCTTAGTTGATGGAGTTGATTCACAAGGCAAAATGGAGGGATCTTCCTGAAGAGTCCCAATGACTCTATCGTTCCCTCATTCTCAACCACAGAGGACGGACAAACCTATCTGTGAGCTTTCAGGACAGCTTTGGGGTGACCTACTAGAGAAACGGGGAAGACGGGATGGCCTGTGGAGCCCCTGAGCTGCCTGCTACTCACCTGCTGCCCTAGCAACTCCCAACAACCTTCTCTACTCCAACTACAGCATTTTCTCTGCTCCTTTCTCTGCAAGTCAATCTCCAAGAGACTCCCTTCTTCTTGGGGCAGTTAGGGTGGAGTTACGGTTACCTCAACATTCTTTCCTCCGTCTCAAGTAGGAGTGAGTATTGTCTTACAGGGCTTTACTTCCTTCCTGTTAGAATTATTTTTTGGGTCACCTTCACTCCAATGAAGATATAAAAGAGGACACAGACTACACATCCTGTTCACTATAAATCCCCAAGTGATTAACATAGTGTCTGCTATTCCATAATTGCACAATGAATACTGTAATTTATTCATGGTGAATATTAATGGCCAATAATAAAAACAATAATAAATAGCTAACAACTCTCGGGTAATCAAAGCATTGTCCTAACTGTTTTGCATATTTTAACACATTCAACCCTCGAAGCAAACCTAAGAAATAGGAACTACTATCACATCCATTTTAAGGATGAGGAAACAGGCACAGAGAAGTAATACGGCCAAGATTATATACTGCGTAAGTGGCAGGACAATGAGTGTTTGTTCCCTCTTTATCATTAACTTCTGGAGAACAGGAATCGTCTTGGTATCTCCCACAATGTCTAGTAAAGATTCCTGCATTCAAGCAGCACAATGTAGCTGTTAAGAACCAAGACTTTGAGTGAGACGTCTGCATTCAAATCCTGGTTCCAACACTTGCCGGCTGTGTGATGTTACTTAACACCTCTACGTGTCAACTGCCTCTTCTTAAAGTGGAGATAACCACAGTACTGTCTCTCAGCTTGTGGAAGACCCCCACTTAGCTCTACAACAGGGCCTTCAATAAATGTCAGCTCTCATATCTCAACGGCCAACCTGGTGCACAGCACTGTAAGAGCTCCGTAACTATTTGCTGGGTGAAAGACCGAGTAAATGAATGAAGGAAAATGGAATACCTGCATCCCGCTGTTTTCTTCCAGGGCCCCTAAGCCACAAACGGACTTCTGCTCACCATCTCTGGTACTCACACAGCCTGGTTGTCAGCTCATGGATTCTGCTCATCTGTTCACACCTTAAAAGCAGTAGAGAGAACACTGAGCAGGAGATGTCTTACTCCACAGGGCACTGCTAAAAGCAGGACTGATACAATCTGCACTTTTTCAGTCTTCCACCTATGGGGAGGCTCCTTGGCTTAAACATGGAACGGAGACGCAGAAGGGGAAACGAAGTCTCCAGGTTGAACTCTACAATGTCGCACACCACAGATGTAGGGAATCTGCTGAGCCCAGTGAAATGGGGACACCTGAGCTAAAGATGGGGCTCTGGGAGACATCAACTCAGTACATTTTCCATGCTGGCTGGGAGCCAAGTCCATGAGAAATTCTGCTGTCATTTCCTTTCACAGCCACTGGCAAATGAGTGTGAAATCTGGTGAGCTGAAGAGACAGGCATGGTGGTAGAGATTTAACAGCAGAGTTAAGTAGACGAGACAGAAATACGTTTCAGGACTCAAGAGACCTGAAATATGGAAGACAGAGAGCAGAGAGGCCAGTCCA
The DNA here is from genome assembly GCF_949987535.1 of Balaenoptera acutorostrata. Taxonomy (NCBI): domain Eukaryota; kingdom Metazoa; phylum Chordata; class Mammalia; order Artiodactyla; family Balaenopteridae; genus Balaenoptera; species Balaenoptera acutorostrata. The sequence goes on along the minus strand of NC_080080.1, from coordinate 22,596,445 downwards.
CCCAGAAACTGGAACACTTAGGAATTGTACTCCTTTCCAAGGAGAGAAGTAAGTGAGCAAAACACAGGAGGATCCGGCTGAGATGGAAGCCACGTGAGGGCTGCTGGGTCAATTTCTCTTGGGTCCTTTCTGACTTTACCACCTTGGAAGCCTGCAGCTGGCTCTGAATATAAACACCATTTCTTCAGAGGAACACATGTAGAATGTAACAAATTAATACTAACACATTCATTTAATTTCCACTTATTGACACATCGTTTTTTATTTTGACTTTTTTATGCCCAAAACAGCTGTTTCATCAGACATGGAAGAAGACCATCAACAGAGGAGGATGTCTTTATGATGCTTCTTGGCTGATGCAACAGCAGCTCTGCCAAGACCACGAGGAGACTTTTACCCAGATGGGCTCAGAAACACCGTGGTCTCATCACAGAAGTTGGTTCCCATCCTGCATGGCATCTGGTCCAAAAAGGGAGCAGGGGGGGTCTTTGTGGTAGGTGAGAAGATCTCTTTTGCAAAACCACCACGTGACACAGTCCTGAGGGAAATCATCTGTGCTCACCAGGATCAGAACAAAACTTCAAGGGAACTTGAATTTCCTCACTGTGGTTGGAAAGACCTCCGAAGAGGGAAGTCCAGACTTGGAAACAAGACTAACAAAGCCTCCTAAAACTTTGTAGAGGCTTCAAGGGGTAAAACCTCTGGGGGTGCTTTCCATCAAACTTATTTGCCACGATTATTAATGCCTAAACCATATAATATCCCTATCAGGAAACTGTGTGATGATTTCCCTAGTTTTTGCAGAGGAACACATTGGTGCACAGAGAAGATGAATGAGTTTGCCTCAGGCCCTGCAATGAATCATTGCCATCCCAAGAATTACAACTCTGAGCTCCCAACTTGCAGCTCTGAGCTCACACCTTCAGGATCAATCTTCTTAGATCCACCAGACAATGGCTTCAAAAGCTTTTAAGGCAATTAGAGGAGGAACACTGTCTCCTATTAGGACATACCTACCCAGTTCTCCTTTTGGACCTTGGCAGAGTTGCTGCCAGTGAGCAGGGAACAGGAGACATAATTTAGTGCTTGAAGTCTTCCATGTCCAAGCAGACTTCTTAATGGCAGAAACCACACCTTATAAGGAGAAAAGTCTGGAGATGGGAACTCTCCTTGGCATGGCTTACGAGGAGGAGAGTATCGGTATGGGGGAGCGAAGAACCAGGCATCTCATCTGTTTGTTCTTGAACTTGAAACTGACATGAACTGAGTTTAACTAATATTATGCCATAGCATTGTTCCCAAAGTGACGACCCAGTTCTTGAGAGAATGTCTTTTTTCCTTCTTGTGAATGTATACTATATAAACGAAGCACTTGAGACAAAAAGAGGGCTCCGATTTCTCAGCTTCAAATGATGCCCTCAGCCAGATGTGTAATGCTGATGGCATTCAAGGAGGTTTAACTGTGAGCTAGACCAGTTATGTTCTATGGAAGAAGGCAGGAATGATCACAAAGAATATTTCAAATCTAGTACTTGCCTTTCCCATAGGTTAAAATAACTGAATATGGAAAACTCAGCTATAAAGAAAAGTGAGAGGGCTATGCTAATGAAGATTCTATGAACACTACCATGTAATCTGTTCTTGGCCAGTGGTGGGGATGGGGGTGGGTGGGGCGGAAGCTGCTCCAGAAGTTTAAAGGCTAAATCTAGCAAACTAAATTATGGATGCCCTTCTCAAGGAAGAACACTTTTGATCTACCACCCCCTCTAATTTAACTTGTCAGCTGTACTTCTAAGTCAAATGGCAAATAGCATTGGTGGGCCACCCACTCTTCTGGCAAGGACTGTGCTAGTTAAGTGTTAGAGGTCAGGGTCCATGGCTCTTATCCAACCTTCACCAGGTCTGTCTGAAGACAGCAGGTGGAAAGCCATTCTTGAAGAGAAAGGCTTGGAGCTGGCGTCAGCTGCCGTGGGCATGCCCTGTTCTTAGAAATGGTTCTTAACCGGTCTGAAGACAGTAGGCTCTTCATAGCAATATGAATTTGCAAAGCTTGCCCCTCCACTGTTCAGACAGCACTGTAGTCTCTGATCATGTCAATTCGAGCACCAGCTGAGTTTCAGGGAGGGATGGAAACTTCCTATTATACCACAAATAAGGTTGTTTTCTTCTTTATATAAGAAGATCTAACTTCACATCCTCTGATGCTAATTTACTCTGAGACCCATAGAAAGCAAAGGATCCTTGTGATCATTTTATGAAACTGCCTAAAATCTTGCTTCTGGAATTTTTAAGTAGAACAAGCATGTTTGAAAGTTTTATTTTGAAAGGTTTCTAAAGTACTTACATAACAGAGATGGGGAGGGTGGATTTGGTATTCACGAGGAATAATTTGGGAGAAGAAATAGATGACTCAACTCAGGATACACCCCAGGACCACATCACCCTTTGAGCTTTCTGCAACAGATGGATGCCTTTCTGCTCCCAGGTCTCAGCACCCTCCAACAAGGCCTCCACAATAATAGCCCGGCAAAACTTTATCAAAGGAAGAAGCAAAAAGCCCTGACAGATGATGCTGCCAGCATTTCAGCAGCCAGGTTAGCTTTGTTCTAATGCCATTCTGTCAGGCTTAACAAGCAGATATTAAGAAAGGTTTATAGAGAATCGAGATGAAAGGCTGTCGGTAGAGATGAGAGCTGCCAGTGGGCACCTCGCATCACAGCTGGGTGTAGACTCTCCCGCAACTGGCTGAGAGAAAAAGAGGTTTGATATGGAAGCAGCTGCTTCCAACCCCTGCTAGAAGAGAGGCTTAATCATCTGGCACCCAAGAGTCTGGAGCTCCACCTGGAGAGAAATACAGCAACTGAGGGTATTCAGGGTGTGAGCCTCATCATTAGATTGGAAACAAATGATGTATTTGCAGGAATTGGGTCCTTGACTGGTCCTGACCTGATATGACATTTCTCATCCAGAATGTTTTCACCTAAACATGCAAGGACAACGGAAGCAAGAAATATGGAAGAGATTCAAGAGGAAATTAACCATTTTACTTAAGGGCTTGGGGGTAGACACGAGAAAGGAGGGGAATTGGAAAATACAAAAGGCTGATGGCACCCTAGGAAAAGGGCGGTTTAGAGCAAGGTGAATATGCTCTGGCAGGTAGGGCAAGCTGCTTGAGCTCTCTTTTATCAATTTTCAGTCATACTACATTCTTCCTGAGTCCACATTCCTTTCAACTGGGCACTTTTTGAAATGTGGATGAGTCAAGATGCTTCGGAAGGGCTGTGTGTCATCAATACAAGGAAGGTCAAGTTTCAAGCCCCATTCAATCATGCTATAACTCATCCATTTGTTCCCTCTCTCTGCTAAGTCCCATTTCTGCCAACTAAAATCAGTCCGAAAACAATTATTACATTGGTTTGTAAAAGAAAGTTTTTCAAAATCATAACTCCTCTTCCAAATGTCTAGATGTCATTTGTAGCTCAGCCATGCATCTTTTCCAATGAACACTACTAATGCCTTCTTTCTGAACAAACAGAATTATAAAACAGCAGCCATTCCAGCTAAAATCATTAAAAGACCCTTACACCTATCTGCCAACGGTGATGCAACAATGCTTGCATTGAGTGAGCTCCTTCTGTCTTGAATTACAAACGTATTTTTCTTTTACAGAGGTGAAATTCACATAACATAAAATTAGCCACTTTAAAGTGAACAGTTCCTCGGCATTTAGTACGTTCACAATGTTGTGCTACCACCACCTCTATCTAGCTCCAGAATGTTTTTCATCGCCGGCAAAGGAAGCCCTGTATGCATTAAACTGCTCTGCTCCACCCCCCTTCTCCCAGTCCCTGGCACCACAGTTATTTTAGAACAGTGTTTTTTCATACATTCTTTGTTGTGATGGAGTACGCATTGCTGTTCCCATTAGAAGACCAGTCATGTTGGGCTAGCGGCTTTCTCAAGGTTCAACCACAATTAAGATCTCGGGTCTTGAAACAAGTGCTCCCAAAGATGAGGTCTCTGGCACTTCAGGAATGCATGACATTGTTCTAAGCTACCAGTGTCAGGAGCCAAGCTTCCCACAGTTCTTTAAGAAGATTATTGTCACTCCTTTGTGCAGCGAGCAGGTTTTTCTTCAAAGCCAAATGACAAACCTAAAGTACATTTCACTGAGACTTCTTTGAGATCTCCATTCTACAGGTAAGGAACACAGTTGACTCAGGGTTAAATGCTCTTCCAGCCAACAGATTTAAATCTACCAACAAATTTAAAGTCACAGACCCTGAGTTTCCAGCCTACAGATTTAAATCTGCCAACAAATTTAAAGTCACAGACCCTGAGTTTCCAGCCCACGCCTCCTGTGCTGCTCTGGGATTTTACACACATGCACACTGACTTCCATTATAATCTCCCTATTTTTAGTTACACATCACTTTTAAAGAAGTTTCTCTTGGAAAGTGTGAGGGTTTTCAGCAGTTATTTTTGTGATTCCTGAGAAGGAAGACCTAGCTTTTTCCACCTCAGAAATGCCAAATGTATTTTTCTTTTTACATCTGACTCAAACAGCTGAATGGTAACATGCCCTAATTCCTTCTCACGTGGCTCCTCTTCATTCAAGGAGAGCAGTTTTACTGAATCCAAAAGAAAAAAAAAACTCATTTAAAAATAATTTTCTCATATGCACAGGGAAAAAAAAATTGTCAGATAAGGTAACATTGTTACCTGAGGCCATAGGGAGTTGTGCAAAGCACATTGCATAATTCCTCCAGGCTGTTAGTAGGTGTATTTTTTCCCCATAAGTAGAGAGAAGAGCGTTTTCAAAGAGATCAGGAAGCCAAAAGAAAAAAAAAAATCCCATAAAAATGTTCATACTGATGCAATGGAGAGTTTTTCCTCTGCCCTCTGTCTTTGGATTTCTATTTTTAAAACTAGATTTTTTTAAAATCACTGCTGCAAACATCATAAAACATAACAGTACTGATAAGGCCTAATGTACACTGAAAAATCCTAGGTATGTGGATTCTGTGAAGATGTTTATTTCTGAGTTTTCCTCCCTTTCTGTTCCAACTTAGAGGTTACCAGTATTACTCTTGAAAAGGGATGTCACAGAATATTCTCTCCAGTGATAAAGGGCCCCTGATGCTGTGGTTAACTGGGGGTTCATTCATTCAACAATTATTTTTAGCACTTTATTATTCCTTTTGTTTCTCAAAAATACCCTGTGGAGAAGCTATACCTAGTCTTTTCCAAACCAGAAAGAAAAAATCAATACTTTGGCAATCACAAAAAGGAATTATTCCATGAGTTTAATAATTGATTAACTCAAGACCACATTGAGGACCAGTAGGATTACGGAGCTGGATGACTGGTTAAATTATTTACGCAAAGGGTAGCGCATTGGAAGCCCAATATTGTAAGTTCTATCCCTGTACGTACATATCGTGTTTGTATTCCTCTTTCACAGGCACTGCATGCACCCATAACCCGAACCTGCTCTCTCTCACACCCACATCTCAGTGGTCACGGTAGAATCGTGAGTCAGGGAGAAAACAGGAACTAATCCAGCTGTTCACGAATCCATCATGCACTTGCTGTCAGACTCATAGCACTTTCTTATACCAAAGACCAAATTCTTGTTAGCATTAGAATAATGAGGAAGAAGAGAAAAATGGGAGGCAGGGAGGCCTACTGAGTATTAAGTATTAACTCAAGTATTAACAAAAATCTCTTGACAACGTTCAATTCAAAAACTGCAATACCTCCATCAGTTTATACAGTTCACATAATCCTAGGGAGGTCACAGCTGAGCATGAGTACCCTCAGTTTTTCTGGGGAAAGACTTAAATGACCTCCCTCCACCCCTAAATCACAGAGCTGGTACAAGGTAGAACACGAACTTGAATCCAAATCTTCTGAGTGTCACCGTTCAGGTTCTTTACCTACATCCTGATCCCTCACACTTAAAACATAACGTCAAGACGCTCGTTCCATTCATTCCTTAAGTATTTATGGAGCAGCCATGACTCTTCTCGTCACTGTCCCAGGCAATGCGATTCCATGGAAAGCAAATGAGACCCAGCCTCTCAACTCAAGGCTAATGTGTCAAATACACAAAAGTCTGGAGAAGGGCATTGCAATCAACACAGAAGCAACTCAAAATGCAGTGGTGGTTCTGTGAAGGGAAAGACACAACTATTGGGAAAACATCTTGGGGGGAAACTGAATTTCACCTGGATCTCTAAAGGGCAATTAAAGAGAAGAAAGATGCAACAAAGACACAGGGATGGGAAAATAAAGTGCAGATTCAGAGTCAGTGCAAGATGCTTGTCACTGGTGAGCCATCCACCCCTGTGAATGTCTTGCTCATTGCCAATCTCTAGCAACTCCTTCTAGCAGTGTCCTATTTCTCCTGAAGCAGAGCAAGTTGGTATTGTCTCTGAATCAGCCTCCTGAAGTTTCTGCATCTTAAATATTAGTGTCTTTCTCATAGAACTGACTGCTCACAATCGGAAATTTGGTATTTTCTTGGTGTATTTAACTGTGTTCTCTGTGTGTATGTGTGTGTGTGTGTGTGTATTTGTGTGAAGTAGGGAATTCAGAATCATTCATGTTGTCAACTGATAGTAAACATATTAAATGTGCCAAATACATGCTGAGACTTGGCAGGGTAAAAACAGAGACAGGATTATGTTTTCTCCATGTGAGGTAGGGTAGGGACAATACTGCCTGTCTCTTCTCTCAACAGTTTTGGCAGCTGACAGACCACCTTAAAGAATTTATATCATGGGATGTGAGTAAAGGCATAAGTGAACCACCGTGTCACGCGGTAGCTGCCATACTGCAGCGGGACACACCTGCTTGAAGACAACATCCATCCTGGGACGGAAGGGAGGGCTGATCTGGGGACCTGGACTTAGAAGCGTGACTTGGAATTAAGGTGTGACTTTCCAAACCTGACAGTCAGCACGAGGAATGAAGCAGACAGGGACACACAGAGGACCAACAGGATATTTCAGGGTCCTGAGTATGAGTGGCAACCAGTCCTGAGAGGAGATAGAAGTCTTCTAGAAATAATGCTGCTGTTAAGTTTGGTCTTTAGTGTCATTCAGTCATTCTTCCTCTCACCCTTTCTTATTTCTTTCCTTCCTTCTTTTCTCTTCTGGATATGTTTTTTGTTCACAAAGATAGACCTGCAAGACCTGTACACCAAGTCTTTTTTCCAAACAAAAATGAAATTGCAAATATATAGCCTAGTTTTTAACTCAAGGAAATTTCTGAAAACTTCATCTCTTTTACCTTCACCTCAAAAGAGCAAAGATTTTGCCCAGTGTGTTCTTTCAGGATGCATTTTGATAAGATTTCATTCAAATAGGCAAAACTATTTCCAATTAACCTGAAAATCAACGTCTCACTGCCATCAGTGTGAGCCAAGGACAAGGAGCCTGTAGCAGCGAACAGGCTGGTCTTCCCGCTGAAGCACTGATTGGAGAGGTGCAAAACACAGGGGTTTTTTTCTCCAACTTTCCAGATTGCAGCCTAACCAGCCTGGCTGCTGCTGTTCTGTCACACCCACTATGAAGTGGCACACACGTAAATACACATGGGCGCAGTCCCAGGAAAATAATAACACAAGAGTCATTTAGCAAGAGGGCAGCCCTTGTCCATGATCCGAGTGTCTCAGCTACACACGTCCAGAGACAGAGCAAGGAAGAGTGTTGGATCCTCCAACCACCCACCACATTCCATGTGGTGATAAACCCCGGATGGCGAATATTGACACACAGGAGAGTCCCTGAGCTAACGTGAAATGTGGTTAGAAATAGCTGAAATTATTATTTTGATAAATAGTCTTTCTAAATGTTAAAATTGGAAAGGAATGAACTATTTTAGGCTCTCTTTGGATGTGTACCCCAATTATGGTCACCATGTTTAATCTGATGGTAAGAGGTGGAGGGGCACCCGAATCTTTGAAAAGTTTTTTTTAAAACAGGAAACATATGATTTTCTTGACTCATCTCTATTTTTAAAACCCAAAGTACACATTACCCATTTGCTGCAAAGATGAATCACTGTGGACATTTCATTTGCAATGAAATTTCATATATCTAAAGACGGGGATTGATTCAACAGCAGAGATAGCAGGGTGGTCACAAGTGAAATAAATACCCAAATATGAAATGGGAAGTGAAATATACTTATAAAAACTTAGGAGAACGGTTTCAAGAGTCTTTAGAAAAGAAAGAGAAAACAAAAACAAAAAGAGGAAAGAATAAAGGAAAGGGGAAAATCATTTCCTTTTCAGTCTAGATATCGGCAAGTACATTGAGAACCTATTAAATACTCAGTGTAGCTTTGTTGCCAGAGACAGCTGAGTTCATGTCTTGGCCCTGAGACCTAGTAGCTGTGTGACCTTGGGCAATTTACTTCCTCTCACTGAGCTGCACATTCCCTACCTGTGAAATGGGGCCCAGTTATACTGTAGATAGTTTTTACAAGGGTTGTGTAAGACCACATTAGAGTATCAGCTCCATGAGAACAAGACCTCTTATTCTCACTAAATCCGGGCTGGACATGTAGTAACAGAGATAGTAAATGCTCAGCAGACATTTACATGGGCCAGATCCTGTTCTAAATGTTTTGCACATTTCAATCCATGTAATCCTCATAACCTCATGGGATGGGTGATATTATTGCCCCATTTCACAGGCAGAGAAACTGAGACACTGAGAGATGAAGTGTTACCCAAGGTCACGCTAAGCAGATGAGCCAGAATTTGAATGTTGCCTCTCAAGAGTCATACAGTTAAGTAGGCATTCAATAAATACTTCTAGAATGAATTGATGAAATGGCATATGCAAAGCACTTAGAAAAGTTCAGCCACAGGTTGGCACTCAACAGATACTGAGATAGTTGACCTTCCTCTTCTCTTTGTCTTCACATTTGGAAGAACAGAGGCATAGAATAATGCACGATTTCTGACTCAGAGATCTGCCATCTTGTTGAGGAAACGTGAATGAGGACAACTAGAGAATTATAGGTACATGACAGAACCTTTTAAACTAAATTTTTTTGGCATAGGCCAGTGGTCCCAACCAGTGGCCATTTTGCTCCCCCAGGACATTTGGCAACATCTGGAGGCATTTCTGATGGTCACAACTGGAGGCAGTTAGTGATGGGAGTAGAGGGTGGGGAGGGGGTAGGGCAAGGGTGTGCTACTGGCATCTAGTGGATAGAAGCCAGAGGCGCAGCTAAACATCCTTGGAAGCATCGCACAGCCCCCAACAACAGAGACTTATCCAGCCCAAATATCTACAGTGCTGAGCTTGAGAAACCCTGATTAAGCTACAAACCCTGATTAGGCTACAGTCGTTTCTAAGGGGAGAGAGAGAAACGCCTGGCAGCTAGAAAGGTTACAGCTGACTTTGTTGACGAGGTAAGATTGCGTAAGGTAGTATGGTTTAAATAGATGTGGAACGGCATGCTGAGGGGCAAAGCAAAATAAGTGATGGAGCTGAAGTGCAAATGCCCCTGCTATGACCCTGAAGACCAAGCTCTTTCCACTGTTCTGTCCAGTCCAGGCTTCCAGGAAGTGCCCCATTTCTTTGAGACCTGTATTCTCTCAATTAGCAGAATAAAAATGTGTTAATTATTATTGCATTCTTGAGTACTAAACTGGGTAGAGACCACATCCAAAGTAATCAAATGTATTGAGCAGGACATGTTGGTTACATATGACCAGAACCCGATTCAACTGGCTTAAGTATAATGAGGAATGTATGGGCTTGCATATGTAAAAATTCCAAACACTGAGCTTGCTTCAGCAGGCACAGCTGGATACAGGTCCTTCAATTATGCAATCATTATTCTGCCTCTCTCTCTATTGTTCATATCTGCATTCCTCTACATCAGCATTCATCTCAGTCAAACATTCGTCAAATGGTGCAAAGATGGCCACCCACACCAGGCTTCCAACCAGCCAGCTTAGCACCTCTAAGAGAGAAGAAATTATGATCCTCACAGTGGTACCATAAAAAGCCCTAAGACTGAGTCTCATAGGTCTAAATTGGGTCACCCACCTACTTTCTGGATTATTTTTGACTGCTTGTCAATCTACAATCATCTCAAAATAAAAGGGTTACTCTGTAAAAGGTACACACACCATTGTTCTAGCCCAGCCCCAGGGATTCTCATTGGTCTATGGTGGAGCCTGGGCACAGGCAGGTTTTTGGGGTCCCCAGGTAATATAGGCTGTTTACTACATCTGTGCTGTTACCAGAGGAAAGCATGCTGGCCAGTCAACCAGATATCATTTACACCAATGAAACCAAGCAGAGCATGGTTTATTCCAAGATATGTCAGGAAGGACATGAAGTAAAATCCCAGGGTCATTTTTCTTAATTCCATACTAGGACTATAAATCAGTCATAATGATGAGTAGGTCCCTTTCTTTACCTGTCTAATGTCTGTAAATTCTTCAGCAATCAGCTAGCAGCTCCTCTAAAACATCTTCTCTAACCCCACTTTCCCCACAGACTCTGTAAGGGGTCCCCATAGTAACCTGTGCTTCCTCATTCACAGCCCTGTAACACGATGGACTCTCTTCTTTGAGGCTCTTACCCTAGCTCCAGAACTAGCTATAATTTCAGTACAGTTTTATCTTTAAAAAAAAAAGGAAATCAGAGGAAATGAACACAAACATTAACAGAAGGCACTATTCACTGTACTATAGTTTGAGTACCGCTCATTTCATTGGGGAAATAAATTTAAAAGCATAAAAACCTGATGAAAATGTAACTTTGTAAACACTTTTTTTTCCAATTTATCTATAAATTTACCCAACGCCATCTGTTACTAGTCTATAGTAAATGACATACTCTGGTCACAAAACCTCTCAAGTATTTAATTGAGGCCTTCAAGTGAAGGTATTCACAAGCTTTGTCGTGCCCTTTATTACAGCTCCTGATGCACTGCGTTGTGACTTTTTGCTGCTGCTTTTACTTGCCTGCTATGTAACCGTATACAGAGTAGTGACAAGAGAGTGAAAAGAGCATGAACCTTTGAGTTATGCAAAACTAAATTTGACCCCCAAATGATTCATATATTAGCTTGGAAAAATTTGTTCATTCATTCATTCATTCATTTGTCCACTCAAGAAATGTTTAGTAAGCACTAGACATAAAGGACTCTATAGTCCCTATGGACAGGTGGAAAGAATGGAGAGATCACTGAAAAGGAAAAGTCTCAAGGAGAGACATCATAGTTGAAGTTTGTCATATAAAGGCAGAATTATCCTTATTCTGGTTTTGGATGGCAGGCTAAAGAGTAGTTACAGGAAGATTGAGAACATATGATCCTGACCTACGTCTGCAATTTTACCATCACAGGGTAGAAAGCCTGCATGTGAATGGAGTCAACATAGAGGAAAAGAGAGCAAAGAAATGAAAACCTCCTTCTGATGAAGTCATTTGAACTCCTGAATCCAATCACAGCAAAATCAGATCCACTCATGGATTTTTCACTAATATGAGCTTTTTATTTAAATCCTCTTTTTACTTAAATAATGCATTTGGGTTGATTGGGCTGAGTTTGGTACTTGTAAATAAAAGAATACCGAATGGTACAGGAAACATCTCAGTTCCTAGAACAATCCCTGGAACACAAAAAGCACTTAATCAATACGAATGGCATAGTAAGTGATCAAATCGTTCAAATGTAGCATAAATATGTGAATGAGCAAACGGTCCAAACAGAGCATGAACATAGCATAGAATAGTCTCAGGAAGGTCCCTCCATCACAAGAAATAGTCAACCAAATGCTGGAAAAATCCTAAGTCTCAATACTTTAAAAGGATCTCAAACATCAATAGGAGGCTTATATCTAATGAATTCTGAGGTCCCTTCCAATCCTGGTATTCTATGATTTTCTGTTTTCAGTTCTTATCTGGATGAAATTTGGATAGGTTTGGGATTTCACACTTTCTAAGGCAAAGTAGCTTACCCCATCGGAAAGAATATCATATTCAGATTTATACCCAATCCATCACACCAACACCTTGATTTAAGAGAACTGAAAACTTTGGATTGCCATCCACTAAATTTTGGGTAAGTGACACAAGTTATTGACACTCAACAGAGAGTTTTGCCCCCTTGTTTGCTTCTCTTTGAATACTTTGATATATGTCATGGGTTTGTCTAAAATATTCCTGCCTGTTATTTGTGCTTTGGGGTACTTATATGCAATAAATAGCCTTAAGTATGAAAAAATATCTAGTGTGTGAACGAGAACTACTGAGACAGATGGGCCTACAGCAAACACATTTGGCCTGTTGAAACACAGAATTTCAACTTTAAGAAACTGCTATATAACTCATAAGATGTATTCAGCTGCAGTACAGTCTAGATGAAACGGAAGGAATTGGCAGTTATGGATGATAGAATGATGGTCTATCTATTCAACACACAGCATTTGCACTCACAGATGTATCTTCCATTTGAGGAAGGTAATCACAGTTCTATCACCATGTATATCATGCCCTAGTGTACAGGTCCACTCCCTCACTCCTAGGTATACACAATGTCATCCTCCTATATGCAAAGTGGGTTTGACATGCTCCATCAGCTGTACATGAAAAGGAAAGCAAATATAGTAACTTGTTCCCTGGATGAAATCTTAAAGTTGATGTTGAACACAATGCCTTCTTCTGGTGTTTTTTAAGTTATTATTATGCATTTGGATGTGACAGCACACTTTGATATTGACGTGAATGGATGAAGGACAGAATTCCTTTTTGAGACTCACAGTGATCCATGTAGTACCTGTGGATCTTGCCATCAATTACATTATAGAAAAAATAAATTATTTTATAACATTTTCTTTGCCTTACATGCAAATTATGTGCAATCCCTCGCTGTATAGTTTCCAGCAGACAAGTGTTTTATCATGGGAAACAGTGGCATTAAGGGTGCACGTGATTAATAAGGCTAAAGATTTGATTTTCTATATCAGTTTCATACAAACTTGAACCCATCTCTTAGGAGAAAATGAACTCCTTATAGGAATCTCTTCTAGGATAGCCTCGAGGTGTGGTGCCAGGTTTCTCAAAGAATACAGATCTATCAAAACAGTCAATAAATATGTATCAACTGCATATATGCTCAACAATTAAGTACACACAGAAGGAGGGTTTAACAAGAAAAATGCTCGCAGGTAAATTTGAAGGAAGATGCAAAAATTAAGTAAATCTGTTTTCTCTATATGGAGTTACTTGTTAATAGTCCCTCTCCTCAGAATACTAAGAGCAAAGAAATATTTTTATAACGATCTAGGGAAAAAAATCATCAGCCAAGCACTTTGTTCTGGGTGTTCCATACGTGCCAGGCATGGGAGATACGAAGATGATTAAGACATTGTTGTTTCCTAAAATGAGTTAACATATAGAGAAGGTAAAATACACTAACGTATGCTAAGCTGATTTGACAACATGAGGCACTATTAACTGAAGGTGACATGCAGGGATCAGAATTCAGAGAGCTTTGGATTTTTCAGTAGCAACACAGAAGAGAAGCCTTGGAAATTCCCAAGATGATGGTGAATGGTAGTGTCAGGCTTGGTAGCTGTGTCCAATGAAGAAGGGATCCAGTCCAAACTATAGCAGGGCAGAAGGCCCTTGCCCAGGGCTTCTCACAGTGAGGTACAGAGCTCTCAACATTAGTGTCACCGGGGAACTAGTTACAAATGAAAATTTTCCAGCCCTACCTCAGAACACTTGAGTCTTTGGGATTGGGGCCAAGGAATCTGTGTTGTAGGGAGCCTTCCAAGTAATTCTGATGAATGTGCAAGCTTGAGAACCACTGCTCTAGGTGATTCTTCTTTGGGGAGATAAAATTGTTAGAGCATCTGATGCATGGGAAACATTTATGAAGATAATTAGACAACTGCTAAAGTGGTTGAGGATAAGTTAGAGGTAAATGCCATACAAAGGAAACTAAGCAAAGGAAAAGAAAAGGAAATTATTAAATCCGGGGAAAACAAAACATTATATGAAAATGGTTAAGTAGCCATAGTTTACTATATAATTCAGATTTGAATCGCACATATAGTCATCATAATCATGTAAATACTAAATCTTGATCTAACCAAAACTACAGTTCAGTATGCTGGGAGGGAGGGTGGGTGACTGCAAGGTTGCTTATGTGGCAGGAGCTGGGTGTAGGAAGAAGTGTGAAACCTCCATCTCCCACAGGAGAAAGTCCATAGATAGTACCTGAAATTAGAAAATCAATTTGGAGCAATACATATCTATGTAATTCAATTTGGAACAATATATATCTATGTAATTTAGAGGTTTAGAGGTTAATACTAGAAGCATCAGCAAAAGACGTTGATAATGACTGGCTTCCAGACAAGGGAATGGGGAGAGTGATGTTTTTTCACAGTAAACCTTGCAGAATAAGTTGACTCTTTCTACTCTGTGTGTGTTTAACCTGGATAAAAAGTAAAATCCAAAATAAACAAATAATACATTCCCTCTCCTCTTTGAAGACACTTTTCCAGTTCATTAATACTCATTATCTCTTCTTAACTCTTAGACCACTTACTGTCTAGTCCAGGGGTCAGTAAATTATAGACCGGCCTACCTGTTTTCATAAATAAAATTTATTAGAATGCGGCCACGTTCTTTTATTGACATTATCTATGGCTGCTTTCATATTACAACAGCAAAGGTGAGTATTTGTGAGAGAGACTAAATAGCCTGTGATGCCTAAAATATTTATTTTCTGGCCTTGTATAGAAAAAGTTCACCAGCCTCTGATCTAGAAGGTACATTTAGCAGCTAAAACAATTCTTTGAATTTTTGTATTTTGTTTTTTCTACCAGATCTCACTCATCTCTCACCACAAACATGCTAGTTGGATGTTACCATATTACCAGTGAAACCGGCTCAGAAATTCCAGCTGAGGTCTGTCTGAAATGAAGGTTTATCTTTTTTCCACTAGCATTGTGGCTGGTGTCAAATCAGCTTTTCATGTTAGTATAGCTTGCCTTTTCTAGATGTGAACTATTTAGTGCAAGAACCGTGTCTTAATCATCTGCATATCCCCTGTGCCTGCAACACAGGAAGAGCTCAGAACAAAGTTCTTGATTGGGGACAATGAAGATGAAGGCAAAAGGACCACTCAAAATTCTCAAAGTAAATTCCATGTATTCAAAGCAACTACGGTCATCCTGATTATTATATTTTCTCGAAGATAAAAATATGCCCTGAGCTGCTTTTTACTTGAAGCTTTCTGAATAAGGAAAGCATTACTGCCTGGAAGAGGTCACACATGCAGGTATCAATGATGCCCATTCATCTTCTTGTGGTAAAGCTCAGGTTTCCTGTTTTGCATTTGTCTCAATCTAGACTGGAAGCTCTCCGAGGCAGAGGTTTCATGCTTATGTACCCAGGGAATTCTGGGCACCTGTGCTGTTCCATGACTAATGGCTAAAAATAAATAAGTAATAATGCATTGTTGGTGTGAGGTTTGCTTCATGTCCTGAAATGTATTCTGAAAACACTGATTATGAACCTTCTTTAACCAACTGAGTCTTCCAAAAGCAGAAACCTGGTGAGAATTACTCAAGGGAAAATGACATTATTGTTTTGGTTGGAGAGTTTCTTAGGACTGATATATAACTAGCTATGTACACTGTCAACACTGACTTGAGTAAAAGCAATGCTGTTTTTCTTTAAAGTGAATAGAATTATTGAAAAGAAGAATTCATTGCTTGGAAGGAAGCATAGAGTACATCTATTCTCGCCATCTATCCCCATTACAACATTTCCTAGTTGTTATCCAGCTTGTGCTTGAATGCTTTGCAGAAAGAGAAATCCCCTACCTACCAAGGTGGTCAATTCTCACTTCATTCATTCATTCATTCATTCAAACATTTTAAAGTACCTCTCGGATGTTCAGGCATCGTTTTAGACTCTGTTATTTGCTTGTGTAAGGTTGAAATATGAGTCCTTACAGCCTACATCAATAAATCTGTTTTTTATTTCTTCGAAGCTCACAAGTGTAATCCATTCTTTAATTGTAGTCCTTCAAGTATTTGGAGGGAATGTCCTCTTCCTTGGTCATTCTTATCTCTGTTCTAAACATCTCCAGTTCTGAATCCTCTGTTCTTATGACGTGGTTTTATGTCTTCTTCTGCACTCCAGTTTGTTTGATACCATTCCAAAATGGTATCACCAAAATTATTGCTCTGTATGTTATCTGACCAGCTGAAAGGAAAGTCTAGTGTCTCCTTCTTCCTTTGTCCACTATATTTGTTAATGCAAACTTAGTGGGCATCCATGTTTGGGGCACGAAAATACTAATATTTGTTCCTATTGAACTAATCATTAAATCTAAGGTCCTTAGATCTTACTCAAGTGGATTGCTTCTAAATCACATTCCTCCCATACTGTGTTAATGGGGCTGGTTTCAGGGACAAAGTTTCCTTACATTTACATATATTAATGTCACCTTGTTATTAACTTCAGCTAATTGTTTAATTTAAAAAAAAATTAGTGAGATTCTGGACTATAGAGATAAAAGACACAATTTTTGCTCTCCAGGAACAGAGTCTGGTGGTAATGATCAATAATTTAACAAAGAATCATAAATCAGGATATGCACCATGATTAATACAAAGACAAAGTAATTGATAACCTTTAGAAGGAATGCACAAACTTTTGCTACTGTTGTTGTTGTTGAAATCTTAAGGGAGGTAAATAAAAAGGAAAGACTATGAAGAACTCTCAGAAGAGGTGATATTTGATGTGTACCTTGAAGGGCAGAAGAAATTAACCAGGCCAAGAACAGATAAGGCATTCTAGACCGTGCTATCCAACACGTTAGCCACTAGCCACATGCGACTATTGAGCACTTGAAATGCAGCCCATGCAAGCTGAGATGTGCTTTAAATATAAAATATACATCAGATTTTGAAGATTTAGTAACAAACAAATGTAAAATATCTCATTAACAATTTTTATATTGGTTATATGTTGAAATCATCATATTTTGGACATATTTGGATTAAAGTACATTACTAAAACTAATTCCATCAGATTCTTTTTTACCTTTATAACATGGCTACTAGAAAACTTAAAGTTACTTATGCAGCTTATTATATTTCTACTGAACAGTATTGCTCTAAAAAGTGAGAACGGGCAGAGAGATGAGATGAATAAAGAACAACAAAAAAATCTGGAAAGGTTGGACTTTTCTAATTCTAATTCTTGATTCAGTCATTCATCCTATTTCTCAACCAATTTGGATAAATATACATATTACAATTTCAAGCACATCATTAAGGAATATTTTGATACCACAAAGTCTTAAGGCCTGACATACATTGCCCATTATTACAAGTGTAATTCAAACCATATCTCTCCAAATTGCTCACAAAATGTTTTCTCCAAAACAGAAATCACTCTATAGCTTATCAGCATTTCTGATAGATGGTGCTTCAGTGTGTCAAACCGCTCCTCAGAAGATCCCTCATGAGACAATCTCCCAGGTCCCCATAGTGGTGATCAGCCTGGTAGAACACTCAGATTGGTTTTCCCTCTTTCCCCACTACATTTACCCCATTTTCCAACTCTATTCTAAAAGATCACTTCCCAAGAGAATCTAATCACACACAAGCCTTTCCTCAGGCTCTGCTTTTTGGAGAACCTAGGTTAAAATCATTGTTATAAGGAGTGGCTCTGGAAAATCAGACCATCAGGATGGGATTCAGAAATGGTTTTACTCCCTGGTCAGATAACAATACAATCCCTTTGATAATAACTTCTTGCATGCTACAGCATCAACACTATGAGATGTTCATCAGTGGTGAATTAAGTTGAGGTACAGAAGGTAAAACACTGGGCTTATGCAATAGCACTGGCACTGGAATTGTATAAGTCATAATTGGATAAAAGCTAAATTTATCTGCCTGGTCCTTGGGTGCATAAGTGAATGAATATCCGTAGCACCTGAAAGAATTCTCAGGATAGTTCTCTGACCACTGAAGTACAGCTATTACGATATAAAAAATCAAGAAGAAACCTATTTATCAAGTGACTCAAAAAGCTTCTAAGGGTAAGAGCAAGAGCAAGAGAGGTGTGTACAACTGGTCCAGGCTATCATGGAAGCTGTCGTGCCATTGAAGATATTTGACCCAGCAAACTGATGGTGCTAGAAGTACATACAGTAGATTAGGATGCTGTCTGTAATCTCTGACAAGCCCTAATGCAAGCATCATACAGACACCAAGGGTTCTGCCACAAGGCTATGACATTAGCAGTAGAGAATCTGTTGCCATTTTAAAAGCAGTTCATGGTATCTTTGTAGACCCTAGTGGAGACTGAGTGACTGACCATTAGATGTTAAGTTTTCAGCTGGAGCTGCCATCATGACCTGGATATAATTAGATCTAGTAAGTCTTAAGTGAAGGTGGGCAGAGCAGCAGCCCATTATATGATGGGATAGGGCAAGAGCAGATCCAAAAAGTACAAGTAAGCTGTGTAAACCGGTGGCCAAGACTCCCATGTCACCTCCCTGCATTGCACTGAAGCCTCTCTTTTAATTTAAATCTATAGCCTCATGGGTGATTCCCTAAAACTAGCTAACCCAGGAGGAACAAAAACTCTGTCCTGGATCAGAAGGCCTTAATGCTGAACTAAACTGGTGGCCACCATTCACTTAACCCCAGCCTACTGCCATTTTGCTCAAACCCATTCTTCCAAACGAGTTCTACTAATAAACCAAAAGACATTATTCTAAGATGATGACAATGGTCAACAGCAAATACTTCCACAGTCTTACAAAAATATCCCTACTTGCCTTCCCACATGTTTGCCATTAGCATGAGAAGGACTAGCCAGGGCTAGAACTAACCCAGCTAGAGAAAAGACCACACCCAATCTGTGGATGAGTAACATGCCCAGTCTAGATTAGCCTGGATCAGTTGAGACCCAGTGACCACAGAACTGTGAGATGTAGTAATAAATGTTTGACATCTTAAGTCAGTGAGTTTTGGGGTAGTTTGTTACACTGTAAGAGCTGACTGATAGAATTTGTAGCCTTTTCTCAATGTAAAACCTAAGGCATAGAGATTTTTTTTTTTTTTTTTTTGACCATGGTAATGTATTACTGGCAGAATAGCAATGGCACAGGTCCTGAAGCAGAGCATGCTGGGCATGTTAAAGAAACAAGGAAGCCAGAATGAATGGAGCGGAGTGAACAAGGATGAATTCACAGGAAACAGATCATCGACACAGTGGAGGAGGAGGAGGCAGTGAGAGTTGTGTTGGCCCTACAAAGACTTTGGCTTTTACTCTAAGTGAAATGGGAAGCAGTTGGAAGGATTTGAGCTGAGGAAAGACGTGATCTGGATTATTTTTAATCACATTATTCTGATTTCTAGGTTGAGAATAAGAAGGCAAGCATAGAAGCTGCGACAGTAATAAAAATGCTATTGCAAATATCCAAGGAAAAGATGATGATGGCTAGGACTAAAATTCCCAAGTAGTGGGGAAAGTTGTGAAATATGAGAAGGTTCTAGATATAGTTTGATGATAGAGAAAAAAGGATTTGCTAATAGATTGAATATGGGGTGTAAAAGGAAGACTGGAGTCCAAGATTACATCAAGAATTTTGGTAAGAACAACTAGAAGACCCAAGGTGACATTCGCTGAAATGTATAAGACTGCAAAAGAAGTAGGTTCGGGGATTAGTGTATCTTAAGATATTCATAACTTCTATCATGTATTGTTTTTAAAGATTTGGAATGAGTCCCAATTGAATAAGCAGCCTAAGTGAGATGAATATTTGAGTAGCTCTGATTAAATGTTGCTTTTTAGTTCACCATTTTTCTCAATCTCATCAGGGTACTAAAGCAAGTTATCATGTACCAGTTTATAAAATTTAGAGAATATTCCTCAAAGCATTCAGGGAAATTTAGGACTATATTTCTAGTGCATTTGTAACCCTGTCATCTATCCTTTGTGTCTCCATGATTCTACGGAAGGCCTGTGATTTCGTGTTATTGGCATAAAAAAGATGGACAATTTGGTCACTATAGTAGGGCTTCACTTTTTCTGCACTCAACAGACACAATTTCCAATGGCAACCAAATTGTTTCAAAATTAGAATTTATGGATTTGGAAGGAAGGCCCTAACAAATCCAGTGTTGAGCATTACAATTAGAGCTTTGAATGATCAATATCCACCTACTTCCTGTTAAAAACTCAATTAAAAATCTTTTCTCATGTAGTAACCCTCTGAGCATGGTGGGGAGGGGGTGAGGAAGGGTTGAGCTTTTTTACAGGCATAAGGAAACTATCACTTCTTTCTCCCAATCTTCCCAAACATATCTAGCTGACATCCTGATGACTACATTTTTCTAATTCTATTGTTTTCCCTTACAGAGTAGATAGAGTTGGTTTATATTTCTGGTTTCATCTGATGTTTTTATTAAAAGCAAAATCAGTTTGAAACAAGGAGTCAGTGAAAAATTAATCTGAACAGGCTGAAAAAAGCTCATTTCTTATAGTTCTGGAAAGCACATTTAAAACATACTAGAATTCTTACAAAGCTTATGTGTATTCTAATGAAGAAAGAAAACTCAAATCCAGACTTTCATTTATATGTATAATCCACTTGAGATAGGAGGGAAAACATCAAGCAGTCAAATTATACAAGACACAAGTAGGAGTAGAAATAAAAAACATTATGGCTGAGTAATATTCCATTGTATATATGTACCACATCTTCTTTGCCCATTCATCTGTCGATGGACATTTCAGTTGCTTCCATGTCCTGGTTATTGTAATAGTGCTGCAATGAACATTGGGTGCGTGTATCTTTTTGAATTAAGTTTTTCTCCGGATATATGCCCAGGAGTGGGATTTCTGGGTCATATGGTAGCTTCATAACTTCTATCATGAATTGTTTTTAAAGATTTGGAATGAGTCCCAATTGGATAAGGAGCCTAATTGAGATGAATATTTGAGTAGCTGATAGAAAATATAGTTTTTAAAAAAAGTTGATTTATGTACTAGGAGAAATAAAGTGAAGTGTGCTGGAGGGGAACACGAGCAAAGGAAATAAAGTGCTATTGATGCAAAGGAAACAACAGCACATTCACATACACAGGACAGGTAAGAGCACAGGCCCTGCAGAAAAGGACATTTATTCTTACTCATAAGAATTCTGTTAAGGCATCTAAAATATAATAAATCTGTAAGTAAGTGAGAAAATTTAATTAAACTCAAGTTGGAGAGTAGATGTTTAATTTCAGTTCACTGTTCTAATTTCTTGCTAATCAAGTTGAAGGATTTTTCCTGTTTGGGAGACTATTTCAAGAAAAAAAGTTCTTGATTGAAACTGAATAAGTTAGAAGACAGAATTAGGTATTAAAAATAAAGAAATAAAGGTGAAATAGATGAATCCAAACAATAAAGCAGGATGCCGCATACCCAAACATCTCAGGCAGTAGTATTTGTGGTTAAGGAGAAACTTTTTTTTTAATTTCCAAACTTTCTCCTAGGTTGTCCAATTCTCTTACTATTAACGATTAATGAGCAATGATCAAAGCAGACTTTTAAATAAAAATATTTCTTCAGTGTGCACACCTACTTTGCCTATCTGCTTATTGTCAAAATTTGCATAAGAAAGTAAACCTCATGCGTTCAGAATAGACAATTAAGAACACATTTTTGGCAGAGTTATTCAAATCCATTTAAAAATAATTCAAATCCATCTTGAAAGGCTGAAGATCCCAGCTAACTCTAATCATATCTCTAGTTGATTTAAAGAGGATGCTCCTAAGTTTATCTCAGATTATCAGAGTCCCAGAAAACGAGTGCAATAAATATAGAGTTTAGATTAACCAATTAAAAAAAAAAAACAGAAATAGATGAAGGAGATGCTTCATGGACATACCACAGACAGAATTCTAAGGGACAGTTAAGGGTTCTGCCACAATTTCAAGAAAATACATAGAGCTGCCATATGACCCAGAAATCCCACTCCTGGGCATATATCTGGAGAAAACCATAATTCGAAAAGATACAGGCACCCAATGTTCGTTGCAGCACTATTAAAATAGCCAGGACATGGAAGCAACCTAAATGTCCATCGACAGATAAATGGAAAAGAAGATGTGGTACATATATACAATGGAATATTACTCAGCCATAGAAAAGAATGAAATAATGCCATTTGCAGTGACATGGATGGACCTAGAGATTGTCATACTAAGTGAAGTAAGTCAGACAGAGAAAGACATATATCATATGATATCGCTTATATGTGAAACCTTAAAAAAATGGTACAAATGAACTTATTTACAAAACAGAAATAGAGTCACAGATGTAGAAAACAAACATATGGGTACCAAGGGCAGAGGGATAAATTGGGAGATTGGGATTGGCATATACATACTACTATATTACTATATATAAAATAGATAACTAATAAGAACCTACTGTATATCACAGGGAACTCTACTCAATACTATGTAATGACCTACATGGGAAAAGAATCTAAAAAAGAGTGGATATATGTATGTGGATAACTGATTCTCTTTGCCGTATAGCAGAAACTAACACAACATTGTAAATCAACTATACTCCAATAAAAATTAATTTAAAAAAAAAAGAAAGAAAATACATGCCAGGCAGAAACCAAAAGGAGAGCTGAAGGATGATGATAGAGTCAGGTGATGGATGGAAAGGCTAAAACAGTCTCAGTGCTTAGGACTGAGGGATGTAAATACTAGGCAGCACCTAATTAATTCTTGAAACTGGTATCATGTAATGAATGTGGCTATGGCCTTAACATACTCAGCACCCCTGAAGAGTCACCATCATGGCAAATATCCCCTTTTTACAGAGGGAGAAACTGAGACATTGCATGTGAGAGTGTTGCAAAATGTTTGCACTGAGTCAGTGATCCCTTGAAAAAGCAAACTCTGGTAACATGGAGAACCTGAACTTTGAGAACCATTCACCAACTCCTTGACAATCTGCCATTCCCTCTGGGATCAGGTCAGTATTTCATCCCATGAAAAGCACACTGAGGTATCTGCTTCAAAATAGAGTTGTTGACACCAAGACTCTAACTGAAGTTATTAGACACTGACTTTCACTTCCTTCCACTGCACTCTTTTGCCCTCCCAGCTGTGGATACGCTGCACTTTTATAAGCATTAAGTTTCACGTTTATGTGGGTTTCTCAAGTGCCTGGTGTCCATTCTTTATTATTCATCTTATCTCCTATTGGTAACATTAACTGCAAATTTAAAAGACAGAAAGATGCTTCAGCAGCAATTTAATTCTGCTTCTTAGGACTTATTCCTCATGAATTTATTATTAATAATATTTATTTAATGTTTTCAGTTTAATGGCCAACTGAGAAAAATGAAAATTTCTCCTTAAAAGAACTTAAACACAGCTATTCCTGGGTCATTGAGCTAAGAATGAAGAAGAAAAAGTCTTTACAGAGATTAACTTAGGAAACAAAAATAACTATCATTTTTGCTGACTTCATTTTTAATTTGGGGGTACACAAATGCATAATAGAGCTATCCCTGGAATTTTTTAAAGAAAACTACAGTAGCTCCCTAAATTCTACTGGAAGTAGAGACCACTGATACTAAGAAATATCGGGGGAACCATTTCCAGCCAACTGCCCGATGTTACTATTATTCATAGAGGTAGCACTTCAGTTACTAATACAGCAAGAAATGAGTTGTCCTTGGCACCTCCTCCACCTAAGTGACTGTGAATTAAGCTCAGAAATAAAGAGACAGAGGAGGGAAGGAATAAACTCCAGCTAGAACAGTACTTAACTACCCACCTAGATTTAGAGACAGAACACCACAGCACAAAATTAGCACATGTGTACAAGCGGAAGGCTTCCTCCAGGGGAAATTTCCCCACAATTGGAAATACCCCTCATGCTTGCTGTCCCCAGACATGAAATCCCAGCTTCGGTTCTTCTCTAGAAAGCACTGGCTGAACAGCACTTTTTCTTGCCCTGTTGATTTGCAGTTTGATAGTCATCGTGACCCCAAAGCTAAGCATAAACTACATGTTATTCTAATAGAGACCATGCCAAAGTGTATGGAAAGAAATAGAGCCAAATATTCACAGATAAAAAAAGCAAACATTAACACAAGAAAAACTTCCAGGGTTCAGAGGATCACGCCTTTGGGGAATACTTCCTACAAAATGGCCTGCCTTCAAATTGCACTACAGAGAACCGGAGATTCATGGAAGGCCAGTTTTATCGTCATCCGTTTCCCATTCTCAATGCCATTTACAAACAAGGTGTCCAGGAAGAAGACATGTAGCAGCAGAGCCACTATATAAAACACTCACATTTCACATTTCTTTCTTCAGTATTAAGAAGGGTATTATTTTTCTGGCTGGTTGAGTTAAAAAAAAAATGTTTTTTCTAAGTAAATCTTCTCTCACCTATTATATCCCTGTGATGTTTTGCATGTGAGAGCACATCCAATCAGCCACAGATTCCTACCTCCCTGCTAAATGCAGCCAAAAAAAGAAAAAAGCAAGAAAGAAATTGTAACAAAAAACATTAGTAATAATCCTTAAAATATCATAAGTTGCCAGCAACTAACGTCTGGTGTATTGATTAATAGATTGAAGTAAACAGTGGGCCCTTAATGCTGTAACAAACCACTGAGGTTTATTGCATCAATAATTCTGTGAAACTACTGAGTTTCAAGGGCCTACTGCTGAAATAAACCATATTCTTGAGCACCCACCAGCAATGGTGTTTATATACATACAAATATATTTCCCTTCTTAAATAAATTGCTTGGGTGGAAAACTGATCATTTCTATGATCAGAAAAATCAGTCAGAAAACTTGGAACATTTGAGGAGGTTTATCACTAGATAATGTGATCTTGCAAACTTGACAAGTTTTTTTCATTAATCTTTTCGTCTCCCTTTCAGGAATAAACACCAGCAGAAGGGAGATGCAAAAGAGTGCTGGAAAAGATAGTGCTAATCAAAGGGTGCTGACTTGAACCAGACCTTAGAAGGAGAAGGTATTAAGGACCAGTGCATTAATCAGTTAGCCCCTGTGTCGGCGCTGCAGGGCCGGGGTGGGGGGGGGGCATTTAAGGAGAATTGCTCTGCAGTACAGTGCCCTTAATAGGATCTACTTAAGGAAAGTGAACTTGGGATGAAGAATAGCTTTGAAGCTAGGTATACAGTGGAAAGCACAGGGGGGCCGTAATCAGATCTGCAAGTAGCCTTTACCACAGTGTGGAATCTAAGCTGTTTGCATATTCAAGGAAGAGGTACATAGTAACTGTCAATTTTTGCTACATGTATGCAGCACCCTGGAAGGCAATGGAAAGTGCAAAAACAATG
This sequence comes from Balaenoptera acutorostrata, assembly GCF_949987535.1. NCBI lineage: Eukaryota > Metazoa > Chordata > Mammalia > Artiodactyla > Balaenopteridae > Balaenoptera > Balaenoptera acutorostrata. The sequence continues at coordinate 22,571,023 of NC_080080.1, read as the reverse complement.
TCTCATTTTTAGTTAGTTACTCCTAAGTACTAAGCCAACCCTCCTTGCTGCATAGGCTTCGGTATCTCCTCTCCCCCGGCCCATGACTCGAGCAAGTAGGGACCTTGTGTAGTCTGGGCTCCACCCCTGCTCAATAACTGCCACTTTGTGAGTTTCCACCATGTTCCCAGCACTTTCTTGGCCCATCTCCGCTCTTTGCTCCAAATCTGAAAGGCAAGTATTTTCATCTCCCTTCACCCCTATTTTCACAAATGTAAGTTAAGTAACTTCAATCTGTCACACAGCTAGTACAGTGTAGAGGCTGGCTTTAAACCTAGGTCCAAACTCTATGTGCTTTCCATGATGGCTCACTAGCACTCAACACTTCCCTGAAAAAGGATGTATTGATGGTCCCAATCATGTTGCCATGGGTTAGCAATATGTTACCCTAGCTGCCGCCCTGCCCCTGGCTGGATGCCAGTTTAGGGTAAATGAATCTCTACCTCTTTTGTATGTTGTAGTTCCATCCATTATGGAAAACTGGGCCTCTGCCTTGGTCATCATTTTTATAACCTAGGGTATCCCATACATGTCTCCTCTGCACTGCTGCCTTCCATTTTTACCCCTCCAAGACTTACAGCTATCATGCAGGAGAAAAGTGATTACAGTTTATTCACCCTGCACCAGGGACTCTGCCGAGTCTTTTAGAGACACTGTCTTGTTTATTTTTCATGACCCCTTATAAGGCATATATGCATGTGTGTATTGTAACTATTTCAGGAAGCAGGAAACAGAGGCTCCAACAGATCAAGTAATTTGCTCAAGGCCACATAGTTGATAAAGTGATAGAACGAGGGTACAAATTTAAGACCTCCTGACCCCAATTCCAAGCTTCCAGCTACCATGCTACATTGCCTTCTTCTCATGTCCCCTCCCAGGGACTGGAAATTCTAAATTCTGACAGAATGACTGGGGCCTTCTTTACTTAACTACCTGAGGACTGCAGATTGCTGTGTTTCAGTCACTTTCTGAGACTTGGGGTTGTCTCCTAGAACTTAAAGCCCTGTGGACAAGTGCGTGCAGGACTTTAACCCGTGGACGTCCCCCTACTCATGGTGCCGTGTGCTCTGTGTGGCAGATTGAGGCTTCCTTCAATACCTGCAGGTGAGACTGAGCCCTGGGGATCTGTCCCACCACACATGAAACATGCTTTCTTCTACTCCATCCAATTTTGCCTGGGTGCACCCAGGCCATTCCTGATATATAGAGGACTCCTCCATCCTCACCCCGCCATTCCCACGTGCAAAGGGGTACAGTGGGAGAGTTCTAACGGGAGCAGTGAGCTGGCGCTGTGTTCCCCACAGTTCACAGAGCAATGAGGAGTGAATCTGCTCGTCTCCCTGCTCAGCCCAGGCTCCCCTCCTGCTCAACACACGGCACAGAGCCCTTCCTCCTGAGCATACATATATTTCTTTCAACAGCAACCTTCCTTAAGGCCAGACCAGACACCTCCCTGTTCACACCTTGCACCTCTAGCTCTCCAACTCAGACTTGTTATTATACAAGCGCCTGTGATAGACACAAAGTAAGGAATAAGGGCAGCACAAAATAGGGGCCACAATGGCAGGCACCAAGACTGCCATATGTACAGCTTTTAGAACCCGCTTCTTCTGTCTGCCATATAAATTACCAACATGCCCTCCCAAAATCCAGCGTAAACTTAACTTCAAGTAATGAGAGACCAAGAGAGAGAAAAAAGAAATGGGGAAAGAATGAGATTTTGATTCTCTCTGATCAAAAAGGCCTTTTATAGAATCTGTCTTTATAAACTTGCAGGGACTTTCGCCATGATTAAAGTACACTCCCAAACCAGGCCCTGCCCAATGAACTGACATAACTTAGTCTTTTTTCAATCATCTTCTTGCTTCTGCATATGCCTTTTCCATTTCTCATTTAAATTCTTTCCATTTATCATCTAAATTAGTCCCATAGGCAGCTTTCCTCACGCAGTAGATATGGTTCCTTGAAAAGATTAGTAGAAATCAGAGCTCTATCAGTGGAATCATATTTTAGGAAGTCCTCATTTTCAAGTCTGTCTCTCTTCAACCAGCATAATTTCTCATCATTTAAGTTGAAAGTTTCTCTGCTTCAGAACGTCCATGTTTAATAATTAATGGTCTGTAAACAAACACTCGAAAGCACTGGAGGAGTTCTCTATCTAAAGCAACTAACTACAGCAGGAAGCTACATGTAAGGTTAAGCAGCCATCCTTCCCATCTGGGGATGGACAGAACTCAGAGGGACCTGGTGGTTGGTGACGAGGAATGGTGGGAAACACCTTGATTCTAGGGAAAGGGCAACAGTGTTGGTAACTGAAAAGCGTGAATCTGGTGAGCCAAGAATTATCTAGAAAAATCTTGAGGGATATAGCCATCTAGGCACTTCCATCATGAAATTCTAATTTAGTAGGCCTGGGCCTGGGTCCAGAAACCCGCCTTTAGGAAGTATTCCAGGTGACTCTGATGATAGCAAGAGAACCATACTTTGAGAATCACTAGAGCAGGGTGTTCTAGAACAGTGCTTCTTAACTTTAATATACCAAAGAATCCCCCAGAGAGCTTGCTAAAACACAAATTCCAAGAGAATCCAATTCCACAGATAGGGAGATGTAAGAATTTGCAATTCTAACAAAATCCACAGACCACAGTTTTTAGAATACCACCAATACAACACACTCAAACTCGAGTTCTCAAACTCGAATATACAATGGAATCACCTAGGAAGTTAAAAAAAAAAAAAAGATTGATGCCTGGATACCACCCCCTAGAGATTCTGGTTAAATTGGTCTGTAGCCTGGGCATGAGGTTTTTTGTAAATTTCCCAAGCAATTTTAATCTGAAGCACATGGATAGCAAGTATTATTCAGCACCTGCTGATTGGTCAGACAGGGTACCTGCTGTAACAAACAACCTAAAATCTCAGTGGCCTAACACAATAAAAGTTTACTTGTTGCTCATACGAAGTCCCATGTGGATGTCCCTATGGGGATGGCTCTCCTGGAAGCTCTCCTCCCAGCAGTGACTCAGAGACCCAGGTGTCTTCCATACTGTGGCTCTGCCCCTTGTGTTCCCAGGGTCATTCTGGCACCATCTTGCTGACACAGAGGAAGAAGAGACAATGGGAAAGACGCTCAGGTCCTTAACCAACTCAGTCATTCCATCGACTGGGGAAGGTGAAATAGCACATGGATACTAGTGACTGCTAAGTTTCTGCCTGGCTGGTTGTGTCAGGCACAACGATAGAAGTGGGAAGGAGGGAGAGAAGAATCTAAGCCATGGTGCTGAAATTTAGGCTTATTTTTTTTACAGTACTGAGCCTCTTTGCCCAAGGCAGCAAGGACTGAATAAATCTCATATCAGCTTTGCTTCTGGAAGCAGAGAGGTTATCACTTTTACCTCCACTTGACCTAAAAAGAATCAGTGTGGGAAAAATCCATTTACACAGAATAACTCAGGGCAGTAGGATATGGTGGCTGATACATGACACTATTAAATCTACTTTTCCTTTTTGGCATTTGATTATAGTCTTGAGCTACAGCCTTGGTTTCCATATCAGTAAAACAGAAATAATAGTTTTTATCTTTCAGTGTTATTTTGAGAATTAGAAGAAACATGCCAAGTATATTGTTCAGTAGGCCCTTGATAAGTGTGTATTATTCTTATGTATTATATTCTTATATATTCCTATATTATTATTGATGAATTCTTAGAACTGCCTTGTGGGTTTCCTCTAATAAGACTTAAAGTCTTTGAGAGTGTGGACCATAGCTCACAATTTTTCCATACGGCCCAGCGTACCGAGCAAGTGAAAGACACAGAAACGTTCCTTGATAAGTATTTGTTGAAGTTAGGTTCACCAGGGGTGAGTCTGGGAGCCTGGGGCTGGCAGCTGTCTCAAAAGTTTCCTATGAGAATTATTGTTCCTAACATTGGCACTCCTATGAGGAAAAACTCTATAAACATCCCCAAGGAACTAATATGATAGAGTGGAACTATTGCAAAATGAGAGCAGTTAAATATCATGTAAAAGCCTGCACTTAATCATCATCAAAACAGTCTCAGATTCAGACTTCCCCACTGGTTCTAGTCAGTCCCTCCCTCTCAACATTGAACAATTCCTCACCAAAAGGTATCCTTCAAGTTGTAAATTCAATCATCACTACAGCCCCTTTTACAGATGAGGATCTACCGCTCTAAGAGAATAAGTATTTGTCCAGATTTAGGCATCCAAAAGTCACAGATTCAATTCAAATCCAGTTTCCCTGAATCTAAATCATATGTATTTCAGACTGTGGGTAAGAATAAGCAGTAACCAGCGCAACTGTGCCAGGATAAAAAAGGTACACCTGCCTGAAATGTCAATTAAAACACTAAGACATGTTTATATATAAGGAAACACAAATATATTGTGATGCAGAATGCACATTTTCCATAATATGTGACTATAAAGAATTTTTAAATTTTGGTGTGGGCTGTTTCGGATTATGTCACTAGGCCCCCTAGTGACAGGCGGGCTTTCATGTTTGCTTCTCAGGAAACATGTAAGAAGCACTGCCCTTCTCAGTGCCATTAAAGGGCCATTGAAACACCAAACAGAGTCCATTATTTGAGCCCATTACTGGAAATCTGTCTGCAAAACTCTGTTCAGATGCAATAATGATTTAGGCAGGTCAGACTTCCCAGAAATGAAGAAAAGTGCTGAAAATAAATAGGAGACAATAAATCTCTTAATGGTGCAAAGGGGAAAAATAAAGCAAATTATGTTTTATCTGGCAAAGATATAATGGTCAGGTTTTTTGGTTTGGGTTTTTTTGTTTTTTTGTTTTTTTTGGTAATTCTTATTTTTCCTTTCTGTAGAAAACAGTCAGTGCCAAACTGAAGAAAATTTAGATTACAGTTTGTAACACGGTATCCCACTTGAGCTTGGCCCAGGATGCAAAGACTAGCCATTTGCAGGAAACAGTGATCCAGTGACTATTTTAGGAATTTATTTACGAGTTCATAGATATAAACTGTGTGGACTATTGATGGTATAAAGACATCTGAGTTATCCCTCCTTTATGAGAGCCCTGGGGGAAATATCCACAGAAAAAGCAATAAATAAGAGCAAATGAGTTTCATTTGTTTTGTTTTGTTTCGTTTTTTATCTAATTTTAAGTTTAGTCCAACATCCAATGCAGAGTTTTAGTAAGGCTAGGTTGAGACAGATAAGCTTTCTCTAGCAGCCAATCAGGGTCTCTACCTCCCCTGAGCTTAATCCAAATCTTGCAGTCTGACCACTCTTGGGCTGGTTCTATGATACTGGAGATGGAAGAAAAAACAGTACATATGTTTGAAAAGACATATACAAGGAAGGAAAATAAAGAATTAAGGTTATCATATATGATGATATCTTTTAATAAAGAGTGATGCTACCCACTTGTAAGTGACCCTACCCACGTCCCAAAATGGGATGAGTCCAATGGCAATTCTTCCTCCTAGATGGTGGGAGGATATAGAAAACAGGTGAGATAAAGGGGTGGGGAAAGAGAGCCTCATGAAGAGAGGAATTTGTTTTGGGGTTCTAAGAAAAGAGATGGGAACAATGAGGAAAATGAGCAGTGTCTGTTTGGGGATTCTTGCATCCCCGTTCCCACTTTTGCCTCTATCCTTGTTCTGAGCTCAGACAGAGAGAGGCGTCAGGCAAGAAATTAAAGAGTGGTGTTCACTGAATAGTATGTGCGATGCTGAGCACAATCAGGGCTGCTTTGGGGTCTGGGGCCAGGAGATAACACAGAATCAGGGAGAGGCAAAAGGAACATTCTTTCCCTGACCTCTACTCTCAGACTGTCAAAGACCACACAGCTCAGCTTTGAGATATTTAGGTTCTAGGACAGTGATCTGTAGAGGGGGGCTGTGCCTGGAGGAGCAGCACATTCCTTTCCAGAGAAGACAGATGCCAACACAATGGCGAGACCCTTTGGCAAGGTGGCTGCAAAGGAAAATTAACGGGCTGGTTCCTGAATACAAATGAAAAGCCTTTGGAGATTAGGAAAAACCACTGCAGGAACCTTTGCGAACGGGTAATAATAATGAGCATGTGTGTTTTACTTTGTAGTTTACAAATTATTCTCCCATATCTCATTTGTTTCTCACAATAATCCTAACAGGTATGGGAAGCATTATTAGTATCCTCATTTTGCAGATGAGAAGAGTGAGTCTGAGAGTTAAAGCAACCTGCCCAAGGTCATTCATCTGGTAAGTATCAAGGTTAGGAACTCAAAAACAGGACGGCTGGCTCTAAATTCTGTGCTTTTTTCCACTGGAACATATTGCCAGTTTGGAGTCATGACCGTTCAGTTAACCAGTGCTTCAGCAAACAAAAATCTTTTGACAAAGATGACTTAGCATCAGGGAGCTGAGAGGAATTCAGCACTAGGTCTACCGTGAAAAGAAGCTGCAAAAATCACGGGGCTGACCAGGACTTGAGTCCAGATGGGGAGAAAGATGCCATCTCAAGGTTCCCACGAACTGCTTACTGAGAGTCCAGGAAGCACCGCCAAGGCTAGCTGACCAAGAGGTGGGTGGATGGTAAGAGGCTGAAACACCCTCCAGACGGAGCAAAAGGAACAAGTATATTGCCGAGACAAACAGAGAATCTCCCTAATTTAGAATGCAGGTTGTTTTTTCTTTGAGTGATGAAATCCCTGGGTAGGAAGAGTATACACAGGGGGAGCACATTCTCTTCCTGAATAAAGACATTAACGAATCATTTTGGCCAAGTGCCTCACCTCAGCCATTGTGCCCAATTACACATTTAGCTTATACTCTCAGGTGCTAAAAAATAGGTGAGTGGGGATTTTAAAATATTCTTAGGGCAAGGATAAAGTTAATAATTTAAGGAATGATCATTTAGAGCAGGGAATGGCAAACTTTTCCTGGAAAGGGCCAAATAGTAAATATTTTCAGCTTGGCGGGCCATGTGGTCCTTATCACAAGTACTCAAATCTGCCCTTGGTAGCAAGAAAGCAGCCATAGACAATATGTAGACAAATGGGTGTGGCTGTGTTCCCACAAAACTTTACTTACAAAAACAGGTGGTGGGGTGGATTTGACCCAGGAGCCCTGGTTTCCAATCGCAAAGTTAGAGAAAAACTGTATCTACCTAAAGACTTTGATATTCTCATTTCTATCTCTGAACCAAGTTGGACCATGGGAAGGGGTCATATTAGCTATCTGCTATCCACTTTTATAACATTAAAATGTTATTCACTGCCACCATAAGAAATGCATTTCTGTACTTGTTAACCAATTGTTGTTTGTTTTTCTATATTCCCTATGACATAAATGTTCCATGTAAGACTTTCTGACAATGCAAACCAAAACTAAAATGAGGTTTCAACTCACACCAGTCAGAATGGCCATCATCAAAAAATCTACAAACAATAAATGCTGGAGATGGTGTGGAGAAAAGGGAACCCTCTTGCACTGCTGGTGGGAACGTAAATTGGTACAATCATTATGGAGAACAGCATGAAGGTTCCTTAAAAAACTAAAAATAGAGCTACTATATGATCCAGCAGTCCCATTCCTGGACATATATCCAGAGACAACCATAATTCGAGAAGATACTTGCACCCCAATGTTCACTGTGGCACTATTTACAATAGCCAGGACATGGAAGCAACCTAAATGTCCATCGACCGAGGAATGGATAAAGAAGATATGGTACATATATACAATGAAATATTACTCAGCCATGAAAAAGAACTAAATAATGCCATTTGCAGCTATCTGGATGTACCTAGAGATTGTCATACTAAGTGAAGTAAGTCAGACAGAGAAAGACAAATATCATATGATATCACTTACATGTGGAATCTAAAAAAAAAAAAATGGTACAAATGAACTTATTTACAAAACAGAAATGGAGTCACAGATGTAGAAAACAAACTTATGGTTACCAGGGGAGAAAAGGGGGAGGGGAGGGATAAACTGGGAGATTAGGATTGGTATATACACACTACTATATATAAAATAGATCACTAATAAGGACCTACTATATAGCACAGGGAACTCTACTCAATACTCTGTAATGACCTATATGAGAAAAGAATCTAAAAAAGAGTGGATATATGTATATGTATAACTGATTCACTTTGCTGTACAGCAGAAACTAACACAACACTGTAAATCAACTCTACTCCAATAAAAAAATTTTTTAATAAAATTAAATAAAATAAATAAAGACTTTCTGACAGTGTTTGGTATTAGAATACATTTTTTTCCACCATAAACTTGTGTGTTTCCTTCTTTCAAAGGAGGAACCTCTTTATCCTCACTGGAAAGGTTTGAATAAGGGTTTATGTTTAGTCCAATAATTTTATGACTTTTATGGTTGGCATATTTTTCTCCTGTTTTTACCTTCAAGCACACACACACTCTTATTTCTATTATGTTGTGGTCTTTTTTTTGGAATCTACCTCAAATTTTTGCAAAAAAGAAGTGAAGTCCAAAAAAGCATACATGTTATTACAGAGAAAAATGTTAACGCTGAATAAAGAGATCGAGCCAAGTGAAAAATGTAAACCAAAGTTTTCACCCAAGTAGATAAATTTGTCCAAAGGACCAAGAAGAGATGAAATTATCTTGAAGAAGAGGAATGTGAGAAGAATTTCTCTATCAGATACCAATATTTTCTAGTCATTTCTAATTTCAAGTAATTTAAAAGTTTAGTATTATTCTGGAATATACAGAAGATTAATAGAATGGACAGAAAAGTCTGGAAACAGGTACAAAAATGAATGGAAACTTTGTTATGAAAGAATTGTGACCAATTCCCCATATGGAAAAAAATTAGCTTCCTACATTATACAATGTTCATAATTAATTTCAAATAAATTAAAAACTGTGGGAAAAATGAAAGGAGAAAAATTTAAGTATATAAATAGGTGCTAAATCTTTACGGCATCAGGACAGGGAAATATTTCTTAAACAAAATAATGTAAAAGCACAAATAACAAAGGAAAATATTATTCCATTAATATTTCAAAACTTTCTCCTTCAAAAATACCATAGATAAAAAGAAAAAAATCACAGTCTAGGAGATTAAGAGATTTGCTACCTATTATCAGATTAAGGATTGGTGTTCATAATATGTAAAGAAACTCTACGAAGCAATAAAACAATGAAATAAACAGATAAACAAACCTGTCAACCTAACTGGGGGGAAAAAGGCAAAGGATATGGAATTTACAGAAAAGAAAAAACATTGGACATTAAATATAAGATATTATGCTGAATCTCACTATTAATTAGAAAAATATAAAATAAAACAGCAAGAGATATCATTTGGATTAACAACAATTTTAAAGACACAATACCAATTTTCAACAAGATAGCAAGAAATAAGGATGCATAAATTGATAGTAGAGGTATACATTGGTGCAAACACTCTATATGTTTAGAAATCCCTAGCAATTTGGAAATCCCTAGCGCAGTGGAAGATATGTATATATCCAATGACCAACACCCATACCTATCAACCCTAAAGCAGTGGTTCTCAAAGACTGATCCCTACACCAGCATCAGCATCACCTGGGAATTTGGTAAAAATTCAGATTCTTGGGCTCACCTACAGCTCTTGAATCAAGGACTCTAGGGATAGGATCCAGAAATCTGTGTTGTGCAAGCACTCCAGCTGATTCTAATACACACTAGTATATGAGAGCTACTATGCTAAAGAACCCCCCACAGGTGTGCTTCTGAAGACATGTGCAAGAAGGTTCACTGAAGCACTGAATGTAGTTATAAAAACATGTAAACTACCCAATGGTCCTCTGAGGGGAATGGATACATAAACTCTGGTTTATTCTTTCCATTGACTGTTTTACAGCTATTAAGATGAATGAACTAGTTCTATTTATCAATATGGATAAAACTGAAAAACAAAGTTGAATGAAAAAACATCAAGTGACAAAAGATGACATAGTATGACCGTGTTCATATAAATGTTTAAAACAAAAAAAGATGGATATATTATATATGTCTTTAATCATTTATTGTCATATACCAAAACATGTAAAGAAATGTCACACCAGCATCAGGAGGATGGTTATTTCTATAAGGGAAATGGGAGAATGGGGCAAAGTGACTAAGGAGGTGGGGAGAAGTTCAGTAACATCTGAAATATTTTTAGTTCTTATGAAAATTCTAAAAAGAACATGGCAAAAGGGTGACATTTAAAATTAGGTGAGGGATGCATATTAATTTTTTGCACTTTTGGTATTTTTGAAGTATTTTAAATTTTTTACAAATATTTTAAAGAAATAATAGCCCAGGGTGGGAGGAGAGAGTGGGACTGACATAGGAGAGTGTTTTCTTAAATACTCCCAGTGCCTCTTCTTAGGCATCACATGGCTCTTAAATGTCAGCAGAGGTCTCCGAAATCCCTGAGAGCTAAAAACATTATCTCAAAACTCAATTTCACAGCTTGTGGAAATTCTAAATAAAAAGAAATATACATAGATACATAGTTTCTTCAGTTTTCATTTCTTTCTCTTTCTGTTTCCATGTGAAAAATCCATATTACATATAAATTTAAATATATATCTCAATATTCAAATGAGGTTTCTTCTAAGTGGCATATTGTGAGACATTTAAAAGGAAAATCTAGGGACTTGGAGACAACAGATACAATGAAAAGTGGTAATAATTAAAATAGGTAGAATAATTTGAAACTCTATATGTGGAGTGGCAGGACACCCAGCTCACATGCAGAATACCTGTCAATTATTTCTTGCTTTAAGGACTCTCAGTAGCAGTAAAGACCTCCATGTACTGCCATTTGTAGGACATCCCTAATGAAATGGATGGCTTCCCATTTGGAAAGCTCAACTCAAAATTCCAAGTCAACAAGCCCCACCCACAGAGAATTTCCAATTTACTTTCTGTTCAATCAGCTTTATTGAAATATCCCTTGCATATAATAAAATTCACCAATTTTATGTGTGAAATTTGATGAGTTTTGACCAATGTACATGGTCATATAACTACTACTACAATAAAGTATAGAACATTTCCATCACCTAAAAATTTCCCTCATATTGTCTTGCAGTCAAATTTTTTATTCAGTCTCTGGATCCTGGTAACTACTGATCTGCTTTTGTCACTAGAGTTTTGCTTTTTCAAAAATTTTCCATAAATATAATTATAAGGTATGTATGTTGTTGTGTTCCTTTCCTTTCACTTAGCATAATGCATTTGATATTCACTGATGTTGTTCCATGTAACAGTAGTTTAATCTTTTTCATTTCTGAGGAGTATTCTACTGTATGGATACACAACTTAAACATAATTTAAAATGCCTTAATCTTAAATATGAATGGATCAGCTAACACTTATGAAAAGCTTTCCACATAAAAAAAGGGACTACAGTGAATGAAGGGGGGAAGGGGCATAAAAGAAAAATAACTCAGGGGACAGAAAAAGAGACTTCGAGGATGTTTTAATTAAAAGTATCAGAGAGTTATGAGAATATTTTCCTTTCTAACACTATGAGAATACTATGAGAAAGGAACAATTAAAAAGCAAGAAACAGCTCTTGAATTTAAAAATACCATATTTTTAAAAACTGAAAGCTAATAAGTCAGATAAAGTGAAAAAATTTCCAATAAATAAAAATACATGGAAATCTAGGGGAAAAATGAGATTTAAAGGACCAATCAAAGAAGTCATGAATGGATAAAGAAGATGTGGTGTATACATACACAATGGAATATTATTCAGTCATAAAAAAGAATGAAATTCTGCCACTTGCAACAACGTAGATGGACCTAGAGAATATCATGCTTAGTGAAATAAGTCAAACAGAGAAAGACAAATACTGTATGATGTCACTTAGATAAGGAATCTAAAAAATGAAACAAACAAATGTATATAGCAAAGCAGAAACAGACTCAAACATATAGAAAACAAACTAATGGTTACCAGTGGGGAGAGGGAAGGGGAGAGAGGCAAGATAGGGGTATGGGATTAAGAGATACAAACTACTATGTATAAAATAGATAAGCAACAAGGAAATATTGTATAATACAAGGAATTGAGAGGACCTTCAAGATAGCAGAGGTGGAAGAAGTGCAGATCACCTTCCTCCCCACAAATACATTAAAAATATATCTACATGTGGAACAACTCCTACAGAACACCTACTGAACGCTGGCAGAAGACCTCAGACTTCCCAAAAGGCAAGAAACTCCCCTTGTACCTGGGTAGGGCAAAAGAAAAAAGGAAAAACAGAGACAAAAGAATAGGGACAGTACCAAATGTAAAATAGTTAGTGGGAAGCAGCCGCATAGCACAGGGAGATCAGTTTGGTGCTTTGTGACCACCTAGAGGGGTGGGATAGGGAGAGTGGGAGGGAGGGAGACACAAGAGGGAAGAGATACAGGGATATATGTATATGTATGGCTGATTCACTTTGTTATAAAGCAGAAACGAACACACCATTGTAAAGCAATTATACTCCAATAAAGATGTTAAAAAAAAAAAAAAAGAATAGGGATGGGACCTGCCCTTCTGGGAGGGAGCTGTGAAGGAGGAAAAGTTTCCACACACTAGGAAGCCCCTTCACTGGCAGAGACGGGAGGTGGGCAGGGGGGAAGCTTCAGAGCCACCGAGGAGAGCGCAGCAACAGGGGTGCAGAGGGCAAAGCGGAGAGATTCCCACACAGAGGATGGGCGCTGACCAGAACTCACCAGCCTGAGAGGCTTGTCTGCCCACCCGCCGGGGCAGGTGGGGGCTGGGAGCTGTGGCTCGGGGTTCAGAGGTCAGATCCCAGGGACAGGACTGGGGTTGGCTGTGTGAACACAGCCTGAAGGGGGCTAGTGCGCCACAGCTAGCCGGGAGGGAGTCCGGGAAAAAGTCTGGACCTGCTTAAGAGTCAAGAGACCACTGTTTTGGGGTGTGCGAGGAGAGGGGATTCAGAGCACCACCTAAATGAGCTCCAGAGATGGGCGAGAGCTGCAGCTATCAGCACGGACACCAGAGACGGGCATGAAACACTAAGGCTGCTGCTGCAGCCACCAAGAAGTCTCTGTGCAAGCACAGGTCACTATCAACACCTCCCTGGTAGCCTGTGCAGCCTGCCACTGCCAGGGTCCCATGATCCAAGGACAACTTCCCCGGGAGAACACACGGTGCGCCTGAGGCTCTTGCAATGTCACGCCGGCCTCTGCCACCACAGGCTCGCCCCACATTCCATACCCTTCCCTCCCCCCGGCCTGAGTGAGCCAGACCCCCCTAATCAGCTGCTACTTTAACCCCATCCTGTCTGGGTGGGGAAGAGATACCCTCAGGCGACCTACAAGCAGAGGCAGGGCCAAATCCAAACCTAAACCCCAGGAGCTGTGCGAACAAAGAATTGAAAGGAAAATTTCTCCCAGCAGCCTCAGGAGCAGTGGATTAAATCTCCACAATCAACTTGATGTACCCTGCATCTGTGGAATACCTGAATAGACAACGAATCATCCCAAAATTGAGGTGGTGGACTTTGGGACCACCTGTAGACTTCAGGTTTGCCTTCTGCACCTAATTTTATGTTGGGCCTGGGCTCAACATAAACATTTTATGTTTCTCTTAGTTTAGTATTTATAGCTTATTATGATTGGTAGATTTGTTTATTGATTTGGTTGCTCTCTGCCTTTCTTTTTTTAATATGTATATATTTAATACATATTTAATATGTACATATTTAATATGTATATATATATTTAATATACATATATATTTCTTCCTTTTTCTCTTTTTGTGAGTGTGTATGTGTATGTTTCTTTGTGTGATTTTGTCTGTATAGCTTTGCTTTTACCATTTGTCCCAGGGTTCTGTCTGACCATTGTTTTTTTTTTTTTTTGTATGGTTTTTAGCACTTGTTATCATTGGTGGATTTGTTTATTAGTTTGTTTGCTCTCTTCTTTCTTTCTTTTTCTTTATTTTTATTTTTTATTACTTAAAAAAATTTTTTAATAATGTACGTTTTTACTTTAATAACTTTATTTCCCTTTCTTTCTTTCCTTCCTTCCTCCCTCCTTCCCTCTCTCCCTCTCTCTCTCTCTCTCTTTCTTCCTTTCCTTCTTTCTTTCTTTCCTCCCTTTTCTTCTGAGCCGTGTGGCTGACAGGGTCTTGGTGTTCCGGCCGGGTGTCAGACCTGAGCCTCTGAGGGGGGAGAGCCGAGTTCAGTACATTGGTCCACCAGAGACCTCCCAGCCCCAAGTAATATCAAACGGTGAAAGCTCTCCCAGAGATCTCCATCTCAACACTAACACTCAGCTCCACTCAATGACCAGCAAGCCAAAGTGCTAGACACCCCATACCAAACAACTAGCAAGACAGGAACAAAACCCCACCCATTATCAGAGAGGCTGCATAAAATCATAATAGGTTCACAGACACCTCAGAATAGACCAGGTGACAGGTCCTGCCCACCAGAAGGACAAGATCCAGCCTCATCCACCAGAACACAGGCACCAGTCCCCTCCACCAGGAAGCCTACACAACCCACTGAACCAACCTTACCCACTAGGGGCAGACACCAAAAACAACGGTAACTACGAACCTGCAGCCTGCAAAAAGGAGACCCCAAACACAGTAAGTTAAGCAAAATGAGAAGAAAGAGAAATACATAGCAGATGAAGGAGCAAGGTAAAAACCCACCAGACCAAACAAATGAAGAGGAAATAGGCAGTCTACCTGAAAAAGAATGCAGAGTAATGATAGTAAACATGATACAAAACCTTGGAAATAGAATGGAGAAAATACCAGAAACGTTTAACAAGGACCCAGAAGAACTAAGGAGCAAACAAACAATGATGAAGAACACAATAAATGAAATTAAAAGTTCTCTAGAAGGAATCCATAGCAGAATAACTGAGGCAGAAGAACGGATAAGGGACCTGGAAGATAAAATAGTGGAAATAACTACCACAGAGCAGAATAAAGAAAAAAGAATGAAAAGAATTGAGGACAGTCTCAGAGACCTCTGGAACAACATTAAATACACCAACATTCAAATTATAGGGGTTCCAGAAAAAGAAGAGAAAATGAAAGGGACTGAGAAAATATTTGAAGAGATTATAGTTGAAAACTTCACTAATGTGGGAAAGGAAAGAGTCAATCAAGTCCAGGAAGCGCAGAGACTCTCATACAGGATAAATCCAAGGAGAAACATGCCAAGACACGTATTAATCAAACTATCAAAAATTAAATACAAAGGAAAAATATTAAAAGCAGCAAGGGAAAAACAACAAGTAACATACAAGGGAATCCCCATAAGGTTATCAGCTGATCTTTCAGCAGAAATTCTGCAAACCAGAAGGGTGTGGCAGGACATATTTAAAGTGATGAAAGGGAAAAACCTACAACCAAGATTACTCTACCCAGCAAGGATCTCGTTTAGATTGGATGGAGAAATTAAAAGCTTCACAGACAAGCAAAAGCTAAGAGAATTCAGCATCACCAAACCAGCTTTACAACAAATGCTAAAGGAACTTCTCTAGGCAGAACCACAAGGGAAGGAAAAGACCTACAATAACAAACCCAAAACAATTAAGAAAATGGTAATAGGAACATACATATCGATAATTACCTTAAATATAAATGGATTAAATGCTCCAACCAAAAGACACAGACTGGCTGAATGGATACAAAAACAAGACGTGTATATATGCTGTCTACAAGAGACCCACTTCAGACCTAGGGACACATACAGACTGAAAGTGAGGGGATGGAAAAAGATATTCCATGCAAAAGGAAATCAAAAGAAAGCTGGAGTAGCAATTCTCATATCAGACAAAATAGACTTTAAAATAAAGACTATTACAAGAGACAAAGAAGGACACTACATAATGATCAAGGGATCAATCCACAAAGAAGATATAACAATTGTAAATATTTATGCATGCAACATAGGAGCACATCAATACAAAAGGCAAATGCTTACAGCCAAAAAAGGGGAAATCAACAGTAACACAATCATAGTAGGAGACTTTAACACCCTACTTTCACCAATGGAGAGATCATCCAAAATGAAAATAAATAAGGAAACACAAGCTTTAAATGATACATTAAACAAGATGAACTTAATTAATATTTATAGGACATTCCATCCAAAAACAGCAGACTACACTTTCTTCTCAAGTGCTCATGGAATGTTCTCCAACATAGATCATATCTTGGGTCACAAATCAAGCCTTGGTAAATTTAAGAAAATTGAAATTGTATCAAGTATCTTTTCCGACCACAAGGCTATGAGACTAGATATAAATTACAAGAAAAAAATCTGTAAAAAATACAAACACATGGAGGCTAAACAATACACTACTTAACAACCAAGAGATCACTGAAGAAATCAAAGAGGAAATCATAAAATACCTAGAAACAAATGACAATGAAAACACGACGATCAAAAAACTATGGGATACAACAAAAGCAGTTCAAAGAGGGAAGTTTATAGCAATACAATCCTACCTCAAGAAACAAGAAACATCTCAAATAAACAACCTAACCTTACACCTAAAGCAATTAGAGAAAGAAGAACAAAAAACCCCCAAAGTTAGCAGAAGGAAGGAAATCATAAAGATCAGATCAGAAATAAACGAAAGAGAAATGAAGGAAACAATAGCAAAGATCAATAAAACTAAAAGCTGGTTCTTTGAGAAGATAAACTATATTGATAAACCATTAGCCAGACTCATCAAGAAAAAAAGTGAGAAGACTCATATCAACAGAATTAGAAATGAAAAAGGAGACATAAGAGCTGACACTGCAGAAATATAAAGGATCATTAGAGATTACTACAAGCAACTATATGCCAATAAAATGGACAACCTGGAAGAAATGGACAAATTCTTAGAAGAGCACAACCTTCTGAGACTGAACCAGGAAGAAACAGAAAATATGAACAGACCTATCACAAGCACTGAAATTGAGAGTGTGATTAAAAATCTTCCAACAAACAAAACCCAGGATCAGATGGCTTCACAGGCAAATTCTATCAAACACTTAGAGAAGAGCTAACACCTATCCTTCTCAAACTCTTCCAAAATATAGCAGAGAGAGGAACACTCCCAAACTCATTCAGTGAGGCCACCACAACCCTGATATCAAAACTAGAAAAAGATGTCACAAGAAAAGAAAACTACAGGCCAATATCACTGATGAACATAGATGCAAAAATCCTCAACAAAATACTAGAAAAAGAATCCAACAGCACATTAAAAGGATCATATACTATGATCAAGTGGGGTTTATCCCAGGAATGCAAGGATTCTTCAATATACGCAAATCAATCAATGTGATACACCATAATAACAAATTGAAGGAGAAAAACCATATGATCATCTAAATAGATGCAGAGAAAGCTTTCGACAAAATTCAACACACATTTATGATAAAAACCCTCCAGAAAGTAGGCATAGAGGGAACTTTCCTCAACATAATAATAAAGGCCATATATGACAAACCCACAGCCAACATGGTCCTTAATGGTGAAAAACTGAAACCATTTCCACTAAGATCAGGAACAAGACAAGGTTGCCCACTCTCACCTCTATTATTCAACATAGTTTTGGAAGTTTTAGCCACAGCAATCAGAGAAGAAAAAGAAACAAAAGGAATCCAAATTGGGAAAGAAGAAGTAAAACTGTCACTGTTTGCAGATGGCATGATACTATACATAGAGAATCCTACAGATGCTACCAGAAAACTACTAGAGCTAATCAATGAATTTGGTAAAGTAACAGGATACAAAATTAATGCACAGAAATCTCTTGCATTCCTATACACTAATGATGAAAAATCTGAAAGAGAAATTAAGGAAGCACTCCCATTTACCATTGCAACAAAAAGAATAAAATACCTAGGAATAAATATACCTAAGGAGACAAAGGACCTGTATGCAGAAAACTATGTAACACTGATGAAAGAAACTAAAGATGATACAAACAAGTGGAGAGATATACCATGTTCTTGGATTGGAAGAATCAACACTGTGAAAATGACTATACTACCCAAAGCAATCTACAGATTCAATGCAATCCCTATCAAACTACCACTGGCATTTTTCACAGAAGTAGAACAAAAAATTCCAAAATTTGTATGGAAACACAACAGACCCTGAATAGCTAAAGCAATCTTGAGAAAGAAAAACGGAGCTGGAGGAATCAGGCTCCCGACTTCAGACTATACTACAAAGTTACAGTAATCAAGACAGTATGGTACTGGCACAAAAACAGAAATATAGATCAATGGAACAGGATAGAAAGACCAGAGATAAACCCACACACATATGGTCACCTTATCTTTGATAAAGGAGGTGAGAATATACAATGGAAAAAAGACAGCCTCTTCAATAAGTGGTGCTGGGAAAACTGGACAGCTACATGTGAAAGAACGAAATTAGAACACTCCCTAACACCATACACAAAAATAAACTCAAAATGCATTAAAGACCTAAATGTAAGGCCAGACACTATCAAACTCTTAGAGGAAAACATAGGCAGAACACTCTATGACATAAATCACAGCAAGATCCTTTTTGACCCACCTCCTAGAGAAATGGAAATAAAACCAAAAATAAACAAATGGGACCTAATGAAACTATAAAGCTTTTGCTCAGCAAGGGAAACTATAAACAAGATGAAAAGACAACCCTCAGAATGAGAGAAAATATTTGCAAATGAATCAACGGACAAAGGATTAATCTCCAAAATATATAAACAGCATATACAGCTCAATGTTATAAAAACAAACAAAGCAATCAAAAAATGGGCAGAAGACCTAAATAGACATTTCTCCAAAGAAGATACACAGATTGCCAATAAATGCATGAAAGAATGGTCAACATCATTAATCATTAGAGAAATACAAATCAAAACCACAATGAGGTATCACCTCATACCAGTCAGAATGGCCATCATCAAAAAATCTACAAACAATAAATGCTGGAGAGGGTGTGGAGAAAAGGGAACCCTCTTGCACTGTTGGTAGGAATGTAAATTGATACAGCCACTATGGAGAACAGTATGGAGGTTCCTTAAGAAACTAAAAATAGAACTACCATACGACCCAGCAATCCCACTACTGGGCATATACCCTGGAAAACCATAATTCAAAAAGGGTCATGTATAACAGTGTTCATTGCAGCTCTATTTACAATAGCCAGGACATGAGAGCAACCTAAGTGTCCATCGACAGACGAATGGATAAAGAAGATGTGGCACATATATACAATGCAATATAACTCAGCCATAAAAAGAAACTAAACTGAGTTATTTGTAGTGAGGTGGATGGACCTAGAGACTGTCATACAGAGTGAAGTAAGTCAGAAAGAGAAAAACAAATACCATACACTAACACATATATATGGAATCTAAAAAAAAAAAAAAATGGTTCTGAAGGACCTAGGGGCAGGACAGGAATAAAGACCCAGATATAGAGAATCAACTTGAGGACATGGGGAGGGGGAAGGGGAAGCTGGGACAAAGTAAGAGAGTGGCATGGACATATATACACTACCAAATGTAAAATAGATAGCTAGTGGGAAGCAGTTGCATAGCACAGGGAGATCAGCTCGGTGCTTTGTGTCCACTTAGAAGGTTGGGATAGGGAGAGTGGGAGGGAGATGCAAGAGGGAGGAGATATGGGGATATATGTACACATATAGCTGATTCACTTTGTTTTACAGCAGAAACTAACACACCATTGTAAAGCAATTATACTCCAATAAAGATGTTAAAAAAAAATACAAGGGATTAAAGCCATTATCTTGTAATAACATTTAATATAATCTGTAAAAATACTGAATCACTATGCTGTACACCTGAAACTAATGTAATATTGTAAATCAACTATACTTCAATTTTTTAAAAAAAGGATCATCTAAAGAGGTCTAATATCCAATTAATATGAATTCCAAAAGGAGAGGATGGAAAAAACAAAGAGAAGAAAATTATCACAGGAAATTACACGAAAACACCATGAAATTGAAGGACACAAAATGTCTAGACTGAAAAAGACGCATTTGAATGCTCAGCACGATGAATGAAAAACACTACACCAGTATACATCACTGTGACATTTCAGAAACCTGGGGCCAGAAAAGAGAATATCTGAAAAGCTTCCAGAGGAAAAAGTATCAGATTTAATACAGAGGGCCAAGAATAAAAAGGACATTGGACTTCTCATCAGCAGTGCTGCCTTCAAAATCCAGAGGAAAAGGGAACTCATTAACCAAGCATTCTAAAACCAATCACTATCATCCAAATGTAGATTAGAATGAATAGATGCAAGTAAGAAGAAAATTAACCTAACAAATTCTCTTTTTTGGTAAGCCCATTAGGAATGTACTCTAGCAATGAAATAAAGGGGAAGAGGAAAGGATGGTGAATCCAAGAAAGAGAAAGCAAAAATCCATCACAGAGGAATCAAAACCATCTCAAGAATGAAGCTATAAAACACAAAGACTTCAGATTGGAAAAGGAGGACTTAGGACTCTAGAAGGGAAGGCTCTAGAAAAAAGGGAAATTTGATAGAACAATTGATATGATGAACATTTGAAAATGATTAAAATTTGTAGCTAGCAAATTATATAAGTAAAAAAATGACCCGATTAGAAACTCCAGGAAAAACAATGTTTTACAAGAAAAATATGAAATCCTGATCTACTATTTGGCTTAGCAATAAACAATATTTACAAATCATGATGATACAATCAACCAATTGTGATTTAACTAAAAACAGAGATATTAACTGCATTGGAGTGGTTGGCGGGGAGGGTACCCAAATAAAATGTCATGTATCATCAGGAAGTCAATAAATATTGTGCAAAACAGATAAATCAAGACATCAAACTACATAAATCAAGCCTTCTAGTATAGTTACCTGATCCCCCAACTCTCCCTTTTCTGATCCATTTTACACAAAGCCAGAGCAACTTTCCTAAAACACTACTTTGATTTTATTATACCCCACTCAAAAATCTTCAGTGGCTCTATTGTGTCTAGTGAACAAAGCTCAAACTCTGTTACGGCTAATTTTATCATCCACCTTGACTAGGCCAAGGGTGCCCAGATATCTGGCTAAACATTATTTCTAGGTGAGGCTATCAGAGTGTTTGCAGAAGATATTAGAATTTGAATCAACAGACTGAATAAAGCAGATTGCCCTCCCTAGTGTGGGTGGGCACCATCTGATCTCATGAGGGACTAATTAGAACAAAAAGGCAGAAGAAGAAAATTTCTGGCTGTTGAGCTGGGATATCCATATTTTCCTGCCCTTGGACTGCTTCTTATACCACTGTCCCTCTGGTTCTCAGGCCTTTAGACTCAGACTGGAACTTACACCATCAGTTCTTCTGATTCTCAGGCCTTTGGGCTCAGATTGAACTCCCCCACTGCTTTTCCTGGGTCTCCAGCTTGCAGACAGCAGATCATGAGACTTCTCAGCCTCCATAATCACACAAGCCAATTCCTTATCATAAATCTGAAGAACTCTAATATAACTTCCTTAGCATGCCATGCAAATTTCCTATACAAACCAGTCTTTTATAAATATGGAAGTTATCTTTCCCCAAGATGTTTTTTGCTTTGTGTTCTCCTTATGTCATACTTGCACCTAAAAATGTCCCCACCCCCACCCCTCCAAATTTACTTATCAAAATTCTGCTCCAAGCTCTACGTACCCACTGCACCTCCTGGAAGATTTTCTGCCTTTCTCTGCCCTGCTCAGTACCACTGACTACATCCCAGTTTCCCTTGTACTTCTTTCCTGTCCCTTCCTGCTCTAATGCTGTGCCTCTGATAGTAGTTGCACCTAGCCATGGCCACAGATCACCTCCCTTCCTGGTTCCAACTCTCCCTGGGTTCTGTTAACTCCCTTTTCGCCCTGTTTTTTCAGCCTTACAGTGACAATGGCTACCCACTGTTGCTACAGCCTTTTCCTTTCTTTCTAACTTAACCCTATCTGCAAATCTATAGGTAGACTCATCCTTAAATTCAAGAGCATGTGAACTAGAAAGCAACTATCAAAATGCCAATAAGAAGGAAAGAGAGCTAGATGAACCATCTGGAGTGAATTCTGTGGCCCAACAGGACTCCAGCCCATACGACATTCATCTCATTGCCTTCTATCATAATGTAAATCTGCTTTCTTTATCCACAGATTATGGGTTTTTTGATTAGGGAGACCATACTTGATTCATCTTCGTTATCTAGGTTCCTACTGTGTAACAGATATTCAATAAATGACTGGGACGTAAATGAATCACAGGGTGCCTATTCAACGTACTCTACAAAGATCTGGTCATTAGCAGTTCCTGCATAGTAGAGGATTTTCACATAACTTTCTGTTCTTAGATGTCATACTGATTAGGATTACTGAGAGGACACAGTCCTGACACCCGTGAACAAAGAGGGGAAATAGAGGATTCGGAGGAAGAGAGCACTTTGAACCAGAGATGTGTGAACCCAGAAGCATTTCGAGATTGGCACCATGTCTTGAACTAGTTTTCAAAGGAATCAGACTTGGCCAAACCCAAAGAGAATTTTGCCAAACACTTTTCCCCTTAATTTTTAAACCCATGTGTATTTTAAGGGAAATTCAGTCCATATGCTTCTGATTCATTTACACTTAACTCATCAAAATGTTGTTTTGTAAGAGTTATTTGATGTCCCAGTCTTTTGAGCTTTTGTGAAGAAACGCTTTCTCCCCTTAGAAATAGAAATCTTCTTTCGGCAAGTCACACAAAAAAAATTGATCCCTAAAAGGTTCGAAGTCACTTCCAACCTCAAGGCCACGAGGTTCCAAGGGTTCTTCGCTGGACCTGATGTGACTGCCATCTCTGTAGGAATCTGAGGGTTTTTGTGGAGGAGCTGCGAAGTGCAGGTCTGATGAGCAAAAACTGCAAGACAAAGATAATTAAAAACTCCAAAATGGGAGAGGAGACATGTCAAGATTGGGGAAGAGATGAGAGGAAGCTACAAATCAAACACCCCAAACAGAAAGACAAAGAGAGTAAATGGATCAATTTTCTGTGCACAGAAGTTCAAAGATGAGGCAGGATGAGAGGAGAGTGTGTGCAAATAGATGTCGCAGAGCACATCTATCAGAGCTTTCAGAATCCTGTTGTAGAAAACCAAATGCCTCGGCCATTTGGGAAGCAATTACGAGAACGTGTTACTAATTACTTAGATGTGCCTGTTTACTTGAGCAGTAACAGTTGTTGCTATGGACCCTGCCAACTTGCCTGCCTCACTTCTACCGCCAAGGTTGGCACTACTTATGCTTATTGCAATAGGTTCTTCATTTTTCTTTTCTCGTATCTACTGCAGAACTCATACGTATGCATTTCTGAAAAACATTATGCTCCATAGTGTCAACGAGAAGTGGCTATTTAGAGACACAGATGACCAGAAATTGGGGACTGTATAATTGCTATCTCCTTGCAATCCATGACGCTGTTGCCAGTGAAATAAAGTATCTTAGATCACAGCATGATGTCCTACATCACAAGTTCTTCCTTTGTAGAATGGCCTACCTAAGATGTCATAAGAATGATAAAACTCAAGAAAACAAGAAAGCACTCTGCAAGGACAAGGAGAAATAAGAGTACTTTGATGGAGTGTTTAAGTGTGAGTGACAATTGGCGTGGGCTTTAGCGTTAAGGAGAGTTGATTTTACAATGCCCGACAAAACTTGAGTATCTTTTCCTGGGTTTATGCTCTCAAAGGAAAGGAGGCCCAAAGGGGATAAATAAGAGACTCTTCAAAAAGAGAAAATTCCGGCACTTACCTTTTCAAGTGGAAGTGAAGGTAGAGACACCTAAAGAAACAGTGATTTTTCTAGTTTTCTTTAATGAGCTCAGGAATTTTTTTTTTTTTTTTAATGATAGGAGCAATGGGAGCAGGAGCCCATCAACAGACACAGGCCCAAAAGAATGGCTTAGACTGGGAAGAATAAAGGAAGCCAAGCTTCCAGAAATATGCTCATGGAAATAGGAAAGAGCTTTCACATCTATCCTGGGAGTATAGGGAACAAGGGAAAGGAGAAGATTCCTATCCCAGAGCAAATCAGGCAACGTTACCTGATAACACTCAGAAAACAGAATTTTTTAATCCCATTATCTGCCCTATCAAACAAAATGGCACTATGAATTTGTTTACATTCCTCAACTAGATTATGAGTTCCTTGAGGACAGAGGGTAATCTTTGTTCTTTGTTTGTGCCGTTGGAACCAGAGCAACTAGCACAATGCTTGGCATCTAATTCATGTTTAGCAAATATTTGTGGAATAAAAAGTTGATAAGCCTAAAGCTGGCATGTGATGGTCTCCATCTCTGCTCCAGCCCTAGCTCTCTCCAAATATATGTATTCTTCATGTAGCACCTTGAAGGCCATTCCACTTTCTGTCCAAAACCAATAAGGCTAAGTCTTTATGTCTGTTTGTCATCCCGGGGGGCATCTAACATATATCTTATCTAGCTGGCTGCACCTTTTTTCCTTCCACCCACATTTCCCAGAAGTGAGTGGACCATTGGTTGGTCTTTCCAGGCTTGTCTACATCTGTGCTTCTGCATCCCTGCTGAGCATACCTCTCCATCGTCGTTTGTAGGCCAGTCCAGAACTGAACCACAGTTATCCGGCCTGCAGTGGGATATCCTGCATGATTGTCTACCCTTCTCTAACATCACCTCTTCTTAGAGTGTCTCAGTTTCTGCTTCCTGTTTATTCCAGATCCTGTTGCTCCAGTTTTCCCAGCATGCTGTAAGCCTGACTGCCCCATGACAGCCCAGGCTGAAGATGCCCATGAGGGGCAATGCTGTACAGCTGCTCGCCAAGGGAGAGATGCCTCCTGACCCAGAAACATTACACCTAGGGCCATTAGGATAAGGAATGGCAATATGCAATAGGTCAGGCCAAATAAAGTTTTTTTCCCCTTTCTAATTAGGGATATCAGAAGGATCACATGGACATAACTTTTAAGCAAGGCATTTAGAATGATAAAACCTTACAGAAGTGATGCTCAACATTTGGAGATGAACTCTACTGAGAATCAGAAGGAAGCCAGGAACCCTACTTGTACAAGTTTATCATGTAATTTCAGAGGGAATCATGTACTACATAACAAAAACTTTGTTTTAGGGATCAACAAACCTAACAGCTATTCTCTATCAGTGATAAAAAAATAAAGCATGTTAGAGTAGATGGGATCTAAATTGCATTCAAATACTAAGAGCCTATGATTCTAATAAGATAGTAATAACAAGAAGAAATTCATTTCTTAATGCCTACCATATGCCAGGTTCTATACTAAGTACTTTGTCTACATTGCTTTATTTAATTCTCACAACAACACTACAAATTTAGCGTTATTATACTCTCCCAATGAAATAACAATACAGATGAGGGAATTCAGGCCTAGAAAGGTTAAATAACGTATCCAGGGTCCTATAGTATGTAGCAGAGGTTAAAACTCAAACATGGATATTTGACTGTCTCTCTGTCAGGGTAGGCAAAGTTAGGACTTCCCAAACCCCAGCAGCTTAAAGTTAGATGTATTTCCTCCTGACACTACACGTGCATCACACATCAGGGGAGCTCTGTTCTTCTTGGTCACTTAGGGTCCCAGCTAACAGAGCAACATTGCCAGTCACTTTATATGAAAGAAAATGGAGGTCTTAGGGTCTCAAAGCAGCAATTCAAATGCTGTAGCCCAGAAGTAACATATATCTCTTCTGCTCATACCCCGCTGGCCAGAATGAGTCACACGGGCAAACCCAAGGGAAACAGGAATTGCAATCTTACTTCTCGCCTAGAAGATAGAATCCCAAAAATATCAGACAAGCATCAAAATGTCTATTGCACTCCCAAAGCCCATGTATTACCAATGAATTCTATATACCTTCAACCTAAGAAATGAAATGTTAAGCAGAGAGGTGTATTTGTTTTTCCATAATCTTGATGTAATCATAGAACAGGGAATAAGCTAGGACAAATGTCATTCCTCACCGTCTAGTTCTGTGTACCTCAAGTTTTATGTCATGACCTAATTGGAATGTTGGAATTGTACTAAATTCCAGATACCTGCCCATAATCTGTCTTTAAAATGCCATATATTATAGTATAAGATTCAAATATAGAAGCAGTTTTAGAGGCAACCAGCTTTGAATCCTGATTCCTTCTGATCCTTGCCCTTATTTTCTGGAGAAAACTTTTAAGCAAACAAAACATTTGTCGTGCTACCACAACTCATTACAAGCAATGCTGTTGATTTCCTCTTTTATTTCCAAAATCATGCTCTTCTGGAGACTTAAAGTAATACTATGTCTTCAAATGTCTGTGGTGCTTTATAGTTTGCAAAACAGGCACTTTTCACATCAGTGATCTCATTTCATCAGCCTTTCACACAGGCATTATTTTCATTATAGTTCTCCAGATGAAGAGTTGGAAGCCCAGAATGGTAAAAAGAAGAAGAAAAAAAAAAAAAACTAGCCTAAGGCCACAGCTAAAAAAGAGGTTGGACTGGGTTCAACCCCTCATCTGATCCCACAGTCTGTGCTACTTCCTGTCACACCTCCCAAATCTTTGTGACAATTATCTTTAACTGCTGGTAAAATCAGTCATGGCCCATCCTCTCTTTTGTGCAAGAATACCAGAGACAAAGGGTCCCTTATTCCAAAATGATTCTGACCTATGAGGCTCCCACAGGAGGAGGCTTCAAGGGGAAGATTGCAAAATTAACAGCCATAAGAACTTCCCCAGTCAGGAAAGTTTTCATTAGCGGGCAGTAAATAAATAAATAAACCCGAGTGGGAATATTCTGGAAACGGGAGAACTAAGATTTACCAAGCACCTCCTGTGAACCTCACACTTAATATTGTTTGTGTTGATAATGGCTGATGTTTATGGAGGGCTCCCTTTGAATAAGTTCCAGGGCTAAGAACTGACCATGCATTATGATTATCTTTTATCCTCGAGACAGCCCCATGATGTACATATGGTCATTATTCCTCTTTTGCACACAAGACGGAGCATTGGAAACTAACTGCCAACAGCATATGCAATTGACAAGTGGCTGAACTGGGATTTAAACCCAGAATGTCGAGCTCGAGAGCTTGCATTCTTGTGACTTCATGACCACAGCAAGGCTGGTACATAGAAATCATTATTCTCACTTTATGGATGTGGAAACATAGCACAAAGAGGTTCAGTAACTCTACAAAGCCGTACAGCCAATCGGCAAAGTGAAAATGAACTCAGATTTGTTCCATATCAAAGGCCAGTTACACCAGGCACTGAGGAAGCAAGGGTCTCTGTGCCTTTTAACTCAAGGGCCATCTCAGCAAAGAGAAAAACCACAGAGATAATCACCAGAGGATGCAAGACAGGGAAGACTGCATTTCCACTCTGGTTCTCAGTCTTACTGTGTCATGCATGCTGTTAACCTTTGGGGTTTATGAAAGAGGGAATTCCTGACGGTTCTTGGACACCTTTGGGGCACTTTCCATTAGAGACTCACACAACGTTGCCCCACAGAGAAAGGCTCTCTGAGTGTCTGCAGCCATCCTGGAGCACTGTTCTGTTTCTTCGGGTTTGCTCGAAGCCTTCATCTTCCAACACTCCTTTGGACATCCTCAGTCACCTCCCTTTTCTAGGGTCACCACAGAGCTAATACGTTCATCCACAAAGACAATGTGCATCCCACATACTAGGATGAAGGGTGTCACCTTTGAAGGAACGTTCTGCCTACAACTGTCACTCTTTGTGCCTTTCATTTCACATTGGATGAAGTGAATGAAGCTGGTAAGCCATTGCTTTCGAACATTTACAGAATCATCTTTCTTAGTAGCTGATGAACTGTTGAACAGGAGTGTTGAAACATTTTTCTGATTTAAAAATAATATCTACTGTGATATAATGCTGCTCAAATCTCCCTCCTGGAAATGAGCATAATCTGGGAAATCATGCTTTTTATAATAACGTGCAGTTGCAGAAACACAGCAAATAAAATAGCTGTCCCATCAGAAATAAGTGTAGCACCACCTCAGGACCCAGAGAACTGGGCAAATAGAAACAGTGGGCAAACAACTCTGCTGTTTAATTTACATTTAATTTACATCTTTGAGGAAGGAAAAGAAGGAAGGAAGTAGGACCAAGGGTTGATTAGGAAAGAAAAAAAATTCACAATCATAAAAGCTCAGATGCGACTTCCAGAATTAAAGTACTGAATTTAGGTACTGAATATAGTCTCCAAGGCTGTGGTTAAATTGACTAAAAGAACTAACAATAATAATAATAATAATAGCAGCTAACATTTATTTA
The DNA here is from genome assembly GCF_949987535.1 of Balaenoptera acutorostrata. Classification (NCBI taxonomy): domain Eukaryota; kingdom Metazoa; phylum Chordata; class Mammalia; order Artiodactyla; family Balaenopteridae; genus Balaenoptera; species Balaenoptera acutorostrata. The sequence goes on along the minus strand of NC_080080.1, from coordinate 22,542,636 downwards.
GGGCCTAATCTCTCATCACTCAAAGATCTGACCCTTCTAAATATCCCGCCTTAAAAAAGCAAACACTATGAACAGCAGCATCCCAAACAGCCCCCAGCGACTCCCTGCCTCTTCCCCCTGCCTCTCAAGGAGGTTCTCTCTGTTGTTCTCCCTCTAGACCAAGGGAAGGGAGAAGCGGTGTTGGGCTTCTGCTCCCTCTGCCTGATCCCTTGGCCACCTCACTGGGGGTCATGACCCCCAACTAAAGGATTAGAGAAATAAAGCAGAGTAATTCTTTGCTCAGGCTTTAAATTCAAGGGTATTGACAAAAACAGCCATTCCAGTTGCAAAAATAGTTAAATATCTCCTTTACCTTGGAATATAGCCACTGCTATCCCAGTTCATCCAAGCACCTCCATTCCTGCTGCTCAAACCACTCAATCCCTCCCTCAGGATCCCGGACATTCTCGCTATCCAGTAACTGATGGGTTAATGCCTCCCTTTGGGGGAGAAAGTGATGGCTCCAGGACCCCACTATAGCCTGTGCTCAGTATCCACTACTGCTGCATTTGCCTAGATTTCTTTTCTGAACTGTGATCTGAGTATCACCAATGCCCCATAATGCCTTAATAGGTATGTTCTTAGGAATGGTTCTGAGAGAGTCCATTAATTTCTGAATCCTGGAGTTAACAAAACCAAACAGGTTTCTTTACTACAGAATGCCTTGGAGTTTTAAATATTCTAATGGGAACTATGAATCTGCAGGAGGGACACAGAATATACAGGATTACCCCCAAATTATTTGAAAACAAAATCTTTTTTCCATAAACACTTAGCACATTCACTGAGTCAGTCATTCAAGAAATACTTATTGAGGGCCTGTTTTATGTGTGCTCCTCAGCACTGTGGCTACAACAGTAATAAAACATGTAAAATCTGCATTTTTTATTGTCCATCATGTTCTTCCTAGCAGGAAAGCTAGATGATAAACAAACAAAAGTATACAGAACACAACTGCTATGAAGAAAAACTAAAACAGTTTTTAAGTAAGACAGTATTTATCACACAATAGATTATAACCATTCAGTTGGCGGTGAAATCAATTTGAAGGGATGTTGCCAGCATGATTTTTAACGAAATAATTAGGATGGAATGGGATGAAATGAAATAGAATGGAATGGAATAGGAGGTATTAGAGGGCATCTCCCATAGTAAACATAGGTATTGTTTATGAAATTTTTGCTGTGGTTTTCTGTATATGTCATACGGGGTCATGATACAAGATGTTTTACTCACTGTGGGTGACAGCAAGTGAGTGTGAAAGCCACTGGGGTAAGAGGATATAGAGTGACAGGTGGGTCTTATTTTAGAAGCAGTGGCCAAGGAAAGCCATTTAGAGAAGATGCCATTTATGTAGAGACCTGCGTGAAATGGGAGGGCAGTGTTGCAGACTGAGCTAATTGCACATGCAAAGGCACTGTGGTGGAAGTATGCTCGCAGGTTTGAGAGTCAGCCAGAAGGCCCAAGAGGCTGGCACTGAGTAAGCAAGAAGAAGAGTGGGGGGAAATGGATGACAGAGGAAGCCAGGAATTAAAGCTTGAAGGCCTTTGAGGATATGGGAACAGCTTTAAATTCCAATGTGGGCAGAGACATGATCTGATTAAAGTTATAAATGGAATCACCCAGGTCCACTGGAGTGTTGACCAAAATGGACAAGAGTACAAACTACAAGACCAAAGTGTTGGAGGTGCTGGCGGTCATAAGCATTCCCTAAAACTGGATTTGGGAATCTTTGCCGAGATCAATCCCTTAGCACTTGGACTTCTGCCACACGGGTGACTGAATGGTAAGAGGAACTGTAGGGCAAGGAGGGGAACGTTGAGTGGGCACACTGTGCAGTGAACAAAAGCATCCCCATGAGGCAGTCCTCAGGGGAACGAGTGCTGGAAAGGTTCTGAGGCTTCCAACCACATGGTGATGCATAAATCCCCCAACCCGCCTTCCTACCTTCAACAGAAAGGGAGAATTTTCCGTGTGCCCACCTTCCAAGCATCTCCTGATTCCTTCAAACCTGTTTGTGGTGCTCTGTTTAACCTTATTCCTTCCAGGTAGAAATGCTGGAGAAAGTGGGAGCATGAGGAATTACTCAGGTAACGGAACCCAAGGCAGAGAACCGTGAGACCACCAAGGGTCTTACCTCAGTCCCCAGGCAGGGATTGCCCCACCCGGAGCTACGCTGGGGACCATTCAGAAAACCCATTAGAGCCTCTGTGGGCCCTGTGCCAATCACAGACATAACTGATGTGAACCTGATGCTCAGGTTTGAAATGGGATAGTACTCACTCCACAGGTGACTTATAAGGACTTTGGTTCTACCTCATATATGTGAAAATACAGTATCTGGAATTGCTGAGTATGAAAACCTAAATTTAGAATCACTTCAAAATTGCCTCTGATTCCAGGAAGATTGCCAAAGAGAACAAGGAATAAGGAGAGCTAGAGACTTTGGAGGACAAGATGTTAAACCCAAAAAAAAGAAAAAGAATGTGTCTAACTTGACAAAATACATCAACCGATTTCCATTTGTTTTTCTAAAAGTGAAGTGCGTGGCAGCTCAATGAGGCATCTGAATGTGCAAAAGGGAAGTGAATATTCATGAAGTTTATTTTCTTGAAAGGCCTGTGTTTTAAATGTACAGGGCCAGCAGTCCAAGAGAATCATTTAAAAATTAGGTTTGAAAATCTGGGTTCCTTCCAAGGGTTCAGTCTAGTGGGGACTTGTACTTCCGAGATAGTGGGGAAAGCCCTGGCAAATGGAGGCTGCTAGGAAAGAGAAGATATATCTGCTGTTCCTTAAACAAAGCAGTTACTGTACGGTGGGTAATTTAGCCATGAGATGCAGACCAGCACTGTACGCTGGTGCTACCACCTCCCTGCTAGGTACCATCTAAACTGTCCCAGGCCTGAACATCCCTGCCCGGTTAAACTGCCCATCGGGAGAGGGGGAGAGAGAAGCTATGTGTTCTTGATAGGGAACATGTTCAGAGAGGAAGCTGGCGTCAAGCTTGAATGTAAGTAGAAAGAGGGAAGAGAAGTGTCTATAGAGAGAAGAGGACGGAGCTATGGTAAAAAGTGCTTTAAAATGCCAGGGAGAGTTACAGCAAAGAAAAGAAACCAGTGGGAGAGTCCACTTACTAGACCTACACAGACATCAAAGTCACCGGGTCTGATATATACAAGTATTCTGGAATCCTACAACGACACAGACTAGCATTAACTGTGTGAGGCTCTGCCATCACTGTCATTGTGGGGCTGCCTTCATGAAGCAGCTGAGCAAAGTTCCAGAGCAGAAGCCCAGGGCAAGCAAGGAAGGAGAGAAGATACAGGGTGGGGCTTCCTGAGGTAAGAGAAGAAAATGTCAGGCAAGGATGAGTCTCTATTTCCCCCAATAGTTCTCATCACGGGGGTGAGATGGGGTCGGTAGGGAGGTTTGGGGGTGACTTAAAACAAAACTGTGAAGATAAACATCATGGGCACTTTTTAACCTCATTAGCATCCTGGGCTCTCACTTATATCCTATGTCTGCCAAAGCTTAGTTGGAAGGAAGTTTGGAGACAGATAACTCCAGGACCTGCAACTGCCTAGCTGAGTAGCCTTGAATATGATATTCAAATCTACACTTTCCCCACTTTCCCTTCTGAGTAATGGGGATAGTAATTGCATTTCATATTTGGGTTAATGAGGATTAGTAAGATGATACTGGTAAGGAACTTAGCATAGTAGTGGAACACACTAAGTACTCAATGAGTATTCATTTGCTACTATTATCAAGACAATTCTTAACTGATAGCTACAATGTAGACTGACAAGGACCTGTGGAATAATCTCTACCCCAGAGTAGAGGAAGTGCCCTTTGATAAGATGTTAGATGAGTTTTGGGGGCAGGAAATTTCCCTCGTGCCCTCTCAAACTTTAACACATAGTTGTGTTCAAATAAAGAACAAGTATGTAATGTGTGTCTACTGGGCCAGGCGCTGTGTTAGGCATCAGGGGAAAAAATATATATATATATAATAAAATATGATTCCTTCTCTTAAAAACATCTTTAAAAGAAAACACAAATTAATAGGAGTATAAAATAGGTAGCAAATTTCTATTTGGAAGAGAACCAAAAAGTATTTTGGAATTTAAGACTTAAAGTTTAATATAGCAGGCCTCTTTTTTTTTTTTGGCCCATTTTCTTATTTTTGAAGTGATTTCTTAAACAAGAAAATTCTATTTTCTCATTCGTGGTTTTAGACTGTATAGAAAAAATTCTATCTCTTTAAATGTCTGGTACAAAATGATTATTTCCTTCCTTTAAAGATAAGCAATAATATTTTGGATACACTTTGTGTTGACTTGGAATACAAGCACAGATTCCACATGGAGTCTCTGCTTTGGTTCTTGTGAAATAAGTACAGGAGACTGCAAAACTGGGAAAATGAATTCTGGAAAATGAGATGCTTTATGGCCAAGGCTGAAAAACAGATTTAATAAAGAATTAATCTTCAGAAAGTAAGTGCTCATGAGCATTTGAAAAATATTGTGCTGTTATCCATCTGACATTTTCCTCACCTGTGGCCTGATTCTCTTCCCCCACTCTGTCTTTGTGTTTTTGTCATAACCTAATTCAAGTGTAGAGGACTTGTTGCCATAGTGCCAAAGGATCTTTCTTGAAAAGCCCTTATCGAGGGGGTTAAGAGATTAACCGTGTCACTTGACCTCTCACCCAGTTTGGACCTAACTAGACATTTAATGTCAAGATGAAACAGTGAAGAATTAAAAGAATGCACTAAGGCTTTCAGAATTATATTTAACACTGTCAAAATCTTTTTGATATCATTAAGAGCCTGCCGAAATTATTCTAGGCTAAACCTTTTACTTGGGGAGGAAACAAACCTTTCTTTTGGCCTCCATCTTCCCATTCACTGGATTTGAAAACTTTAATGTTATGGAGAAAGAAACAGGGGACAAAGATCCATATTAAATTAGTCAATTCTAATTCTGCTTTATCACATGTATAAAAATAAAGTGTAATGGGGAAAAAATTGTCTGAAATGTGTTAAAGATTTTCTGTGGATTATGATTACTCATACTGTCACTTTTCCTTTATCACACATGGAAGGCATTTTTCAGAAATAAATGATAATAAAAGTTAAGGTCATTAACTTTTCATTTAGAATAAAAGGATAAATATGGCCAGTGTTTTCATCATAAATACTCATATTTCTCATTTAAATAACTTATCAATTCTTTAAACCTCAGTTTTTCAAAGTCTTGAGTAGGGAAATGTCAAAGATTCCAATTTACTTGTATAAAAAAAATGTGGAAGAGGGAGGATTCTGTATTTTAAAATACAGTTTCATTCCTTTCCAATGTCTTCTAAGCGAGACCAACGTCCTGATAAATGGAAATTTTCAAAAGTCTGCATTAAAGAATAATATTTGTTTAAATAAATATAATTACTAATAAGTAACTGAGTAGTGATAACCAAAATATAAAACTTTTTTTTTTTTAAAAAGAACTTCTTCATCCAAATGCAGTTATTCTTCAAAACAAATAGCTCAGAAATAGGTATGCTTATCAATGGTAATATATCTGTGTTTTCATTTTATAAAGCACATTCTCGCATATCCTCTTATTTAAATCTTACCGTAATCTTGTGGGGTCAGTTATAATAATCTTCATTTTAAAGATGAAGAAAAGGAAACTTCGAGCAAGCAAGTCGCTTAAGGTTTCACAGGCAGTAGCTGCAGAGCCATGACTTTAAAAATGTTCTTACACTCCAAAACTAGAATTATTTCACCTGTATCACAGCAAATTCCTTGCCCACTATAGTAGTATTGTTAATGCTCAAAAGATTAGTAGGATTTTACTTTTAGACTCGTCTTTGGAGTCCATTTATGGATCACAGGGAAAATAGACTTCATTATTTTAGAGTTGCAACTTAGTTATTAATCAGTTTTTTTAAAAAAGTGCCCAAATGAATGACCACGTTATTAGGTTATGTCCCAAAATCAAAGCCACTCTCAAATTATGAAGATTTTTTCACACCAGAGGATGTTTAAAAGACTATAACTTGGTTTTAGAAAAAAAATTTGAAAACTGAAATTCCAGAACTGTTTTAATCAATGCAGCATGTTTGAAATGGATATACAGAGTTTTATAATGGGTACGTGTGAGTTGCTTAGAACCTTTTAGGCTCTTAAATGAGAATAAATAACCCCCTGTAATTTTGCCTGCATTATTTGTACTGTTTTTCAAATGTAATGTATGACACACTCAGGCAGGAATAGATCTTGTTCAGGCAAATTCTACTGGAGCAGAGTGTCACTTTCTTGTTCTTACCACTCTAGGAACTGGAACTTGGAAAAAAAAAAATTAATCAATCAGGTCCAACTGATTAAAACATCTCTTCTTAACAATACTTGAAACTTTTTAATCAGACCTTTAAAAAAGAGAGTGGGAGAGATTAACTAAGAAGGACTGAACTCAAATGACAGAACTGGACGGCTATCCTAAGTATATATAAATAAACTACAACTACTAAGCAACTTTTACTACGATGTTCATCTGATCTTAATCTCATTCTATGTTTCCATTAGATAACATTATATCTGGATTATTTTCCTCTGCTGCTTTTTTCACTGGGTGGGATTTATGATATTCCAAGAGCTAAAATATTAAGGCGAAGAATTTGGGGTCTTTCTGTATGCAGTTATTTAAAGCTGAGTTGTTAGCATGGGAGAATTCACCACCTATAGTCTCTATAGTTCTAGCTTACATTTTGTTTCAGTGTATAATTAGCAAAGTAAAATGAGAAGACCATATAGGGCCCAACACCTTCTGACCCATTCTATTCTATATTCTGCAAGTAGACCAAATACGAGTACACAGAAAAATCAGCTAGGGATCCATGTTAAAAATGCAGCTTTCTGGTCCCACGCTCATAGACCCTGCTACAATGGGTTTAGAGTTAAGCCCAGGGATTTACATTTTAGTAGGAACTTCCCAGCCCATGCAGACAGTCCCTGGGCCACCTTTTAAAAGATACTGAATATAAACTTCTACTTACAATGTGTTGGTAAGCAGTTTAATTAATTCCCCTGGCTTTTGTCTGGAAAATAACTTCCTAGATAAATGCAACCCCAGAGACCTTTCCCAGTAATTCTTGGGTTTCTAGGCACACAACTATCATATCCAAATTACCAAAACCTGAGATTTTGCTGTGTTACATGCTCTTGCTTTTTGAAGAAAAATATTTTAGGCCAGTCTCTGATTCTTAACAAATGCTATATTAGTTAAAGACCTCTAACTGAGACTCTGATGACTATGATGTTTTCCTTTGCAAATATCTTTGAAAAGTTTATCATTGTCTATACTTTACCATAACAGTAGCGGAATTCAACAATTATTCTAAGTCTAGAGATATACACAGGATACTTCTTTTGTGGTTTGATAAAAGCATGTAGATATATACCTGACAGACTAATGGAAATGGTAGGAAAACTGAATTTTAGCCACAGGAAAGTTACTGTATATGGCTTCATAGGTTTTTATAAAGATGTCATTCACATATATTATTCTTCTTTTACAAAATAAAGGAAATTGGACGATTACTTGGAGACTTAACCTCTGAAAATATTTTTTCTGGTATTATCTGGGAAGCTGAGTGAGAATCTCTTTGGACTTGCTTCTCTCTTTTCTGTTTATTACTGGGGTTAATCAAATCCCAGAACTACCTCCAACCTGAAACATAACTGGCTAAGAAAACTGATAGGCATAAAGTTTTCTTTGATTATTCAGGCTGTCAGTATTTGGTAAAAGCAAGATGCAGAAGACAAAGACATCATGAATAAGAGCTACTTGCGGGTCTATTCATACTGAGCAAGGCTCGACTAAAGAATTTCTACAGTGTTAAAGAAAGACAAGTTACTGAAGGTCAAGTGCTTGTTCCAACAAGCTGCCCCTTTGGTGACGCTCTCTCTGCCTCACATTCTAGAGACATGTCTTTCAGCCTCTTGGCCGTATCTAAAAGGGAGGCTTCTCTGGATAAGAATGCTGGGTTGGTGTGGTCTTGTTGTGGGAGCTGCATTTTGGCTGTCTACCTTTTGATTGTGCTCAAAGTAAAAATATTTGAAGGTCTATGAAAGAAGAATAAACCCCAAACCATGCCAGATAAGTGCCATTCTTTCTATCATTATAATTAAAACTCCAGCACAATGCAGTTTCACATTCTTGTCACCTAGTTTTAAAATTCACTATGTAATACTCACCATTTAAAGCATTCACCAAAGGCCAAAAAGACATTTCACTGTGTATGATGCTTTGAGCTTCAGTCCCATATAAAACACCCACAAAAAAAATCTATGGGGAGAGTCAAGATGGCGGTGTGGGAAGACACTGAGTTAGCATCTCCCCACAACTAGGGTGCCTGCTGGCCGCTGGTGGGGGACTCTGATGCCCAAGGAGATGGGAGGAACCCCAAAGTGAACCTGTAGGACACAGGGGGACTGAGAGGGGAGGAGAAGTGGAGGCCAGACAGGATCAGCGCCTCTGAGGCCAGGGATATCAGGAGAGGCAGGCGGGAGGGACTCTCCAGGAGGAGCAGGAGAGGAGCGGAGGGCGATCGCTTGGCCCACTTGGGCTGGAGAGCCTGCTGAGCTCCCAGGCCGGTACTCCCTGTCCAAAGGCCCCTCCAGGCCACGTGGGTCCTGGAAGCATAAGAGGGAGGCTGGGGAGATGAGGAGAGGCAGGCAGGAGGGGTCCTCTGGGAGGAGCGGGAGAGGAGCGGAGGGTGATTGTCCCACCCACTCGGGCACGGGGAGCCTGCTGAGCTGCCTTCCAAAGCCCCCTCCAGGCTGCACAGGTGCTTGAGGGCATAGGAGGGAGGCCAGGGAGATCAGGAGAGGCAGGTGGGAGGAGCCATCCAGGAGGAGCAGAGGGAGAATGCCCGCCCCACTCAGGCACAGGGAGCCTGCTGAGCTCCCAGGCCGATCCCCTGCCCTCCAAAGCCCCCTCCAGGTTACATGAGTCCTTGGGGGCATAGGAGGGAGGCAGAGGAGATCAGGAGAGGCAGGCGGGAGGGCCCCTCGGTAGGAGCTTCAAGTCCGAACCACTGGACTAAGGGAGAACCTCAGACCCCAGGGAATATTCATCGGCGTGAGGTCTCATGAAGTTCCTCATCTCAGCACCAATACCCAGCTCTACCCAATAGCCTACAAACTCCAGTGCTGAAAGGCTCAGGCCAAACAATCAGTAAGAAGGAACACAACCCCACTCATAAAGAAAAAAAAAAAAGATGGCAAAAAAATATATCACAGATGAAGAAGCAAGGTAAAAACCTACAAGACCAAATAAATGAAGAGGAAATCGTCAATCTACCTGAAAAAGAATTCACAGTAATGATAGTAGAGATGATCCAAAATCTTGGAAATAGAATGGAGGCACGGATTGAGAAAATACAAGAAATGTTTAACAAAGATCTAGAAGAACTAAAGAACAAACAAACAGAGATGAACAACACAATGACTGAAATGAAAAATACACTAGAAGGAATCAATAACAGAATAACTGAGGCAGAAGAACGAATAAGTGAGCTGGAAGATAAAATGGTGGAAATAACTGCCAAGGAGAAGAATAAAGAAAAAAGAATTGAAGACAATCTCAGAGACCTCTGGGACAATACTAAATGCACCAATATTTGAATTATAGGGGTCCCAGAAGAAGAAAAAAACAGAGTCTGAGAAAATATTTGAAGAGATTATAGTCGAAAACTTCCCTAACATGGGAAAGGAAATAGTCACCCAAGTCCAGGAAGCACAGAGTCCCATACAGGACAAACCCTAGGAAAAACACACCAAGACACATGTTAATCTAACTAATAAAAATGAAATTCAAAGAAAAAATATTCAAAGCAGCAAGGGAAAAACAAAAAACAACATACAAAGGAATCCCCGTAAGGTTATCAGCTGATCTTTCAGCAGACTCTGCAGGCCAGAAGGGAGTGGCAGGATATACTTAAAGTGATGAAAGAGAAAAACCTACAACCAAGATTACTCTACCCAGCAAGGATCTCATTCAGATTCAATGGAGAAGTCGAAAGCTTTTCAGAGAAGCAAAAGCTAAGAGAATTCAGCACCACCAAACCAGCTTTACAACAAATGCTAAAGAAACTTCTCTAAGCAGGAAGTACAAGAGAAGAAAAAGACCCACAAAAACAAACCCAAAACAATTAAGAAAATGGTAATAGGAACATACATATCAATAATAACCTTAAATGTGAATGGATTAAATGCCCCAAACAAAAGACACAGACTGGCTGAATGGATACAAAATCAAGACCCATATATATGCTGTCTACAAGAGACCCACTTCAGACCTAGGGACACATACAGATTGAAAGTGAAGGGATGGAAAAAGATATTCCATGCAAATGGAAATCAAAAGAAACCTGGAGTAGCAATACTCATATCAGATAAAATAGATTTTAAAATAAAGACTCTTACAAGAGATAAGGAGGTACACTACATAATGATCAAAGGATCAATCCAAGAAGAAGATATAACAATTACAAATGTTTATGCCCCCAACATAGGAGCACCTCAATACATAAGGCAAATGATAACAACCATGAAAGGAGAAATCGACAGTAACACAATAATAGGGGACTTTAACACCCCACTTACACCAACAGAAAGATCATTCAAACAGAAAATAAATAAGGAAACACAAACTTTTAATGACACAATAGACCAGATAGATCTAAATGATATTTATAGAACATTCCACCCAAAAGTGGCAGAATACACTTTCTTCTCAAGTGCACATGGAACATTCTCCAGGACAGATCACATCTTGGGTCACAAATCAAGCCTTGGAAAATTTAAGAAAATTGAAATCGTATCAAGCGTCTTTTCTGACCACAACACTATGAGATTGGAAATCAATTACAGGAAGAAAACTGTAAGAAACACAAATACATGGAGGCTAAACAGTGCACTACTAAATAAATAAGCAATCACTCAAGAAATCAAAGAGAAATAAAAAAATACACAGAAACAAATGACAATGAAAACACAATGACCCAAAACCTATGGGATGCAGCAAAAGCAGTTCTAAGAGGGAAGTTTATAGCAATTCAATGTCACCTCAAGAAACAAGAAAAATCTCAAATAAACAATCTAACCCTACACTTAAAACAACCAGAGAAAGAAGAACAAAGAAAACCCAAAGTCAGTAGAAGGAAAGAAATCATAAAGATCAGAGCAGAAATAAATGAAATAGAAATGAAGAAAACAATAGCAAAGATCAATAAAACTAAAAGCTGGTTCTTTGAGAAGATAAACAAAATTTATAAACCCTTAGCCAGACTCATCAAGAAAAAAAGGGAGAGGACACAAATCAATAAAATTAGAAATGAAAAAGGAGAAATCACAACTGACACTGCAGAAATACAAAGGATAAGAGACTACTACAAACAACTATATGCCAATAAAATGGACAGCCACGAAGAAATGGACAAATTCTTGGAAAGGTACAATTTTCCAGGACTGAACCAGGAAGAATTAGAAAATATAAACAGACCTATCACAAGTAATGAAATTGAAACCATAATTAAAAGTCTCCCAACAAACAAAAGCCCAGGACCAGATGGCTTCACAGGCGAATTCTATCAAATATTTAGAGAAGAGCTAACACCGATCCTTCTTAAACTCCTCCAAAAAATTGCAGAAGGAGAAACACTCCCAAATTCATTCTACGAAGCCACCATCACCCTGATACCAAAACCAGAAAAAGATATCACAAAAAAAAGAAAATTATAGACCAATATCACTGATGAACATAGATGCAAAATTCCTGAACAAAGTCCTAGCAAACAGAATCCAGCACATTAAAAGGATCATACACCATGATCAAGTGGGATTTCTCCTAGGGATGAAAGGATTCTTCAATATATGCAAATCAATCAATGTGATACACCACATTAACAAAAATTAAGGAATAAAAACCATATTATCATCTCAATAGATGCAGAAAAGGCTTTTGACAAGATTCAACACCCATTTATGATAAAAACTCTCCAGAAAATGGGCATACAGGGAACCTACCTCAACATGATAAAGGCCATATATGACAAACCCATAGCAAGCATCATACTCAATGGTGAAAAACTGAAAGCATTTCCACTAAGATCAGGAACAAGACAAGGATGTCCACTCTCGCCCCTCTTATTCAACATAGTTTTGGAAGTCCTAGTCACGGCAATCAGAGAAGAAAAAGAAATAAAAGGAATACAAATTGGAAAAGAAGAAGTAAAACTGTCACTGTTTGCCGATGACATGATACTATACATAGAAAACCCTAAAGACGCCACCAGAAAACTACAAGAACTAATCAATGAATTTGGTAAGGTTGCAGGATACAAAATTAATGCACAGAAATCTCTGGCATTCCTATACACCAACAATGAAAAATCAGAAAGAGAAATTAAGGAAACACTCCCATTTACCACTGCAACAAAAAGAATAAAATACCTAGGAATAAACCTCCCTAAGGGGGCGAAAGACTTGTACTCAGAAAACTATAAAACACTGATGAAAGTAATCAAAGTTGACATAAACAGATGGAGAAATATACAATGTTCTTGGATTGGAAGAATCAATATTGTGAAAATGACTATATTACCCAAAGCAATCTACAGATTCAGTGGAATCCCTATCAAACTAGTAATGGCATTCGTCACAGAATTAGAAAAAAAAATTTTACAATTCATATGGAAACATGAAAGACCCCAAATAGCCAAAGCAATCTTGAGAAAGAAAAACAGAGTTGGAGGAATGAGGCTTCCTGACTTCAAACTGTACCACAAAGCTACAGTAATCAAGACAGTATGGTACTGGCACAAAAACAGAAATACAGATCAATGGTACAGGATAGAAAGCCCAGAGATAAACCCATGCACACATGGGCACCTAATTTATGACAAAGGAGGCAAGAACATACAATGGAGAAAAGACAGCCTCTTCAATAAGTGGTGCTGGGAAAACTGGACAGCTACATGTAAAAGAATGAAATTAGAACACTCCCTAACACCATACACAAAAATAAACTCCAAATGGATTAAAGACTTAAATGTAAGACCGGACATTATAAAACTCTTAGAGGAAAACCTAGGAAAAACACTCTTGGAAATAAGCCACAGCAAGATCTTTTTTGACCTACCTCCTAGAGTAATGGAATTAAAAACAAAAATAAACAAATGGGACTTAAAAGCTTTTGCACAGCAAAGGAAACCATAAACAAGACAAAAAGACAACCCTTAGAATGGGAGAAAATATTTGCAAATGAAACAACAAAGGATTAATCTCTAAAATATACAAACAGCTCATGGAGCTCAATATCAAAAAAAACAAACAATCCAGTTAAAAAATGGGCAGAAGACCTAAACAGACATTTCACCAAAGAAGACATACAGATGGCCAAGAGGGACATGAAAAGATGCTCAGCATCACTAATTATTAGAGAAATGCAAATCAAAACTACAGTGAGGTACACCTCACACCGGTCAGAATGGCCATTATCAAAAAATCTAGAAACAATAAATGCTGGAGAGGGTGTGGTGAAAAGGGAACCCTCCTGCACCGTTGGTAGGAATGTAAATTGATACAACCACTATGGAAAACAGTATGGAGGTCCCTTAAAAAACTAAAAATAGAACTACCATATGACCCAGCAATCCCACTACTCGGCATATATGCTGAGAAAACCATAATTCAAAAAGAGTCGTGTACCACAATGTTCATTGCAGCACTATTTACAATAGCCAGGACACGGAACCAACCTAAATGTCCTTTGACAGATGAATGGATAAAGAACATGTGGCACATATATACAATGGAATATTACTCAGCCATAAAAAGAAACAAAATTGAGTTATTTGTTTTGAGGTGGATGGACCTAGAGTCTGTCATACAGAGTGAAGTAAGTCAGAAAGAGAAAAACAAATACTGTATGCTAACACATATATATGGAATCAAAAAAAAAAAATGATACTGATGAAACTAGTTGCAGGGCAGGAATAAAGAGGTAGACATAGAGAATGGACTTGAGGACATGGGGTGGGAGGGCGAAGCTGGGGCGAAGTGAGAGTAGCATCGACATATATACACTACTAAATGTAAAGTCGTTGGCTGGTGGGAAGCAGCAGCATAGCACAGGGAGATCAGCTTGGTGCTTTGCGATGACCTAGAGGGGTGGGATAGGGAGGGTGGGAGGGAGGCTCAAAAGGGAGGGGATATGGGGACATGTGTATGCATAAGGCTGATTCACTGTGTTGTGCAACAGAAACTAACACAGTATTGTGAAGCAATTATACTCCAATAAAGATCTATTAAAAATAAAAATCTATGGGAATTCTCTGTACTTTCTGTTCAATTTTTTTGTAAACCTAAAACTGCTCTAAAAATTAAAGTCTGTTACATTTTTTTAAATCTACCATTAGATTGACATAGTATTTATGAATATCCTAAACTGTATCTTGAAATTTTATCTAATATGAATTGCTTAATTTTATGTGTATAGACATGCTGCTCTTGAATCAAAATTTGCCAGGAAAAATTATTTGCAAAAGCTGGCAGCCGTTTAAAGAAAGTAGGTCTTTACTGGGTCGACAAGTGCTATAGAACTACATGAATGGAAACAAAAGGGGAAGGGAAATTCTTATTTATTTCATTCCCAGGCATATGGAACGAGGAAGAAAGCACTCTTATACATGAGAGCACTATTAAACTGAGAAGGCTGTCAGAAAACAGAAAGGTCAGACACATGATACAATTCCTTTAAGGCTTCTAGAAATTCTGGCCAAAAAATGATTCAATGAGTGGTGACCTGGAAAAGTTTGAAGTATCAGTATAAAGCACACATAAATAATAGTAGCAGGAAGCTGGGAGATGATTATCCCTGGAGAGACTTTGAGATATAAGTTGAGGAAAAGATAAGTAATATAGTATTTATTTTTTCATTCACCTGCCAAATGTTTACTAAGCACCCGTTGTTTAGGGCTGTGGTCCTCAAACTTTGCCGCACATTAGAATCACCTGGGGAGTTTTAAAAAATTCTGATGGCCTGCTCACATCCCATACCAATTAACTCAGAGTGCCTGGGGGTGGGGGCCAGGCTTAGGACTTTCTAAAGATCATTGGGTAACTCCAATGTGCAGCCAAGGTTGAAGACACTTATCCATCCAAGAAAAGTCAATTGTGCATGTTTTTTTCTCTCAAGGAACTTGAAATCTAGGTAAGGAGATTAGTCACGTAGACAAGCAAATAGAAAGCAGAATTCAACAACACATGCTTTAAACGTACCATCTCATTTTGAGGTTGGCTCAACGCTCTATCATTTCTCCAACCAAGCAGCTCTGGGACTCCAGAGAGCTCTGCGGAGAATATATTTGTAGTGATGCAGTCATTTTGGGAGCCTCAGTTCCAGAGAGAGGCAGACAAACTGGAAAGGTTTCAAAGAAGAGTAACAAAATGATTACAGGCCTGGGGGAGGGGGGTTGGACTTATGGGGAAAGATGAAAAGAACTAAATATGTAAAACCTGGCTAAGTGACGATTAAAGGGGGGTCGTGATAACAGTTCACTAATACCTGAAGGGTGCGAACATCAAGGGAAGAAGTGAATGACTTTGGGTAACGCAGAGAGTGTTAGCTAAAGGTAGCAGGAAGCATTATGAAAGGGAACCTGAAGGCACAGTATCGGGTAATCCTTGCTGACTGAGCAAGCTGCCGGGCCTCGGAGCTGGCTCCCAAAGGAGGGCAGCCTCATCATCTGAGTTCCCATAAAACAAGTTGGGACAAAGACTTAGGAAACAGAAGAGCAGTTCTGTATGACCTGGACCGTGGCAGGCGGTGGGGACAATTGAAGGGAAGAGACAGAATAACTCAAAGATTTTTCGACTCTAATACCAAAATGATATTATTAAAATTTCAGAGAAAAACAGAAACTGGGAAGACTCTTTCCCTTTAAATGTCATTACAAATGAGGTAGCTCCATTAGGTCTTATTAATGTATTCATTATATACTCAGAAATTACATCCTGAGCCACATGCTGCATATGCTTTATGTGATACCTTGTCAGCTTTTTCATTCATTTTACTTTAACATAAATATAGTCGTTACAGTATGAAATGCTGCTTCAAAGACATTTAAGTATAGAAATTTCTGCTATAGTTTTATGACGTTCCTAAACTGGGACATCTTGTTCCCTTAAACCAAGGACAGAACACTTTGTTTTTTATGCAGTGCTCCTAAATGTTACAAAATTGAGGATGATAATTATAGCTAATATTTCTGGAGCATTTTCTATGTGCCAGACACTGTTACAATAATTTCTACCCATTATTTAATCTAAATTAGTGATCACCACAACTCTGTGGGTAAGCACTGATTTTTTTCCCATTATTTACATGAAGGAAACAATTTTTAAGGAGGTTAGGTCAAGGTCACACAGCTAGTGAGTGATGGTGTCAGAAGAAATGAGAACCCAATCCTGCGTGACTCCAGAGCCCACACCCTCTCTCTCTTGTTCTTATGAAGTGTTTTTAAATAACATAAAACTGGAAACCAAACAAAAATTGCCAACTTACAAATTCCCCTCATAAACCTCATCAGAATATTAATACCTAATTTATAGGATTATTGTGATGAGTAAATAACATAATTTTTAAAAATAACTATCAGAAACTGGCACATAGTAAGTTCTTAAGAAAAGATAATTTAAAAGAAATAAAACAAATTAAAACCTACAACACACAAATCATCCATTTTTGACACCAATTTCTTCTCATATCATTTATATAAATCTAGCCATCATTCTTTTCTCTGCCTCCTACTCCCTGGGTTTGTATTATTCTCATACAACCAGGAGGAAAACAGACTGATAAATTAATTTTTAGTAGGCTTTCACGTCTTAAGAGTTGTGCCTTGATGTTTAAAAGAAGAATCATGAACTCATAGAAAAAGAGTAGATTGGTGGTTGCCAGGGGCTGGTGGGTGGGGGACATGGGGAGATGGTAGTCAAAGGTTACAAACTTCTAGTTATAAGATGAATGAGTTCTGGGGATCACGTACAGCATGATGACTGCAGTTAATAATGTTGCATTATATACTCGAAAGTTGCTAAGAAGTAAATCTTACGTGTTCTCACCACACACACAACAAAAAATGGTAATTATGTGAGGTGGTGGATGTGTTAACCAACCTCACTGTGGTAATCACTTCACTGTATATACCTATATCAAAGCATCATGTTGTATATCTTAAACTTAATGTTAAATGTCAATCATATCTCAATAGAGCTGAAAAGAAGAAGAATCATAAGAAAAGACATGGTCTGTCTAAATAATTCATTTATCCAGGAAATACTCCCCAAGGCAGGTGACTGCCAGACCTCCTGGAGTTTACAGTCATGCAGAAAACACACCATAAACAATGAACTAACAGTGACTGGACAACCAACCATCAATACAATATTATAATATAAATAACTTGATGTTACATATGGTGTGGAGGGGGGAGAGGGAGCCTGTGGCTAGAGAGGGTGACAGGGAAGTCCTCTTTAAAGAGATGATTGTTCAGCCCACACCTAAGGGACAAGAAGAAATTCAGATGTACACAAAATCTAGAAAAAAACTTTCACATAGAAGTTACCAGCAACTGCCGAGTTCCTGAGGAACTGAGTTTAGAATATTCTAGAAACTCAAAAAAGCTGTGAAGCATAGTGAGTGAGGGTGAAGATGGCATGAAATGAAGTCAGAAAGCTAGAGTGTCGTCATATCCTGCAGGAATTCCAGCCCATGGTCAGGAAGTAGGCTTCATTCTGAGCATGTCTGAAATCTCACAACTCCAAAGACTTTTAAGTAAGGGAGTGATATGCTCTGCTTAATATTTTTAAAAGTTTACTCTGGCATGTGACTGGATAATAGATTATTCCTATGCTGCAGGACAGTGATGGTGGGGGACTGAGAAAAATGGAAAAATAGAAAAGTAGAGTACAGTATGTATAGTTTACAGCTTTTACATTTACTTGTTGATTTTTTTGGTTCTTTAATGAATTGTGGGGTTTTTTTGGTTGTCTGTTGTGTCTTCTCCATATTGAGATCAGATAAGTATTGATTTAGACTAGCATGGTAGCAGTGGCTATGAGGAGAGGTGTATAAATATAAGACATATTGTAGAGCTAGAACTGAAAGAAGTGGCAGATGGATTGAACATGGGAATCAAGGGGAAAAAAAGGTGCTGTCCAAGTTTCTAGCTTTATTTCTGGAGGTAGTATTTACTGAGATGGTGAAGACTGGGAGCGCCAGGTTTAGAGATAGATTGGTACTTCATTTTAGGCAGGTTAATTCTGAAATGCCCTAAGGCATCTAAGTGATGACGCCAAGTAGCAGCTGGATAGATGAATATGCACGAAAGGGAGGTCTGGGCAGCAGATCCCAATGTGGGGGATTGTGTACATTAACTGTGTTTTCTTATTTTCTGTATTCTTGACGCGCTGCCATCTGAGGCCTCAGTGACCAGGGAAAGACTGCCCTCCCAGGGCTAGGTAATTCCTACAGACAGCAAATGTCTCCCCTGTGAGCACGCCTTTCATATGCAAACCAACTAATCCTGAGCTCACAACCCCAACTACCTCCTTTATCAGGCTCTCATGCATCAAACCACTATCCTTTGCTCTAATCTCCCAGTCAGGTACCAGACAACTAGGGACCACTCCTATAGCCCAGAGCCCACCTAAATTATTCAAAATATCCAATCTTAAGCCTGCTCAACTTACTTACCCTGCCTTATCCAGTCCTTCCTATGAAAACCACAATAAAGCCCACTGCCCATGCTTTCCCTTGCTCCTTCTGCCTCCTGCTGACCTGGTGCTTCCTCTGTAACATGACATGCCACTTCTCCTGGGAACTATGAGTGACAAACTATTTTCCAATGGCCATCATCTCCTGATCTATTTGCCTGACCATATATGTAATAAAAACAAAATACTGGGTACATTTTAAAACAGGTTGTCAGCATAACTATGGTATTTAAAGCCTTCAGAATGATGGAGATGTCTTAAGGGGAGAGTGTAGATGGAGAAGAGGAGACAAGAGGGACCCCCAGGGAGTCCAAAAGAATAAACATACATGTTTTTGGGTTTCAGGCTGTGTAGCAACTGAGTGGAAGAATTATTTCCAAGCTTTCTCAGCATCCCACAAATCATGCCACATCAGCCGCTGCCTACTCCATGTAAGTGTAAGGCTGCTCCTGTTTCACAATGAGTAATCTTCACTAAGCCCACAGGCACAGCTGAGTTATCTGCCCAGAGAAACAACATGAAGCTAAAAGCCACCTACAGGAGTCTGTACCCATGAGGCAAAACTCTTGAGATAGAAAGCAACCATCCCTACGTGCTGATAAAAAGGGAAAAACACATAATCTAAACTCCTACACTGACACGCACCTGTGATCTGTATTGTCAAAATATCAGGCATCCAGACAAAAGCTGAGCTACATCCCAAAATCAGGTCTCAGACAGTTTCAGCTAGAAGACAGTGTTCTTCTCACAGGTCTGGTGTGAAATGAGAAAAATAGGCAGTGTGTTTTCAACAAAGCTGAATGGATACATTTAAAAGAACTCTCTTTTAATCTGAGAGATGATCCTCTTCTTGGTATATACACATCCTCTCATTTATAAAATGGCTCCAAAAGTAAGCAGAGTTTGTTCCTTTTCTTAACTGACAAAAGTAAAAGTAGGCAGTCCTACAGAAGCCACCCACATTTTTTTACTCATTTATTTTTACTGGACCATGAATTTGAGAATTGGGGGACTACTAATCTAAGAGATGTCAATATCCAGATATTTGAAAAAAGTCTCATCATTTATAATCATCCAGATTTTCACTTTCCATTTGCATCTTCACTGGAGTCACAGGGAAGCAACTTCAGTGAGATTTCCCAATCCCAATGTTTCCATTCTGCCAGGTTGGCCGTGAATAAGGAAACTCTTATCACAGTGATGGAGAGAATGAGGAGACATCATGAGCTGAAGTGCATATTTTCTCAGATACTGACAAGTAAGGACAAAGGTTCAACAGTGACTAATGAATAAAATGTTAAGGTGGAGACAGCACTTAATTGTTTAAAAGCAGTCACAGGAGTCATGTAGCTGCATTTACTTTGAAACCAAATCAAGCTACTGATGATGTGGCAAGGAAATATTTATTTATTTGTTCATTTAAACAAAAAAAAGCTTAATGCTTAATCAAAGGCCACTCACTGCTTCTACCTTGAACAGCTGCTGCAAGAGGGTGTAGGATAAACAAGTTTGATAATTCTTGGAGTAATTACAGCATCAAATTTCTGGGCATGTTCTTCAATAAATAGGTCAGACTCAAAAATGTTTGGAAGGAGAAGCTAGTCCTGAGGAGGTTGCTAGGAGGGGGAAGAGGGAGACAGAGCCAAAAGCACAAATAAATGATGAGGTTATGCAATAATCAAGCCATTCCTTCCTCTTCCTATTGGGGTTAGGAGATTAAAATACTAATCTCGCACTAGGCATTTTATCAGATGAGAAGCAGTGAGAAAGGAAACTTCCACTGTTTTCTATGGAGGAAGTGATGCAAAGTTTGAGAAATTGACTCCAGAATTCCCTACTGTTGCTTCCACACTCACCTAAAGTGATCACCCTGAACCAAGACTATCAGAATAAAAGGGAAGCCATTTGTCATTGGGATCTAGATAGACCTCTGACCTCCCTAATGTCCTTATGGACCAGAATGGAGGCTGCAGGCAGAGCTAGCAGAGGGTCTGCTCATTCTGTGTAAAGAAAGACATCATTCCCTGACCCTGTTGGGGTTTTCATTCAGTTGTAGCTGCAAAATACGGACATCACACCAAAGAAAAAAAGTCACATATTTCATGTAAATATAAGCATATTTGTAAAGGTATGTATAAATGATGTTTACATAGATATGTGTGCATGTGTGTGTATACATTTTTAGAGGGGGCATGGGAAGAAAAAAAAACTAATCTCATTAGAAATCTGAAGTAAGAATTATTCTTTTCACTTACAAAAAATAAAAGGCTCATACAAAGATTGGTTCATAAACTAAATGGTACTTCAGCCTAAAGACAGCAGTTAACCATTTAATTCCTAAGATAACTTGCTTGCTTACAATAAAATTTGGATGAGAAATATTTAATTCTTAAGGCTATAAAATCATGTCATTTGATCTCATCATATATTTTTTTGCCTTCAAATCTGTTGTTGATTCTATTTATTTTTATTTTATTTTACTTTTATATAATTTTTAAAGGTTACTTTCCACTTACAGTCATTACAAAATATTGGCTATATTCCCTGTGTTGTACAATACATCCTTGAGCCTATTTTATACCCAATAGTTTGTGCCTCCCACCCCCCGACCCCTGTACTGCCCCTCCCCCACCCCACTGGTAACCCCATTTGTTCTCTACATCTGTGAGTCTGCTTCTTTTTTGTTATACTCTTTAGTTTGCTGTATTTTTTAAGATTCCAAATAGAAAACAGTATGGAGGTTTCCCCGAAAAACTAAAAATAGAACTACCATAACCCAGCAATTCCACTCTTGGGTATACATCTGAAGAAAACCCCCCAAAAAACCCCAGTAATTCAAAAAGATACATGCACCTCAATGTTCATAGAGGCATTATTTACAATTGTCAAGATATGGAAGCAACCTAAGTGTCCATCAACAGACGACTGGATAAAGAAGATGTGGTACACACACACACACACACACACACACACACACACACACACACAATGGAATACTACTCAGCCATAAAAAAGAACAAAATTTTGCCATTTGTAGCAACATGGATGGACTTGGAGGGCATCATCATCATATATTTTAAACAGAATTATACAAAAAGGAGAAACTTGATTTTGCCAAAAAAATCTTAATCCTGACTGAATCCTTTTTTAGTTTTGAATCATCTCTCTTTTCTTTCAGTCTTCCTCTCTCTTCCTCTGACCCATCTCTTATACAATTTCAAGTGCCACACTCAGAAGACCCAGAAAGAAGAAGTCACGGTTGGTTTACACTACTACCCAGAGATGAACTGAAGCTCTGGTAGTGGAATGTGGATCTGCTAAAGAGAAAAAGTTGTCCCACTCATTGAGGAGGAGGTGGAGAAGGAGTAATGAAGGTGCAGAATTCAAATTAAAACTAAAATCTCCATCAGGCACATGCTAATTCAGAAGTCCAAATAAGCAGAACACCAGCAAATGAAAGAACAAAACAAGAGTAACTGCTATCTCTTCTGGCAAACTATTGAGAGCTCACAGGATTTATTATGAGCAATTAAGGGTGTGGTGGCCTGGGAGAACAGAAGCTGTAGTCTTTGCTACATGGACATGGAAAGGAACATAACAAAACACCTCATGTTTAGAGCTCTTATTTGCCCCCAGAAAAAACAGCTTGTGCATGCATCTAAGCATGTACCTGAATATCCAAAAGCCTTCCAACCTCTCATCTCAGAATTAGAAATAAAAATTTCTTTATAAAGGGGGGGCTAGGATAAAGCAGGAACTAATTATGATTAACACTTAGAAAATAAAAACATTAATGCAATCTTAGTTCCCAAAGAGATAAAAGTCATTATTCCCAGTTAACTGTGACAAGATAAGTTTTACAGAAGTAATTGAGAAGTCCAGAGGGATCTTAAAAGAGCTGTCAGGCATTGAAACAAGTTTCAATAAAAAATCATTTCAAGAATGCTCTTGCTGTGTAGAATCTTTGAAAACTAGACCCATCCCACCTCATTTGTCAGCTTACATCTGCCTAAATTAATCTAAACTAGATAGATCAGAATCACTCTGGAGTCCTAAGGGTTTACTCTGTTCTTGCATCTTTAGGAAACGTGTGATTCTCTTCTCCCACCTCTGAAAAATTTGAAGGTTCCATCAACACCCCCCACTGAAGCATGTACAGTTTCTGTCTCACGCCCAGGTTTCCCCAAGCACTTAGCCACTGATGTTCCATAGACCAGTCAGACAAAGGACTCCGCTGTTTGTGAGTGTCCACTCCTAGCACTGGGTGCTGGCTGGCTGACAAGTGACCAGTAGGGAGCAATGAAGAGGGATTCCCTTATCCCCCGAAAAAATCAGAAACCTACAGGCAAAATGCGCTGACTCATTCAGAGACATTGGCAAGTGGACAGAAAAGTAAATGCCTCCTAATTTTAAAAAATGCATGTCTAAAAAATAAACCTTATATCATCTTAATAATAGCAACACATAAGCACACCCAACAATATGCCAGATACCACGGGAAGCATTTTGTTAGTATCATCTAATTGAATCCTCAAAACCCACCGAAGGAAATTGAAGATTCAAACATGATAATGAACACAAGCATTTGAGCCTAACACCTAGATTCAAACCCTAGTTAGCCAGATCCAAGTTGTTTAGAGGAGTTACCTTATTTCTCAGTTTTAACTCATTCACCCCTCAATAAGACAATCTTATAAGCATTCATTCTGCCTCCAAAGCCTAAATATCTCCACTTTTCTCCATCTTCACAGCCACCATCTAAGTCAAAGAGACAAACTCAGGTTTTATGGGGCTCGAGGCTTATCCAATTTGGCAAGCCATATTTAAAGAAAAGGCATACAGAGCTTTTAATACAAAATTAGGGGGAAAACAAACATATATTTAGAATGAGCAAATAAATCTCATATGAAAAAATTTTAATGCTGAAAAATACTACAAACTTTATAAAAACCCAGAAAATGACATATTATTTTTACTAATTAATATGTTCACGCACCTCTACAATTTTCCTACATGTTTTTAGCTGCATGCTCTTTGATCACCTCTTCATATGACAACAGTTTTGTAAACTACTTTTTGATAAAGACAATAGATAATTCAATCTTTCTTCCATCAAGTTGAGGATTGTTACTGAGAGCTTAAAACTTTTATTTCAACATCACTACACTTTATTGTAGGGCTACGTAAATGTTTAAGACTTTCGTCAAACTTGGAAAGACTACTTTCTACTTTCTTCTGTAGGTGAGCTATAAGATTTCAGAGCATTTCAAGTTTTTATATGTAGTGACTAATCTTCAACACTCTTTGAATCAGCAAAACTCACTAAGCAGTTTGTTGTTGATGCTCTAATTGAGAATGGTGTAGTATGAGTTTTATGTTATCTTCACCTTGTCAAAACAGCAAGAAGTTTAAATCTTTTACTAATATGTTCATATGACTCATTCCTCTTCATTAATTGGGTTATCAAACAATCAACAAACTCTCAATTCTACTCAAAATTTGTCTTTTCTTCTTAATGAATTCATGAAATTTGAAAATGTGAGGGTTATACAATTCACTTCTGGATGTCAGAAAAATTTCTAGTGAATTTATTGTTAACCTTTATCACTTTTGTCTCATATCTCATTAGTTTTTAATCTGTATTTCTTTAGTTCTCCAATAAGTGTAAAGATTGTGAAAGTAGTATGCTTCATTTGTGTAATGGGACCATTGCAAATTGTAGTTTAAATGACGTACACCCACATCAGCTTCCCCCAATAGATCCTAAAAATGCCCATAGCCAGTCCAATATATCACTCCATCCAAGTGGAAATATGGTAGAAGGAAGGTCGGAGTGGAAAGAAACGGCTGTCGTAACAGTTAACAGTTAAAATATCTTATTTTTGCAAATATCACAAAGACATATGATATCACGAATGCATTTGCACAGGCTCTTTCCCAGCTGAAAAGGGGGCTACTGTGAGCAAGGGACGCTGAAGCTTAAGCTTCATTAGCTTCAAGGTGAATCCACCCCAAGCCACCACCACCTATCAGCCAAGCAACGTTAGTAACTTTCTGACCGGTCTTTGTGCATTCACCCTATCCTCCTAGAATCCATTTCCATGTGGCAGCCTAGGAAACTTTTAAAAATGTAAATGAATTCATGTCACTCTCTTGTTTAAAACCTTTCAGAGGTTTCCCTTTGCATGTATGATAAAGGCCAAACTCCTTATCACCAAATACTTGCCCTATGATCTACATGCCGTTCAGCTCACAGACTCAACTCATACCTCCCCTGACCATTACTCACATGCTGTTGTTACCCTGGCCTTGTTCCCACAGTGAGCTGCCCCACGATCCCAGTGGAAATTATGCAACAGTGTTTCATAAACTCAAAGCACCATATCCATGTTAACTATAACTATTAGCAGAGTCAGGGGTAGAAGGCATGTGATTAGGATGGTTGAGGAAGAAAATTTGCAGATTTTGATTCTTGCCAAAGCCATTCCTGCTCTTCTCTTTCTTACTCCTATAAACACTGTTCTGAACCTCCACAAATGGAACTGCTACAAATACAGATCCAAGTTTTACAGCCACATAGCGAGTCACCATATGTGTGCATATGGTACACACGTATACATACAATATGTATAAGCAAATGGCAAGAGTATTTAGCTATACTAGCTTGCCTACATTACAGATATTTTATCAAATTACTGTCTACATTTAGAAACCTAGCGAGTAATTAAAATACAACTTATGGCACAGTGTTGCTTAAATTAAAATGGCAATGGAAAGTTTTAAGATTTTAGTCAATGATTTCTAACAATCCTCCTTTATCAGAAAGAGTCACTGTTTTTTTAACATTATCTAGCGGTAATGTGGCTGCTCTCCTCAGGTCAGAGATGAAAAGACTGAGGAATAAAGAGCTGATTCAGGTCATGTGTAATCAATAGAGCAGCCAAAAAAATAAAGGTCTTGTTATTCCAGGTCTTGAGAGTGTTTGTTCCCTCACCACACTGGATTTATTTCCTGCGTACAGCAACATCAAGCATTTTTCAGCAACGTAAAACAACTCAAAGACACACATGAAAATTTGGTGACCAGATGAATATAAAGAGAATTGATAAAAAGAAGAGAAAAAAAAAAAACATTGCAGAAGACAATACAGGCAGGAGATCATTTTAACTGTTCGGTTATCTGCCTGAAGATGAAGGCTATGGGGTTCACAGGATACAACCAACATGAAGTTTGAAAACATCTGTAACATCTGTCATTTCATATATCATATGTGACAGGCTTATCACCTTTCAAACGTGTCTACAACATTAAACTGCTTTGTATTGTCTGATGATTATTTCTTTAGATGATTCACCATTTGTACAGCACCGGATTTTTTTTTTTTTTTTTTTAAAGATGTTGTACAGATTTATTCTCTAACTTTGTGTTTATTCACGTGCCTGTCGACGGATAACATTGAGTTTTTTTTTTTTTTTAATTTTTATTTATTTATTTATTTATGGCTGCATTGGGTCTTCGTTTCTGTGCGAGGGCTTTCTCTTGTTGCGGCAAGTGGGGGCCTCTCTTCATCGCAGTGCGCGGGCCTCTCATCATCGCGGCCTCTCTTGTTGTGGAGCACAGGCTCCAGATGCGCAGGCTCAGTAGTTGTGGCTCACGGGCCTAGTTGCTCCGCGGCATGTGGGATCTTCCCAGACCAGGGCTCGAACCCGTGTCCCCTGCATTGGCAGGCAGATTCTCAACCACTGCGCCACCAGGGAAGCCCACAGCACCGGATTTTGCACAAGTTCTGGTTTCTCTCTCTCAATTTTGAGGCTCATCTCGTATTTATATTCAAGGACTTCCATAGTCTCATCCAAATTTAGGTGCTGCCTGACTCACACTTCCCCTACCTACATTTATAAATCAAATAAGTTTCATTATGGCCCCCTTTATAGGTCATGATAATCCTTTTTCTTATTGCTCAAATGTCCACTGAAACACCCTTCTACTACTCTCTGTTAATTCAAAATCCACTCTTCTTCCAAGATGAGCCCAAATCCTTTTCCTCCATGGGTTGTCCCCAAACAGCTTGTTCCAAAATGTCATTGCCTAGAAATTCCTAAATCTCTGAAGCATAATTTTGCTCTATAATATATACATTTCTCATGTGCCTAAGACTTTTTATTCCCACAAGACTGTAAATACCACAAGAATGGAGCCTTTTAAAATTCTCTCTGTCATCACCATATGATCCAGCAGTCCCACTCTGGGGCATATACCCGGACAAAACTATAATTCAAAAAGATACATGCACCCCTGTGTTCACAGCAGCACTATTCACAATAGCCAAAACGTGGAAACAAACTAAATGTCCATTGACAGATGAATGGATAAAGAAGATTTAGTACATATATACAATGGAATACTGCTCAGCCGTAGAAAGAGCAAAATAATGCCATTTGCAGCAACATGGATGCAACCAGAGATTATCATACTAAGTGAAGTAAGTCAGAATGAGAAAGACAAATACAATATGATATCAGTCTTATGTGGAATCTAAAATACAGCACAAATGAACCTATCTACAAAACAGAAACAGACACACAGACATAGAAAACAGACTTGTGGTTGCCAAGGGGGCAGGGAGAGGGAGGGACTGGGAGTTTGGGGTTAGTAGATGCAAACTATTACATTTAGAATGGATAAATAACAAGGTGCTACTACTGTATATTACAGGGAACTATATCCAATCTCCTGGGATAAACCATAATGGAAAAGATTACTTTAAAAAAGAATATATATATATGGCAAAAAATAAAATAAAATTCTATCAAGTCTTGAGCTAAGCATATACTAGGGACCCATTAGATATTAGTGTATTTATCCCCTTAGGAAAGTTACCCTCAACCCCTACATTTTTATTTTCTAATTTTAGACAACATTTTATTCCACTGCAGTCTCTGGTGTCAGACTGCAAGGTTTAGAATCATAGCTCCATCATTCCCTAACTTTGTTACTTTAGACAATGGTACTTTACTTTTGTGCACCTCTATTTTCTTAACTACAAAAAAGAATGGGGACTTCCCTTGTGGCACAGTGCTTAAGAATCCGCCTGCCGACGCAGGGGACACGGGTTTGAGCCCTAGTCCGGGAAGATGCCACATGCCACGGAGGAACTAAGCCCGTGAGTCAAAACTACAGAGCCTGCGCTCTACAGCCTGTGAGCCACAACTGAGGCCACGTGCCACAACTTCTGAAGCCCGTGCACCTAGAGCCCACGCTCCACAACAAGAGAAGCCACTGCAATGAGAAGCCCACGCACCGCAAAGAAGAGTAGGCCCTGCTCGCCACAACTAGAGAAAGCCTGCGCAGCAACGAAGACCCAACGTAGCCAAAAATAATTAATTAACTAATTTTAAAAAAATGATGCTAAGAGTAGTTGTTACAAGTTTAGCAATAATTAAATGATAATGGTTAGCATAGTACTTGACACACTGTAGTATTCAATAAATAGCATCTATTATTATTACCATTATTATTGTTACTACCTGCTCCTCATGAAATCCAGGCTCATATATACTCCATCAATTAAACATCATTGTTATAATTATATTCATGCAAGATTTATTTGAATGTATGTATTTTATTACTTTATTCTTACTAACATGACTTTTTTTCCCTCATATCTCCCTCTAGTATCATGTTCCTTCTGGCAGGACATTTTTTTTTTAAATTTAATTTTATTTATTTATTTATTTTTTACAGCAGGTTCTTATTGGTTATCCATTTTATACATATTAGTGCATACATGTCAATCCCAATCTCCCAATTCATCACACCACCACCCCCACCCTGCTTTCCCCCCTTGATGTCCATACGTTTGTTCTCTACATCTGTCTCTATTTCTGCCTTGCAAACTGGTTCATCTGTACCATTTTTATAGATTCCACATATATGCATTAATATACGATATTTGTTTTTCTCTTTCTGGCTTATTTCACTCTGTATGACAGTCTCTAGGTCCATCCACGTCTCTACAAATGTCCCAATTTCGTTCCTTTTTATGGCTGAGTAATACTCCATTGTATATATGTACCACTACTTCTTTATCCATTCGTCTGTTGATGGGCATTTAGGTTGCTTCCGTGACCTGCCTATTGTAAATAGTGCTGCAATGAACATTGGAGAGCATGTGTCTTTTTGAATTATGGTTTTCTCTGGGTATATGCCTAGTAGTGGGATTGCTGGGTCATATGATAATTCTATTTTTAGTTTTTTAAGGAACCTCCATACTGTTCTCCATAGTGGCTGTATCAATCTACATTCCCACCAACAGTGCAAGAGGGTTCCCTTTTCTCCACACCCTCTCCAGCATTTGTTGTTTGTAGATTTTCTGATGATGCCCATTCTAACCAGTGTGAGGTAATACCTCATTGTAGTTTTGATTTGCATTTCTCTACTAATTAGTGATGTGGAGCAGCTTTTCATGTGCCTCTTGGCCATCTGTATGTCTTCTTTGAAGAAATGTCTATTTAGGTCTTCTGCCCATTTTTTGATTGTGTTGTTTGTTTTTTTAATATTGAGCTGCATGAGCTGTTTATATATTTTGGAGATTAATCCTTTGTCCATTGATTCCTTTGCAAATATTTTCTCTCCTTCTGAGGGTTGGCTTTTCACCTTGTTTATAGCTTCCTTTGCTGTGCAAAAGCTTTTAAGTTTCATTAGGTCCCATTTGTTTATTTTTGTTTTTATTTCCATTACTCTAGGAGGTGGGTCAAAAAAGATCTTGCTGTGATTTATGTCACAGAGTGTTCTTCCTATGTTTTCTTCTAAGAGTTTTTCTTTATTCTGTTCCGTGGCAGTGAATTCCACCATTCTGTCTTCCAGGTCACTTATCCATTCTTCTGCCTCAGTTATTCTGCTATTGATTCCTTCTAGTGTATTTTTCATTTCAGTTATTGTATTGTTCATCTCTGTTTGTTTGTTCTTTCACTCTTCTAGGTGTTTGTTCTTTAATTTTTCTAGGTCTTTGTTAAACATTTCTTGCATCTTTTCAATCATTGCCTCCATTCTTTTTCCAAGGTCCTGGATCATCTTCACTATCATTATTCTGAATTCTTTTTCTGGAAGGCTGCCTATCTCCACTTCATTTAGTTGTTTTTCTGGGGTTTTATCTTGTTCCTTCATCAGGTACATGGTCCTCTGCCTTTTCATTTTGTCTTTCTGTGAATGTGGTTTTCGTTCCACAGGCTGCAGGCCTGTAGTTCTTCTTGCTTCTGCTGTCTGCCCTCTGGTGAATGAGGCTACCTAAGAGGGTTGTGCAAGCTTCCTGATGGAAGGGACTGGTGGTGGGTAGAGCTCGGTGTTGCTCTTTTGGGCAGAGCTCAGTAAAACTTTAATCCGCTTGCGTGCTGATGGGTGGGGCTGACTTCCCTCCCTGTTGGTTGTTTGGCCTGAGGCGACCCAGCACTGGAGCCTACAGGCCCTTTGCTGGGGCTAATGGCGGACTCTGGGAGGGCTCACGCCAAGGAGTACTTCCCAGAACTTCTGCTGCCAGTGTCCTTGCCCCCATGGTGAGCCACAGCCTCCCCCCTGCCTCTGCAGGAGACCCTCTAACACTAGCAGGTTGGTCTGGTTCAGTGTCCTATGAGGTCACTGCTCCTTCCCCCAGGTCCTGATGTACACACTACTTTGTGTGTGACCTCCAAGAGTGGAGTCTCTGTTTCCCTCAATCCTGTCAAAGTCCTGCAATCAAATCCTGCTAACCTTCAAGGTCTGATTCTCTGGGAATTCCTCCTCCTGTTGCCAGACCCCCAGCTTGGGAAGACTGACATGGAGCTCAGAACCTTCACTCCAGTGGGTGAACTTCTGTGGTATAATTTTTCTCCAGTTTGTGAGTCACCCACCCAGTGGTTATGGGATTTGATTTTATTGTGATTGCACCCCTCCTACCGGCTCACTGTGGCTTCTCCTTTGTCTTTGGATGTGGGGTATCTTTTTTGGTGAGTTCCAGTGTCTTCCTGTTGATGATTGTTCAGCAGTTAGTTGTGACTCTGGTGCTCTCACAAGAGGGAGTAGGTGCACGTCCTTCTACTCTGCCATCTTGAACCAATCTCTGGGGACATATTTTAGATATAGCAGCTCTCAAAAAAGTGTGGGATGGAGATCTCTATGTCTGGCCCAGACCGTACCAAGGGATCTGTGAGCTCAAAATTATTTTCATAAGAACACTAGAAATTTTTGCCTTTTTTAGTCTCACTCTCTTAGTGGAGTCTTCCAGAAGCTCCATGGCATAGAATATCAAAAGAGACTGAGTGAGAAGAAGATATGACGGGACTTCCCTGGTGGCACAGTGGTTGAGAATCCGCCTGTCAATGCAGGGGACATGGGTCTGAGCCCTGCTCTGTGAAGATCCCACATGCCACAGAGCAACTAAGCCTGTGTACCACAACTACTGAGCCTGTGCTCTGGAGCCCGTGAGCCACAACTACTGAGCCCACGTGCCACAACTACTGAAGCCTGCACACCTAGAGCCCATGCTCTGCAACAAGAGAAGCCACCGCAATGAGAAACCTGTGCACCACAACAAAGAGTAACCCCCGCTCGCTGCAACTAGAGAAAGCCCGCAGGCAGCAACGAAGACCCAATGCAACCAAACATAAATAAATAAACAAACAAACAAATAAATAAATGAATAAATGAATGAAAGAAAGATATGAGACTCCAACTGTCTACTATTAAGCCAGATATTAAAGAAAGTTACAAAAATGTAAAACAATGTCATTACCATTTAACTGTTCTTTCTCTCTGGTTGATTTAAAAATCTTTTTTGGCTTTGATGTTCTGCAATTTCCCAATGTGTCAAATCATGAATTTCTTTTTATTTATCCTGCTTAGGGTACATGGTGATTCCAAAACCCTAGGATTCATGGTTTATCATCAGTTCTGGAAAATTCACATTCACTATCTCTTTTTTTTAACTTTCCATTTCTTTCCTTTTTTTTTTTAATTTACTTATTTTACTTATTTATTTTTGGCTGTGTTGGGTCTTTGTTGCTGCATGAGGGCTTTCTCTAGTTGCGGTGAGCGGGGGCTACTCTTCGTTGCAGTGTGCTGGCTTCTCATTGTGGTGGCTTCTCTTGTTGCAGAGCATGGGCTCTAGGTGCACGGGCTTCAGTAGTTGTGGCGCGTGGGCTCTAGAGCTCCGGCTCAGTAGTTGTGGCACTTGGGTTTAGTTGCTCTGCGGCATGTGGGATCTTCCCAGACCAGGGCTTGAACCCGTGTCCCCTGCATTGGCAGGCAGATTCTTAACCACTGCACTACCAAGGAGGCCCCATTATCTCTTTAAATAGTACCCCTCTTCCATTCTCTGTGTTAGACCTTTACTTTCTAGCCTTGGTTCTAATATGCTACCTAACAATCTTTTGAGTTTCATTTCATCATCATCTCAACAATGTTTTTCATATTTAGAATTTTTCCTTTTTCATTTTTACTTGTTCTTTCCTAATACATTTTTTAATTGGTAAACTTTTTGTACCCTTTACATCTTTAATCATTACAGGTAGAGTTGCCACATGTAACATTTTATATAATATTCTATATGTATATTCTATATCTGAAAAGTGCAAATATCTCAAGGTTCTAACTCTATCATCTGTTGGTCCTAGAACTCTAAGTCAGAGTGGCTAGTTCCTCATACATTTAAGGATCTTTGTGAGATTACTGCTTGATCTTAATTGCAGGAGTCCTATAGTCCTTAACTGAGAATTGGGGAAACTTTTCTGGAGAGAAGATTTGCTCCTGCAGATAGACAGGGGATGCAACTAAACTGGGTTCACTTCAGGTCCCCTGAGCATTTCAGCTCATCATGGGAGATCCAAGCTCTCTCACTACATAACATGATGCCTGGAAATTCACCATCAGAAAGTTATACCTAAGGATTCTGAAGACATTTATATTTTTAGTAAGTTTGTTAAAATGCAAATACTTCTGTAGGGAACAATACCTTTGAGTTATGAGGTGCCTTTCAAAAAAAGGACCAGTTGAAAGATTAAGAGAGCAACGTCCTACAAGGCTTCTTAAAGCTGGTTTTCAAAGGACTTCTCTCATGACAGTAGAAAGAAAGATATTTTATGACTATATATTGATAGAATAAAGATGACAAATTAATTTCACCTCACATGCTGCTCCAATCTGGTGATAGGGGTTGTCTGGAGTGCTATATTGAGAAGGAATCTGATGCCTTTTGGGGCCCCAGCAGAAGTAAATGCCATAAAAACCTGGTAATGTAATAATGGCACTGCCTGTGTGCCAGGCACTGTTCTAATTGCTTTGCATGTGTTAATTAATTAAATCCACCCAATAATCTTATTATCAGGTGTTGTTATTTTATATTTACAGCTAAGGAAATGGACATTGGTTTAATAACTTGCCTGAAGTCACACAGCTAGTAAGTGATGGAGCTAAGTGCTGAACATGGAACACCTAGCTTCAAGGCTGTCTGCATAATCATTAAGCAATAATGCCCTATAAATTAGAGCAGATAAATGGAATGAAAGGGACAAAGCAATTTATCTCCCCTCTGTGCATACAGTGATGCAAAACTAGGACTTCTAAATGCTTTATCTTTAGATACCATGTGAAATGGTTTCTAAGCACTTCTAACACTATCTGGTGCTACTTCCAGTCTAATATCTCATCAGAAATAAAAGGCTCTTCAACTGACACAGATGTCACTTGGGACAAGAGACCCCCATGGCATGACTCTTGATTGATTCATGAAGAGTGGCCAAAACTGAGGTATGAGCCATAAAGCCCCATGGCTGGTGCTACCTGCTTTTAACACATAAAGAGTCCTCACACACTCAACCAAGAATCGTATGATACACAGTGATCAGTACTAAGTGGTTCTTCTTGGGCAAATGCTTCAGGTAAACCCTTCATCTAGAATCTAAGGTTAAAATAGCACCAGATCTGCAAACAGAATACTTCTTGGAATATTTGTTTGTGATTTTTTTTCATTTACAATATACCTATCCCACCAGACTATGAAGTCTCCAAGACCAAGTCTAGGGCACATTCTCATCTGCACCCACAGCCTGGCAATATGCATGACAAGTAGTTGGTTCTCAATTTTTTGTGCATGGGGTGAATGAGTGGTGGATGGGTGATGTTCCATCTAAAACCAGAAGACAGTCTATAGGAATGCAGAATGTCAGTGTTCAGATCCCAAGCCTTCCATGGAGATACCAACTGCTTTTGATTCTTAAGTAAGAAAGGGCAAAGTGAGATACACTTACACATACACACACACACACTCACAGTTTGACTGACTTGGTTTAACAAAGTTACTAAAACGCACTCCCAGGCTAAAAGGAAGGGGAAATTTTCAAGGACAAGATGACCCCTCCCCCCCCCAGTAAATTTTTCACCATATCAGAAGTATTTTACATTTCCAATTTATATTTAATTTTGAGAAATTTAAAACAGCATAATTTCTTGTTTAAAAATGTAGAAATAAGTGGAGGGACATAGTCATCTTGTATAAACTTTTTAAGGAGCTTGGGATAACTGAAGTATGTACACACACACACACACACACACACACACACACACACAACTTAAAAATGGAGAAATGCACACACATCTCTGGGTTTCCAGAACCACAAAAAGTGACCATGTGTTTCTCTGATGTTTCACATTGTCTCCAGGGACATATGTGATATCTTTCCCACACTTACAGCACCTCTCTTAAAGTTATCCATAAGGTTTTTCTACCTGTAGAATACATGTCATCTTCTCACATCCATTTATATCATTTATTCATACATATCTTGAAAAATAAATTGGCAAGTATTTTGTTTTTCTCATTCATATGGTGCTTGCATTATGGCATGTTCCCCTTTGGCAGAAGTTTCACAATTACAGGCCCTCAAAGATATAAACAAAAAAAAATGATATATTTATAAAATATATACCATATATATGTATAAAAACAAATGTATATTTATATATAAATACATATATATATGTATACATAGTTTTTTCCATCCTTATGTCACTTGAGGACATACAGTAAAATGGTTCAGTTATCCAATCACAAGAAAATTAGTGACCTTGATAAAAATTGTCTGGACAAGTAATGAAAATTTTACTTAATAAAAAAAAAATTATTTCTAAAAGTACTATGTTACTTCCTGCCCTCTAAAACTGATTCCAATAGACATAATCTTTTGTCGGTAACTTTAGGATGAAGATTGCTTACTCCTCGATTTTATAGGACACCTATGACCAAATTTACTTATTCAATAAATGTCTATTGATTGTCTCCTGTGTCCAATGACAAAGTTAGACTCTATGCTACCAACATTATAAAGCATCCCTGCCTCAACTGTCTCACAATCTGGCAGGGAATAGAGCTATACCTCCCTAGTTATTTGTAATACGAATACAGTAAAATAACTTTTTCATACATTAAAGAAAAATTTTAGAAGGTATTTCACCATTTCACCTGATCCTTAAAAAGAAAAGACTCCCAACAGGTATAAAAGAGAGTTAAGACATTCTAGACAAGGAGAATGGCACATGGCTGCAGCATAGATTTGAAGAGGTGACAAGAGGGGGGAAATCAAGGGGAAAAGATAGTAAAGAGGCTAAATGAATAGTGGTTAATATCATGAGTTTGGAACCAGACCACCTCATTTCAAGTCCCAAATCCCCCACTTATTAACTTTACACCTGGGTAGGTTTTACCCTTTCTGAGCCTGTTTATTTATCTGCAGTTGTTGTGAGAATTAAATGACATAACGAATGTGAAGACTGTTGTTGAGGTCCCAGAACCCAGTGAAGAATATTTGGAACTATTGCTATTGATTCATTATTTATGTCGCTATTATTAGAAGTGACCCGTAGTAGTGTCTCCAGGGACAGGTCTCTAAAGACAGTGTCCCAAAGAGACAGCTCTCCTGCTCCAAAGGCAACTTTTTCCACTTTTACCCACTCCCACCACTACAGTGGGCTCCCCTACCAATGCCCATTAGGCCTAAACATTGCTGACTTCTTACCTGGATCAACTATTGTCCTAACTTCTATTTTGTCAAGGCTCTACGTTCTAAGAAAAAGTGGCAAAATTAGAAAAGCCTATCTATGTTAAACTAAAAATAGGCTTCAACTGAATTCAGTGTTCCTACCCTCGCAGGATATTTCTATGCATTTTACAGGTGCTCTTACTGAAATGATCTCTTAGACAAAGAATTCACTCTAATGGTGAGAATGTCAGATATAATGGCAGGCCTGAGGGAGAAATTTCCACACAGGTATTTCCAGACCCCTCTAATGAATGATGAGTAGGTGGCATCCTCCACCTACATGAAGAGCCACCTCTGCAGACAGCACTGCAGCTGGGTTCCAGTTTTGCATGCCATGCATCTCCAGTTACGCGGGTAGAAGATTCCATGGCACCATTCAGTTTATTCTTCGCATGTGTGGGTCATGCGTTATTCAGCATGATGAGACATCTCTTTGCATAATAAGGTGAAGATTATTTTTAAGGCCACAGATAGCAAAACTGTAAATATTATTCAAAAGACAGAGCAGATGAAGCCATGAATACTCACAAGGCACAAGCAATAAAGTCAAGAAATTTTTACAAGGGAGCTAAGGAAGAACCAAACTGGTTCCTCCAATCTGGGAAACTCCAAATCTCATTGCACCTGAAGGCCTCGCAGGGCCCATTTATTGCCAACACATCCTTCTGCAGAATCCCTGGGCATCCCAGCTGCCAACATTTGATTCTTCATTAGCAACATTTCCAAACAACCTAGGAGTTTTCTAGGGTCAGATAAATGAAGAATGCATAAATAAGAACTGCTTAATATGATTATGGGTCTTGCTTTGGAGGGAGGAAGGGACGCAATAGAGTGATCCTTAGCCTGCTCATTAAAATAAGTCAGCTGCAGGTTGCTCAGGACCCTGCTCCCCAACAACTTCTCCGAAGGAAGACTAGGCAGCCAGAGATGGTGGCTGATTAATAACATGACAGGTGTGGCTGGTTGTCTCCAGGTGCCTTGACAAAAATATGTTTGTGCTGAAGCCACTATTCATTATAAGTTAACACAAGGGTGTGGTGTCTCAATGTTTCCATGTTTAGCAATTATAAGCTGAAACTATTAAGCGTTTTGAAAACTAGCCAGAAAGCAGGCACACTGAAAAGTCCTGACTACACCTCTCTTTACGGACATCCTTTTTTCTGATCTTGTGTTACAGCAAAAATAACTTCAATCCCTCTCACCACTGACACGTTATAATCTTAACTTGTAAACCCTAAGCAAAAATAAATACTAAATTTGATAACCTCTATTTCAAATAGAAAAGAGTGGTGTTAAGGTTTAAAAAAAAGCAAACTGTTGTAAGTAAAATTAAATCTCTCCAGGAACCTTTATTTTAGAAAGGTTGGTATTCAAAGTTTGATTCCTCATGTTGAAACAGATGGGCAGAGCAGGAATAATCCTTACTGTATATCACTTAAAAATTCACTATTTATGTGAAGGATTTATGTTTCTAAAGTACCAGTAAAATGTCTTTACTCTTCTTTTCCCACATGTCTTTGAACATTTCAACTACTTTTGCGGTCTGAACCATCACTCCAAGGTGAATTACTTCTATTTCCACATTTCCTCTCCCACTCACTTCAGTTTAACAACGTTTCTGCCTACTGGTTCCGCCAGCTGTGTCTCTCACATGAACCTCAAGCTCAAGTTGGTTGAAATGATTCATCCCCTTATCCAATAATTCAGCAAAACTTCTGGGCTTCTAATTGCTCTCGATGACATCTTCATGTCTGTAGTCACAGAGACTCAGAATCGCCAAGTCACCTTTGTCTCCCTTTTCCCTTCTTTCTTTACAGCAGGGTTTCTTCAACCTCTGCACTGTTGGCATTTTGAGCATGAAAATTCTTTGTCCAGAGAGGGAGGTTAGAATTGTTCTGTGCATTTTACAACGTTTGGCAGTATCCCCAGCCCCTTCCTACTAGTTGCCAGTAGCAGTGCCCACTCCTCAATCTGTAACAACCAAAAGTGTCTCCAGACTTTACCAAATATCCGCTGAGAGGAGAGAGGCAAAATCACTCGCCCTCCCCCAGCCAATTATAGTTGACACAGCCAATTTGTTCTACCTATTCTCTTGCAGGTTCCTTGCATTATTTCTTTCTATCTCACTTCCATTTCAAGCCCCCACGTGACAATCAGAATGTGTGCTGTCTTTTTACAGTAATATTTTGAGATGCACTGGATGGTGTCCCAAGACATGTCAAACTCAACAACCAACAACCAATCCAGGGGGGAAGAAAATCTAAAGCAAAGAAATCTGAGAAAAAGTTCTGGTGACTCCAAAAAAGGTTGGAGTCTGAGGGCTTCAATGTTGATTTCATCTCTCACAGTTTAAGTCACAGGATTATTTTAGAATAGGAAAGACCTGATAAGAAGCCATCATTTAACTATTTAGACAATCTTGAACTGCAGTGTTGTGAACAAGGACACTGGGTTATAGCAAAGAATGTAAGTATGTACAGTGGAAAGAACATGGGTTGGGGGTGTTAGGGGGGCCTGGTGTGAGTCCTGCCTTTGATAATCTGATGTTGGGAGATAAGAATACCTAACTCAGCAGATGTGTCATAAGGACTAGAATGATTAGTTGTTAATTGTTATTTCTATAGTATATCTTTTACCAGAAGGGGGTTGAGATAATAAGAAATGTGAAATACATGGCACATAGCAGGTGCTCAATAAATGTAAGCTGATAATAACATGAATACTTCATACTGATGCTGTTACAATCGCTTTAGATGAAATTAGGGTGATCCTGTGATGGTTCCATGAAGAATCCCATTAAGACAAAAACAACAGTGCTGAGGACACATTCAGAATTTCCTGGGAAAAAAGAGGGACAAGAGTAGACTTGGAGTCAAGTGATGGACCCTCCTAGGTCCACCACTATAAAGTAATGGTAGTAATAAGATAGCTTTAAAATTGATAATCAAAAGTTTACTAGCATCCCATAGATATGCACTAATAATATTTCAACCTTTTATTATGAAAACAAAATTAAAACAATTACACTGGATCTTTGAGAATCAACCTGAATTACTTTTCTAAATGCAACAAAGACCGTGAAGGACGGGTTTCTTGAGAGAGTCAGAAAACACCAGCAAAAGTGTGGTGTCACAGACACCAAGGGAAGAATTACCTCAGATGGAGCAAACAGTCAATAAGATTAAGTGGTGCTGAATGATCAAATAAGAATTTAAACTGCCTGGCTGGATTGGGGGTCACCCCAAACTCATTAGGAAGAGCAATTTCAGTCTTATGGTCATGGTGGACACCAGACTCCAGTGCGCTGAGGACAGAATGGGAAGTGAAGTAGTCAACATGGCAGGTATAAGCATTCCAATGAGTTTGACAGTGAAAGATAAAAGGAAGTTGAAGGGCACAGTGGAATCGAGAGAGGTTTTCCTAAAAGTTGAGAAAGGCTCAATCACATTTAAATACTGAAGGGAAGAAGTTCGTTGAAATTTCAAGAAGAGGAATCGTGCAGTAGAACATGGTTCCTGAAGAGGCAAAAGTGTACGTGATCTTGAAGAAAGGTGGAGGGATTAGGCTTAGATGATGGAAGGAAGAGAGTAGATTCATCTTTCATAGCAGCAAGTGGGAAGAGGGAAAGGGTGGCTCCTTGGGCACTGAGTCAGTCACAGGAAGTTGGAAAAGTTCCCCTCTGATGACTTCCATTTTAATAAATAAAAGAAGTTGCTATGTCACCCATGCCTCTGACTCTCATAAATTAGATAATATTTTTTCTTTTATCCATTTTTCATTTGCAAGAATAGAGGGACAAGAATGGTCAATAGTTAAATAATTATTTAAGATGGTCAACGGTTACATAATATTATTGGTGTATTCTTTTGATAATCCATGGTTCTTTTTTTTAAATCCATGAACCCACTATCTCACACACACACACCAATTTGTACACAAAACAAGGTCTAAGCTGTCCTGTGACTCATTAGTATGTTCTCAAATTGGTAACATTTATACTTAAGTTACAAATCGGTACAGAATCCACTCAAATAATATGTGATCTTCGAGTTGAAGTGTTGAAGTAAATGTCTCCTGCAAAGATGTAGGGCTTTCTCATCAGGACACAGGGTACTGGAAAATCACCTGCTAAGAATGTGGGCATTATGTAGGTTTTGTGTGCAAAACAAAGGCAGATGAGACTGTACCTTGGCGGAGCTGCCTGACATGCCTCTGTCGCTGCCCAGGTGTTTCCCATGCCCTTGGCGGACTCAGGAGGTGGAGGAGCCTGCCAGACCAGTTGCAAAGTGCAGAACATGCCTCAGGGCCTCCATTCACAATCCAATTTGCCTCAGTGACTGTGCCCAGCCTTCGCACCACAAAGCTGACCTTTCAACACAGGTAAGTTCAGCAACAATCACTTGGCCTCAGTCATCGATTCTGCCTCATGCCAGAAATTCTGCAATCTCTTGGTGGCGGTGGCCACTTGGCAGCAATTTTCAGGAGGTTTGCTCTGGCATAGAATAAGGCTGTGTGTGTGTGTGTGTGTGTGTGTGTGTGTGTGTGTGTGTGTGTGTGTGTGTGTGTGTGTGTGTGTGTGTGTGTGTGTGTGTGTGTCTTCTCCATAGTTAACAGGTGATGCTTGCAGGAAAGGAGGATGAGAAAAGATAGAGAAGGTTTGAATAGAAACAGCACCTCTGTTCTCTCTTTCTGGCCATTGTCACAGCACCCTAGCTATGTCCTGACTTCAACAGGGGTTTCTAAATACAAGGAAAAGGAAGGAAGGAGGGGGAAAGAAAAAAGGAAAAAAGAAGAGAGAGAATGCAAAAACTGGGGGGCAAGGGAGGGCTGAGAGTCTGAGTTAAAAATCACCCTGGAGGGGACTTCCCTGGCAGTCCAGTGGTTAGGACTGCACGTTTCCACTGCAGGGAGCCCGGCTTCGATCACTGGTCAGAGAACTAAGACTACACAAGCTGCATGGTGCGGCCAAAAAAATAAATGAATAAAATCATCCTGGAATGTGCCTTTGGTTGGAATATCATTTCATCTTTTCTGCCTTTACTTTCTTCAATTCAAACTTTGAACTCACTGAAGTGGTTACAAAGAAACCTCTTTTTGTTATAACTTTCAAACCTTCCATATTTATGATATTTACAGTCCTATAATAAATTTCCCTATATCAATGGAATAGCAAGGACTCTTTGTGGCATTTTTGAAATATTTTTTTACTCAGGTCAACACAACACAAGGATAACTCCTTGTTTAATATTACCAGTGTGGACAGATAACTGGATAACTTGGGCCAAAATCTTCCGTTGTCAGATGACCAAAAGTTCACTTAACACTGAGCTGGGAAAGAAACAGAGACAAATGCTTCAAACAGTCAAAAGCATCTCCTTTGTAAAGATGCTCCTTCCTCATATAATTTCCAAATGTGGTTCTACAGTAAAGAGTATATCCACTGTACTTAACTGAAACGATTTTCTTTTTGAAAACAAGCTCCTCTGTTCTTTTTTCACCTTAGGGAACTATACCTGCAATTGATTTCAAGAAGGAAGTGAATCAAGGTAACTCCCCCGGCCCAGCACTGGGACCCCTTGCTCTAACTTCAGCTGGGAGAGAACTCAAAAGTAGCATCTAATGATGCTTTTAGTGCAGTCTCTGGCACAGAGTAAATGGTCACTAGCTGTTAGCTATTTTTATCCAACTGGAAGAAAAAGTCAACTGGTACTAAACAAAGCCAAAGGCTTGTGAATGTAGGGGAAAAAAGTAAAGGAACAAAGGAAAGGCCAGTGGCTATTTGTAAGTAATGGATATTTTTTAAAACACTGATGAAGCAGGGAAAATGGAATCCAAATTCCAGGGAACTAAAGAGCAGTTAACAGCAAGTGTACGGTAAGAAAATGGAGGCAAGGATAAGACTACTTTTGAGTTTGCCAGTACAGAGACATGAAAAGCCAGTATAATACAATAAAACACTCATACTATCTGGGCACGGAGTTCATCAGATGACCAAATGATTCCCCTTCAGAATGCAACATTTATTCTTATATCAACTGACCTTTTCTATATCAACTGACCTTTTCAACAAACATATCCCTCTATATGCATATGTAACTACATGTGTATTACTTATTAATAATATGTGGATACATGTGACAGATAAATGAAAGCTTAAAACCCCAGACCAACTAAAACATGATATGAATTCTCAAAAACCACGTTTTATTGCAATCATTGTTCTGTTTCCTGCCAAGGTCAACTCAAAGTTATCTGGCAATTTTTTGGATACTATTCCTCTCTCAAAGTTAGAATGGTGTAATATGAATGTTCCTTTCACAAGTGGCCACCAATTCAGCTCAACATTTTACAGCTTGCTTAAATAGC
Source organism: Balaenoptera acutorostrata (assembly GCF_949987535.1). Taxonomy (NCBI): domain Eukaryota; kingdom Metazoa; phylum Chordata; class Mammalia; order Artiodactyla; family Balaenopteridae; genus Balaenoptera; species Balaenoptera acutorostrata. The sequence continues at coordinate 22,500,321 of NC_080080.1, read as the reverse complement.
CTTCTATCTTCAATTCTTTGAATAGGCTCCTGCTCAGCCAAGTTCCCTTGGGACAATTTCTGGCTTTAATCCAAGTCCTTAGTGTTGATAACCCTCCTCGCTACTCAGCACTCTCCAAAATTCATAGATGATGTTGTGAGATTGTTCAAGCAGCTGAATGCAACTCAGGTAATTTGTTGTCCCTCATCTCTCCATTTGCCATGTTGCTGATTTTTTTTTTTCACATCATGCTTCCACCATATATTTTAGCTGCTTTTTTTTTTTAATTTCCCCATTTAACTGATCACCAGATTTCAGTTATCTGCAGTGAATTTCAAAGCCATCTAGGTACCTGTTCATATTTGCCTAACATCCCACCAAAATGCTCTCCTCATCCTTATGTATTTCTTCATCCACCACTTTGTCATTAACTTTCAACTTGACCTTCTTTAATTTTCTTCTTCTCATAGCTCTATAATTTCCTCTATCTAAATTTCTCCCTATGGATTGGGAGTGGAGTTATTATATGCAGTAGGATTTATTTTTTAATTATAATTTGTATTATAAAGGTAATTAAAACACATTACAAATGATAAAAATTGGACAATCACCCCCAAACACACAATTACGTGTTTCCTTCAGATTTGTTTTCTTGTGCATAAATTTAACTTAGTTGTAACTCTGCTTCAAATATTTTAAACAATGTAAATAATAAGCATATAAAATTTATAATAGTATGTATGTAGTTTTCTATAAATTTTTTCACTTAACATTATGACATAAGCATTTTTTATTGAAGTATAGTTGAGTTATAATATTGTGTTAGTTTCACGTATATAGCAAAGTGATTCAGTTATATTTTTACACATTATTTTCCATTACAGGTTATTACAATACATTAAATATTGGTCCCTGTGCTATACAGTAAGTCCTTGTTGCTTACCTATTTTATATATCGTAGGGTATATCTGCTAATCCCATACTCCTCATTTATCCCTTCCCTACCTCCCTTTTCCCTTTGGTAACCATAAGTTTGTCTTCTATGTCTGTGAGTCTGTTTCTGTTTTGTAAATAGCTTCATTTGTATTATTTATTAGATTCCACATATAGGTGATATAATATTTGTCTTTCTCTGTCTTAACTTCACTTAGTATGATAGTCTCTAGGTGCATCCATGTTGTTGCATATGGCATTATTTCATTCTTTTTTATGGCTAATATCCCATCATACACACACACACACACACACACACACACACATATATATATATATACCACATCTTCTTTATCCATTCATCTGTTGATGGACACATAGGTTGTTTCCATGTCTTGCCTATTGTAAATAGTGCTGCCATGAACATTGGGGTGCATGTATCTTTTCAAATTAGAGTTTTCATCTTTTCCAGATATATGCCCGGGAGCAGGGTTGCTGAATCATATGGTAGCTCTATTTTTAGTTTTTAAGGAACCTCCATACTGTTTTCCATAGTGGCTGTACCAATTTACACTTCTGCCAACAGTGTAGTAGAGTTTCCTTTTCTCCACACCCTCTCCAGCATTTATCATTTGCAGACTTTTTGATGATAGCCATTCTGACCAGTGTGAGGTGACCTCGTGGTTTTGATTTGCATTTCTCTGATAATTAGCGATGCTGTGCATCTTTTCATGTGCCTGTTGGCCATCTCTATGTCTTTTTTGAGAAAATGACATAAGCATTTTTCATGTTGATAAATAGACTCCATAATTAAGACTTTAATAGCTAGGTAACATGCTGTAATATCAGCTACCTTATTGTTGGACATTTAATTTATTTCCAATTACTTACTAGTATATAATAATGATGCTATGCATATATTAGTAGGTACAGCTTTTCTCACATATTTTGAACTATTTTCTTAAGATAATATCCCAGCAGTGGAATTAGTTGGGTGCAAACACATATTTCCAAGTTATCTTCCAAAAGTCATACCATCTTGCTACCATTATGTGAGGATACTAGTTTTGTTATATCCACATGAGCATAGACTGAATTAATGTCTAATGATGGTCTAATATATTCATATTGTACTCCATAGTTGTTTGAGCTAAATTTATCAATCTGATGCAATTTCAAAATTTTTCCATGTTAATTTCTTCACCTCACAAACCCATGTTCAGGATGTTGCCCTAACCAAGTAATGATGCCAGAGAAAAGAGATAAAGTCAAGTAAAGTGTTGTTGCTCTATTAAAATTTTTAAAAACTTAAAGATGTGGTCTTGCTTATCATCTATCTATAGAACAGGGAACTTGTTACTCATATTTTTCTCTTCTACGTGGCTATTATCAGGCGTAAAGCTCCATTAGGTCATTATTTCACATTTAAATAACCTGAGTAATTAGCTTTATCAGTTAGAGATGACAGATGTGGTATGTTTAGTATAAAGACACTATAAAATCCAATACCCCTAAGTCTATCATAATGTTTTATTACATGAAACACCTCAAGAGATGGACCAGATCTCTTAATTGTTCTTCAGGTACTTAAAGGTGATTAAATCACATAAATGTGATATTTCACATTGTAGCTATTCATTAACCCTTCCAGTGGCCACTCACATGCCAGCAAAATGGCCAGTATTAGAAGGAACTAGCCCTCAATGGCATTCATGTTGTATCTGTAATCTCACGGCAATATCTGAATCAATGTACAGAAACCCATTTTCTGTATCTCCTTATGTATCTTCCCTCTCTTGAAAAAGGGGAAATGTGGACAAGTGACTTAATAGAAGTATATTAATGAGGTTTCCTTAAAAGTGACTGAGAGGGGCTTCCCTGGTGGCGCAGTGGTTGAGAATCTGCCTGCTAATGCAGGGGACACGGGTTCGAGCCCTGGTCTGGGAAGATCCCACATGCCGCGGAGCAACTGGGCCCGTGAGCCACAACTACTGAGCCTGCGCGTCTGGAGCCTGTGCTCCGCAACAAGAGAGGCCACGATAGTGAGAGGCCCGCGCACCGCGATGAAGAGTGGCCCCCGCTTGCCGCAACTGGAGAAAGCCCTTGCACAGAAATGAAGACCCAACACAGCCAAAAATAATAAATAAATAAATAATAATTGCAAAAAAAAAAAAAAAAAAGTGACTGAGATGTTATGCAATTTTATCATGTACACTAACAAATCTGTTGAATTTCCTTGGATTGTGTCAAAGATGCTTCAGGGGAGAAGTCAAAGTTCTCTTTTGCTTGCAGTGTTGACAAATTATTGAGAACAAGTTGATGATGTTTACTGGCTCAGCAAAGAGTAACGATTTGTCTGAATTATGAAAGGTACAAATAATTGACAAAATTTGACTATAGGTCAAAGGCTGCCTCCACACACGAAAGAGGACCCAAAGAATACACAACCCCTGTTCTGTGCAAGAGAGTCTACAAAATCTTTTCAGTTTTTCATAGATATTTTTTCTTTTTGTGGCTAATATTATACTTTTTCCTACGACTTCATAACCAATAAATTTATTCAAACTTTTTATGCATTTTCACTAATTGGTCTAATTATGGCCAAATTTTGAACTTTGGCAAAATAACAAACCTATGCATGATAAACAAAGATAGACTTCTAAGTAATTAGCTCCAGAACAACTATGAAACATGATCATGAAATAAATGCACATAGACTTATGGGTCCTTTGCCAATGAGGTACAAGAAGCCATACTTCTTGTAGAGGTTCAGCTATACTTCCTGTGTGGCAATTTCTCCAGATGACATTTTCAACCTTGTCTATTTTCTGGTCCGATTCCTAAGTACAGTGATGGAGATTCTCTGAAGATGTGTGGAGATAAAAAAAAAAAAATTGTCACAAAACCACAGTGTCCCATGTCCACTCATCATCTCTGGTGTTTTTCCTCTGGGTTTCACAGAAATACAAAGGCCCAAGAAAGCTAAAAGTGTATTAACTCTCTTTCTTCTAGACATGATCCTACTTAAATCATTCTAGAAAGGGTTATCCCATTCTCCAGGGGAATGAATTTCACACTGTACTTAGAAGAATATGACCCTCCTATAAGTAACAAGATGAATTGACATAGGCCACTTTGGAGAGTATGAAATCCCTGACATTTCTTAAAGTTGAATCATTCTAGGGAAACAATTTGAATGAATTCATTGGCATTACCACTTTGAAGCACCTACACAATTTCAGTATTTGAATGACAACTACAATAGTTTAAGATTCCTGTAGTTTCCAGAGAGAAATAACATTTTTTGCACCTCATTAATCTCTTGATTTGTTTACACATGTCAGAGTCCTCAATTTAGCCAATACATTGCTTGGCAATCTCAACCAAGCATTGCTCCACTTCTTATGAAAGACTAAGGCTTTTTTTTTTTTTTTTTTTAGTTTTTGGAAGGAGAAGATTTCTTGACAACACATAATACCTATTGGATAGTTCACTTGGTCAACTGGGCTGATACCAGAGGTTCTTCCAGACCCAATTCTCTTTCATAGGCCTCAGTGTTAGGCAGAGAATATATAGCTCTTCTCTGGTGTTTTGTTCTCTAGAGAAAGAGTTACATAGAAATGCATAAATAAATAGAATTCTTACTCCCAATTTGACTGATACCTTCATTCTTACCCTGTCATTGGCTCTGCCATATTTCTTAGTAGTGTGTTTTGTGGTCAAGTGAGTTTAGTCTAAGACAAGTCCATAGGAATAGGAGAGCAAATACAGGAAACACTGACTTTTGTTGGCCAATTTGTTTCTGCAGCAAGGCCATCATCCAAGACTTTTAAAGTCCTCAACACATGTTCATAAATAGACCAGTGCATGAAATGAAAAGAGGCAAAATCCCTAACTTTGTGAACAGTGTCAGATCAGTTGATTTAATATTCCTTGGTAGTCGGGAAAGGGGAAAACTCCAAAAGAGCTCCTTCTCCTGGTAGAGAGATTTAGTTATCATATGCATATTTATTATATTCTCAAATCTTAGTAATAGAGCCAAGGATATCCCCATTTAAAGAGCTATAAACTGAAACTCAAAGAGATAGAGCCTCATATCCCATAGAAAGCCATCCGAGGGAACACATGGACCATGATTTCTTATTTTGCAACTCACTAGATTATTTTCCTTCCCATATGGCTGACTTGGTTGCTATCCAAATGAAGCAGGATCTTTTACCTAAAAAACAGCCTTTTCCAATTAACCAAATACGTAATAGAGAGAAGAGATTCTTTTAAAGAGTCAAGGATTGATCTCTCCTGGAGGCAAGCTACTGGATTTGAGGGACCAGAGGCCAAATGGGTAATGACAAATTCCAGGTTTTCATGTTTTGGTTCCTTGAGCGCCTGAAAGCATATGGAATGAGATTCTTTTCTGAGATGCTGCAGTGATGACAGAGAGAACAGAAATGTTCAAACTCACAGGATTTTAAGGAATGAAATGTATAGGGAGTTTTTAGGAGAACAATGGTAGAAAAAAAGTAATATAAGATCTGTCAGAAAATATCCTCAACTCTTACTATACAATTTGCCTTCTAAGAAAAACAGTCTTGACTCATGAAAGATGGTTTCATGGAAAAGAATAACTGGTGTGCAGTACCGATAAAGGAAAAATTGTAAACAAGTAAGCTAAAATGGAGGGGGAAATCAAGAGAAATAAAGAAGACAAGGCTTAAAAGAAGTTTATGGGTTTCCAAAATAGATTTGTTCTGTTTTCTGTGCATGGATTTTGGACAAATCACTTAATTTTCATTAGTCTCCTTCTACCCAATGTGAAAATTAGGTTATTTGGGGAGACGATAGGAGGTGATTTTGACAATCACTTAGCACAATGCTTACCATATAATGGCCAACAGATGTTAATTTCTCCAATGATGTGAATCTAATCTATAATCTCATTTAATGAAACATAGCTTATCTTATACACATTGTCCATTGAAGCATGTAGCTGAAATTTAAAATGCACTAAGATGAGACAATATTTGAATAATTATGAGATCCACTAAATAGAGGATAAATTAATTCCAGGTTCTAGTTCTTACACTGAAAGCCTTGAAACATTGTAATATACTTATTTTAAATGAGAAAACATCTTTGGATACAATTCTGAATATCTCAGCACATTCTTTTCTTACATTACTGCAGGTATAGGAATGTGCCTACCTCAAAAGTAATCTTTGAAAAGTAATCAAACTGGACTTCCCTGGTGGCGCAGTGGTTAAGAATCTGCCTGCCAATGCAGGGGACACGGGTTCAAGCACTGGTGCAGGAAGATACCACATGCCGTGGAGGAACTAAGCCCGTGTGCCACAACTACTGAGCCTGCGCTCTAGAGCCCACAAGCCACAACTACTGAAGCCCGCATGCCTAGAGCACATGCTCCGCAACAAGAGAAGCCGCGTCAGTGAGAAGCCTGCACACCGCAACGAAGAGTAGCCCCCGCTCACCGCAACTAGAGAAAGCCCGCGCATAGCAACAAAGACTCAATGCAGCCAAAAATAAATAAATAAATTTATTTTTAAAAAAGAAAAGTATTCAGATTAATTCATTCATTTAGAACTGACAGGTAACACGAATGAGACTAGCTGGAATTAGTCAGATGTCAATTCAAAACTACATTTGGCCAAGGGAATGTGGATCAATCATTTCTAGATTACTCAATTTTTTTCAGAATAAGACAAAAATCATTGTTATCATGTAAAATCCACTGGTTTAAATGTATTCTCAAATATTTTTAACATTCCATGGTATGAAATACTCCTCACAGAGCCCTGAATATAGTTGATAGGTCACTGCTTTGAAATCTATGATGTAATAGATTCAAGGAAGTTGTCGGGTATCACAGGGAAAATCTAAGATTCTGAATCATTACTATAGACAGGACATGAAGTAGTAGCAGCCTTTGAAAATGAAAGGTCACAAATGGTTTGGTTACTCTTGAAAGGAAATCTCAGTAACTTAGTTTCCTTTAGTAACTCAGCATTAGTTAATTATGTAAACCCTTCTTATTCCCAAGGATCCACCTAAGAACCTATGGTTTGTCTTAATCAGTTACACTTAAAACTGTTAAATTATTAAACTGTAGTTATTGCTCACAAAGAGATACTTGGTGTATTTTAATATGAATCATATATTCATATGGGATATTTAAGAAAGTATTTTTAAACAAGAAACTGCTATAAAAATATTAAGTGTTCTTACTATGCTTTTCTTTTTTGAATTTTATTTTATTTTTTTATACAGCAGGTTCTTATTAGTTATCTATTTTATACATATTAATGTATATATGTCAATCCCAATCTCCCAATTCATCCCACCACCAACAACCCCCCACCATGCTTTCCCTGCTTGGTGTCTATACATTTGTTTTCTACATCTGTGTCTCTATTTCTGCCTTGCAAACCAGTTCATCTGTACCATTTTCTAGATTCCACATATATGCGTTAATATACGATATTTGTTTTTCTCTTTCTGGCTTACTTCACTCTGTATGACACTCCCTAGGTCCATCCACATCTCTACAAATGACCCAATTTCGTTCTTTTTTATGGCTGAGTAATATTCCACTGTATATATGGACTATATTTTCTTTATCCATTCGTCTCTCGATGGGCATTTAGGTTGTTTCCATGACCTGCCTATTATAAATAGTGCTGCAATGAACACTGGGGTGCATGTGTCTTTTTGAATTATGGTTTTCTCTGGGTATATGCCCAGTAGTGGGATTGCTGGGTCATATGATAATTCTATTTTTAGTTTTTTAAGGAACCTCCATACTGTTCTCCATAGTGGCTGTACCAATTTACATTCCCACCAACAGTGCAAGAGGGTTCCCTTTTCTCCACACCCTGTCCAGCATTTGTTGTTTGTAGATTTTCTGATGATGCCCATCCTAACCAGAGTGAGGTGATACATTGTAGTTTTGATTTGCATTTCTCTAATAATTAGTGATGTGGAGCAGCTTTTCATGTGCCTCTTGGCCATCTGTATGTCTTTTTGGAGAAATGTCTATTTAGGTCTTCTGCGCATTTTTGGATTGGGTTATTTGTTTTTTTTATATTGAGCTGTATGAGTTGTTTATGTATTTTGGAGATTAATCCTTTGTCCGTTGATTCGTTTGCAGATATCTTCTCCCATTCTGAGGGTTGTCTTTTCATCTTGTTTATGGTTTCCTTTGCTGTGTAAAAGCTTTGAAGTTTCATTAGGTCCCATTTGTTTATTTTTGTTTTTATTTCCATTACTCTAGGAGGTGGGTCAAAAAAGATCTTGCTGTGATTTATGTCCAAGAGTGTTCTTCCTATGTTTTCCTCTAAGAGTTTTATAGTGTCTGGTCTTACAGTTAGGTCTTTAATCCATTTTGAGTTTATTTTTGTGTACGGTGTTAGGGAGTGTTCTAATTTGATTCTTTTACATGTAGTTGTCTGGTTTTCCCAGCACCACTTATCGAAGAGACTGTCTTTTCTCCATTGTATATCCTTGCCTCCTTTGTCATAGATTAGTTGACCATAGGTGCGTGGGTTTATCTCTGGGCTTTCTATCCTGTTCCATTGATCTATATTTCTGTTTTTGTGCCAGTCCCATAATGTCTTGATTACTGTAGCTTTGTAGTATAGTCTGAAGTCAGGGAGTCTGATTCCTCCAGCTCTGTTTTTTTTCCCCTCAAGATAGCTTGGGCTATTCGGGGTCTTGTGTGTCTCCATACAAATTTTAAGATTTTTTGTTCTAGTTCTGTAAAAAATGCCATTGGTAATTTGATAGGGATTGCACTGAATCTGTAAATTGCTTTGGGTAGTATAGTTATTTTCACAATGTTGATTCTACCAATCCAAGAACATGGTATATCTCTCCATCTGTTAGTGTCAGCTTTGATTTCTTTCATCAGTGTCTTATAGTTTTCTGAGTACAGGTCTTTTACCTCCTTAGGTAGATTTATTCCTAGGTATTTTATTCTTTTTGTTGCAATGGTGAATGGGATTGTTTCCTTAATTTTTCTTTCTGATCTTTCGTTGTTAGTGTATAGGAACACCAGAGATTTCTGTGCGTTAATTTTGTATCCTGCAATTTTACCAAATTCAATGATTAGCTCTAGTAGTTTTCTGGTGGCATCTTTAGGATTCTCTATGCATAATATCATGTCATCTGCAAACAGTGACTGTTTTACTTCTTCTTTTCCAATTTGTATTCGTTTTATTTCCTTTTCTTCTCTGAATGCCATGGCTAGGACTTCCAAAACTATGTTGAGTAAGAGTGGTGAGAGTGGCTATCCTTGCCTTCTTCCTGACTTAGAGGAAATGCTTTCAGTTTTTCACCACTGAGAATGATGTTTGCTGTGGGTTTGTTGTACATGGCCTTTATTATGTTGAGGTAGGTTCCCTCTATGCCCACTTTCTGGAGTGTTTTTATCATAAATGGGTGTTGAATTTTGTCAAAAGCTTTTTCTGCATCTATTGAGATGATCATATGGTTTTTATTCTTCAGTTTGTTAATATGGTGTATCACAATGATTGATTTGCATATATTGAAGAATCCTTGCATACCTGAGATAAATCCCACTTGATCATGGTGTATGATGCTTTTAATGTGTTGCTGATTCTGTCTGCTAGTATTTTGTTGAGGACTTTTTTAAATAAATTTATTTATTTATTCATTCAGTCATTCATCTATTTTTGGCCGTGTTGGGTCTTCATTGCTGCATGCGGGCTTTCTCTAGTTGCAGTGAGCAGGGGCTACTCTTTGTTGCGCTGTGCAGGCTTCTCATTGTGGTGGCTTCTCTTGTTGTGGAGCACGAATTCTAGGCATGTGGACTTCAGTAGTTGTGGCATGTAGGTCTAGTAGTTGTGGCTCACGAGTGCTAGAGGGCAGGCTCAGTAGTTGGCGTGCACGGGCTTAGTTGCTCCGCGGCATGTGGGATCTTCCCGGACCAGGGATTGAACCCATGTCCCTTGCATTGGCAGGTGGATTCTTAACCACTGTGCCACCAGGGAAGTCCCTCGTTGAGGATTTTTGCATCTATATTCATCAGTGATATTGGTCTTTAATTTTCTTTTTTTGTGGTATCTTTGTCTGGTTTTGGTATCAGGGTAATGGTGGCCTCACAGAATGAGTTTGGGAGTGCTGCTTCCCCTGCAATTTTTTGGAAGAGCTTGAGAAGGATGGGTGTTAGCTCTTCTGTAAATGTTTGATAGAATTCACCTGTGAAGCCACCTGGTCCTGGACTTCGGTTTGTTGGAAGATTTTTAATCACAGTTTCAATTTCATTACTTGTGATTGGTCTGTTCAGATTTTCTATTTCTTTCTGGTTCAGTCTTGGAAGATTATACATTTCTAAGAATTTTCCATTTCTTCCAGGTTGTCCATTTTATTGGCATAGAGATGCTTGTAGTATTCTCTTATGATGCTTTGTATTTCTGCAGTGTCCACTGTAACTTCTTTTTATTGATTTGAGTCCTCTCCCTCTTTTTCTTAATGAGTCTGGTTAAAGGTTTATCAATTTTGTTAATCTTCTCAAAGAACCAGCTTTTAGTTTTATTGATCTTTGCTACTGTTTTCTTTGTTTCTATTTCATTTATTTCTGCGCTGATCTTTCTGATTTCTTTCCTTCTACTAACTTTGGGTTTTCTTTGTTCTTCTTTCCCTAGGTCCTTTAGGTGTACAGTTAGATTGTTTATTTGAGATTTTTCTTGTTTCTTGAGGTAGGACTGTATTGCTATAGACGTTCCTTTTAGAAATGCTTTTGCTGTATCCCATAGGTTTTGCATGGTCGTGTTTTCATTGTCATTTGTCTCTAGGTATTTTTTGATTTCCTCTTTGATTTCTTCAGTGATCTCTTGGTTATTTAGTAACATATTGTTTAACCTCCATGTGTCTGTGTTTTTTACATATTTTCCCCTATAATTGATTTCTAATCTCATAGTGTTGTGATTGGAAAAGATGCTTGATATGATTTCAATTTTCTTAAATTTACTGAGGCTTGATTTGTGACCTAAGATGTGATCTATCCTGGAGAATGTTCCATGTGCACTTGAGAAGAAAGTGAAGTCTGCTGTTTTTGGATGGAATGTCCTATAAATATCAATTAAATCTATCTGGTCTATTGTGTCATTTAAAGCTTGTGTTTCCTTATTAATTTTCTGTCTGGATGATCTGTCCATTGGTGTAAGTGAGGTGTTAAAGTCCTCCACTCTTATTGTGTTACTGTCGATTTCCTCCTTTATAGCTGTTAGCATTTGCCTTATGTATTGAAGTGCTCCTATGTTGGGTGCATATATATTTATAATTGTTATATCTTCTTCTTGGATTGATCCCTTGATCATTAAGTAGTGTCCCTCCTTGTCTCTTGTAATATTCTTTACTTTAAAGTCTAATTTATGAGTATTGCTACTCCAGCTTTCTTTTGATTTCCATTTGCATGGAATATCTTTTTCCACTCCCTCACTTTCAGTCTGTATGTGTCCCTAGGTCTGAAGTGGGTCTCTTGTAGACAGCATATAGATGGGTCTTCTTTTTGTATCCATTCAGCAAGCCTATGTCTTTTGGTTGGAGCATTTAATCCATTCATATTTAAGGTAATTATCAGTATGTATGTTCCTATTACCATTTTCTTAATTGTTTTGTGTTTGTTTTTGTACGTCCTTTTCTTCTCTTGTGTTTCCCACTTAGATAAGTTCCTTTAGCATTTGTGTAGAGCTAGTTTGGTGGTGCTGAATTCTCTTAGCTTTGGCTTGTCTGTAAAGCTTTTGATTTCCCTGTTGAATCTGAATGAGATCCTTGTTCGGTAGAGCAATGTTGGCTGTAGGTTCTTCCCTTTCAACACTTTAAATATATCAAGCCACTCCCTCCAGGCTTGTAAAGTTTCTGCTGAGAAATCAGCTGTTAACCTTATGGGAGTTCCCTTGTGTGTTGTCATTTTTCCCCTGTTGCTTTTAATAATTTTTCTTTCTCTTTAATTTTTGTCAATTTGATTACTATGTGTCTTGGCATGTTTCTCCTTGGGTTTATCCTGCCTGGGACTCTGTGCACTTCCTGGACCTAGGTGGTTATTTCCTTTCCCATGTTAGGGAAGTTTTTGACTATAATCTCTTCAAATATTTTCTCAGGTCTTTTCTCTTTCTCTTCTCCTTCTTGGACCCCTATAATGCGAATGTTTGTTCATTTAATGTCGTCCCAGAGGTCTCTGATATTGTCTTCAATTCTTTTCATGCTTTTTTCTTTCTGCGGCAGTGAATTCGACCATTCTTTCTTCCAGGTCACTTATCCGTTCTTCTCCCTCAATTATTCCGCTATTGATTCCTTCTAGTGTATTTTTCATTTCAGTTATTGTATTGTTCACCTCTGTTTGTTTGTTCTTTCATTCTTCTAGGTGTCTGTTCTTTAATTCTTCTAGGTCTTTGTTAAACATTTCTTGCATTTTCTCAATCTTTGCCTCCATTCTTTTTCCAAGGTCCTGGATCATCTTCGCTATCATTATTCTGAATTCTTTTTCTGGAAGGCTGCCTATCTCCACTTCATTTAGTTGTTTTTCTGGGGTTTTATCTTGTTCCTTCATCTGGTACATAGTCCTCTGCCTTTTCATTTTGTCTATCTTTCTGTGAATGTGGTTTTCATTCCACAGGCTGCAGGACTGTAGTTATTCTTGCTTGTGCTGGCCGCTCTCTGGTGGATGAGGCTATCTAAGAGGCTTGTGCAAGCTTCCTGATGAAAGGGACTGGTGGTGGATAGAGCTGGGTGTTGCTCTTTTGGGCAGAGCTCAGTAAAACTTTAATCCGCTTGTGTGCTGATGGGTGGGGCTGACTTCCCTCCCTGTTGGTTGTTTGGCCTGAGGTGACCCAGCACTGGAGCCTACAGGCCCTTTGCTGGGGCTAATGTCTGACTCTGGGAGGGCTCACGCCAAGGAGTACTTCCCAGAACTTCTGCTGTCGGTGTCCTTGTCCCCGTGGTGAGCCACAGCCACCCCCCCCACCCCGGCCTCTGCAGGAGATCCTCCAACACTAGCAGGTAGGTCTGGTTCAGTCTCCTATGGGGTCACTGCTCCTTCCCCCTGGGTCCTGATGCACACATACTTCGTGTGTGCCCTCCAAGAGTGGAGTCTCTGTTTCCCCCAGACCTGTTGAAGTCCTGCAGTCAAATCCTGCTACCCTTCAAAGTCTGATTCTCTGGTAATTCCTCCTCCCGTTGGCAAACCCCCAGCTTGGGAAGCCTGACGTGGGGCTCAGAACCTTCACTCCAGTAGGTGGACTTGTGTGGTATAATTTTTCTCCAGTTTGTGATTCACCCACCCAGCAGTTATGGGATTTGATTTTATTGTGATTGCGCCCCTCCTACCGTCTCACTGTGGCTTCTCCTTTGTCTTTGGATGTGGGGTATCTTTTTTGGTGAGTTCCAGTGTCTTCCTGTTGATGATTGTTCAGCAGTTAGCTGTGATTCCAGTGCTCTCGCAAAAGGGAGTGCAACTATGCTTTTATAGTTTCCTATGGCCACTCAAGAAGAATTATCCAAAGGATATCAGAGCACAGCTCCAATATGCTTACAAACTTTTCCACCCAGTTTTCCCTGGTAGAGCTTCATATATATTGATATAACAGTTCTAGGGCAACTCAGCAAACATCAATCAGCCAAAAGCCCATTCACCAAAGATCAATGGGTTGAATGAACAATTTGCTAAATTTTTTATCTAGAGTAGGCATATTTTCCCCAATCCTCCTGTGAATATGAATAACAACCATAGAACATTATACATAAAAATAACTTAGTAAGACAGTGAAAGACAGAAGTAGACAGAGTAGCTAGGGGCTTTCGAATTACATAGTAGTGAGCTCCCTATGCTTTCTTTTTGCCTCACATATCCAGATTTGCAACTGAAGAAGCTAACAATCCAGAAATACCAACAAGTGCAGAAAATTTTTTTAAAAAAAGCAAGCAAGTCTCAACAAAGCCAGTTGTCTCTCTAGGCAAAGGACCAGAAAGGGGCTGCCTAGAAAAAACATGTAACTTTTAGACAATAGTCTCTCTACTTCTGCTGAACATCACAGGGGGTAAAAAGTGTGCCCACATCCCCACCCAAGCCAGCAAAGGCCTAGCAGAGAGTCTCAGCTTCCACCCCCACCTGAGAGTAAGGAGGCACCCTGCCCCTTCCGCATTGGAGTGATGTCACAGGACAACTAGTAGAATCAGGACTTTCACCACCACCCAGTGGTAACGAGGGCACTGCCTGCCCCATGCCCAGTGGTGTCAGTGGAAACCATGTGGCAAGCAATCATGAAGTACTCTGACTTTTGCCAGCCAGGGAGTTATCATGGAGGTCTAGTGTGCAGCAGGAACTCCCAATCCCTTTCAGTAGTACCCAGGAGATTCCCTGTCCCTGCTCAAGTGTCAATGGAGGCCAGTGGAGAACCTGGACTTCTACCCTCACATTGCAGGAAAGAGGTGGCACCTCCTCCCTCTTTCCCTGCTGAGCAGAGTCAAAATAAGCCAGTTAAAACAGAAGGTTTAAATAAGATTCAGAGTCGTATAATACCCAAAACGTCCAGATTTCAACCAAGGATCACACATCATATCAATAATCAGGAATATCTCAAATGGAACGAAAAAAGACAATCAATAGATGCCAACACTGAGGTAATAGGGATGTTAGAATTATCTGGAAAAGATTTTTAAAGGAGCCATCATAGAAAGGCTTCAATGCACAATTATGAATACAGGCATACCTCAAAGATATTGTGTGTTAATCTTCAGACAACTGCAACGAAGTGAGTCATATGAATTTTTTGGTTTCCCAGTGCATATAAAAGTTCTACTCACACTATACTGTAGTCTATTAAGTGTGCAATAGTGTTGTGTCTAAAAAATGTATATACCTTAATTTTAAAAAATTTCTTGCTAAAAAATGCTAACACTCATCCAAGCCTTCAGCAAGTCGTAGTAGTAACATCAAAAATTACTGACTACAGATCACCATAACAAATATAATAATAACAAAAATGTTTGAAACATTGTGAAGATCACAAAAATGTGACACAGAGACACAAAGTGAGCAAATGTTGTTGGAAAAATGGCACTGATAGACTTTCTTAACCCAGGGTTGCCACAAACCTTCAATTTGTAAAAAACACAATATCTGAAAAGCACAATAAAGCAAAGCACATTAAAACGAGTTATACTCGTAAACTTGAAACAGATAAAAACTGGAAGATCTCAGCAAAGAAACAGTTGATATGAATAAAACCAAATGGAAGTTTAAGTACTGAAAATTATAAGAACCAAAATCAAAAACTGAATAGATGAACTCAAGAGCAGAATGGAAGAGATAAAGATAATAATCACTGAATTAGAAGACAGAAATTACCCAATCTGAAAAACAGAGAAGACAGACTGAAAAAAATTAACAGAGTCTGAAGGAACTGTGGGACTACAACAAAAGATGTAACATTTACGTCATCAGAGACCCAGAAGAAAATGAGAAAGAGGGCAGGGCTAAAAACAACTCAAAGAAATAATGGCTGAAAACTCCCCAAATATGGCAAAAAGACACAAATCTACAAATTCAAGAAGCTAAGTGAATCTTAAACAGAATAAATCCCAATAAATTCACATCAAGACACATCATAGTCAAATTTATGAAAACTAAAAACAAAGAATACATCTTAAAAGCAAGGAAAGAGAAATACCTTACCAATAATTGGAGGGGGAGAGGAATCTAACAACAGCAAATTTCTCATTAGAAGCCCTGGAGACCAAAAGGAAGTCACCAAAAAGTTTTCAACTGATGAATTAAAAGAACTATCGTCCCAGAATCCTATACTCAGTGAAAAATCTACTCTGGAAAATAGTTTCTTTTTTTTTTTTTTAAACCAAATGTCTTAGATGTATTATTTATTTATTTATTTATTTATTTATTTTTGGCTGCGTTGGGTCTTAGTTTCTGTGTGAGGGCTTTCTCTAGTTGCCGCGAGCGGGGGCCACTCTTCATCGCGGTGCACGGGCCTCTCACTATCGTGGCCTCTCTTGTTGTGGAGCACAGGCTCCAGATGCGCAGGCTCAGTAGTTGTGGCTCATGGGCCCAGTTGCTCCGCGGCATGTGGGATCTTCCCAGACCAGGGCTCGAACCCATGTCCCCTGCATTGGCAGGTGGATTCTCAACCACTGCACCACCAGGGAAGCCCTGGAAAATAGTTTCTTAAAGAATAAAACATGTAACTATAATATAACCCAGCTGTTGTGCTCCTTAGCACTTATCCCAAAACAATGAAAACTATGTACACACAAAAACCTGTACACAAATTTCACAGCAGCCTTATCTGTACTAGCTTAGATTTAGAAACAACCCAGATATTCTTCAATGGTGAACAGTTAAACCATAGTATATTCATGCCATGGAATACTATACAGCAATAAAAAGGAACAAAATATTGACACATACAACAACCTGGATGTATCTCCTGAGAAGTGTACTGAGTGAAAAAGGCCAGTCTCAAAAGGTTATGTACTAAATGTTTCCATTTATATGTCATTCATGATATGAAAAAAAATTACAGAAATGGACAGCAGATTAATGGTTGCTAGGAGTTCAGAAGCTGGTGGAGACAGGAGGGAGTGAATGTGGTTATAAAAGGGCAACATAGGAGATATCGGTGGTGACAGAAATGTTCTCTGTTTTGACTGTATCACTATCAATATCTTGGTTGTGATAATGTACTATAGTTTTGCAAGATGTTACCACTGAGGGAAACTAGGTGAAGGGTACACAAGACCTCACTGAATTATTTCTTAGAAATACATGCGAATCATATTAAAATAGTTTAATTAAAAAAAATAAATCTGATAGGTTAAGACTCTCATTCTTCTTCAGATGACTTTTCCTGGTTTTTCCTAATACATTTTACTGTCACCAAGTCCATGACACTTCACACAAGGGCTTGGCAGACAGTGGTTGTAGATAAATACAAGTTAGAGCAGGAGGGAAAATAAAAAATAAGCAGGAACCAAGTGATAACTACAGCTGACAGACTGGTTTACGAGGACATATGGGCCAACCCTATGGGGACCCCTAAAAATAACTGGGAAACACTCTGACCACAGACTCTTTGGACTAGTAAGGACTCACTTGATCATTAAAAGTAATTGTGACTTTGTTTTAAAACCATAGGCTAGTAAAAATTGAAACATTTATGTTTTAACAATTCCCCCCAAACTTGACCAGCAGATTCATCTAGTGCTTATTTCATTTTTCTAGTTAAATAAATAAAATACTTCAAGGAGAACATTTCCCAGAGAAGGCTAATATTGTAAATTCTCCAAGGTACAGATTAGCAATTTCATTATGATCCCCACAAGCATTCACCAGTTCTTCTCTGCATGTGGTATAAAGCCAGGTTTTATACAAAGGAAGTAAAGAAAGGGGGTTGGAGCCTTTGAGAATTACAACGAAAAACTGAAAAGACACAGGAAAGAAACAGTCAACCACCTAAACACTAAACTGTGCTCTTACATGCACACAGCACTACTAACGCCACCAGTAGCCCGTGAAACTACACCTCCCATCTCTCCATGTTTATGTTGGGCTTAGTTGTTTCCATTCCTGCCCAAGCCACCTGGGCCTCACACCTATCTGGACTGCATACCTGAAGCAGCAGTAAGGGGTAGTCATTTGTCCACACAACAAAGATTTACTCAGGGCTTACCATGTGTCATATTCCATGGTAATTATTAGGGTTATAAAGAAGCATGAAATACGGCCTTAGCTCTCAAGCCTTGGTGTAAAGTAGACATGTCAACAAATAATGCAAATCAGAGTGATTAGTACAACCGTACACATATGGACAGGGTTGACTAGAAGCATGAAAAAGAGAGGGAGCGATTCTGCCACACAAGGAACATCCAATGTATGAGCATTATCACCTGTACTTAGGCCAATCTCTTTCCTTGAAGCAATGAGGCAAAATGGGGCTGTCACTGGTATGACATCAGGGCACCTGCCTATTTCCTGGGGAGGTTATGAAGTTCAAGTGTATAATCTATACAGGGGCTGAGATATATGTCCAATTGGCACAAATTTATCTGTAATGTTAAGCAAGTCCCATAGCTTTTCTGAATCTCATTTCCCTCATATGTAAAACAAGAGAGTGTACTAGGCTCTAAAAGACAATCTCAGCTAGAAGTCACTGCTTAATCACCATCTAGTATTTATAAAGGGCAATCAGAACAATCCCCGCTCCTCTAATTTCTAGCTATGTGAACTTGGGTAAGTCACTATCTCTCAATGCCTCAGTTTTCTCATCTCCAAAGTGGGCACAATAATAAGACATCTCATAGGACTGTCAGAAAGATTCAATGTGTTCATATATGTAAAGTGCTTAGAAGAGCACCTAGCTCATATTAAGTGTTATATAAATATTACCTATTGCTATTATAATAGTTTTTTATTATAGATTACCAATGATATTTAATTATTACATTTAAAGCATTGAAATACTTGATTGTAAATGTACAAACTGTTTGCATATTCTTTCCAACAGTCGCCATTAGGAATTCATAAATTAATACATTAACGAGTCAGATTCTGCCAAAAGCACACTTAAAAAATACAACAGGTTTTTTGGGAAACCACATAACTTACAGGGTGTTACTATATTATTTAATCATATTTAAAATAATTCCCTCCTAACCACAAAAAAAAAAAAAATGCATACATACTTCCAAAGCAAAATGCCCTGAACACTTAATTTAGGATCCACTAGGTCCTTGCTAGTCACGTGTAGTCGGCAGGCCAGCAGCACTGCAGCTGATGCAGTCGGTCTTATTTGGGGCTTAGGATTCTGCATTTGTACTAAAAGCTTCAAGGGCTGCCAGCACTGCTGGTCCACAAACAATACTTGGAGTAGCAAGACACTAAGCTGGGGCAATCAGAAACAGACTCCAAAATGACTGAAATGATTGAATTAGGTTCGCCAAAGTCCCGTTAATTGACCAAATCTGGAAAATGTCTTACTCGACACATTGTACAATCACAACCATGTTTATAAAGTATCTCAGAACTTACATGGAACTCTGACAG
Source organism: Balaenoptera acutorostrata (assembly GCF_949987535.1). Classification (NCBI taxonomy): domain Eukaryota; kingdom Metazoa; phylum Chordata; class Mammalia; order Artiodactyla; family Balaenopteridae; genus Balaenoptera; species Balaenoptera acutorostrata. The sequence continues at coordinate 22,481,321 of NC_080080.1, read as the reverse complement.
GAGTACGTATATAAACATAAGAGGTTCCATATTGGCAGACATGTTGCTTGTGATTTAATTTTTATAATAAAATTTTCACAGTTACAGAAATGAGCTGACATAGTCTTCATAAGTGGGCACACATGACAGGGGGAAATATACCAATATTAATTTGGATATCTGTCAGAAGATCTTTATTGAAAGACATATCACAATTATTGTGAAAGTGGGATTTCAATATAAGCATGGTGTTAAAAAGAGATTGTGGTATAATTTCTGCTTTTAAGATTATTAGTAAGGCTTGTGTTTTTCCTATGAACAGAGTGAATCTGACCCTCAGAGCTGAGTCTGTCAGAATCTCAATAGTTAGCTATACAGTGTCTAGAGATTTAAATTAAAATTATATGTATCTCGTCAAAAAGAGTGGCCAGATTCCCAGCAGCTGGAACAGAGTACTGAAGAGGCCTTACTTTTTGGGCCGACTTGAAATGAGAACTAAGACTTTTTCATAAAACACATGAAAATAGAATTTTGTTGAAGACAGACTGCGATGGTACAAAAGGGGGGTTAGGAAGATGTGAAAAGCAAACTATTTGATAGCTGCAGCTCTTTACAAACAGCTCAGAGAAAGAGACCAAATAGTTATCTGCTTACTACAAAAGATGCAGCAAAGTTACTGCTCTCCAAGTTGCTGAGTACAGACGATGCTTGGATGAATGCTCCTCCAAACCTTGGAAGATGTATGACTTTGGGATTTCAGGGGTTTCCAAAAATACACGAAATGCAGAAAAACTTCCCTCCTTTGCCAAAACACATCAGCCCTTTGTTTACATTACATTTTCCCCTTCTATATGTTGGAAATAATAAGACCCCTCATAGCATTGATAAGATTGAACATAGGGGAAGGCAAGTGGGAGGCAGCTCAGTCGATTCTGTCTTGAAATCTTCTTTCACACCTCTCTCTGAAATGTAAATATGGACTCGGTCCAGCTCTCCCAGTCCCAATGACTTTGGCTGAGGGCGGTCGGTATGGAAGTCATTTCCCTTCTAGGTGCAGTAGCTGCTTTCCACAGACTCAACAAAGACACAAAATATCATTAACATCTGATTCTGAAAAGGTTGACAACCACTTCTTTGTTGTACCCAGCAGTCTGGGGAAAGCTGCTGCGTATTACTCTATCTTGAGCAAAATTATACCTATTAGGCTCTGATATGAGTATTGGAATATTTCTCCCATTCGTGCACAGCGTTGCAGCTTGAATATGCCTATTGTTTTCACAGTATCCATTACATATTTTAAATGGCATGGAATGATCATATATGTAAACATTACTTCAGCTGAGGCTGAGTGATGCTTGGCAAAGCAAAAGAGGCTGTCTGACCTCCTTGGGCCTTGGTTTCAAGGAAAGAGGTGCCAAGGGACTTTGGGGGGTGGTCAGTGGTTACTGAAAGGAGTGAAGTGGATTGACCAATGGGTGCTGCCATATTAAAGAAGTCTGGATCCCTTCCTTTGACACACACAAAAAGCTGCAGGCCTCCAACTAGCTTGTCTATTTTGTGGCATACAGAAGGAGGATGAAAGGCTTGCCTGAGGGTCTGAAATAGCAAGAGGGAAGAGTCTGGAAGAAAGGGGAGAAGATTTACTGGGTGCAGCTTCAGGATACATGAATAAGAAAAGAGGGGAAAAATGCCTCCAAATATAAAAGCACTTCTAAAATAGCCATTAATAATCACATTCTCTAAGATAAAAGCAAGAATCCTAAGCTGTTTTTTTAAGCACTGATGTTTTTCTTTCGGTCTTCAGAATAGGAAATGGAATTAGCCTAAAAACATGAAATCAACTGATTAAGAATTCTTGAAACTTCCTAGGGTCGGGAGGCACACTGGATCGTAGCAGTCGCTTCACTGCAGGCAGACTAGTGAGCAGAAGTATTTCTGCACACAGGACATTCATGCTTAGAACAACCTGTAATCTTAATCATTTATAGAGCTGAGTGCAAGCTTTCACCCCAAGATCTAAGTCCTGGAGCCCTGGATTCACGTTGGAATGTTTACTGATATTTTTCTAAGAGACACTCTCAAAATTATCCTTGCATTTTACTCACCATTAGTCTACATTTAGAGTACACTTTTCTGCTTTTTTAGATTAGATTTAGATTTCCTTGATAACCAGGAACATAAACACAGGGAATAAGGAATAAGTCATTATTTGAAGAATTTGGGCCATACAAATAGACAAAAAATTTCCTCCAGGCCAAATGTACACCCAAATGTTTATTGTGCTCAATACTTCTGTTTCCTTGATAGATGGCTCACACTCACTTTTAGGCTGAAAACTGGGCCTTAGGCAACCTTACAATTACAAACTAATGGCTGTTTACTGCTGTGGAAAGGAGCAAAATTGCTTCTGTAACTACTGAAGTTATTCACCAGTAGTGAAGTCAACAAACATTTTTTTAGCACCTACCCTGTTTAAGTTACTATGCTAAGCAAACACAGATGCATGAGAGTCTTATCCCCAACTAGACTGTGAGTTACTTACCAGCAAAGACAAAGTCAAACTGTGACAAAAAATTTAAATGATGAGCAAAAATCAAATCAAAACGAGAAAAAAAAAAAAAAAAAAGATGAGATTCACTGACAAGTGAGAGATACAGACAATAGAGGCCCCTGGACATCAGCAAGAGAAGAGATCCCATCAAGGAGACAGGGGAGGCTTTATCAAGGAAGTGAGATTTGCCCACCAATGAAATCACTGCTACTTATCAGAATTAAAAGATTAGCAAAAGGTAGCGATGTTCTCCAAAATAATATTTTAAATCGTTTTCTTTCAGTCTGTCTGGCTTCTTTCCCTGTTTCAATTTTTTAAAAAAATACCCATTCTGCTTGTCAGTAGGCTGTCTCTTTTTAAAAAGAGAGGCATCTTAATGATCGATCAATCCAGTGACACTGAAAAAGATAGGCCACAGGACTAGCCATTTGGGGAAACTCAGCTATGCTGTCTCCCGCCTATTATGTTGAAATGAGCTGGAGACAAGCTGTCCTCACTACAACCAAATACACCCCCATGCACATCTGCACCTCCAGGTTCCAGACCTTCCATGCTTTGTTTTCTCTTTGCAGAACTACATGCTCATTCACATCCATACACGTGTGCACACACACACACAAGAACACACACTGCATAATCCTGCTCAAGAGGTATTGTAGCTATAGCCCTTAAGCGTAAATAGAGGCTTTCTTCTATTAGCAATAGAAGAAAGTTTCCATTTCTTTTTTTGTGTGTGTGACACCTTCTATTTCTTTTTTATTTATTTGTTTGTTTGTTTGTTTTTGGCTGCATTGGGTCTTCGTAGCTGCACGCAGTCTTTCTCTAGTTGCGGCGAGCTGGGGCTACTCTTCGTTGCAGTGCGCGGGCTTCTCACTGTGGTGGCTTCTCTTGTTGCAGAGCACGGGCTCTAGGTGCGCGGGCTTCAGTAGTTGTGGCACGCAGGCTAAATAGTTGTGGCTCGCGGGCTCTAGAACGCAGGCTCAGTAGTTGTGGCACACGGGCTTAGTTGCTCCGCGGCATGTAGGATCTTGCCGGACCAGGGCTCGAACCCATGTCCCCTGCATTGGCAGGTGATTCTTAACCACTGTGCCACCAGGGAAGTCATTTCTCTCCTTTTTAAATGCAGACATTATTGAGTACATGCAAGAGTCCAATGGGCAAGCATCATACTTTCTAAAGATGTTATGAATTTATTAGTCTCAAATTAAGGGGTATTGCACAGTAACTCTACCATTAGCTCAAACCACCCAAAAGACAATGGTGGCAGTGTTTCCCAAGAACTGATGAGAATTCCAGCTGTTTTGAACTCGGGTGATTATTCTCACAACTCTAGCAACTAGTCAAGTGTAAAGAATTTGTAATGTCCAAGGCAGGGCAGTATCTAAATTATTTGAAAAGTGTTTTTCAAAGAAAATAGCTGCAATTTGTTAACTCTTAACAGGTGTGAAACAGAACACTGCAAAATCACCAATTTATTATTCAACCCAGTATGCCCTAAACTGGAAGAACTGTACAAAAATCTACTGAAGTTCAGAGGAAATAACTCAAGGAGTTTGTAAATCTTCACTAGTTCTTAAGCAATCTAGTCACATTTAGGAGCTCATAACACTCACTGATTTCTTTTCCATGAAATGAAATCTGAGCTAAATTCCATTAACACCTCTTCCCTAAGTCGACATTTCTCTGCCCCTTGGCCCTCCCCTCTTTGGAGCTCTTTCTCAAACTTCGGGTAGGAAGAACACAACTGGGGAGCAAAGATGATACAAGATTCAACTAGGAAGAGGACTTCGCCCAGCTCTGCTCCTCAGAAAAAGCTGCTTTCACAAGTCCAGTTGAGTGATTTCTTTGTCACTCTGGATGAAAAGATCTCTTAGAATCTCTGCGATGCTAACATTATGTGTCTCCATACTTCTCTGAAAAGTATTCTATCTCCTCTCATCAACCTTTTCCCCATTCTCCTTGTAATCTCCAGACATCAGAATGGAGCTATCTTAGATATCATCTATGGCACCTGGGAAGCCAAACTGAACTTTTCTCAATCTCCCACCTTCACTAGGTGCTCAAGGCTGAAATAAAATGCACAGATTCAAAAGGTCAAGCTAGTACCAAAATTATAAACTCACCCAGTGCAATTAGTATACAGAAGAGCAATAATTAAAGATAAAGGGTAGTTTGTAATGTTTTAAACTGACTAAAGAGGAAATGCATGTGAACTTCTGAAGACAAGTTATAACAAGGATTTGATATATTACATTAGGATCAAGTAGAGTCTCATGTATTTAGCAGCCAGTAATTATATACCAGAAAGGAAGTTAGAACCCAAAGCCCTGTAATGCAGGAGGAGGGTACATACTTAGTTTATTTTCTCAGATTAAATATCCAGCCCTAGAGTGATGCAATCATGATTGACATTTTCATAACAATCCAGACAGAATACCTTTTGCACGTTGGATAATATACAGTTATTTGATACCATGGGTAATAAAATTGTATTTAAAATACCATAGACGCCAAAGAAAAAGAAGGCTTCTCCTTAAAAGTAAACCTCAACCAGGGTAAAAGAACCTCTAATTTTTTCCATAAGAGGCTCTCATATTTTAAACCCAGTGAAGGGATGATAAGACACTTTCTTATCTAATTACAATGCAATTTTCTATTTGCCTTATATTGATTTAGGTACAAGCTTTCTAGAACTTTCCATATATAATAGAGGAAGGCACATACACACATAAAAAGCCATGATTACCCATCCCAGAAGCTTTGGAAAAGGGAAAGAAAATGGTCTCATACAGAGAGAGAAGAGAAGAAAAAATTATCATCAACATCTTTTACTCAAATACCTAATACGTATGAAGCACCTTCACTGAATGTCTGTAGAATTCAGATTCAAATGCAGTGGTGATGGTTATAATAGTGGTAATAATTTACAACTGCAAGATGGTCACAGTTTATGAAATATTCTCACCTGATCAGCAAAACAGAGAAGGCAATCTTCTCCCCATTTTAAAGATGATTAAAAGGCTCAGGTAGCCTAGCAATTTCTCAGGCCTCCGTGAATAGTCAATGATGCAGCTGAGACTGTCATCCTGACCTCCTAACTCCTGGTCCAGTGCTCTCTCCACCACACCTTGCTGTACCCTCTCCATAAAAATGAAAAATGCATTCTAGGATTCCCAGTCTCTGCCATTACAGCAGCTCCTAAGAAGTTTTTAAAGAACTGGGCAATTCCCACCCTATGTCATTTTACTTCTCACCTGTCCAGAGCCTGTCAAGGGTCCGCTCTGCAGGAGTTATTGCTCTGTGGAGCTCTACCCTAGGCAAGCTCAAGTTCCCCTTGAAGCCCATTTCCCAAAATAAGAGTAAGTAATATACAGCTCTTAGTTTTTCCTGCATGCCAGGACACCACAGCCACCCTCCCCTCCAAAAAAATAATAAGTCCACATGACATTTGGAACTTTGGCTCCTTTTGCCTACTATTTGTATTTTCCTGTCCTACTATGTGTGCAATGGCAGATGATGCAAAAAAGCAGTCACTTCTCAGAGAACCCTATGGTATCTTCAGGTATAGTCAATTTATACAAACCAACCTCTAAACATTTAACTTGTGCCTTGTATTGGCACCCCTGATCCACCACCACCATCACACAAAAAAAAAAAATTCCTCCTCTCTTACCCCCCACCTACCACTAGATCCATCCAATCAGGAACCTCAGTCACACCTAAGCCTCCCTCAGCCTCACTCCCCAACCTCTGTCTGCCCCATCTAATCAGCTTCCAGGGTTTTGTTTTGTTTTTTTATTGACAATTCTCCATAAATTTCATTGATTCAGCCCTTCCTCTCCATTTCCGTGTCGAGAAACAATCCTGCATGGATTTCCCACGTTCGTACACCGTAGGTCTTCTGAGCAAAGGACATGTTTAAATAGCTGACAGCCTAGGAAGCTAGAGATAGTGCATCCCTCTGGAGAGACTTAGAGATGTATCTCTCCAGAGGCATTTATTTACATCCCAGGGTATAAACCTAGAGATGCCTTTCCTCTCTCTCTTGATAATGAATAATCTCTCTCTCTGGAGGGGAGATGAGAAGATTTGCTAGGGACCTTATAAAAGTTCAGAGTGTACCCAAAGGTGGGGTCCTCTCCTGTGGTGCACCCCATTACGCACATAGGTAACACCGCCTGGTCTAGTCTCCCAGTGGGGATTGGGGCGTGGGGAACTCATGCAGGCTACTCTGGCTGCTGTTTTTGCTGTAATAAAGCATTTGTCACTAATCCTGGGTCTTCTCTGTTCTGTCGGTATTTGTATGTGAAACTGTGGCAGACGAACTTGTTAGCTTGCAAGTGAAATACAATTCAGATCCTTCACATTTTTTGACTTAACACCTATTGCTAATGCCTTAGCTTAGGTCACTATCTCCTTTCCTGATTTCCTCTAATTCTCCTCAATGGTCTCCCATCTTCACTCACTCTCCTCTGTTGAATATGTCCTCCTTTCAGTCATCAGAGTGATCTTCTAAAACTCTCCTCTAATGCTGACTCTTCCCTGCTTCCCTCCCTTTTGGAGGATCACTCACTTTGGGAGAAAAAATAATAAATAAACTTCTTAGCACAGCCTTGTACCACCTGAGCCCTCTCTGACGTTTTCATCAGTGCTCTCCCAAGCTCCCTCCTCCTCTCCACCTGGAATGCCCTCCACCACCAGTCTTCCCAACCCATCACCATTTCTACACCATGAATGCCTACTCATATCTCAATACCCAACTCAAACACTACCTGCCCTGGAAAGCTTTCCCAAACTCTCCAGGGTATGAGCATCTCTCTTTTCTTGGCTCGTCTGGAACACTGTGTGTATGGTTCATGTGACACACCAATTAATACTCTTTGTTCACAGGTCTGTCTGATCCACTGGATTGTGACCTCTCTCATTTAAACACATATCCCATCCCCACTCCCGCCGTAACACAAAATATGCCTTCAGTTAACATTTGTTGAATAAATGAATAAGCGAAAGAATAATCGTTGAAATGTTTTCAAAAACCTTAGTTCTCATCCTTTTCCTCATCTACATGGGCTTCCATCCCCCTCCAAAATCTTGTGATGATTTCCAGTGAAGCCACACACATTGTCTTCACAGGCTCTGTGGACACGTGGAGAAGAATGACAAGAGAGGCTATCGTGCTTTTCATTACAAAGTGCACTTCACATTACATACTTTTGCCACCACTTCAACCACAGGTATCCCTCTATCACCAAAATTAAAGCGATCTCAGAGATTTGGAAAACAGCCCCCGGAATAACTGTTAAGTTAGATAACTGAGTCATGTCTGAAACATTTAAGGCTTTTGTTTATTAACATTTTATTTACAAAGACATAATGACTTCCTCTTTCATTCAGTCAAGAAAATGAAGCTATTTCATCCAGAAATTAATCCGATCTTCTAGACTTCAAATCTGAAGTGTCAGTGAGTTTGATGAACCTGATTTTTAAGCAAGAAGATCAGCCTGTTTGGTTTTGTTCCTGGCTGCCAAAGGAAGAATAATTTTCACTGGGAAAATGATGAATGAGGCCACCAATCACGAAGGTAAAAACAGAGCAAAGACTGAAAAACTGAAAATAAGCGGAGGGTATCAGGTAACATTTTCATTGGGACTGAAACTTTAATTGGGAGGATAAGTGTTCATTACAGACTTTGTCCCTGGAATACTTTGGCTACGAGATTCCAGTGAGTGTTAAAATCATTACGGAATGGCCTCAATCTAAACAAACACCCACCTTTTCCATTTCACACTGAGATGAAATTACTTCGCTGTGTACAAGTGAAAAAAACCTGGGGTTGTCAGCTTCTCCTTTCCCAGAGGGGTTGTGAAAGCTTTTTCTCTTTCTCCTTATCCCTCTGCTTTTCAAATTTAGATGTCAGTCTCCTGAAAAAGTTTTCTATCAAGCACTTAGACTAGTACCTGACTTAAGTGACACCAGCATTTCTGCCCAGTGCAGAGCTGATTTTCCATATGAGCACACACAGGGCCATGCCATCTGAGCAGAGGAAGCTCTGACAAGCACCTTACTGGGGGAAACACAAGCACAGGGCTTTCTATAACATGAGTCATCATGGAGGAGCAACCAGTTTAGCTGGAGGGAACAAAGCAGCAGGAATTGACAAAGAGGATGATACCCAAAATGCAGGAAAGGAGTGATTACATGGGGAGAGATGTCCCTCCTATATTTCCAATCACTCTGGTTGTCTGTGGCTCGTTCCTAATTAACAGATCAGGAAATGCAAAGGCTTTCTCCAGTCAGCCAGGATCATTAGCATGCAGGAACCTGAGGCTTTGTGCCTAGAGCAACTGTTCATTATAAAGAAGATAAAAATGATGTATTATATATTATATTCCATCAGCAGAGATCATGAAGATCATAATACATGAAATACAGCCTTGCCTCACCCCACCTATCAATAGATAGATTGTGCGGTGCAGTTCGAAGGTTACAGCTTGCCTTCCTTTTGATTTTATTTTTCAAGAAATGCACATAATGAAACCTGTAAAGCAAATCACTCAAAAGAGTGATGGAAACAAATTAAAATGAATAGTGTTTAAATAACACCTGCCAAATGAAGAAGAAGGGCCTTATTGCTGATATTAAATCACATCATTTCACGTCTGAAACAGATGACAGTAAGTAATTCCAAACAGTCAAGACAGGATGCTAATTTTTAGTTCTTGGAAAGTGGAATGAGTTTCAATAAAGCTGACCCAAAAACGCCCAAAATTTAAAAAGTCTCATTTTGATTTAGTTAATTCTACTGCAGAAAGCTGGGCTTACATTAAACTTTTTTGGAGGGGTTTAATATACTATAAATGAACAGCTTTAAGTCCTGGTTTAAAATATATTCATTATTCAGTGAGCTAATGATGTATGTTCCACCTGGTTGCTGTGGAGTCTTGTACGTAAAAAATTGAGGGTGAAGTCTTGTTACCAAGAAAAAATATTAGCCTTGCCAAGTTTCCAGTCGATAAATATAACTCACAATAGCGCTGCCAGATAGGCAAATAAGGATGCCCCCTGCCTGCCTGCCCACCCACCAGCAGGAGAATACCGAAAGAGGAGTATTATTCCAGTTTGGACCAAAACTAAAAATTTTAGCACTGAGCAAATAATCCTTAACTCTATTAATGCATGAAGAAGAAAAAGACGTAACATGGTGGGGTTTAAAGAGTAACTACTGAAAACTCCAGCAGCCTGAGTGACAGTCTTCACGTCCAAGGGCTCCTTTCCAACTCAGCCCCTTGGGATGCAAGAGTTGGGGTTTGCAGTGAAGTCCTCAGCTCAGAATTTCACCACTTTGCCTAACCCTGCCTCCAAACTAGGCAACGGTGAGACTGTGGTCATGTCTCATTTCTCATTCTGCTTTGTGGAGGGCGATGAGGGAAACAGAAGATGGTGGTCATGTTTACTCCCCTTCATATTAATGGTATCATTTATTTTAATTAGAGTTAATGTTGCAACCACCTGCCTGTAAATCAACGAAGTTCTTTGACAACTCAGATGCTTCATATTAAAACACGTTTGAAACATAACCCTTCTGCACCTTCTATGTCTATGGTCCACTTCAAGTATCTCAGCTATTTGACAGGTTTGTTTGCTTGTTTGTTTCTCCCCAAGTTATACTGGGACATTGTCTCCAACAAGACTTACCTGCTTATAGAAATCTCAGCCTTGTAAGGATCAACACAATGACATGAGAAGACATGAGCTTGTTTTGCTGCTCTTCTCCCAAACACAGCTTCATTACTAGAACATTAGAACATCTTTTGAGAAAAGTTATCTTCTGATCTAAAAGCATGTTCCCCAGAAAATGAGTTGGTGCCGGCTATCATATGATCAGAAGTGTTTGGTAATCTAATTGCTCTGGGAAAAAAAATATGACAAGAGCGCCCTCCTTTTTTTCTTCTTCTCTTGTAAAACCAAAGCTCTTTAAACAGTAACGTTTAACCATTTAGAGATTGTGTTCTTGGCACGCAGACCACAGAACCCAAGGAAACACTTCTAGCTGAAGGTTCCTGGTTGACCACAGAGTCTGAAGAGTTTACTTAACCCCCCAAAAAACCCAAGCATGCCTTTTTTCGTCCTATCAAGACAGGTTCACAAACACTATAAACATTGCTAGTATCACCTACTGGCAAAAACAAACAAACAAAACGAAACAAAACAATGAACCAACCCCTAATGATTCTTACTCAAGAGTAAGCAGGAAATGGTACCTAAAGATAGGCACCCTCGATGCATGGTTCATCTAATCCCACAAAAATATGTTTTTTAATATAATCCTATCTTTATGAAAGGCTCCTAAAACCCTAGTACTCCCAAGCTAGCCTTCATTTTCTTTCACTTTCACTTTAATAAATGCATCATTATTCATCATACACTGTAAATCGATACCCATAGTCGAACCTGAGATTTTACTTTGGGACTTTTATCAAAAAGCACAAGGTATTTGAAGTTATGAAATATGGGTTTTCCATCCTCACCACAAAATTCACAAATTACATAATGTCTGCAATGACTTAGTTTTTCTCACGTGTAAAGTGGGTACAATTATGTCTGTGTTATCCACATCAACGTTATAAGGTTACAATCACAAACTTGGAAATAGAAAAATAAATTTTAAAAGTAAGAGAGAAAGAAGGATGGGGGAGAGGGAAAGAGAAGGAAAGGGAAAAGAGGAGGGTAGGTAAGGGAAAGAAAAAGAGAGGGAACGGAGGGAGGGGAGAGACCTCTCCACACATCCATCCAGTACACTGTATCTGAACAGCATGCTTCAGCAAATTAGAAATGGTGGCAATTTGGATTAAATGAAACCAATTAAAACTAGCATGAGGGTCATTCTCAGATTGATATAATTTCAGTTTCCAATATGGAAATTTGTAATTTTCAAGTTTCATGTTTGCGATTCCAAAGACGGCAAGCTCTAGAGTAGACAGGATGCAATGAGATGCCATCCCACTTAATTTATTGTATTGCTGACTAATTATTCCATGAGAGTTAGTCCTGCCAGTCTGCTCTTTTAGAGGGCAGAGAGTTGGCATTGTTACAGTTTTCTATTTAGCCCCAGAAAGTCTAAGACAAGTTCAGCCATGAGGAGAGAAGACCTGCTACTTCTGCTTTCTTTATTAATGGCTTCAGATGAGTTGCTTCTTCCACGCTGCTCTTCTTATGTTCAACCTTCATATTCCATCTTTTCCCCTCATTCCATCCAGGTTAACTCATGGTGCAGAACAGTAGTTAAAGCTTTGCAATCACACAGACTGGATTCAAATACCAGTTTTGTCACTTGTTAGCTGTATGACTTACAGAAATTACTCCATTCCTTCACTAGACAAATATTTATTGTGTATCTACTGTGACCAAGCATTGCTCCAGGAAAATTCAAGGGTGAAAAGAGATAAAATTGCTGCCCTTGTGGAGCTCACAGACTAGTATATTCCGATCACTACCAAAAACAAAAATGAGTTTTAAAAGAAGAAAATCTGGGTCATTTACTTAGCTAGGTGTTGGAACATAGCAAGAGCTCAATCAATGGCAGTTTAAAAAATTATGTCACCATGGATGACAGGGAAGCTCTGTTTCTTTCCTCTTCTCTCTCTGAAGAGCATCAAGAGTTATATAACCATGACTTTCATTTAAGTGACCGAGTCAGTCATACATCCAAAAGAACAACCTCAGCTGGTCAGTTCAAACAAAAGGCCCAGCCTGGGGTATAATATAGTAGCTTTGCTATCACATAAACCACAGCTCTTGTCATCAAGCATATATGGACACAGGTCTTTTCAGATAACAATCCTCCAGAGACATCTAGTAAGAGAGATTACAGCGTAGTGGAACCAGCCAAGCATATTTAGGCTTCATTATTAGCTTTATGAGTTTAGCCAAATTTCTTATTTTCCTTTAAACACACCAATTGCATGCCATTTTCTGTTTACTCTGCCTGAAATCTCTTTCCCCAAATATCTGTTTGCCTTTCTCCTACACTGTTGACATGCCTGCTCATCTTAGAGAACTTCCTTGATCAACTATATAAACCAGCAGCCCCTCACGTCCCACTCATCCTCTATCCCCTTATCACCTTTCATTTATCTTCACAGCACGAAATCTCACATGCTGATATAGACTTGTGTTTTTGTCTGCTGCTGCTTGCCTCTCCACTCTAGAAGGTTAGCAAAGATTTTGTCTTTCCAGTCACTGCTAAAACCCCAGCATCTAGAACAGGTCTTGACACAAAGTGCTGCTCTGTAAATATTGGTATTTGTTCAAAAAGTGAATAAATATACTAAAAATTGCCTACAATGTTACTGGGGTCATAGAGCTATTGAATTCTACCTATTGGATGTCTTGGTGGTTAGGGGAGTCCCTTGAACCCAAATTACAAATCTCTGCCTGAATTCTGGCTTGTCTGTCTAACATCCCAAATGGTAGACAATTCACTCTAGCATAACAAATATTGCTTTTGGGTTTTTTGGTGGAGATCCTTCCAAATATGGAAAGGCCTATAGCCCCCAATACCTTAATTAAGAGACTCTAAAAATACAAGAAAGCCAGTGTTGAAATCTTTCCTTTGTTCTCTAAACCAGTAGGTCTCCAACTTTAGCCGCATCAGGACCACCTGGTGGAAATGTAGATGGTTGGGTCCCCACTTCCAGAGTTTCTGGCTCAGTAGCTCTAGGGTGAGGTCCACGAATTAGCATTTCTAACAAGTTCCCAACTAATGCTGACGCTGCTGCTCAGGAGCTCCTTTTTGAGAATCGCAGCTGATGCAAAAAACAAAAACAAAAAACTCTGGTATAGCCCTTCACACTTTCACCCTAACTTTGCCTCAGTTGATTTTATCAGAAAAGTAATAATTGCATTTACTCCCTGATTTTACAAACTTGAAAATTATGTTCCGGGAGTGTGGGCAAGTTTTATGTTTTAGTTCCATAATGAAATCTAGGCTTCAGCATCATTAACCAATCTCCTTCATGATGAAAATTAATTATTATGGTCATTAGACTAAATGGCTTCTGTCATCTGCAAAGACATAATTGGTATAGAAAATTGTTTCACAAGTATGAAATAATCAATCAGCAAAGGCTGGCTGTACCCATGATTTTTTTTTCTCTGCTAGTTTCAAATGGACCTGCCCACCCTGGTGATCCAGTGGTAAAGAATCTGCCTTCCAATTCAGGGGACACAGGTTCGATCCCTGGTCGGGAAACTAAGCCCGCGTGCCACAACTACTGAGCCCATGTGCCCTGGAGCCTGCAGGCCACAACTAGAGAGAAGCCCGCACACCACAACAAAGAGCCCACGAGCCGCAATGAAAGATCCCGCATGCTTCAATGAAGATCCTGCGTCTCGCAACTAAGACCCAACGCAGCCAAAAATAAATTAAATAAATAAATAAATAATAAATAAATCTTTGAAAAAATAAAGTTATTATAAAATACTGGAAAAAAATGGACCTGCCCAGAAGTCACTTAGAATGGGAAAGGGGTGGGGGGATGGCGTGGGTTACTCCAACAAGGAATGGAAGATGTGTGGCCTATGCATTCTAAACTATACAAATGCACGTTTAGAGTGCACTTTTCATAATTCCAGGGGGAAGACAAAACCATAGGGAGACCTCTGAGACGGGGCTGGAGGAAAACGCTTTCTCACCAAGGCACAATCTACAAAAATGACACCCTTTCCACAGATTTAAAGTAATATGAGAATGTGACCAGTAGAAAAGATAGTGATGAAAAGTCAACAGAGGACGCAATGCTTAATTGAAAAATGCATAATTGAAATGTCAGAAGTAAAACCATGAGATGCTTAGGAGAAAGGGTCTTGGGAGAACACCTATTCTATGGACTCACCAAGGGAGGTCCCACCTCCTCCACTCATGCTGCTAAACTTGCTTCTTCTGATGACTACACCTCTGCTAGAAACAGTCATCAATCCTGGGGAATACCAGAGGAACCTTGCTTGGCAACCAAAATCCTTCAAAGGTTCACTTTTATTGGTTTCTAAAACTCAACCTATTTGGAACTACGCTATACCTCTAAGGCTATTTACCTACTTGTCTGAATATACAAATCTACCAAGTCATCTAACAAACATTTATTTAGCACGTATTTCTGCAGGGTGCAAAATTTTAAAAGCATTTACTGATGACTGGGATAGGGAAAAGAGACAAGGTTATAAAAAAATAGAAATTTTGTTCTCTACCCTTAAGTCTTCAAAATCTGGTTGGAGAGACAAAAATAAACAAAAGTAATTACATAAGAACAATACAAATTAACATATCTCCCAGTAAGAATATAAAAGCAATTTAATTAGAGAGAACATTTTTCTTTATGGATTAGCATGAGGCGATATCAACTGCACACTCAGATGCATCTGTGGGTACAGATAAATATTCCTATGAATGAGAAGCTGATTTTGACCCCAATATATTCACAAAACAAATGGATGTTGACATATGCAAAGATGACTGGGATCATTTAAGCTGATAAATAAATTACTAAATTAAGCAGCCTCAATCAAGCATTATTTGTGGGGGTACCATGCTACCAAAGTTTATCATGTTTGCTTTGAAGAAAAGTTCTTCATGCATAAATGTGGCTAATTGTACATTGTTCTAAATAATATCAGATGTAGAAGGTAGCAATTTAGGGAAGATTGCTCCTAGGATAACAATATTGAACAAACATGTAATAATAATGGCCCAGCAGGAATCCAAAAATAGGGTCAGCCATTCTACACATGCTTCCCTCCCTCCCATGAGGGACTAAGGGAGGAGGTACTGAACCCAAGACAAACTGAGCCATGCGCTTTCCATTTTGAGCCCACTTCTTGCCCTGCTTGCAGTGTAAGCATTTGACTTTTTATGAGTTGCTTCATCAGTACCAACCAGAAAAGGACTTTAATATAGAGAGCCCTGCGAACATGCAAAGTCAAATAGTCTTCATTAAAATGAAGAAACTGATGCATCCATCTATCTCAGTGGGAGTTAGTTGCTTACACATATCTGAGAGATTTGGCTGAGTACAACTTTCTTTTTTCCAATTCCCATTGTTTACAACAAGTCTTTTATCATCTTGAAGTCTTAATTCTGTCTCTACCAGTTCAGTTGCTTTTCCATTTGGCAAACTCTAGGTTTCTCCTGTTGTCTTCCCTTTGGGGCATGAATTAGCATAGTTGTGCAATGTTTATTGTTTGTTATTCCTTTATTTTTTGATGTCATCCTTGAAGATGTCAAATCTTCTTCCCTGAGTTGTACTGGAAAAGCCAAAGATTTCCATGAAGGGGGAGTTTGGGAACATGGAATATTCAATAGGAGCCTGGGGTTCTGCTGGTAAAGCTGTTTTATTTTAAGCATATTCAGCAGGCTGTACTCTCAGGGGCTATTTCAGTAGACTCCCCTCCAACCCCCGATCTGCCACACATACACACACGCACGTGTGCGCACACACACACACACACACTCCATTGTTCCAACTGTAGAGTCAGTATAGCAGGTGCAGATCAGGGAGTTCCACGTTAGGGAGGCAGTAAGCAATGTAGTTAGAAGGTCCATCTCTGGAATGAAACATCCCCTGGACTCAAATCCCAGCACTGTCTCTTACCAGCTGAGAACTTGGACCTCTTACTCAACCACTCAAACGGAGTCTGAGTTTTTCACTCTCTGAAATAAGGGAAAAAATACCACCCAGAAATATCATGAGGAATAAATAAAATAGTATATATAAAATGTTAGCAGAATACCTGCTGAGTACACTGCTAAGATACACAAAGATCAATAATAGCTTCTTAATGATTACGATAAGACTTTAGGACTCAGTATCAATGTTTGACAATCAAGGCGTAGATTTTTCTGTTTGTAGATTATTCAGTAAGCAGATACCTTATCCATACAACCCCGCATTGCTCTATTCATACAAACCATCTTATTTCTTATTCCGACAGCCTTCCCTAGACTGTCAAAGGGACAGGAAGGAAAATCATTTCTATTAGTATTTCATAGCTCTAATACAAGTGGATTAGGGAAGCAGTTGAATCAAAAAATGGGACATTAGCTATTAAAGATTCAATTACCTCTATTCTTCCTTCCCCCACTTGAGGAAAAGTCAGAAGTAAGGGGAAAAAAGACTGCATTATAGTGCTTTAGGTATGTCTTGGGGAAATCTAAATGCAAGGTATCATTATATTATTATCACTCTGCATTTATTTAATAAGAGATTAAAGTGTTCCACTTCACAGCAACTAAACTTGCTTCAAACTTTCCCATGGTTTCTTTGATATTCTTTATTTGAAGGAAGCTCCCATTTAGGACAACTGCTGCAATCTGTTGGTTTTAAACTAAAGCCCTCTTGGAGATTGGAAGTACCTTTAACCCAATCATAAAATTCACTGCTCACTTGTTTTCTCAGATTCATTTCTTCCCAAGCTAAGGCAACCTCACCTCATCCTATTAGGCCAGTAACAATTGGGACATAATTGCAGCTCCTTACTCCACTATATTCTAGGATACATTCCCTGACCCCCTTCTCCTTCTAGAACTCCAGGGGGAAAGAGAGCTTGAGCAATCCCAGAAATGCCGAGAGTTCTGAAAACTCTCCAGGGAAATGTGTTACACGTTGGCTTCTCCAAAAGCATACACTAAGAAGGAGTTTGGGGTACAAGATTTTTCTTAGAAATCACACTTAGGAAGGGAAAAAGAAGAAACAGGATGGGGCAGAGGAGGAAATCAAATTGTATGATAGATCCCACAAAGCCTTGGTCAACCTAGCAGAGCGCTCTAGAGCAAGAATTTTTCCACCAGAGTATCTCCCGTGGTGCAAAATGTCTCAATTTTTGTATCCGCATCATGCTCAGTCATTCCAGATGACTGAGGACCGAGGCAGCAAGTCCTTCCTTGAAGAAGATCTGGGTCCCTCATCCCCATGCTCCCCCTCCCAATCCTGGCCTCCTTCCCCCAATGTGTAAGGCTCAAGAGGAAGGAATGTATCACTAGGCGGCCACATGTTTTTATCAGAGTTCAAGGCTGTATCCCTTCTAGTTAAATACTCTGCCAGTAGGAAGAAGAATGACTATGAAGGAGTAGAGATAAAGGAGCAATGACCATTCCTGGAATCATCACCTCTCTTTTTTTCTAAACTTATTCCTTTTCCATTAATCTTTATTTGCCAAACAGGAGGTGGTACACCTCCTGCCCAGTAGTCCAAGGTAGAAATTTCAGAGGCATCCTTCACCTCCTCCTTCTCCATCACCCAACAATCAGTCAGTCATAAGTCTTACAGAGCCTATCTTCCTAATATTTCTCTTATCCTCCTCCCTTCATCTCTTCATCCACTAATACAACCTAAGATCAGGTTGTATCACTTCTAATTACACCTACTTATTCTTCAAAATTCAAAAAGGGCTGCCTCTTCCAAGAAGCCTTCCCTAACTCCCAACCTCTGGAGCTCTCTAGAAGAGCTCTTGCCATCCCTTATACAATTGCTAATTTACTTGCCCATCTCTCTACTGGAGTTTAGATTTGCAGAGACCCCGAGCAACATCTTGTTTGAATTTGTATCCCAGCATCTAACTTGGTGCTTCACAGTCAAAAAAAACCCTAAATATTTGTGTGCTGAATGCATTTATTGTCCACTTGTGCAAACTTGAGCTTTGGGGCCACAAACAGTCTCCATCCTCCAGGACCTTAACTAAATTCAATCACATCAAAGGGAAGAAGGAAAGGAAAGCAAGCCGCAAGACACCAAAAAGGAAATCAAAATGGTACCAAACAATAACATCTTTATCGGAGTATAATTGCTTTACATTGTTGTGTTAGTTTCTGCTGTATAACAAAGTGAATCAGCTATACGTATACATATATCCCCATATCCCCTCCCTCTAGTGTCTCCCTATCCCACCCCTCTAGGTGGTCACAAAGCACCGAGCTGATCTCCCTGTGCTATGCGGCTGCTTCCCACTAGCTATCTATTTTACATTTGGTAGTGTATATATGTCAATATTACTCTATTACTTCATGCCAGCTTACCTTTCCCCCTCCCTGTGTCCTGAAGTCCATTCTCTACGTCTGCGTCTTTATTCCTGTCCTGCTCCTAGGTTCTTCAGAACCATTTTTTTTTTTTAGATTCCATATTTATGTGTTAGCATACGGTATTTGTTTTTCTCTTTCTGACTTACTTCACTCTGTATAACAGATTCTAGGTCCATCCACCTCACTACAAATAACTCAATTTCGTTTCTTTTTATGGCTGAGTAATATTCCATTGTATATATGTGCCACATCTTCTTTATCCATTCATCTGTCGATGGACACAGGTTGCTTCCATGTCCTAGCTATTGTAAATAGTGCTGCAATGAATATTGTGGTACATGACTCTTTTTGCGTTATGGTTTTCTCAGGGTATATGCCCAGTAGTGGGATATACAAGCAGCTCATGCAGCTCAATACCAAAAAAACAAACAACCCAATCCAAAAATGGGCAGAAGACCTAAATAGACATTTTCTCCAAAGAAGATATACAGATTGCCAACAAACACATGAAAGGATGCTCAACATCACTAATCATTAGAGAAATGCAAATCAAAACTACAATGAGGTATCACCTCACACCAGTCAGAATAGCCATAATCAAAAAATCTACAAACAATAAATGCTGGAGAGGGTGTGGAGAAAAGGGAACCCTCTTGCACTGTTGGTGGGAATGTAAATTGATACAGCCACTATGGAGAAGAGTATGGAGGTTCCTTAAAAAACTAAAAATAGAAAAAAATAATAATAATAAAAATAGAACAATTTTTTAAAATGAGACATTTGAAAATGAAACAAATACATGAAAATGGGAAAAACATAAAATTAGAGCTAAATAGATAGAGAAGGGAAGGTAGTGCTGTAAAGACACGTTTCTCAAACTATCAGATGAGTGATGTCAAGCTGATGTGAAAGAAAGCCAGAGAAAACTGTGGCCTAATCTAGCCATATTTAAAATGGACAGAGACAAGAGTAAATGAATGAACAAATATTTTAATTAATTAACTAATGTTAAATAAAAATTTAAACATCCAGAAAACACTAATCAATCATTTTCAAATTTTTACCTCATCTCTTATCATAGTTTGTACTAAGTATGACAGGACATAATAGAGTGAGTGATAAGGACATGCTTCAGTTTGGAAAATAAATTAAAAGTACCATTTAAAATTTAGCAAAAACCTATTCACAGTTCAATTTCATATTTCATGAGACAAGATCATAAGGCATAATATAAAATTTTACTGGGTAGAAGCAACAACAGAAGAAGGCCCCAGCCCTGCAAGAGCTGACAGCCATATTTTTAACAAAATGAAACTCATACAACTAATTAAGGAAAAAAAATCATACAACTCATTAAGGAAAAAAATGAAATAGGCTGTGACTCCTTGCTGATATTAGATACAAACAAAATGGACAAGGAAATGAAGTATCATATTTTACATCAGATTGTGACTTTTCTTGATCTTGTTCATCTATATAACCCCACATCAACTCAAAGACAGGCATATAATATGAAGCCAAGTGATGAAAACCTCTTAGAAGAGACAGCTCCTATGGCATATAAAACTGGTATATGCGTACAAGGAGAGGAAAGCTGTTGTATTCCTAGAAGATAAGTGAGATATGGATTATCATATCAAGAACATTAAAAATATAAGGGATATAAGAGCACCTTGAAATGTTTAAACAAAAATAACTATTATCATTAGAATACTCTGTTTCTTCTTCAAACTCCTTATTTCTTCTCCATTTCCTCTAGTATATTTTCCCATCTCGATTCCTAACCTCAGACATTATTCAGTTCTCAGGCCTTAGCTCTCCTTTCTCTTTCACCAACCATAAATTACCTTTAAAATAATCCTGAAATTCTTATATTTGCTGCAGTGTAGCTTTTCCAAAAACACAAGAATGTCATATCGAGTCTATTCATATGAAAGTCACATCTAGTGATATCTTTTAAACCCATTTCTACTTTTTTGTTTCCACAATCATGATCTAATCCAGACGGATAGCATCTTTCCTATGGATTACCGCAAGTCTGATCTGTCCCAGACACCGCTGCTAAGTCACTCTGCTTAAAGGACCCTCTTTCTCAAGGTTGCCCCCTACTCAAATGCTTTTATCCTTCACCCTCATCTACAAACTTAGATTCCAACTTGGACTCTAAAACTGGACCCTAGATGACAAACTTCTCACAGGTACTCAAGATCTTCCACTATCTGGTTCCACCTACCAGTCCCACATTGTTAGTTGCTCCTGAAACAAAGCCTTCATCCTAACCGCTCACCAAGTCTCTGTCCATCCAGTAGCTACGAAGCACTCAAGTCACACTGCTAACACTGTGAATGGTAAGTACAGAAGCTTAAAGATGTTAGGCTGCTTAATCAAGGACATGCTGCGAAAAAAGTGGGATTCAAACTCAAGTTTTTCTCACTCCAAAGTTACCCTCTTAACCACTGTTTACTCAAATCGTTTTCACCCAAAAGCTGGTACTCTTAATCACTCTGGCTGGCTGTCTTATGAACCAAAACAAGTATAAATTTTACACACACAAAAAAAAGAGTCTAGCTCTGTTTAATGATGACATTAGCCAAGACTTTTACAATGTGCAAATTTCAAAGTGTATAATAAAAGACTGATGCCTTACTTAAATATATATGATAAAAAAGATGAAAGTGTATTTGACTGATCCTAGTTCCTTGATATAAAACTAAAAATGTATAAATTGTAGGTCTCTGTGAAATTAGAAAGTATCTCTATGAGCTAATGAAGACTTTTTAAAAATAGCTCCTGGGAGAAAAAAAAAAAAACTAAATAGATACATAATTCCACATGTCTCTCCTCACTAAGACAATGAACAAGAGTTTGATCTCTCATGCAAATAAATGTACTTCTGAGTTTGTCAGTTTCATTCTGTTTTCATACTAAAATCAAAGCATATGAACAGCAATTTCTCCTTCTTGGTGGCAATGAAGTCCCAAGAGCAGGGATCTATCCAAAGCCTATAATACTATGTTTGTCAGAGGTTGCAAAGTGGTGGCCTGAAGACTCAATCTGGCCTGCACGTGTGTGCCACTGGCCCATGCAATGTTTTTCCTTTAATTGAATTAGTCTCCAGCATTCAAAATTCAAGAAATTTCACATAAAAAATCCAGATTTCCAGATTTTCTTGGAAAAGACAGATCTGGGAACACCAGGCTCACATTCCTCCCAAATCACTGTTGCTTCCTCTAGAGGGGGGTTGGCTCTGGAACTCACCACACTTGGCCTGTCCTCACTCATGGCTTCTGTCTCGTCTTGTAGGCATGTCATTCTACATCCTGAGGATTTAAAGGTGAGTTTTGGAAAGCATTTGTGGAGGGGCAAAGTACAACAAAGAACATGGGAAGAACAGAAATAGGAAATCAGAACATCATTCTAGGTTTTCTGTTTTGTTTGTGTGTGTGTTTGAAATTATTCATTGAAATGCTCTTCTGTGAAGATGAGAAGTGCCTCAAAATTCCTTCCACACCTCCTGCTCCCTTTTCCATTTCATCTACTACTCCTAAAATACAAACTTTTTTTTAAATAACAAAAACTAAAGAGATAAGAGAACCATTTAAGTTTCTTTCTCCCAAGAGTATATGTGTGTGTGTGTGTGTGTGTGTGTGTGTGTGTGTGTGTATACATATATATATATAACTGAATCACATTGCTGTACACCAGAAACTAATACAGCATTGTCAATCAACTATGCTTTGATAAAAAAATAATAAAATAAGGTCATTTAATGTTTGGGTGCAATCGTAAATGTGATCTTCTTTAAATTTTTTTTTAATTCTTTTTCCCACAACTCCCACCTCTGCTGCCCTCACCCCCAATCCTCAATTTGGGAGACAATTATAGTTATGAGGTGATCAAATCTTATAGTCATATTTAGAAAAGTTTGATATTTTAATAGTAACTTACAGAACAAACTAGAAGAACACGACACAATAGTCTGAGGAAGATACAGATTAGAGACATGAAAAGTAACCAAAAAAAAAACCCCAAAAAAAAACACCTGGTAACCAAGCAGAACACTGGGGATTGAGGAGGGGGTTATTCTTAAAACTAAATTACACACTACTATATTTAAAATAGATAACCAATAAGGACCTACTGTATAGCACAGGGAACTCTGCTCAATATTCTGTAATAACCTAAATGGGAAAAGGATTTGAAAAAGAATAGATACATGTATACGTATAACTGAATCCCTTAGCCGTACACCTGAAACTAACGCAACACTGTTAATCAACTATGCGCCAGTATAAAATTAAAAAATCTTTTATTAAAAAAAAAAACTAAATCAAGCAACAGAGTTGAGATCTTTGGTTTCAAAGATGTCTTTAGGAAGGATATTTTATTTTATACATATATTTTAAAATAAGCAGTCTCAGCAATTTCCAAAGGGTTATTATGTCATTCCTTTCTATACTGCTGAATAAAAGTAACCTGTGATTAAGCAGCAATTCATGATTTAGGGAATAGAAATCACTGAACATTTTATAAGAGCATTTCTAGTGGCTTCTCACCTCTGAGGAGCTAGTTTCGATTTACACACTGTAATTAATCAGATATCCAGAGCCAGAGAGAATTCATCAAAGAAAATGGAAACTTATTTTAGGGTAATTAGCTACTCTGGTGATTGATCAGTTAGTTACTTCTTTATTTTTTCTGGTCACTGCCAATTCCAGCTATATATTTTATCTTATTATCTAAGAATCTCCAAGTGAAAAATGTCTAATAATTTCTCAAGCTCTGCTTAAGTGTCAGTGAAAAGGGTAATAGGAGAAGAGCTCTATCTTTGCGGAACAGGTTTTCCACACCTTATGTGTGAGCTCCTTTGAAATACCGGAGTTCTATCCTGACATTCCTATGGAAGTGGCTCTGTCCGAAAATGTAAGGATAGAACAGCAGAATAAGTAATGAAGAAAGGACTTATTAGATAATCAGGATATTAAAGAGAAAAGTGGATTTTCTGGCTTGAGGTTAGGACAATCCATTTAAAATCTTCTGGAGAAGAACAAAGAGGAAACTTACTAATTTGAAAATTGCCATTCTTTTTTTTTTTTTTTTCCAGAGCTACTAATTCATTAATGCCCCTTTTGAAAATCTCTTAAATTCTTCATTTGGCAAACAGATTTTCTTCATTGCTTCATACTGATGGGGGGTAAGGGGGAGTGGTGTCTTCTTATGTATAAAGTAAACCATATGAATGTGTAAATTTAGACAAATGGGAAAATAAATGGACGGTTATTATGCAAATAGCAAAAGCCAAATGGATCTGTAAAATATCGTAGACCACAGTGGCGCCTTCTCAAAGAAATGTTCTCTTTGCTCTTGCCTTTGAGCTCCACAACCCTTAAGAACCAAAATCAACTCAAGAGATCTAGCTTTCAGCCTTTAGCTTATATTTATGTCTGTTTCTTCTTTGTCTAAACTAGATTGGACAGTCCCACTATATATAGGCAGCTATAGGGAACATAAAAGAATTAAGAAATAGAATTTTGCTATAAAGTTTACCGAACATGGATGAAACCACTGGTAGAAAAGTCCCTTGTACCTTCAGATAACGTTTACACTCAGCACCTCCTAGCATGCAAAGTACTTTTCAGCTATGGAATCATCTTCTTGGAAATTGAGAGGTCTTAACAAGTAAGTTGGAGCAATACTTTTCAATGGACATATTTTACAGGAATTATATCCTTCAGGGCTGGCAACCACTAAGTTTAAATTCTAGAAACTCGAAAGTTTTCTAAAACTCTCATTTCCCTTTTTAAATTGTAAACTAAACTGCCCTCTCCTCTCCTGGGCCATCTTGTCAGGTGGACTTTGCTCAGGATTCTGGTGTGTGCAATCCAATGAAAGCATTCCTAGGTCTGTGGGCCCAGGAGCCTGCATTTCCTCCCCTCTCTCTTTAAACCATGTAAGCCTAGCTTTTTTCCTTTGAGTCCATTGAAATTGTACTACATTGATGATCACTATCAAACTTTTAATAACCAAATCCAGAAGGCTTTCCCAGTCATCATGATGCTATAAGTGTCTCTGCTCCAAATCACTGGTCTCCCCTACCTTCCAGCCCCTCTGGTAATATCTGAGGTTTCAATATATCAATATATATTATAATATATATATTACAGCATATATTAATATTTGACATTTCCCCTCCCTGACCATTAGATTAATTTTTTCCAATCTCATCCACTTGTTTACACGAGAAATGATTTACTCTTTTAATCAGTGGGTACTTGTTATAACCCTCTACACCTAGGATGAAAGTGAGTCTTAACCTCAGGTTCAGGAGACACCCCACCCCCCACCCCCCACCCCCAGCAAAGCCTCCCTTGTTCTCCCACTCCTCTCCCCTCTGCCCAGGATTTACAAGTTTTGCCTCTCTTCTCCCAAGTATATCAATAGAAGGGAAATCAGAGACTAAGACCTACTGCTGACATTTGGATCTGTGGTCCCAGACCCCAACCATTCAACCAACTTCTTGTGTGGATAGGATCAATGTTACACCTTTTGTGGACTAAGAGACACCCCAAATACCCCTGAACCCTCATTCATCAGAGCATGTGACAAAATTGTCCCTCCAAACGTTTGGCAGCAATCAAGGGGGTTGGTAGAGTCAGCTATTGTCTGCCATGACTACCTGGGGCCCTGGGCAGTAACAGGGAGTTAGGATTAAAAGTATCATTGCAGAATAAGAGGAGAGATGAGGGCCAAAGTTCTTAAAAATGCCTGTACCACTCTTCAAGGTCTCTTTTGTTTGTCCCTTCCGATTTACTCTTCATTTTTCTCCAGTCAGGAGGCTAACCAGTATGGATCACTTCAACAGGGCTTCAGTGCTCCCTGTTTTCTGATTGGGTTTGATCAATGGGGCTCCTGCCAGAAGATTAAGAGAGGGAAAAAGTAAAGTCAGTGTATTACTACCCCGGCTCCCTTCCTACAAACTTGCTTCAGAGGGATGGTTCTCTCAACACCACAGAAATCTAGGGGGATTTCTCCACCAACTCCCTCCTTCTGGATTCTAGTGCCCCTCTTCTCCCCTGACCCTTTCAGGCCTAGTGGTAGCAGATCTTCTGCTGCTCATCCTGGGTTCCTGCATTATTCCTTAAGGCTCACCTACACCCCACCCACATTTTTCTACAATTTAGTGCTCCCATAAATAAAACTCTGTGAGTTGTTCTAATTTTAGTGTGCTTCTTATTTCCACTGGAAACTTGACTTACATTGCCAAAAAATCACCTACAGGCATACCTCGTTCTATTGCATTTTACTTTACTGTGCTTCACAGATACTGTGTTTTCTACAAATTGAAGGTTTTGGTAACCCTGCGTCGAGCAGTTCTAGCATTTTTCCAACAGCATTTGCTCACTTCATGTCTCTGTGTCACATTTTGGTAATTCGAGCAATATTTCAAACTTTTTCATTATTATTGTATTTGTTACAGAGATCTGTGTTCAGTGACCTTTGATGTTACTACTACTGCTCACTGAAGGCTTAGATGATGGTTAGCATTTTTTAGCAATAAAGTGTTTTTTAATTAAGGTATGTACATTTTTAAATATATGCACACTTAATAGACTATAGTGTAAACATAACTTTCACATGCACCAGGAAATCAAAAACTTTGTGTGATTTGCTTTATTGCAATATTCACTTTATTGCAGTGATCTGGAACCAAACCCACAATATCTCTGAGGTATGTCTGTATAGGATTTTCAAAGAATACATATAAAGGACCTCAACCCAGACCTACTAAATCAGAACCTTTAGAGGTGAATGAAGCCTGAAAAACCATTTTCAACAAGCTTTCTCATTGATTTTTACTCAGTGATTGTGCAGCACTAGTCTAAAGCACGGCTTGACAAACAAGGCCCATAGGCCAAATCCAACCTGCCCTCTGTTTCGGTAGAGCCTGTGAGCTGATAACATTTTTTACATTTTTAAATGGTTAACAGAAATCTAAAGAATGTGATGATCTGAAAATTATATGAAATTCTGTCCATAAATAAAGTGTTATTTGAACACAGCCATGTTCATTAGTTTAGATTTGGCCATGGCTACTATGGTGCTACAACAGCAGAAATGAACAGGCAACAGAGACCATGTGGCCCACAAAGCATAAAATACCTACTGTCTGTTCCTTTTACAGAAAATGTTGGCCATTCCTGGTCTTGAGAAGGATATATTCTCCTTCTTGATCTCTCACTGAGACGACCCCCTATTATCTATTTGGACTGAAGACTAAGATCATTTCCCAAGTCATACAGACAACTTAACGATGCAAAGTTAATGCTGTCTTATGCACTCAGAATGCGCTGAGAATGCGCTCAGAATGACAATTCCAACTTTAATGTGGTTGTTGATATATTTAATCATATGGATATTTACATGCATACATATTATGTGTTTTAAGTATTTAAACCAGAGCTAATGGATACTACAATTGGATACATTTAAGCATCCAGACTCAGAATCCTTGTTCTATTACTTATTTGTTGGGTGACTTTGGGAAGTTGCTGTTTTCATATTTATATCATTTAATTCCCGCTCTCTAAATAGTTGTGAGAAAGAAAAGAGAAAATTTTTATGAGAGTATAGCACAAGACATGTAATCAGATAGTCCACAGCTATTAATTCCTTTCCTCTACCCCATCCTACCTCACTACCATTTTCGTTCCTTCACACACTAAAAAGTCAAGGGATAAGGATATATCTTTCACTGGGGACTTTCTCCAAAGAACTGAACACTGCCAGGTTATTTGGGAAGGCAAAACAGGCCTTAGAAATGCACTAATGAGAAAATGAGCATCACAGAGGTTTTTATCTTGTTAAATACAATAGCCCACACCCTGTGGGCACTCCATAAACACTAACTGAATTGGACTTCATTATGCTGTTAGACCACATTCAATTCCTTTGCTGCCTCCATCATCAGAAAAGCTGGCTTACAGTATACGCAAGTAAACAATTTACCCATTGGTCCATGCTTTGAAAGGAAAACTTGCATGTCGCAGTTGAGACATTACGCTTTGATAGATTCTACCCTTGGGGTCTGTTTTTGAAGTGTAGCTTTAGTTTCTCTTTTATCAGTATACCAAAGTTTTCTAAGAAACATGGAGACTTTAAAACCTGCCGAATCCCCACAGTCCTACCCACTGAAATTGGCTTGAAGACAAATGAAGCCTTGCCACAGCCTTAGAAGGGAAGATCAGAAACAAGAGGTAAATCTATCACTGAAGTCTACTTTTCCACATATGCTGAAAAATTAAGAAACTATATGTATAGTTCCAAAGCTGTAAAATACCTTGGAGACGACTTCTTCAGAGGGTTTTTTACACTGGAGCCCTGGGGGTCTTTGGCAATAACTTAGGAGGCAGGGAGAGCTAAATTGGGTGGATCCTTTCAACCCTAACCACTTCCTCAACCACAGAAACTTTGGTTTGTCTATTTTATATATTAGAGTGAAAAATGGGTCTCACAAGTTTAAAACAGGTTGAAAGCTAGTGACCCATCTCTCTTACATTGTAGATCAGGGATCAGCAAACTTTTTCCATAAAAAGCCAGAGAGTAAATACTTTCAGCTTTGCCCTATGGTCTCTGTCACAACTACTCACCTTGGCCATTGTAGGTGAAAGCAGACACAAATGTTATGTAAATGAATGAGAGCAGCTGTGTTCCAATAAAACTTTATTTACAAAATAGGTGGCAGGCTGGATCTGGCCTGGGAGCCACAGTTCATTGATTCTTGTTGTAAATGATAAAAATAAGTTCTGAATAAGTTAAAATGACTAATCCAAATCATCAACCAGGTAATAGCTATGAGACCAGGATTCTTTCCACTACATTGCTAATAGATCAGAAAAGACAAAATGTACAAGATATCTTATCTTTTGAAAGGTGGTGGATAGTATTGGAAAAGGTTCTATTTAGTAAGTATTTCATAAATGCCTAGCCTGTGGCTAGTACTGCACCCTGCTATAATCCCAATCAATACTTTTATTATAATAATTTGTCTATTACTGTACCTAAAATTAAATGCCTCAAGGTGAAAAAGAAAATTTGTAACATTCTTATGTAATCTGACTCATTTGGTTTTGCCAATGTCGTTCAGTAAAAGGATTTATCACTTAATTAACTATTGATTTGATCAGTTTATCTATAACAAAATGGCATCTAAAGTGTTGTAAGCAAAAATGTATTTGATGTCTGCAACTCACTGAATATATCATGATGTGGTCATTAAGCCTAAAGCACTCCCTAAATGGGAATGAATGAACTCTCTGTCTCCCTTTCCATCTTGATACACCTCTGGCTGTGATGTCAATATAACAGACTCTGATCCTCTGCATTAAGGTACTTTTCCTAACAATGGGGAGACTCCCCACTGTGTCATCCAAGTCCCGTCACGAAGGCTCAATGAGGGAGATTTAGCCACTGCTCTTGGGATCCTGATCCCCATACTCTTGCCTCTGCAGCTTTTATCCAAACATAGGGGAAGAGAAGGCTCAGAGAGCAGTGGCAATTAATGCAACTCTGTCATCGATTCTTTCTGACACTCCTTCTTTATCCCAGATTCAGTACTGTTTTGACCTTTCCCACATCATGAGTTTCAGTTTCTTGTTACACCCTCCTCATTCATCGGTTAGTAAAAACCCAACTGGAAGGAGCAGTAAATCAAATCAGAGCATATGGGAAATACCGCACACCCCTGTAATTCACAGAACATATGAAGCAATAAGGAATAGGAAAAACTAAAATTGCTATGATGTACATCTATTCTTATGGCAGTTGTAATGAAAATGGAAAATAGTTTTAGCATAGCATTCCAGTTAAGTCTCAAGATGGTTGCTTTGTGGTTTTCGTCGGCTGATCTGCCCGCAGACAATAGAGACCTGAAATTTCTTTAGGAAATAATTACACAAGATTCACAACTCCAAATGTCCGTGAAACATGCATCAGAATTTTAAGACAATTTAAAGGGACAATTCTTATAAGTGGATTCCCAACACCATAAACAATGGAAACTAGGACTACCTCCTAAGTCTCTAGCCAAAAACCATAGAAAAATATTTCCCAAAAGAAAACCAATCATTTGCATTTTGTTTACTATTTAGAATGATGGGGTCTTGAAGCTAGAAAGGATCTTAAAAAGCAGCCACTCAAATACCTTGATTTTATTCACAAGGAAACAGAGATGCAAGAAGATTAATAAGTGTCTCCCAAGATCACAGTGCTGGTTGGCAGCAAACTCAGGTCTTGGACTCGGGTTCTCTAATCCCCATTCAGAAGTTCTATCTGCTACACCATTTGACCTCTTCCATTCTAGTTCTATTTACCATGGTTATAGTGTTAAATCTTTTTTTTCTTAAGCTTCTTTTGCTTTTAGAATCAAGCAATCAGTAAATACTTCCCATCTCTTTTCACAGAGGAATGATTGGCACAAGAAGAACCTGGTGAAAATTGTTCAAGATTGCTCAAGAAGTTTACAGAAATATGGTTTTGTTTGTGTTTGTGTTTAGTTTTGCTTTCTTTTTAATTTTCTGCCTATGTCTTGGGCCAAGCAATCACCCCTTCTAAATGAAGTGGTTGCTGGTTTCCATGAATTCGTTTGTGTTTCGCTCATGACTATGAATACAGGTAAATCACCAGAGTCTTCCCTCATTTGCCTTTCCAACCCACTCCAGCAGACTGGCATTAACTCTCATATACATGAACCTCTGTTTCTTTTAATGACCTTTTCAATGTAGGGCTTCTTAAAGATTCTGTTTCCCCTGAAACGTAATTAAAAGTTCTTCATTATCACATTTCCACATTCTCTCCTCTTAGCTGTAGCCCTTTGTTAGCACCTAGTTAGTGCTTCATTACTTCTCTCTGCCCACCTCCCCCCTAACTGCAGTTACTTGGCCTCAAAAAGAATCTGCTCACAGGAAATACTGAATGGTCCAATCAGGCAACCAGAGAATGTGTGGTTGCCTGGGGGCAGGGACAGAAGTGAGCTAAAGCAGGATCCCATTTCAACTGAACTAATGTAGAGGATTCTTTTACTCTCTAGAAATGGAAGATTATTAATCCTCATCCCCCTGCCTATTGTGTTTGGTTTTTGAGTTTTATTCTAATGAAGCATAAAACCTATGTGGCCTCTTCAACTGCCAAACCCAATATTGTGTTTTTAATGAAAAGGTGCTCTGGCTTCCAGAAAGAAATTGAGTCATACTCAGGAGTTAGTTAACTCAGAAGAGAGGTTGTTGAGATAGTGGTCATAGCAAGAGCATTGGAATTACCCATAAGCAACATAGATTAAAATTTATTTTAATACATTCAGTGCTTATTATGTGAAAAGTACTCTCTTCATAAAAATTGCTGGTGAGGACGTGGAGCAACTAAACTCTGATATCCTGATGGGAGGGAAAATGGCAAAGCCACTCGAGAAAACAGTTCCTATACAGTTAAACATACACTTAGCATATGAGCCCAAAATACAACTAGTATAAATACTAGTTATTTATACAAGTGAAATTAAATCCTATGATCAGACACAGACCTGTACATAAATGCTTATAAGCAGCTTTACTCATAATTTCCAAAACCTAGAAACAACCCAAATACTCTTCAACTGGTAAGTGGGTAAACAAACACAATGGAATACTGCTCACCAAACAAAAGGAACAAACTAGTGATATATGCAACAACATAGCTGAACCTCAAATGCATTATGCTAAGTGAAAGAAGCCAGTCTCAAAAGGCTATGTGCTTTATGATTGTATTTATATGACATTCTGGAAAAGGCAAGAGTATAGAACAGAGAACAGATCAGTGTTGTCAGAGGCTGGGTGTCGGGAGGGGTTCACTAGAAAGGATGACAAAGAAATTTGGTGGGGAGGGAGATGATGGAAGCATTCTATTCCTTGATGCGATGGTAATTACATGATATACAGTCGTCCGAACTCATAAAATTGCATGCTAAAACGGGTAAATTTTACTCTATGTAAATTATACCATTAAAACAAAAAGCTCTGTCTTTGACACCAACAAAAAACATTATCTCTGTCCTCAAACATGGAAAAATTCATTTAAGAAGACTGAGAATTTTTCTAAAAAGATGAACCAAATTCCCAAATAGATAGCAGACTGAATTTTAACATCATTTAGGGCTCAAGTTAAAAAGTTGTACTTTCGGGCTTCCCTGGTGGTGCAGTGGTTGAGAATCTGCCTGCCAATGCAGGGGACACGGGTTCGAGCCATGGTCTGGTAAGATCCCACATGCCGCGGAGCAACTAGGCCCGTGAGCCACAACTGCTAAGCCCGCGCGTCTGGAGCTTGTGCTCCGCAACAAGAGAGGCCACGATAGTGAGAGGCCTGCGCACCGCGATGAAGAGTGGCCCCCGCTTGCCGCAACTAGAGAAAGCCCTTGCACAGAAATGAAGACCCAACACAGCCAAAAATAAATAAATAAATAAATAAATAATTTTTTTAAAAAAGGAATTCCTTTAAAAAAAAAAAAGTTGTACTTTCAGTAAAATTAAATAGAGAAAATATATATGTACATATTGGGTGGCCCATCAGAGTTTGGTTTGAGGCCACAGATGCCTAGACAGTAAGTGAAGAGGAATTCAGAAACAAAGCAGGTACAATAACAGTGGTTAATATTTAGTAAGTCCCTGCTATATGCCTGGCACTGCCCATGTGCTTCACATACCTTATCTCATTTAATCTCTACAATGTTAGGATGTGATGATTATTCACCATTATTTTGCACATAATGAAACGGAGGCCCAGTGAGGTCAGTCCGTTGGATCACATGCCAAGTAATGGAATTAGGATCACTGTGGGCTGTGGGTTGGGATGTTTGAAGAAAAGGGAACTTCAGCTCTACAGAGGTGTGACTAAAGTTCAGAGGTGTGCCCACTGTGGCATAAAAGGGAAAATGAGCAAACTTATTTCTCAACTGGAACAGGAGATTTTCTCTAAGAAAATAATAGAGGATATCATTAACAAGTTAGGAAAAGAGCAGCTTGTAGAGGACACTGAATGGCAGTCTGATAAACCTGAAATTTGTTCTGTGGTTCCTTGACCTCACACCTTAGGAGATGTTTGCAAAAAAGGCAACAGAGTTGACTTAAAGAGACAGGTGAAATTATCCTTTTAGAAGATTAACCAGACAGTGGTGTCAGGGATTCTACTTGGGTTTCCTGGCTGCAGGAAGAAACCATCATCTGTAGGTGCTATAGTAGCTGCATTCTGTGTATTATCTCACTTCAAGTCTACTTCAATTATTATCCTCGTTTTATGAATGAGATGATTGAAGCTGAAAAAGGGTAAATGATCTGCGTTAAAGTCAACTGCCAGCTCAAGGCAGATCTGAGACTGAAGTCCAAGTACACATGACACTTATGTACAGTTATCCCTCAGTATGCACAGGGCATTGGCTCCAGGATACCAAAATCCAAGTATACTCAAGTCCCTCGTATAAAATGGCATAGTATCTGCATATAACTTACATGTGTCCTCCTGTATACTTTAAATTAGTTCTAGATTACTGATAATACCTAATATAATGTAAATGTTAAGTAAATAGCTGTAAATACAATGTAAATGCTATGTAAATAGTTGCCCATGCACAGCAAATTCAAGTTTTGTTTTTTGAAACTTGCTGGAATTTTTTTCCAAATATTTTTGATCAAAGATGAATTGGGAGATTGGGATTGACATATATACACTAATATGTATAAAATAGATAACTAATGAGAACCTGCTGTATAGCACAGGAAACTTCACTTTGCTGTACAGTAGAAATTAACACAACATTGTAAAACAACTATACCCCAATAAAAAAAAAATTTTTTTAATTACAAGCAAAAAAAAAAAAAAGATCAGTTGAATCTGGGGATGCAGAACCCAAGGATACAGAGAACCGTCTGTACACGTGGATGAAAGCCCTTGGAGGTAAGGAAACCCATCAGGGTTATTCATAGTAGTCAGGGCGCTTAAGTAATGTTTCCTAAAACAGAAGGAAAGATCTTAACAGATAAATGACAAAAGAACTGGTTGTACTCCTTGACTAGTTGGATACGTGAGAAAGGAAGAATCAAAGGTGTCCAACGGGCCTGGGGAATCAGGAGTCTTATTGACAGAAACATGCACTGGGATGCCACAAAAATAAACCTTGACATAACCTGAAACTCATGAACAGATTATTTTTAAGTACTGAATTACTACTGATGTTGCAAATGTGGAACAGCCTCACCTATGTATCCAGAGTTTTCATCTCCTCTTTGCCATCCCTCGTGTCTCTGCCTAAACAAGGATGCTAAGAAAGTGCAAGCCATTTTAGACAAACACACTTGGCCATCTGCAGACTAGTGTGCAGAGGGAGGGGCTATACCAGGTCAAGTCAGCTACCCAAGTACTCAGATCCAAGGTCATTAGATCAGAGAAGGCTGACCTTAATGACTTCTTAGACCAAAGCCACCTCCACTCCAGGAACTTAGCTTATCAACATTGTTAACAAGCTTAATAAAGAAACACTTTCAGATGTCGTTCAAATACTGTAGAAATGAAAAACATTCAGAAATGACAATATGCCCCTTCCCTTCAATTGTAATTACCCATTCGTTCAACAATAATTGACTGAGCATTTACTACAGATCAGGCACTGTGCCTGTGTTAGCCAAAAAAAAAAAAAAAAATAGCTCACCATTCTTGCCTTCACAGAGCATGCAGTTTGGTTGTCAAAAAGGATTATAAATAGAACCTTTGAAAAACCAAAATCTAAGTCTTCCAGAATTCTTCTAACCTTCCCTTATATTAAGAGGCCAGTTTGTTAATGGTGATAATGGAGCATCTAATTTTATTCCTAATGTGCCTGCATTTTGCCAAGAATATTTGCTGTTATTTTTGTTTACTCCTTACTCTTGAAGAAGTGGGAAATGAATGTTGTACAAATCCACGGTGACTGTGCAAGTGCACCCTCAGGCCTCCTGCTGTGGGGAACCTAACTGGCTGGCTGGTTTCAGCTGCTGTGCTCTGAATCCCTCTCCACATTCATGCTGGGGCCGTGCTTCCCACAGGCCACTCCCAGCCACTCGCTGAGCCCAGCAGGGTTACAAACACAGACCCGATCCTGTGAGATAGAGGACCCCTCTATGGGAGATTCTGGCTTGAGGGCTCCCAGTCAGCCTGAATGCAAACTTCCTTACAACTGGGCTGCAGTCTGAGACTCTTCCTGTCTACCCATCAATCCACCTTCCTTCTCTCCTTCCCAGGCATCACACCTCCATCATGATCTGAAGGCTCTCCCCACCTCCTCCAGCTCCCTGCCTGCACTTTTGCCCTCCCAGGCATTTCCCTAACAAATTTCTTATACGTCTAACCCTATCTATCTTGGTGTCTGCTTCTCAGAGGATTCAAACACAATATGCTCAAGCAGTAATTTCCAAACTTGTCTTCTACAGTAAACTCTCCCTCATGAATACTCCCTAAAGGTGTACCCTTAAAATTTTGAGTACCCTATTCATAGTTGCTGTTCTACTGCTTTATAAGTATTTTTGAGGCAGTTTCAAGAGTATATACTTTGCCTATGCAATAAGAACCCTTTTTAGAGAAAATCACCTTATTCCTTGGGTTCTGGTCCGAAGCAGAGTGGAGGAGCACTGTGGTTATTGGGCAGCTGTGGACTCTGACCTCACACTCTCTAATCCTAGTTTTTCCTCTTACTAATCATGTGACCTCAGACAAGCCATTTAACCCCTCTGAACTCGTTTCCTCTCTAATATAAAGATAATAATATCCTCCTTGCTGACATCAAAGGACTATTTTAAGGATCAAATGATATAATTATGTGAAAGTGCCTTGTAAACTAGAGCACTACATAAAAGTAGATATTATAATTATTGTCTTCTAAATAGTAAATGCAATTAACCAACTTCATTCATATTTCCTGAGGGACATACACTGAATGTAAAATATACACACCTCAATAGCAATGTGGGAAAAGTCAGAAAACTGTGGAAGCATTGCACAGCAAGTTCTGTAAGCCAATCTCACAACATTGAAGTAAGCTATAAAATTACAAACCAAAAGCACTACTGAAATTACCTTAACTTCTGCAGATGAGAGTGAATACAAAGTGCTGGTTTAAATGGAAAAAAAATTAAAAATTCAAGTTTAAGGTGATTTCCAAACCAGTGTGATTTGGATGGATCTTGAAATAAAATATAATCTTTCCAACCTACTTGACTTTGGGTAATAATAATAAATCTCACTGCACTGGTAACTTGAGGTTTTCCTTGGTTTGGTTATAAATCACTTTTCATAGGTATAAAACAAGAAAAACATTTTCAAGGGTCCTTGGGTATACGTGAATTTATATCTGTTTTTACCCCCTACATTGCAGTTAAATTCAGGTGTTTCTGTGTGTGATGAAGTTGGCATTAAAAAGGAAACAGCACAAACCAACAGGGTTATTAATCTTTTGTGTAAGTATAAGTCATCACAAATTTTATAAAACTAAAGCCTGTGAGACATTTCTTTGCAATGTGCTTAATCCTGAAAGCAGTAGCTTCCATTTAAATTACAAGCCCTCAATCAAAAAAGCTTCAGAAAAATTTTCTTCTTCCTGGTTAATTATAAAATGAACAGATATCCTGAGGGAGAAAGAGGCCGCCTTCTCTGTTGACTGCCTGAAATGAAGGCAATAGTTGGGTGGCATTTGGGACTGTGCTAAACTAACCGTTTCCTTCCCTTGGTGTTTGCTTTGGGTTTCCTATGTCATTACCTATGTCAAATCTCTCCACAGAAGAAGCCTGCGAGGTATATACTCATCCATTAAATAAAGATACCATGCAACGTTGTTGGATATGAGAAACAGAAATTGACTTCTTCTTGTTCTTTTTATTTTATTTTTCAACTCTTCCACCAACAAAGGAAATACCTGTAACCTAACAAACTAAGAGCAGGCTGCCTCACTCTTGGATGGAGGCAACTTTGCAACGAAGCAAAACGGAACCTCTTGTTCCACCCACCACATTCATGACATTTTTTTAGAAAATCAGAAAAAAAATCAGCCCAGTTTTTTTGAGGTAGCATAAAGTTACCTTGATGGATTGGCAATAGCTAAATTTCACCTGAAGGAGCGTGACAGCTCTTCCTTGTTAGTAATCTGAGCATGTCAGTCCTTGCAAACGCCCCTCAAACATATCCCACCAACCATCAGTAAACTCCCTTCAAACATACTCTACCTAACCACCAGAAAACTTTCCTTAAACACCAAAGGCCTATATAACCAGTCCATAAAAATCAAGACAAAAGAACTGAAGAGGTCTGGGAGAATGTTCTGGAACAAGAAAAGAGGTCACAGGGTGATTAAAGGTTACATGTTTTCATTCAAAATGCAGTCTTCAAGGGAGATCTAGCTTTCATCAGTTTTTCCAAGCTTCCATGTCCTAGATCACCCCCATGTGCCCATCCAAACAAAGCTTCTAAATAAATACAAACAAATGCATTCTTAGTGGGGTTGCACTCCCAAATTAAACACTCTGACTTGCTTATGTGCATGCAAATAAAATGTCATGCTCATCAGGGGAGCATACTTTGGCCTTAACTTGTATACAGTAAATGGCACAGAATCTGATTGAGGGAAAACATCTCTATGCCCGAGGAGAGTCAATTTGGCTGGATCTGCTTGTGATGGAATCGACGTGTCGCAGATGCCAGAAGCAGAGACAACCTTACCCTTTCACATGCAATGACACACATACCTTTCTCCACCACCGAAGTCAGCCCTGCTTATTTTTTTTATCCATTCATTCATCCGTTAAATATATTCCAAGTACCTACTACATACCAGGCACTATCAACATCACCATAAGTGTATAAAACACTGTTTCTGCCCTCTAGGAGTTCAAAGTCTGTTAAGAATTACACAATCTGTACAAAGAAGCAACTAAAAGCAAAAATGCCCACAATGCAAGGGAATCTACATAGCACAAAGTCTGCCAAACAGTAGGTGCTCAATAGATGTTAGGTGACTATGAACCTGAATAATTATTCACAAAGAGACGGGCAGAGTGCTGGAGTATACAAAGCTAGAATCACTCCTAGCATATAATAGGTACACAATGAATATTTCTGACTGAATGAATGAAATAATAAATGCTATGAACACATAGAAGAAAAATGACCTAACAGAGGCAATGACTTCCCCATGAAGGCAACATTTAAGCTAGATGAACAAGGTGTGAAAGAAAATGCTAGGCAAGGAGAATAATGGTAATTGGCCTGTTAGTCAATATAAGTCACATGAGCTGAAGTATTAACTTCAGAATGTGGCTGCACTTACTTCATGCTGCTGATTTATATGACTGCCCAATGCTCTGAATCACGACCAGGTAGCTAGTTTCACTGAGGCCAAGAAGAGAACCCAAGACTACACCTTCAGGAAAGGGTGATGATCAATATACCTGTGACACGTTCCTTATCGTGAAGGTCCATTTGTTAATGGTGAAATGCAAAGTATATCAAAAGAAACAGAGTTATGAATTTCCCAGAAAAAAATAAAAGCCCACTAACTCACCAAGGAGGTAGGAGGTAGAAAGAAGACATGGACAATGAAAGGCAAGAAAGAACTGAAGGAAGATGTTTGTCTTGAGTGGTTCTGTGAACTATATAGAAAAGCAGAAAAAAAATAGAGACTCTAATACTGAACCAAAATATTTGACAGCATATAATCATTTTATGACGCTTCAAATACTTCAATTTAAGGACGTGCTTCTGTCAAGAGAAAGCACTACAAAAAGAAAACTGGTTTCATGAAATTAATGCTCAGATTTTCAAAGAAAATATTTAAGTTGAAATAATAACCAGGTATTATTCCAGATTTCACGGGATGAATGTTATACGAGAGGTATGGGCCATGTGTGGTCAGGGAAGGCTCTTTGGCAAGCAAAGTTTTAGACTGTGATGTGACTACTATACATGCTGAGGATTTATCTCTAAATATGTAATGGAACCAAATGGAAAAATGGAATCCAACTTACCAAAATTTGCTTTACAGACAACCATTCAGGTAAGTATTAATTATTCCACAAAGTCAAACTTGCTGTGTTTCTTTTCTCAACAGAATAGCAATTCTCAGTAGTTGTCTCAGCTATCTCGCATGTTGACCTATTAAAGCATCCCCCAGGTCACGTGACTGCCCACCCCTCGGTGACATCCTTTCTTCACAATAATTCAGTCTCTGAAAGATTTACTGATGAAATAGAGAGCAGATCTATATTAATACAAAAGCAATAATTTTGCCTTAATTCAAAAGGAACAGTGCTCATTAAGCATATTTTTCCTGGACTTCCTGTTTACCAGGCAATTTGAAATGGTTATCAGTCTTTCTGGCATCAGCTCATCTATGTTAATGATATTTGTTTCCTTTTGTGCTGTCCCATCATGACTATTCCACTTCACTAGAGTTAACACCAATAAAATCAAATGAGGAAACAAACAAAAACAATCTTAAAACCCACCATCATTAGTAACAAGTAGAAGCTTTCATAATTTCTATAATATCAAAAAATAATGGAAAAATAATATTTTCTGCTTTACAGTTTTAAAATAATTTATCTACCACTGTCTCTTTTAAACTTCATTAAATACGCCCCCACTAGGTACTGACAGTTAACAGAAAAATAATAAAAAGTACTATTTAACTCCCATTTCCAGGAAGATGGAGTTAATATACTTTTCTCAATTTCCCACTAAGCACAGTTAAAAGCCCTAGACTTTATATACAAAATGAGCATAAAAGACTCTGAAATATAGAAAGAATAAAGCAGACCAACTAGGGACCTCAGAACACAAGGAAGGACACAGTGGTGAGTTACTTGGGTTTTCATTTTCTCTCATATACCCCCAGACTTACAACTGAAGAAGCCAGCAATCTGGGAGTACCAGCAGTCTCAGAAAAAAATGAAAACATCAAAAACCTTCCCTGTCTAGTCAAAAGGCATCCTAACAAAACAGAAAATTCTTAGACAATAACCAGTCTACTCCAGCCAAACATGGGCAAAAAAATAAAAAAATAAAAGTGGTCCCACCTCCACCAATGGCAACAAAGGTCAATACAGGAAACCTAGACTTCTACCCTTACCTGGCTGTAACAAGGCACCCCACCCCTCACAAACAACTCTCTCACCAAGGTAGTATGAAGGACGGCAGAGTAGAGGGCCAGGAATTTCATCCCCATTAGATCTCTGCCAAGTGTCAGTGGAAATCAAGTGGGGAGCTTGGACTTCCATCCCCCCCTGGGGAGTCATGACAGAGAAAGAAAACAAAATTTAGCAATCTCAAGAATGAAAAAAAAAAAAAAGGTCCTAATTGCAGAATCTGCAGACATCAAAAGGATAATGAGGAAATACTATAAATTCTAAACACATAAACTTGACAACTTATATAAAATGAACCAATTCCTTGAAAAATACAAACTACCACAATACACTCACATAAAATATTTTGAATAGCTCTATAACTACTAAGGAAATCAAATTCGTAATTTAAAGTCTCCAAAAAAGAAATCCCCAAGCCCAGAAGTTTTCACTGGAAAATACTCCAAACATTAAAAAAGATTTAACCAAGTTCAACAAAATTGCTTCTAGAAAATAGAAGAGGAGGGAATACTTCCCAATTCATTTTATGAAGCTAATATTATCCTGATATCAAAACCAGTCAAAAATAGTAAAAATATTCCTAATGAATATAGATGCAAAAATTCTTTAAAAACATGTTAGCAAGCAAATTCAGCAATATATAAAAAGACTTATACACCACAATCAAATGGAGTTTATTCCAAGATACAAGACTATTTCGATATTTGAAAATCTGTCAATGACATCCACCCTGTTAACCGGCTAAAGAGGAAAAATTACATCGTCATATCAATTGATGCAGAAAAAGTATTTGATATAAAATTCAACATTAGATCATGACAAAACTCTCAGAAACACAGAAGCAGAGGGAAAATTTTCTCAACTTGATAAAATGCATCTATAAAAAACCTACAGCTAACATCATATTTAATAGTAACATTCTGAATGCTTTCCCCCTAAGATAAAGAACAAGGCAATGATGTCTATTCTCACTACCTTTATTCAATATGCTGCTGTTAAGTTCTAGCCGATACAATAAGACAAGAAAAGGAAATAGAATGCATAGAAATCAGAAGAGAAAAGGTAAACCTGCCCTTACC
This sequence comes from Balaenoptera acutorostrata, assembly GCF_949987535.1. Classification (NCBI taxonomy): domain Eukaryota; kingdom Metazoa; phylum Chordata; class Mammalia; order Artiodactyla; family Balaenopteridae; genus Balaenoptera; species Balaenoptera acutorostrata. Next base: position 22,440,458 of record NC_080080.1, on the reverse strand, counting down.
TGCAGATTGCATAATTGTCTACATAGAAAATCCCAAGAAATCTACCCCAAAAACCTCATATAAACTAATAAGTAATTTCAGCAAGATAGGAAGATACAACATAAACACAAAAACATTAATTTTATTTCTATATACTAGCAACAAAGACATGGAGACTGAAATTAAAAAAAAATAATACAGTCACTCAAAAAATGAAATTCTCAGGTGTAAATCTAACATAACATTTACAGGATTTATATGCTAAAAACTATAATATGCTAATGAAATAAACCAAGGAAGATCTAAATAAATGGAGATACAACTATATTCCTGTACTGGAAGACTCAATGTAGTAAAAATATAGTTCTCTCTAAAAGATACACAGGTTTGACACAATTCCTGTTAATATCCCAGCAAGATACTGTGTAGATATGGACAAGATTATTCTAAAATTTACTTGGAAAGGCAAATAAATTAGAATTGTTAACATTTTTGAAAAATAAAAATAAAGTGAAATGAAACCATCTACCCAATATCAAGACCTATCATATGGCTACAATAATCAAGATTCTGTGGTATTGTCAGAAGATTAGACACACAGATCAATAAAACAGAATAGATAAGCTAGAAATAAACTCACACAAATATGCCTAGTATACAGAATACAGAACCCAGAAACAGACCCACACAAATATGCCCAAGTGATTTCTGACAAAGGTGCAAAAGCAACTGAATGAGAGAAAATATTTTCAACAAATGAAAAGACATTTGTTGGAGCAACTGAATATCCACAGGCAAAAACTTAACCTCAAACTAAGTCTCATACTTTGTAAATTGATTGAGAATGTATAACAGACTTAACCGTAAAGTGTAAAATTATAAAACATTTTTTAAAATATAGGAGAAAATCTTCAGGATATAGGGCTAGGAAAAATGTTCTTAGACTTGACCAAAAAAAAAAGCACAAATCATGAAAGAAAAAAATTGGTAAATTAGACTTCATCAAAATGTAAAACTTTTACTCTTTGAAACACCCTGTGAAGAAGATGAAAAGACAAGCTGAAGTCTGAGAAAAGACTAGTATCTAAACTATGTAAAGAACTCTCAAAGCTCAACATTAAGTAAATAATCTGAATAGAAAATGGGCAAAAGACATGAAGAGACATTTTACTAAAAAAATACACAGATGACAAATAGCACATGAAATGACATTCAACATCATGACACATTGGGGAAAAGAAAATTAAAACAATAATGATATATCACTACACACTTATCAGCATAGTTAAAATAAAAAACAGTGAGAATACCAAATGCTGGCAAGGATGAGGAGAAAATGGATCATTTATACATTGCTGGCAAGAATGTAAAGTGCTATACCCACTCTCAAAAATAGTTTGGCAGTTTCTTAAAATAATAAACACGCAACTACCATAATACCCAGCAACAGTCTTGAGCATTTATCCCAAAGAAATGAAGAGTTATACTCAAGTTATACTTGAGTTATACTCCAGTTATACTCAAAATCCTGCACATGAATGTTTACATCAATTCTATTTGCAATAGCCCAAAGCTGGAAACAACCCAGATGTCCTTCTGTAGGTGAATAAATAAACTCTAGGACATTCATATCATGACATACTACTCAGCAATAAAAAATAAAAAGTATTTATACACACAGCAACCTGGACGACTCTCCAGAAAATTGTACTGAGTGAAAAAATGCCAGTGCCAAAAGGTTATGTACTTCATGCTTCCATTTATACATCATTCTTGAAATGACAACATTATAGAAATGGAGAACAGATCCATGGTCACCAGGAAGTGAAGAAGGGGTTAGGGTGGAAGTTTTGTCATTATTGCTGTAAAAAGGCAACATGAGGGATCCTTGTAGTAATGGAAATATTCTGTATCTTGGCTGTCCTTCTCAATATCATGGTTGTAATTGGGTACTATCGTAAGATACTACCTTTGAGAGAAAGGGTAAAGGGCACATGGGATCTTTCTGTATTATTTCTTACAACAACATTTGAATTTATAATTATCTCAAAGTTTTCAAGTTTAATTAAAATACGACCCATACATCTTTCAAGTGGAGGAAACAGAAGTGCAAAGAAATAAATGTGCTATAAATATGTGCAATAATTGACATGGGGATAGAATTCCTTTAGCAGAACAGTATGGTCACAGTGGGAGTTACCAAAGTTCTCCCAAAGGAGCTGAGACTTGAGCTGAATTTTGAAAGATGGGAGCAGTTTACCAGCTTTCCTTTAATTCTTGCAATTTTATGAGAAAAATGTTATTATAATATCTCCTTTAGAGGAGGTTCAGAAATGTTAAATCAATGGCTCAATGTAACAGTTGGTTTCCAACTGCAATTTCATTCTCTCCCCATTTTTACCATAGGTTTAATTTTCAAAATACGACATAATAAGAGCAAAATGCTAAAATTTCAAAATATTTTTTTAAGAAAAGGACATTCATCTATTTGGGCATTTAGTGAGCATTTGATGATATTCCTAGGTATGTGTTAAAGACCAGACAAAATCACAGACCTCAAAAAGAGAAAAGAGGATTATTTAGTACTATATTTTAGAGCCAATGGTTCTCAAACTGTTTTCTGGCTGCATGCTAATTTTTGCACAAGAAACTCCTATTTATAACATCTCTTAATGCATGTGATGATTTGGGAGAGTGAGAAAGAGGTAAGAAGACAAATTCAGGACCATGTAGGGAAAGTGAAAGCACATGTGTAGTTTATGAAAGCACTTCCAATAATTTGGAGAGTCCTCTCAAAAGAGAATTGTAGCCTCCCCACAGAAAATAGACACTGTGCAAACAATTTTACATTCTTTATGATAATATTATTAGGGTAATAAAGGTTTTCTCAACTTCAACCCTGTTGACACTGTGGGCCAGATAATACTCTGTAATCAGGGGTTGTCCTGTGCATTATGTGACATTTAATAGCATCCATGGCCTCTACATACCAGATGGCCAGTGGCATCCCTCACTCTGTGTTGGGATAATCAAAAATGTCTCCAGGCATTACCAAATGTCCCCTGGGGATTGCAAAAATTGTTTTCCTTTGAGAACCACTGGCCTAGTGATGTTATTGCCATTTTGTAAATGAAATCCAATGTTTGGAGAGGTTCAAAATTCATACAATTAATCGGTAGAGCCAGGAATAGAGCATAGGTATCCTTGATTCCTAAGGAATTGAAGTTTTTCCACTATTCTTAGCTTCTGTAAAGAGATATATCCTCATAAAGAGCTCATGGAGGGGCTTCCCTGGTGGCGCAGTGGTTGAGAGTCTGCCTGCTAATGCAGGGGACACGGGTTCGAGCCCTGGTCTGGGAAGATCCCACATGCCGCGGAGCAACTGGGCCCGTGAGCCACAACTACTGAGCCTGCGCGTCTGGAGCCTGTGCTCCGCAACAAGAGAGGCCGCGATAGTGAAGAGGCCCGCGCACCGCGATGAAGAGTGGCCCCCGCTTGCCGCAACTAGAGGAAGCCCTCACACAGAAAGACCCAACACAGCCCAAAAAAATAAATATTAATTAATTAATTAATTAATTAATTAATTAAAAAGAGCTCATGGAAAAACAGAGCCATGACCCAACATTACAAAATAAGGTGATTGGTGCTCTAAGGAGTGACCAGAAGGCTATGGGAGCTAAAAGGATGTATCAGTTAGTTCTGTGTGGAATAGACAAGGAAGAGTAAGCACGTTAGTTTTCTATTGCTGCAGAACAAACTTAGTAGCTAAAAACAACACAAATTTATTATCTCACAGATTGCTTGGGTCAGAAGTCTGGGTACAGGTTTAGCCTGGTCCTGAGGGTCTCAGCAGGGTGAAATCCAGGTGTTTCCCAGGGCTGTGATTTAATCTGAGAGTCAGGATTCTCTTAGAAGCTTACTGGTTGTTGGCAGAATTCATTTCCTTGTAGTTGTATGACCAAGGTCCCCATTTTCTTGCTGGCTGTTGGCCAGAGACTGCTCAGGTTCCTAGAGGCCATGCACAGGTTCTTGACATGTGGCTCGCTCATCTCAAAAGATGATGCCCTACTTCTTCAAGGCCAGGTGGATTCTGCTGCTGCTTTTGGGAGCATACCTGGTTAGGTTGCACCCACCCAGAATATGCTCCCTTTTGATCAATTCAAAATCAACTGCTCAGTTGACCTTAATTATGTCTGCAAAAATCCCTTTTGCCATACAATATAATTATAGGAAAGAAATCCTATCATATTTGCAAATCACACCCAAACTCAAGGGGAAGGAATTATACAAGGGCATGTGTCAATGGAGGATTATCTTAGAATTCTGCCTACATAGTAAGTAATATTGGGTTGGCCAAATGGTTCGTTTGGTTTTTTCCGTAAGCTAGCTCTAGTAGCACTTAGATGTCTTTAACTTCATTCAAGACAATTTTGTTAGTGTATGTGACAGCTGTCATATCAGCACGCATTTAAAAAAAAGGATCAAAATTGTTGAATTTTTGTGTAGCCATTTTAATACTGCAGATGGAAGAAGAAAAGCAACATTTGTGGCATATTATGCTTTATTATTTCAAGAAAGGTAAAAACACAACTGAAACGCAAAAAAAGATTTGTGCAGTGTATGGAGAAGGTGCTGTGACTGATCAAACATGTCAAAAGTGGCTTGCGAAGTTTCGTGCTGGAGATTTCTACCCCATGGTCAGGCAGACCAGTTGAAGCTGATAGTGATCAAATCAAGACATTAACTGAGAACAATCAACGTTATACCACGCACGAGATAGCAGACATACTCAAAATAGCTAAATCAAGCATTGAAAATCATTTGCACCAGCTTGGTTATGTTCATTGCTTTGATGTTTGGGTTCCACATAAGTTAAGTGAAAAAAACCTTCTTGACCGTATTTCCACATGTGATTCTCTACTGAAACATAATGAAAACATTCCATTTTTAAAACAAATTGTGACTGGCGATGAAAAGTGGATACTGTACAATAATGTGGACTGGAAGAGATCGTGAGGCAAGTGAAATGACCCACCACCAACCACACCACAGGCCGGTTTTCATCCAAAGAAGGTGATGTTGTGTATATGGTGGGATTGGAAGGGAGTCCTGTATTATGAGCTCCTTCTGGAAAACCAAACGATTAATTCCAACAAGTACTGCTCCCAGTCAGACCAAATGAAAGCAGCACTCGATGAAAAGCGTCCCGAATTAGTCAACAGAAAACACATAATCTTCCATCAGGATAACGCAAGACCACATGTTTCTCTGATGACCAGGCAAAAACTGTTAAAGCTTGGCTGGGAAGTTCTGATTCATCCGCCATATTCACCAGACATTGCACCTTCAGATTTCCATTTATTTAGGTCTTTACAAAATTCTCTTAATGGAAAAAATTCCAGTTCCCTGGAAGACTGTAAAAGGCACCTGGAACAGTTCTTTGCTCAAAAAGATAAAAAGTTTTGGGAAGATGAAATTATGAAGGTGCCTGAAAAATGGCAGAAGGCAGTGGAACAAAAGGGTGAATACGTTGTTCAATAAAGTTCTTGGTGAAACTGAAAATTGTGTCTTTTATTTTTACTTAAAAACCAAAGGCATGTTTTGGCCAACCCAATACATAATACAGAAGATCATTCTCTTCCTGGATTCCTGGCCAGCCTTGGTAGTGCCTGACTTGGCGTCTGCCCTAATCACCATATTCCTGGCTGCCCCCACACAGCCTTCCTAGTCCCCTTATGTGACGGCTCCATCCTGCTTACCTTCTTTGCACACAGTGTTGCCTCCTGGATCCTGGACAACTGACACTTGAATCTTACTTTAAACCTTGACTTTCCTCTAAGTTTTTCCTCTAACTCTTAGGCAGTTAGCAGTTCCAGTATACTGTGAACCCTGACATTTAAGTAAATAATCATAATGTTAGAGACGTTTACATGAGTTATTTTAACTCACATGTGGTCTTATATTATGATAACCTAATAAAGTATGTCCTATCCCCATTTTTTAATAAGAAAATTTAGCATCAGCATGATTAAGCAGCCTTTCCAACTGGAAAGGTCCTCCAGTTTTGTTCCAAAAAGTGACAGAGTCACAAATTCATGTAGCTCCAAGTTCACACTTTTTCCAGTGCCCAAATTGCTCTCATTTTATGGAGGACAGTGGAGGAGCAGTAATTGAGGAATTTACAATTCTTTTGCCCTGTTACCAAGTAGCATCTCTTCTATTCAGCATTTCCCACCTCCATTGTCACAACCATTTAATAAATGCCATTTTGACTTTTTCTAATTGACACTTCTATTAAAATCTCATCTTTTCAACCTTCCAAAATCTTTTGGGGCAGGAACCATGTTCTTTTATAGTCCCACTGGTGCCTATCCAGGCTTTCATAAATGACAGCACTTGAAAATTACTAGTATACATGACAAATGAATTCCCTTATCACCCAGAGAAATACCACAATTCAGAAAAGATCTATAAACTGGGAAGAGGAAAGGAATGTGTGCATAAAGCATCCTTTCCACTGGGTCTGCTTTCCCAGCACTTCCTCCACCTGCTTATTCTCTATAAGAAGCTATACATCAGCGCTGCTCCACTTCCACTACCTGCAGACTAGAGAAGGAACTTCATGCTCCAATATCTTTTAATAATATTTCATTCAATCAAAATAACCTAACTTCCCAGTGGCATTTTTATAAAGGAAGCTTTCCTATGCCCAGCACAGATGCAGATGTATAGATAAACCTATATCAAGATCTGGAGTTTAGTTGTAGGGAGAGGGAGCAGAAGATTTAAAATCATTTACTTATTTAACAGATATTTTCTGAAAACTGAATATGTACCACTCTGCTGGGTCCTGGAACAATTCCCTGCTCTGAGGAGTTTACAGTCAGCAGGTGATGTGGACCAGGGAACAGGCATTAGGATACACCTAAGAAGTCCTGTGCAGAAACTGAGTGCAAGGTGCAGGGGCAGACTCACTAACTCAGTCCTGGCTTGGAGTCTGAGGTGCCAGTCAGGGTAGGAAATTATAATTTGCAGAGGAAATTATATCCTAGCTGAGCCCCAAAACAGGAATGGGTTTTAGCCAAGACAGAAAGCTGAAGAGTCTGTTCTATCCAAAAGGAACAGCATAGACCAGGATGCAAGGTGGTGAGGGATATACTAGGACAGCGGTCCCCAACCTTTTTGGCACAAGGGACCAGTTTCGTGGAAGACAATTTTTCCATGGATGGTGGGGGGATGGTTCAGGCGGGAATGCGAGCGATGGGGAGCAATGGGGAGCGGCAGATGAAGCTTTGCTCGCTCGCCGGCTGCTCACCTCCTGCTGTGTGGCCTGATTCCTAACAGGCCGTGGACCGGTACCCGCCCTTGGCCCGGGGGTTGGGGACCCCCGTCTAGGAGACTCTCTGAGATCTGAGAAGAATCTTAAAGGCCAGATAAAAGAATGTGGACCTTATTTATCCAGGAGGCAGCAGAAACTCATAAAAACTCTTTAAGAAAGGGAGTAGTTTAAAGAGTTCATCATGGGGCTTCCCTGATGGCGCAGTGGTTGAGAATCCGCCTGCTAATGCAGGGGACACAGGTTCGAGCCCTGGTCTGGGAAGATCCCACATGCCCCGGAGCGACTAGGCCCGTGAGCCACAATTGCTGAGCCTGCGCGTCTGGAGCCTGTGCTCCGCAACAAGAGAGGCTGCGATAGTGAGAGGCCCGCGCACCGCGATGAAGAGTGGCCCCCGCTTGCCGCAACTAGAGAAAGCCCTCGCACAGAAACGAAGACCAAACACAGCCATAAATAAATAATAAATTAATTAAAAAAAAAAAAAGAGTTCATCATGGCTACAGAACAGAAAAGGATAAGAGTGAGGCAGCTTATAAGTCAGGAAGGAAATCAGGAGACTTGTAGTGATTATCCAAGCAAGAGATGAGAACAAAGCAGTGCTAGACAGATGTGAGCAACTTTAAGATTAACCAGTCTTGGGGCCCCACTGGATATGGAGATGGAGATGGAAAGGAAGGAGAGAAATGATTTAAGAATGACACCAGAGCTCTGGCACTGCCACCTGAGTGGATGCGGGTGCCATTCACTGAACTCGGAAACCAAGAGGAGAGACAGATTTGGGAGCTCTGAAGTTCAGTGTTAAACATGTGTTTCAGGAGCTGATTCTGAGTTACTGCCAGCACATAACCCAAGATGATGGTGATAACAACAGGCCAGGAGTCCTTCTTTCTCCTTGTCAGGTGTCCCAGGACAGACTTTATAGCCAGAGTGCCATCTCCACTTCCAAGGCCCATTTGCCTAATTGTTTGATGTGACTTAACATTAAACGTATTCGAGTTCAAAAATCTTACCTCTCAACCAAAATGTGAAATCAAAGCGCTGCATGAGTTAAGTGTGTCTGTCTGCACAGATGTTGTGCCCACCACATCAAAGGCGTTTTGCACTTGCCATAGGGGATGGCTTCGTGACCTTGGAAATAAATTTGAAATGTATGGGCTCCCTGAAACCACAGAGTTGACTGAATACGACTTGAATTATGGCAATGCGTTATATTTGCCAAGGGGGACACCCAGTGCAAACTGCTGAATTTGAGGGGTTTTAACAAAAATAAGAGACCCACAACCAAAATTACTGGATGACAAAGTAGACCATTTTTCAAATCCTCAGATGGCAAAGCATATCTCTATACATATGCTGGTCTATAAAAATGTCCACTCAAACCATACCTTTTTTACTAGCTTTCCTCACATTTACCAATCCCAGCCCCACTTCTTTATCATACCCCCATTTTCCTACTGGAATAACGGTTGTGAAAAATGCTTTGGCACTATACTACACTGAATCAAACTAAGTTTACCTATAACATTAACCCAAGACCACACTTACTTGCTGGTAATGAAAATAGTAAGTTTTCTTTTAAAAAAAAAAAAACTACCTGGTCTCACCTCACCTTAATATATATATTACTCAGTTAACCATGTATAATGTTCACTTTTGCTTTTCTTTCTGTCTTGGTTTTGGGAGCTATGAAATGTATTGTAACACTAAGTGAATAATCCCATCCGGTCATGAAAATGACCCGAAAGATCCCATTGCCTACACAGAAATTATATCCATTCTTCAAACAACCTTGTAAGAACTGTTTGGATATTTACATGATTTCCCTATATGAAATAACCCTATGAATATTTCTTCCCTCTGATCAAATTATAGTTTCAGGCTCCATATAACCTTTTTAATAACAAACACTATTATGTAGACTGTACCATGCCAAGCATTTATACGTAGTATCTCGTTTAATCCTTAAACAATTCTGTAGTAGATATTGCTTTTATTTCCTAGATGAGGAACGCTGAGGCTCACAGAGGCTTAGTCTAAGGCCACACAGCTGGAAGAAAAAAAGCCACGAATCAAGCCCAGCTTTGTATAACTCCAAAGCCCTGATCTCAATCACATTATTGCCCGCCTTGACTTGTTGCTCTTTAGGATAAACATGCAATTCTCAAAATAAATAAATTTAGGAGGACCTTCAAGATGGCAAAGGAGTAAGACGTGGAGATCACCTTCCTCCCCACAAATACATCAAAAATACATCTACATGTGGAACAACTCCTACAGAACACTTACTGAATGCTGGGAGAAGACCAAGACCTCAGACTTCCCAAAAGGTAAGTAACTCCCCACGTACCTGGGTAGGGCAAAAGAAAAAAGAAAAAAAGAGGCAAAAGAAGAGGGATGGGACCTGCACCCTGGGGAGGGAGCAGTGAAGGAGGAAAAGTTTACACACACTAGAAGCCCCTTCACTGGTGGAGACGAGGGGTGGTGGGGGGAAGCTTCGGAGCCGCAGAGGAGAGCACGGCAACAGGGGTGCAGAGGGCAAAGCGGAGAGATTCCCGCACAGAGGATCGCTGCTGACCAGCACTCACCAGCCCAAGAGGCTTGTCTGCTCACCCGCCAGGGCAGGCGGGGTCTGGGAGCTGAGGCTCGGGCTTCGGTCGGATCCCAGGGAAAGGACTGGGGTTGGCTGTGAGAACACAGCCTGAAGGGGGCTAGTGCGCCACGGCTAGCCAGGAGGGAGTCCGGGAAAAAGTCTGGAGCTGCCGAAGACTCAAGAGACCATTGTTTCAGTGTGCACAAGGAGAGGGGATTCAGAGCACCGCCTAAAGGAGCTCCAGAGACGGGTGAGAGCCGCGGCTACCAGCGTGCACACCAGAGACGGGCATGAAACTCAAAGGCTGCTGTTGCAGCCACCAAGAAGCCTGTGTGCAAGCACAGGTCACTATCCACACCTCCGCTCCCGGGAGCCTGTGCAGCCCGCCACTGCCAGGGTCCCGTGATCCAGGGACAACTTCCCCGGGAAAACGCACGGCGCACCTCAGGCTGGTGCAACGTCACACCGGCCTCTGAGGCCGCAGGTTCGCCCCGCGTTCTATACCCCTCCCTCCCCCTGGTTTGAGTGAGCCAGAGCCCCCTAATCAGCCGTTCCTTTAACCCCCTCCTGTCTGGGTGAAGAACAGATGCCGGAGGGCAACCTACATGCAGAGGCAGGGCCAAATCCAAACCTGAAACACAGGAGTTGTGTGAATAAAGAAGAGAAAGAGAAATTTCTCCCAGCAGCCTCAGGAGCAGCAGATTAAATCTCCACAATGAACTTGATGTACCCTGCATCTGTGGAATACCTGAATAGACAACGAATCATCCCAAAATTGAGACAGTGGACTTTGGGAGCAACTGTAGACTTGGGGTTTGCTGTATGCAACTGACCAGTTTCTAATTTTTATGTTTATCTTCATTTTTAGCGCTTGTTATCATTGGTGGATTTGTTTATTGGTTTGGTTGCTCTCTTTTTTTTCTCTTTTTTAATTACTTTTTAATTTTTTTATTTTAATAATATATTTTTTAATTTTTTATTGTAATAACTTTATTTTATTTTATTTTATTTTTCTTTCTTCTTTCTCTCCCTTTTCTTCTGAGCCATGTGGTTGACAGGGTCTTGGTGGCTGGCCGGCTGTCAGGCTTGAGCCTCTCAGGTAGGACAGCCGACTTCAGGACATTGGACCGCCAGAGACCTCCCGGCCCCACATAATATCAATCGGCAGGAGCTCTCCCAGAGATCGCATCTCAACGCTAAGACCCAGCTCCGCTAATGACCAGCAAGCTCCGGTGCCAGACACCCCATGCCAAACTACCAAGACAGGAACACAACCCCACCCACTAGCAGAGAGGCTGCCTAAAATCATAATAAGGTCACAGACACCCCAAAAGACACCAGTGGACGTGGTCCTGCCCACCAGAAAGACAAGATCCAGCCTCATCCACCAGAACACAGGCACCAGTCCCCTCCAACAGGAAGCCTACAAAACCCACTGAACTAACCTTGCCCACTGGGGGCAGACACCAAAAACAACGGGAATTACAAACCTGCAGCCTGTGAATAGGAGATCCAAACCACAGTAAGTTAAACAAAATGATACGACAGAGAAATACACAGCAGATGAAGGAGCAAGGTAAAAACCCATCAGACCAAACAAATGAAGAGGAAATACGCAGTCTACCTGAAAAAGAATTCAGAGTAATGATAGTAAAGATGATCCAAAATCTTGGAAATAGAATGGAGACAATACAAGAAATATTTAATAAGGACCTAGAAGAACTAAAGAGCAAACAAACAATGATGAACAACACAATAAATGAAACTAAAAATTCTCTACAAGGAATCAATAGCAGAATAACTGAGGCAGGAGGAACGGATAAGTGACCTGGAAGATAAAATAATGGAAATAACTACCACAGAGCAGAATAAAGAAAAAAGAATAAAAAGAATTGAGGACAGTCTCAGAGACCTCTGGGACAAAATTAAACACACCAACATTCAACTTATAGGGGTCCCAGAAAAAGAAGAGAAAAAGAAAGGGACTGAGAATATATTTGAAGAGATTACAGTTGAAAACTTCCCTAATATGGGAAAAGAAATGGTCAGTCAAGTCCAGGAAGTGCACAGAGTCCCATACAGGATAAATCCAAGGAGAAACACGCCAAGACACATATTAACCAAACTATCAAAAATTAAATACAAAGAAAAAATATTCAAAGCAGCAAGGTAAAAGCAACAAATAACAAACAAGGGAATCCCCGTAAAGTTAACAGCTAATCTTTCAGCAGAAGCTCTGCAAGCCAGAAGGGAGTGGCAGGATATATTTACAGTGATGAAAGGGAAAAACCTACAACCAAGATTACTCTACCCAGCAAGGATCTCATTCAGATTCGACGGAGAAATTAAAAGCTTTACAGACAAGCAAAAGCTAAGAGAATTCAGCACCACCAAACCAGCTCTAAAACAAAGGCTAAAGGAACTTCTCTAGGCAGGAAACACAAGAGAAGGAAAAGACCTACAACAACAAACCCAAAACAATTAAGAAAATGGTAATAGGAACATACATATCAATAACTACCTTAAATGTAAATGGATTAAATGTTGTCCAACCAAAAGACATAGACTGGCTGAATGGATACAAAAACAAGACCCATATATATGCTGTCTACAAGAGACCCACTTCAGACCTAGGGACACATACAGACTGAAAGTGATGAGATGGAAAAAGATATTTCATGCAAATGGAAATCAAAAGAAAGCTGTGGTAGCAATTCTCATATCAGATAAAATAGACTTTAAAACAAAGACTATTATAAGAGACAAAGAAGGACACTACATAATGATCAAGGGATCAATCCAAGAAGAAGATATAAGAATTGTAAATATTTATGCACCCAACATAAGAGCACCTCAATACATAACGCAAATGCTAAGAGCCATAAAAGGGGAAATCGACAGTAACACAATAATAATAGGGGACTTTAGCACCCCACTTTCACCAATTGGCAGATTAACCAAAATGAAAATAAATAAGGAAACACAAGCTTTAAATGACACATTAAACAAGATGGATTTAATTGATATTTATAGGACAGTCCATCCAAAAACAAGAGCATACACTTTCTTCTCAACTGTTCATGGAACATTCTCCAGGATAGATCATATCTTGGGTCACAAATCACGCCTTGGTAAATATAAGAAAACTGAAATCATATCAAGTCTCTTTTCTGACCACAACGCTATGAGACTAGGTATCAATTACAGGAAAAAATCTGTAAAAAATACAGACACATGGAGGCTATACAATATACTACTAAAAAACCAAGAGATCACTGAAGAAATCAAAGATGAAATCAAAAAATACTTAGAAACAAATGACAATGAAAACACAATGACCCAAAACCTATGGGATGCACCAAAAACAATTCTAAGAGGGAAGTTAATAGCAATACAATCCTACCTCAAGAAACAAGAAAAATCTCAAATAAACAACCTAACCTTATACCTAAAGCAATCAGAAAAAGAACCAAAAAACCCCAAAGTCAGCAGAAGGAAAGAAATCATAAAGATCAGATCAGAAATCAATGAAAAAGAAATGAAGGAAAGATGGCAAAGATCAATAAAACTAAAAGCTGGTTCTTTGAGGAGATAAACAAAATTGATAAACTATTACCAGTTCATCAAGAAAAAAAGGGAGAAGACTCAGATCAACAAAATTAAAATGAAAAAGGAGAAGTAACAACTGACACTGCAAAACTACAAAGGCTCGTGAGAGATTACTACAGGCAACTATACACCAATAAAATGGACAACCTGGAAGAAATGGACAAATTCTTAGAAAAGCACACCTTTCCGAGACTGAACCAGAAAGAAATAGAAAATAAAAACAGACTAAACACAAGCACTGAAATTGAAACTGTGATTAAAAATCTTCCAACAAACAAAAGCCCAGGGCCAGATGGCTTCACAGGCGAATTCTATCAACCATTTAGAGAAGAGCTAACACCTATCCTTCTCAAACTCTTCCAAAATATAGCAGAGGGAGGAACATTCCCAAACTCATTCTATGAGGCCACCATCACCCTGATACCAAAACCAAACAAGGATGTCACAAAAAAAGACAACTACAGGCCAATATCACTGATGAACATAGATGCAAAAATCCTCAACAAAATACTAGCAAACAGAATCCAACAGCACATTAAAAGGATCATACACCATGATCAAGTGGGGTTTACCCCAGGAAGGCAAGGATTCTTCAATATACGCAAATCAATCAATGTGATACACCATATTAACAAATTGAAGGATAAAAATCATATGATCATCTCAATAGATTCAGAAAAAGCTTTCAACAAAATTCAACACCCATTTATGATAAAAACTCTCCAGAAAGTAGGCATAGACGGAACTTACCTCAACATAATAAAGGCCATATATGACAAACCCACAGCCAACATCATTCTCAATGGTGAAAAAAATGAAACCATTTCCACTAAGATCAGGAACAAGACAAGGTTGCCCACTCTCACCACTATTATTCAACATAGTTTTGGAAGTTTTAGCCATAGCAATCAGAGAAGAAAAAGAAATAAAAGGAATCCAAATCAGAAAAGAAGAAGTAAAACTGTCACTGTTTGCAGATGACATGATACTATACACACAGAATCCTAAAGATGCTACCAGAAAACTAGAACTAATCAATGAATTTGGTAAAGTAACAGGATACAAAATTAATGCACAGAAATCTCTTGCATTCCTATACACTAATGATGAAAAATCTGAAAGAGAAATTAAGGAAATACTCCCATTTACCACTGCAACAAAAAGAATAAAATACCTAGGAATAAACATACCTAAGGAGACGAAAGAACTCTATGCAGAAAACTATAAGCCACTGATGAAAGAAATTAAAGATGATACAAACAGATGGAGAGATATACCATGTTCTTGGATTAGAAGAATCAACATTGTGAAAATGACTATACTACACAAAGCAATCTACAGATTCAATGGAATCCCTATCAAACTACCAATGGCATTTTTCACAGAACTAGCACAGAAAATTTCACAATTTGTATGGAAACACAAAAGACCCCGAAGAGCCAAAGCTATCTTGAGAAAGAAAAAACGGAGCTGGAGGAATCAGGCTCTCAGACTTCAGACTATACTACAAAGCTACAGTAATCAAGACAGTATGGTACTGGCACAAAAACAGAAATAAAGATCAATGGAACAGGATAGAAAGCCCAGAGGTAAACCCACGCACATATGGTCACCTTATCTTTTATAAAGGAGGCGAGAATATACAATAGAGAAAAGACAGCCTCTTCAATAAGTGATGCTGGGAAAACTGGGCAGCTACATGTAAAAGAATGAAATTAGAACACTCCCTAACACCATACACAAAAATAAACTCAAAATGCATTAAAGACCTAAATGTAAAGGCAGACACTATCAAACTCTTAGAGGAAAACATAGGCAGAACACTCTATGACATAAATCACAGCAAGATCTTTTTTGACTCACCTCCTAGAGTAATGGAAATAAAAATAAAAACAAACAAATGGGACTTAATTAAATTTAAAAGCTTTTGCACAGCAAAGGAAACCATAAACAAGATGAAAAGACAACCCTCAGAATGGGAGAAAATATTTGCAAACGAAGCAACTGACAAGGGCTTAATCTTCAAAATATACAAGCAGCTCGTGCAGCTCAATATCAAAAAAACAAACAACCCAATCCAAAAATGGGCAGAAGACCTAAATAGACATTTCTCCAAAGAAGATATACAGATTACCAACAAACACATAAAAGGATGCTCAACATCACTAATCATTAGAGAAATGCAAATCAAAACTACAATGAGGTATCACCTCACACTGGTCAGAATGGCCATCATCAAAAAATCTGCAAACAATAAATGCTGGAGAGGGTGTGGAGAAAAGGGAACCCTCCTACACTGTTGGTGGGAATGTAAATTGATACAGCCACTATGGAGAACAGTACGGAGGTTCCTTAAAAAACTAAAAATAGAACTACCATATGACCCAGCAATCCCACTACTGGGCATATACCCTGAGAAAACCATAATTCAAAAAAAGTCATGTACCACAATGTTCATTGCAGCACTATTTACAATAGCCAGGACATGGAAGCAACCTAAGTGTCCATCGACAGATGAATCGATAAAGAAGATGTGGCACATGTATACAATGGAATATTACTCAGTCACAAAAAGAAACAAAATTGAGTTATTTGTAGTGAGGTGGATGGACCTAGAATCTGTCATGCAGAGTGAAGTATGTCAGAAAGAGAAAAACAAATACCGTATACTAACACATATTTATGGAATCTAAGAAAAAAAATTGTTCTGAAGAACCTAGAGGCAGGACAGGAATAAAGATGCAGATATAGAGAATGGACTTAAGGACACGGGGTGGCGGAAGGGTAAGTTGGGATGAAGTGAAAGAGTGGCATGGACATATATACACTACCAAATGTAAAATAGATAGCTAGTGGGAAGCAGCCACATAGCACAGGGAGATCAGCTCGGTGCTTTGTGACCACCTAGAGGGGTGGGATAGGGAGGGTGGGAGGGAGACGCAAGAGGGAGGGGATTTGGGGATATAAGTATACGTATAGCTGATTCACTTTGTTATACAGCAGCAACTAACACAACAATGTAAAGCAATTATACTCCAATAAAGATGTTAAAAAATAATAATAAAATTAAATTAAAATAAATAAATAAATAAATTTATTTTGTGTGCGTGTATGACTACTTAAAGCTAACGTTGGATATAAAACGACATTTAAATATTTTATATTTTAATATCTGATATTTAGTAAATAATATTTTAATAAATAAAGGTGAAATATACTTGTATTTTCCATCGGATTGGGAGAATTTTACAGCTTAGTTTGTTAAAAATTTTTAAAAGTGCTACCTTTGGAAAGATGAGTCAACTCACCATACACACAAATAACCCACTGTCAGAGTCAAATCAAACATGCACAAAAGTTAAATATGTAAAACAGCATAGTAAACTCACTATATTTGCTTTAACCTCTGAGTTAATTAATAATTAATTTCAAAAGATTAATTAATTTCAAAAGATTCATATCATGTATAAGATTAAATAATAATAATGATGATAATAATATCAGTCTTCCTTTACAGAGTGCCTTGTTATATGAAGGGTACTATGCTAAATACTTCACTCATATTGTAATTTCTAATCTTTATGAGGCCCTGTAATAAAAGTATTACTACCCCATTCTAAAGATAAGAAAAGTTGGGCTCAGTACAATTATGTTGGTAGCATAAGGTCACTCAATCAATTAGAAATGGCCCTCAGACTTGAAGCTAGAAATTTCTGATTCCGTGGACTGTGCTCATGCAACCCGATACCATAGTACGCCCCCAAAAAACATTTTATAAAGCTCAGGTGCTTCCCTGAGACATTGCTGAAAACCCCGAGGTAGCTGAAAGTCCATTTTATGCCTTCCATGTGTTAGCAACACTATAAAAGTTAAATTCATCGGCATCTGTAATATAAGAACTAATGGGATCAGTATTCTTTGAAAATTATGCTTTTTTTCCAAATGTCACCTTATGTTCCACACATATTTTCAAAAATGAATGTTCAGGTTTTAAACAGGGACTAAACAAAATTGACAATGTAATTTTATCCAGGTACAAAAAAAAAAAAAAAACACATTCTCTTACCTTATGGGTTACTCTACCAGTCACGCCGTGATAATAATTTACTATTCTGGAATATAGTTATTCTTCCAATTTTGACATAACTGCCATGTTATTTCACTCACATATTCCTCTGTCTATCCCAGTAGCCAGAGGCCATTTTTCATGCTGTTCATTTGCAACAGAAATTACAGGTTTTGATACCACTGCCACATCCTGTGTTTTAACTTTGAAATATATTGTAGCTAACCTCTAATGTGGCTAATCTAGCTCATGATTCAATCTGACTGCAGTTCTGGTTCCCTGAAAGGGCTGCTGCTGACAATAATGCTGCCCTGTGCTTATGCTGAGGAGCTCCTTGGGCTCACATCTCCCCGGCTCAGGTTGAAAGAGCTCCCTAAGTAAATAGCCGTCTGAGGCTCTTCCTATCCCAGTCACCAATTTATTCTATGACCTTGGCACTGCTGAACCTCCTCTCCAAGCATTTTTTTTTAACCTAACCATAAATTAGAAAGGCACGGGCATGGTTTTCTTAATTTCTTTCTCCTTTCTGCCATTCATACTCCCACAGACGTGAAGAGACCTTTCCCTGGGCTCAGAGAAGAGCAGGCATCTCACCATAAGCTCCAACTCAGGACCAGGGCTTTCCTTTGGTGCTCACAGAGCACATCTCTGTCATCCAAGATGAGGGGGAGGATGGGGGATAGAAGCAGAAACTGCCCAAGATGGGAAGACACATCGGATGGGAGATTGGAAGGAACTTAAAGATCACTGGTCTACTGCTCATTTTCCAGAGGCACCAAGAGCTCAAGTTATTTGCTCAAGGTCACTCAATGTGTCCCCAACTAGTTCATTCATACATTCTTTCATCCACCAAGTATCTATTGAGTACCTAATGTGTCCTAGACCCTGTACAGAATTCTGGGGATCTAGAGATAAAGAAGACATGGTCCTGCCCTGGAGAGAGCACATTCTGATGGGAAAGTTAGACAGGCGACTACAGAAGTGTAATAAAGTGTCAGAGGCAGGGTGGCCACACATCCTGGTTGGTCTATGAAAATCCCAGTCAATATCTGTTGTTCCAATTTAACTGTTAGTAGCACTGTCTTTCACTCTCAACAGTGCCTCTGTTTGGATACTTGGATGATAATTAAATAAGCATTTGCTTAGGTTAATTCTCTACTAAATCTTGCATAAGTGTTGTTTCATGGAGGGGAATGAGTCCATCATTCTCAATGAGTCTTTACAGTTGTCTTTGAGAACAAAGGAGAAAAGCATCTTTAAGGAGACTTCAGAGGAAAGAGCTTCCTGCACTGGCTGGGCCCAATTTGATACTTGGATTTGGCTGTTGTCCACAGTCACACAGCTGGTTTGTGACAGAGCCAGGGAGTCAATCTAGCTGTCCTGACTCCCTGTCCAGTGCTCCTGCTATTATGCTTCATCCACCTGACTGCGGAGGATGGGTTCTGGGGACTGAGTAGACCTCACCTAGTAAGACTCCCTGCAGCCTCTACCCAATGGTTCTCACGACCAGCTCTGCCACCGGCTCCTTGCCAGTCTCACCAACACTCCTTCCCAAACATGGCATAAAACATAAGTACATAAAGATAACTCACTTTAACAGACTCCATCCTGCCAGCCATCTCATTGGTTTCCAGTGTCTCGTTGGTGCTGTAGGTAAAATGAAAATAGTCTTGAGGGGTACACTCTAGTCAAGAAATACCTAAGGGCACCAATCAAGATGGCGGAGTTGAAGGACATGGAATTCACCCCCTCCCACAAATACATCAAAACTACAACTACAAATGGAACAATTCTCACAGAACACCTACTGAACACTAGCAGAAAACCTCAAACACCTGAAAGGACAAGAAAGATCTCCATGTAACCAGGTAGGATGAAAGGGGGAAAAAAAAGTAAATCACCTAAATAAGCCAGTACACAGATTTAAAAAAAAAAATCAAAAAATTTCTATGAAAGCTATGATAACCATAATGAATAGCAAGAGGATAAACATGAAGATGTAAAAGAGGACATCAAACTCACAAAATGTGGGGGAGGAGAGTAATAGAATGTAGTTTTTTTTCTAGAAAGTGTTTGAGCCTATATGACTACCAGTCTAAAGCAAGTAGATATAAGAAGGGGTTAACATACTTGATAAACAGGGTAACCACAAATCAAAAACATAAAATAGATTCACAAAAACCAAAAAGAAGAGAACATTAGCATAATACAAAGGAAAATCATCAAACCACAAAAGGAAAAACAAAAAGAAAAGAGGAAATACCTAGAAACTCTTGCAAACGCTCCAGTCTTCCACGGACAAAATGCCACACCCGTTTCCCACCAGATATTGACTCCTCAGCTCCTGGGGCAGCTGGGCTGCAGCCTCAGTTGTTCAGTTCTGCGTGCAAATCAAATATCATTTTCTCGGGGTACCATGATATAAAAAGAGTCAGGAGGCACTGTGTGAAGGACCAAGCCAAGGGGAAAAAGTTTTATGCAAGGCTGCTGCATGCTTATTTGCACATGTTAGGCCTTTATTAGTTATCTGCATTTTTAAGGGAGAACATAAGGATTTATTACTCACTTACTTCTTGTCAGGCACACTTAATTTTATCTTTTTTCACTCCTCAGGGTGTGCACAGAAATACTCCAAGCAGCATCCTGTGGATTTGCTTGTATCTGAAATCCCTAAGATGCATTTCCACCTTGATTTGAGAAAATTACAGCTCACAGCTATCCTCCCTCTACACCTTCTGTTTTCTTCCTCTTCCTATTCTGTAGAGCAGAGGTTCTTAACCCTGGCTGCACATTAAAATTATCTGGATGGCTTTTTAAAATGTCTGGTGTCCGGGTGTCACCCAAAATTTTGATTGTAAGGTTTGGGGTTTGGCATAAGCATCAATGTTTTTCCAAAAGTCAGCCCCACCTCCCAGGTGGTTCTAATGTACAGCCAGGGTTGGAACCTCTGCAAAAAGACTCTACCTCCTTCCAGAGTGTATACAATCAATTTCTCCACAAAGGTTGATTATTTGAGACAGTACCTGTTTGAGACCCAGAGGAATGCCTGAACAGAGAGGCCACTTTGCAATATAAGAAGACAGCCGCCACCATTAATTCTCCTGAGAATCTTTGCAAGTACTCAAATGGAGACTTAGAAAATCTATATTCCTCCCCCAACCCCCAACACACACACCATTACCAAACGCAGGAGTATGCAGTATAGCCACAGCTTACATGCCTCTAAGTAATAATGTATTGATTTATAGTTTGCACAAATTGTAATAAATGGCATTTTCTGTTATGTGGAGGGTAACAGATTGTTCTGGAGTGAGTACAAGTCCATAACTCATTCGAGGGCTATGCTGATGCTATAAACTAAAGTTCACTATTTAGGCAGTTAATCCCCTGTAGTT
Organism: Balaenoptera acutorostrata; assembly: GCF_949987535.1. NCBI lineage: Eukaryota > Metazoa > Chordata > Mammalia > Artiodactyla > Balaenopteridae > Balaenoptera > Balaenoptera acutorostrata. Next base: position 22,419,483 of record NC_080080.1, on the reverse strand, counting down.
TAATCCTGAAAATAGGTTTCAGACTGGTATTCAATTTGGTAACCATCTATTATTTTAGTTGAAGCATGATTAACCTGACAGATATAAGAAGAAGCAAGAGAAATGTTTTCAGAGACTCTTCTCCTTTTTCCTCCCTTCCTAACCTCTCGCTGCTCCTCCTTGTTGCTGTCCAGGATGGTCATTTCCTGCTCGAGAGGCAGACTGGGAACAAGGAAAGGTTGCTTCAGAAAAAAACTGGCACCGTGTCATTTCCATTGCTGAGCCATGAGTTAAGTGGAACGGCCTGGAGACTGCTGTATTTGCCACATACCATTAGATCATCAGTCTATCAGAAGCGCAATGGAAGTGAGTGACTAAAACTTAAGGCTGCCCCGGAAAGAAAAAAAAAACCTTTCTTAGGTTTGGTTTCCCTCACTTCACAGAGAGATATTTTCTCTTTCCTAGAAACTCTGCCTGTCTTCTCAGGCAGAGATGCAGGAAAACCAAAGGAGAAAAACCCTTGGGCAAGGATCCTGGGAGTAGTCTTCATCCACTCAGAATCTGTAAAATGAAACTTAAGTCTTTCAAAATCAGATAATTCCTACCCTACAGTTTTTGAGAAAAAGCAGTAACCCATTTGTCCTAACAAATGTCTGTGACTTCACTGTACTAAAAGATTCTCAATGACAAGCTCTTCTAACTTTTCTATATTTAAGACATAGCCAAGCAGGTGCTACTGGCTCAACTAACATTAAAAGAGTCAAGACCTTTACAAATTAGCTTTACAGAAAGAGCATAACATAATCAGGACTAAGTCTACATTCAAGAATCCATGATGCCCTAGACATTCTTCTCAGATTCCATATACAGATGAAAAAATTAAGTTAAGCCATGCACCTACAGAGACATTACATAATGATAAATGTGTTAGTTCATCAAGAAGACATAACAATTTTAAAATGTGTATGTGTCTAGCAACAGAACTTCAAAGTACATGAAGCAAAAACTGGCAGAACGAAAAGGAGAAATAGGAAAATCCACAATTATACCTGGAGACTTTGACACTCTTCTTTCTATAGATAGAACTAGAAGGTAGAAGATCAGCAAGGATATAGAACTGAACTACACCATCAACCAACTGGATCTAGTTGTGTGTAGAACTCCACCCAATAGCAGCTGATAATCTATCCAAAAATGTCTTCAAAAATAGACTTTTTTCCCCCAAGTTTGCAGGGAACATTCACCAAGATAGAAAACACTCTGGGTGTTTTTACATCCCTTAATGATAAAATCTCTCGACAAACTAGGAACAGAAGGGAATTTCCTTAACCTGATAACAGGATGTATAAGAAACTGAGAGCTAACATTATACTTAATGATGAAAGATTGAGTACTTTTCTTCTTAGATCAGGAACAAGAACAAGAGAAGGATGTGCACTCTTATTGTTCCTACTCAACACTATCCTGGAAGTCCCAGCCAGTGCAGTAATGCAAGAAAAAGAAATAAAGGGCATACAGATTGGAAAGAGAGAAATAAAACTCTTTCTAGTCACAGATGAAATACATAATTATCCAAATAGAAAATCTCAAGGAATCAACAGAAACTCCTAAAATTAATAAGTGAATTTATCAAGGTCACAGGCTGCAAGATTAATACTCAAAAACTGATCCTATTTCTGTATACTACCAATGTAAAATTGGAAAACAAAAAAATTTAAATACCATTTATAACAACTCCAAAAAATAAAATACTTAGGAATAAGTTTAACAAAACACTTAAGGTGTCTTTACACTAGAAACTACAAAATGATGATAAGACAAATCAGAGAAGACCAAAATAAATAGTCATACCATGTTTATGGATTGGAAGACTCAACATAGAAAGATGTCAATTCTCCTCAGATTAAATTATAGATTTAAGTCAATTCTAATCAAAACCTCAGCAGGATTTTTTTTTACATATAGACAAGTTGACTTTAAAAATCTATATAGTAAGGCAAAGGAATTAGAATAGCTAAAACAATTTTGAAAAAGAAGAATAAAGAAAGAGGAATATGTTACACAGATTTTATGATTCACTATAAAGCCAAGATAAGCAACAGAGTATGGTATTGGTGAAAGGATTAAAGGATTATATCAATGGGAAAAAATGGAGAGTTCAGAAATAGACTCACACAAATATGGTCTGTTCTAACAAAGGTGCAGAAACATTTCAATGAAAAAATAAAAAGTCTTTCCAACAAATGATCTTGGAACAATTGAGCATCTATGAGCAAAAAATTTAAAAACACAAGTTTATTCACATGTTATCCAAAAATTAACTCAAAATAGATTATAGATCTAAATAAAATGTAAATCTATAAAACTTCCAGGAGAAACTCTTTATGGCCTGGACATAGGCAAAGAGCCCTAAAGTATGACACCAAAAGCACTATGCATTTTTTTTAATGATAAATTTGTTTTCATCAAAATTAAAATATTTTCTTGGTGAAAGACACTTTTAAGAGGATAAAAGACAAATAACAGACTGGAAGAAAATATTTGCAAGTCATATATATCTGACAAGGGACTTGTATCCTGAATACATAAAGAATTCTCAAAACTTACTAAGAAAACAATTCATTTTTTTGAAATAGGCAAAATGAACAGACATTTCACCAAAATGAACAGAAGATATAAAAATGGCAAATGACCATACAAAAAAGATGCTCGGGGCTTCCCTGGTGGCGCAGTGGTTGAGAGTCTGCCTGCTAATGCGGGGGACACGGGTTCGAGCCCTGGTCTGGGAGGATCCCACGTGCCGCGGAGCGGCTGGGCCCGTGAGCCACAATTGCTGAGCCTGCGCGTCTGGAGCCTGTGCCCCGTAACGGGAGGGGCCGCGATAGAGAAAGGCCCGCGCACCGCGATGAAGAGCGGTCCCCGCACCGCGATGAAGAGTGGCCCCCGCTTGCCGCGGCTGGAGAAAGCCCTCGCACGAACCGAAGACCCAATACAGACAAAAATAATAAAAATAATAAAAATAAATAAAAAGAAAAAAAAAAAAAAAAAAAAAAAGATGCTCAACATCATTAGCCATTAGGAAAATTCAAATTAAAACCATAATTTAATTCAAATTAAAACTCACTTATTAGAATCGTTAAAATAAAAAATACTGACACTATCAAGAGCTGATTAGGATACAGAATAACTAGAACACTCATATGTTACTGGCGGGAGTGCAAATTGTGCAGTTTGACAGTTTCATATAAAGTTAGTACACTCATCCTGGGCATTTACCCTAGAGAAACGAGAGCTATATTCACACAACAACCTGTGCAGAAAAGTTGAGAGCAGTATAACTACCAAAAACTGGAAAGAACACAAGTGTCCATCAACCAGTAAATAGATAAACTGTTGGTACATCTGTACAATGAAATAGAAAAACAAAAAGGAATAATAAAAGGATCAATAAAAAGAAGCATGCAATAACTTAGATGAACTGCAAAGGGAGTATGCTACATTAAAGAAACCAGTTTTAAAAGATTACATACTGTAAAATTCCATTTTATGACATTTTCAAAAAGACAAAAATTATAGGGATGGATAACAAATCAATGGTTGCCAGGTTACAGGTGGGAGGAGGATGTCATTTTTAAGGGATAACACAAGCAAGTTGTCTGGGGTAATGGATCTCCACCCTGTCCTAACTGTGGCAATGCTTACATGCATCTATACATGTGTTAAAAATCAAAGAATTGTACACCAAGAAAAGTCAATGTTCTTTGTCAATTTAAAATTAATTTAAAAGCTTGCACCTATGAATGGCAATGTATATATTAAATGCCAAATACAGAATGTCTTAAACTTTCCTTCTTGAAAGGCAACACAAGCAACTGAAGAACAACAATTATGTTAGTGTCACCCACAAAACCTGCATTCCATAAACCATTGAGCTTTTTTCTAACTCCTTGCTAACAGTCAAATTTGGCTACAGAGAAGAGAGGCTGTGTGTCAGACTTTGCTTTTTGGTGGAAAGCCCCAAGTGGTCTAAATGCTGAGTTGCTAGGCCTTACCATGCAGGCCTAGGTTAAGAGGCTGCATAGAGGCTGGCACAGTCAAGACCCAAACGCCTCTTTTGAAATCGTAAAGCTCTAAAAGAGATATTCACAAACTTTTAACAGTGAATCATGACTAGGTCTGAATCAGCTTATGATGCATTTCTCTTGGGGCAACTAAATAAATGAGAGTTAGAAAAACGGGAAAGACCAGAGAAAGATAATTATGAAGCATTGAGTATTCAGGAAAGCAGAGATGAGTAGAATTCTGCAGCCAAAATAATCAGACAGTAGGAAGAAAAAATGGGCAGAAGACTTGAACAAACGCTTCACAAAAAATTCAAACGGCCAAGAAATACGTGAAATAGTACTAAACCTCATCAGTCATCAGGGAAATGCAGATTAAAACCGCAAAGAGATACCACTGCACGCTCCCAAATTTTTCAAAATGAAAAAAGCAAACTCCAAGTGTTGGCAAAGGTGTAAAGTAACCAGAACTCTCCTCACTTCTAGTGGGGAGTATATATTGGTATAATCACTTTGGAAACACATTTGACATTATCGACTAAAGCTGAAACATGCATATCCTGTGACTTGGCAATCTCCTTCCTGGGGATATACACCCAACAATAATGTGCTCGTATGTTCACCAAAATACATGTACTAGAATGTTCGTAGTGATTCTACCCACAATAGCCCTGTATTCATTTCCTATTACTTCCGTAACAAATTACCATGAATTTCATGGGTTAAAACACCACCAATGTACTATCTACTTCTAGGGCAGAAGTCTACAGGGGTCTTCTGGCGTAAAAAAATCAAGGCGTCAAGCTCTGGAGAAGTTAAGGGTAAGTCTGTTGCCTTGCCTTTTCCAGCTTCCAGAGGCCAACTGCCATCCTTAGATTGCACCTTCAAAACACATCTTCAAAATGTATCCCAGGCGTGACCACGGAGGGCTGGCGGGCTGCAGCGAGCTGAGAATATGAAGCTCCAGGCGTGAAGCTCCTACCGCCCAGTCACCGCGGTGGCTGCCGGGAAGCGCCACAGCGTAAGGTCGCGCGGGGCGCCGCTCTGACTGACCTTTCACCTGCGCCCGGCGGAGGGGGGCGGGGGCGGGGCGGGAGGGGGCGGGGACAAGGGCGGAAGCCAGGGCGGAGGTAGCAGCGGCTGCAGCGGCTGCAGCGGGCGGGCGGGGCGCAGGCAAAGCCTCAGCTCCGGCTCTGTTAAACCGAAAGAAATGCGTCCCACTCCGACCTTCGCTTCCATCTTTGCATCCCCTCTCTGATATGCCTCCCCTGCCTCCCGCTTATAAAGGACCTTTGTGCTTACATTGGGCCCACCTGGATAACCCAGGACACGTCCCCCTCTCAAGTTCTTTAACTTAATCACCTCTGCGAAGTCCCTTTTGCCACGACAAGTAGCATACCCTCAGGGATTAGGATGTGGACATCTTTGGGGGAATCATTATTCTGTGTACTACAAACGCCACACAGGAAAGTTCTCAATTTCCCAGCAACAAAGGAGTGGGTAATAGTGGTGTGATTGCACAATGGAATACTACACAGCAATGAGAACAAACAATTGTCAATGACTTGTAATCTTGTGCGTGAATCTCACAAACAATGCTGAGCGAAAGAAGCCAGAATCAGAAGACTACATGAGTCCACGTGTATAAAGTAGAGAGAGGCGAAATCTCTCTATGATGAAGTCAGGATAGTGATTACTCTGGATATGGGGGTGCCCAACTGGGCTGGGACGTGAGTGGACTTTGGGGGATGCTGGTGATCCTTCGTGTCTTGATCTGGGAGCTAATTCACGGATGTGTCAGTCTGTGAAAAATCCATTAAACTACACCCCTAAGGTACATGTGCACTTTTCTGGGGGCATATTTTACTTCAAATGAAAAGTACAACGTTTTTATGGACAAAGGAGGAAGGATAGGGTCCTATGGGCATAAAAGGAGGCCCCAAACTGCTGTGACTTGTTATAGTAGGGAAACTTGAAGCTTTAGGCTCAGGTAGGCAAGACCTACAATCCCAGCTCTTTTACTGATTCTCTGCTCTTCTACAAATTATTTGATCTTTTTGGTTTGGGGATTCCTCCTCTAGAAAATGGGAATAATACTACTTGCTGCCTCACTGGATATGTTACATATGTGAAATAACATGTGAAAACAAGTAGAACATAACAAGGGCTGAGGAAATACAGCTCCTTCTCTCAGTTTTGTTCTTAAGTCTTTCTTTCAACAGAACAAATACACAACAGAACAAAAAAGAAAAGAAAAGAAATAACCCTCTCAGAAGCTGCATTTTTTTCATTTTCAGTGCCATGTTTAAAAATATTTGCCAAGCATTGTATGAGAAGTTGCTCCACATCCTGTAAAACTGGTAAAAAAGTAGTTCTTTGTTTCTTTATCCACACTGCCTATTTCTTTATAAAACTGCCAGTTTCACTATGAGAATTCTTTTACAAAGGTGAGCCACTTGAGATCATGAAAGCATCAGGTATCATTTCCACGAGTCATAACTTCTGCAGGAAAAATTCAAGGGGCATGGTGGAAATGCCACTCCAGACTTCTACCTACGAAGCAAACACAGCCTAGAACATTCCACATCTATCCTTGTGACTAGAAGGAATATCTAGAGACCAAACCAAACTCACCCTTCACTAGGCATATCTAGTCTTCATTGCACTGCAGTAGGGCACGAGGAACAGAGATGAAAATAAACATAGGTAGAAAGTGGTTTCCCGTGAAACACAAGAAAATGGCATAGTTGAGATCTGGAGCCTGAGAGACCTTTTAAACAGTTTTGGGCTCTTAGAATTACTGTGCTTGGTCAAGGTCACTCAGACCCACACACAGCCTGGTTTACAATCCTCTTCCCAGGGGTTTTTAAGTCATGGTTTACATTTCCCATTCCCAGCTATAATCTTTTATTTGCAAAGTTTAATTCTTTATTTGTATTTTTTACCCCCATTTTTATTGCCACTGGTGTTATTTCAACATCATTTAAATTTTGATCCCTATCTTGCGCCCTCCACTCTTCTGACTCTTTGCTCCCCAATTTCTCCATTCTATCTCTCCTCACTGCCTTTCCACTCCCACCCCTCCATGATAGGGTTACTCCTCCAAGTACAGCCCAGTCAGCACCTCCACCAGGATACTTGCCCTGTTTCTTGTGTCTGTATCAGTTCATCACACCTGCAGGGAAACCTGGATCACTGCACTTATCACCATAAACTATTGATATTTATCTATCTGTCTCATGCCCTACATCATGCACTCATTCAGCACAAGAACTGTGTTGTTCACTCCTGCCTTCCAAGTGTTTACTCTAGAAAGTGTTCCATAAATGTTTGTTGAACGAATGAAATGGATGTCTGTCTGGTGGCCACCAGCTAGAGGCAGCAGTTGAAGTCCTCTTCCGTTTTTTGGTATCTTTAGATTGACAGTCTCTTGTTATAAGTGATATCAAATTTCATTTTTAGCATCCCAGTGCTTTATTTACCCAAAGAACTACTACCAGTAACTGTTCTTAGCCCTTTGCTCTTTCTTCCCTCTCCCCTCACTTAGAGCACATTTTTATTCTACAACAATCTCCCTGATACATTTAGACCTCTCTTACCTATCAAATCAGTGATTTTAAACCATGTGTAGGAAAGAAATGCTTGTAAGACCTGCAGGTAACCAGTGAAGTAAGATTGCCTCATCCTTACCATAAAGTCTATGGAAAATTGCTTTCCCACAGACTGAAGTGACCATCCCATTCTGTTTGTACGGAGATTTTTAATAGAAAAGGCTGAAGAGCTGTGAATGGTAACCAACCGTTATGCACAGATATTTTTCACTATGCATGGTAGTTGTTCTTCTTCTTTTCCTCATTTCCAATTAAAATAAAAATCTAAATTTAAAAAATGTGTTTCTCCTTAACAATATACATGCTTGATTTTATAGGAAAGACAAGTCTTTTTATCAGATAGGAGCTCAAATTTGAAAATAAAATCAAACAATTTATCTCTCCAGGTAGAGCTCCTGTAAACTGCAGAGCAGTATAAATTGGTGCTTGAAAAGGCAGTATGAAAGGAATGATCACTTTTTCTCAGTCAACAGCACAGTAGTGATAAGGCCAGTCTTCCTCTCACTGGGATTGAACCCAGGCAGTCTGATTCCAAAGCTCCTGCTGCCCCCCGCCCCTGGGAAAACAAGAGCAGCCCAAATGATCAATGCAAAGGAACCCATAAGAACAGGCGGCTCTTTTCAGAAATTTAGCAATCCCAGGAAGAGAGAGAGGTGGGGAAGTCGTGTGAAAGAAAAGCAGGGCCAAGGAAAAGTATTTTCAGGGAAGGAGAGTTTTGAGCCTGATTTCAGCTTAACAGGAAAGAGCTAAGGGAGGAGGAGCGATTAAGACAGGAGGCAAGAGGTAGGGGTGGGGTGGCAGGTGGCAGAAAATCCCCTGCTGCCCTCCGCCCCCCGCCAGAGGGCTGTAATGCATGGAATCCGGAGAGGGATGGATGGACTTGCCTGTGAAAGGTGATGAGACTGAAACAAGGAAGAGAAATGAGCAGAAAATGGGTGAAAATAAAAACAAATTTTTAGTCAGAGAGGAAGTAGGTTGAGAGTTCACCGAAGGATCTCTGTGAAATAGGAAGTAACTTCTTCTGTTGAGAGTGAAGGAAGTAGAGGGCTGGGGTTTGCACAGTGGAAAAAGGGCTTAGAACACCTGATCTGAGGCACAAGGTATGAAGGTAAAAGAGATAAGTCATGAAGAACCTAGGGGCAGGACGGGAATAAAGACGCAGACCTACTAGAGAATGGACTTGAGGACACGGGGAGGGGAGAGGGGAAGCTGGGACAAAGTGAGAGAGTGGCATGGACATATACACACTACCAAATGTAAAACCGATAGCTAGTGGGAAGCAGCCGCATAGCACAGGGAGATCAGCTCGGTGCTTTGTGAACACCTAGAGGGGTGGGATAGGGAGGGTAGGAGGGAGACGCAAGAGGGAAGAGATATGAGGATATATGTATACGTATAGCTGATTCACTTTGTTATAAAGCAGAAACTAACACACCATTGTAAAGCAATTATACTCCAATAAAGATGTTTTTAAAAAAAAGAGATAAGCCTGAAGCTTGCTGAAATTTACTCGAGACTGCAGTTCAGGAGCAATCTTACGCTTTGGTGAACAAGGGCTTGAGGAAAAGGAGTTTGGTGCTTTACACTTTATTTTTTTTTACATAATTACTGCTTGATATGAGGGAGTTTGTTAAAGCTCTCTTGCTTCATTTCCCCTATAAAACAAGTTAATACTCTTTGCCCCCTTCCTAACCCCATAGGACTTTAATAAGCATTAATTATTATCTTCAGTGTCCCAAGTGCCTTGGGAACGTCCTGTGTAAGGGCTTTTTCATCATTTTTATTATTCCTGCAATTGCATTTCCTCACCCTCTGTTTAGATATGAGTTGAAATATAATCTTAACAACTCCCTTCACTCAATTCTGAAATGCGTTTGCTAAGCCTACCTGAAATCGGTCATGGAGGCATCAGATGCAAAAAAAGAACAAACTCCAAAATGTCATCCAGGTGCTTCTAGACCAAAAAGGAGAATTTTTCAAAGTTAAATCACAAACAGAATTTACAGTCTTTTTAGAACAAATTGATCTATCCAATATAGAGAACTCAAGGAAAGGATTTCAAACTGACCCTTCCTTCAAAATACCAAGTGAAGAATAGAATGCAATAATGCATTATTTTTTTTTTTTTAAAGGATTTTCTTATTTATTTATTTATTTATCCATTTATTTTTGGCTGTGTTGGGTCTTTGGTTCGTGCGAGGGCTTTCTCCAGTTGCGGCAAGCGGGGGCCACTCTTCATCGCGGTGCGGGGACCGCTCTTCATCGCGGTGCGCGGGCCTCTCTCTATCGCGGCGCCCCCCCCCCGTCACGGGGCACAGGCTCCAGACGCACAGGCTCAGCAATTGTGGCTCACGGGCCCAGCTGCTCCGTGGCATGTGGGATCTTCCCAGACCAGGGCTCGAACCCGTGTCCCCTGCATCAGCAGGCAGATTCTCAACCACTGCGCCACCAGGGAAGCCCCAATAATGCATTATTGCATTCTATTCTTCTAGTTCATTATTTACCATAATCTAGTTAATTATTTAACATAATCCCAATTCCTTCCTTCCTTCATTTCATTATTCAACGAATGTATATTGATCCTCTATAGGTGCAGGCACTGTGTGAGTCCTGAGACCATGCTAGCACCCACCTAGCCACACACACCTTTCCCCTTTGGATAGTGGTTCTTCCATTATCTAAAATGTTGTAGTACCTCTATTTTCATTTATTTTTTATTGAAGCATAAGATAAATAAAACTGAAATTCTATGCCATCTCCACATTGGCTGAGTTGACTGTATTTATTGGTATTAAGGCATAGAAAGGACTGAGCAATATCTCTGGTATCAAAGATTTGCTGACCTCCATCCAAATAACTGTTATCAAGTGCTAATTAGCCCATGGGTATCATGGGCCATGAAATCACTTGTATGAGATCCCCACTTAGAAGTTAAGGTTATTTTGCAGGTTCATTTCGGATAACATCAGCTACTTGTTATAAGATATGGTTGCTATGGTGATGTAGGAACAATGAAAATTCTTTACATAAACTTTTGTCAAAGTTTGCTTCTTTGAACTTAACTTGAGACTGTACGTGATCTAACTGATTCTCATGATACAGGGCTGAGTTTTGAAGTCAGCAGCTTCTTCAGATTCTATAAGACAGACTTATCTTTTATTCTTCTACATTATCTGAGGACCCTAGAGAGGCTATAGGTGACAGGATATAGGGATTGGAGTTGGGGAGGAAGAGGGAGTCCCAGGACAAAGAACAAAAGGAATTTCTCAATGCTAAAGTCATAGAGCTGTCAATTTCTAGTTGACAGGTTTAACATGGCCCTGAAATAGGTTTTGTGAAGCAGAGCTTGACTTGAACCCCCAAAATAATGTGGTGAGAGATCAAGATTCTTGTGGCCATTCCACACCTAGGAATACCCGGAAGGTTGCATGCATGGCTGTGTGCATGCTCACAATTTCTTTGACAATTCCTCACATTTGTATCATCTGAAACTACCAAAAACTCAGTGCCTTACATTTGAGTTTTTGTGCTGTTATATTTGGGTCTAATTCTACAAGCACTTTAACCCTGTTGGAAATCAAGTTCAAATTTTTTCCCAAAATGCCTCACAAAATAAAATTATCACCAGTGTCCAGGAATTTTGCCCTAAGATAATGATAGGGAAGCAAAGGTGAGGGTACAGTGAGAGTTCAGGGAAGCAAATGTGAGAACCAATCCAAGAAACCCAGAGAGCAAAGTCAATTATAGTCAATACAGTTTACATATGGAGAGGGCAAGGATTTCCCAAGTCCCAAATCATGGCTGACTATTTTCCTATGACAGTAGCAACAATATTTCCCATTGCACGTGCTTTCCTAGAACTTTACCAGTCTCCCATCAAGAGGTGAAGTCTGTCACAGACATAGAGAACAGACTTGTGGTTGCCAAGGGGGAGGTGAGGGTGGGGCAGGGTTGGATTGGAAGTTTGGGATTAGCAGACACAAACTATTATATATAGAATGGATAAACAACAAGGGCCCACTGTATAGCACAGGGAACTATATTCAGTATTCTGTAATAAACCATAATGGAAAAGAATATGAGAAAGAATGTATATATATATATATATGTATAACTGAATCACTTTGCTGTACAACAGAAATTAATACAACATTGTAAATCAACTATACTTCAATAAAATAGGTTTAAAAATAAAGGAGGTGAGTCTATGTTCCATTGCTTTGAGCCTGGGCAGGTCTTTGTGACTACATTGACCAATGGAGTGTGTCAGAAAAGGTACTGTATGACTTCTGAGGCTAAGTCAAAAAATGTCACACACTTCCGCCTTATTCTCTCAGGATGCTCACAGAACCCAGACACCACGTTCTGAAGAAGCCTGGGTAAGTCCACGTGGAAAAAGACTGAGTTGCTTGTCTGCATCCTTACTCTCCTCCTATATTTTTATACATTAAATTCCCATTCTATTCTAATGATCTATTAGTCTTTTTGCTTTAATCATCCCTGCTTTAGAAAATGTTTTAAAATCTGCTAAGGTGGGGGCTTCCCTGGTGGCGCAGTGGTTAAGAATCCACCTGCCAATGCAGGGAACACAGGTTCGAGCCCTGGTCCGGGAAGATCCCACATGCGGCGGAGCAACTAAGCCCGTGCACTGCAACTACTGAGCCTGCACTCTAGAGCCCGTGAGCCTCAACTACTGAAGCCCACGCATCTAGAGCCCATGCTCCGCAACAAGAGAAGCCACCACAATGAGAAGCCCACGCATCGCAAGGAAGAGTAGTCCCCACTCGCCACAACTAGAGAAAACCTGCGTGCAGCAACAAAGACCCAATGCAGCCAAAAGTTAAACAAATGATTTATTAAAAAAATAAAAAATCTGTTAAGGCAAAGTACCACTCAAGCTTCCTCATCAAATTATATTAGCTAGTTTTAGCACTTCAATATGCAAATCAACCATTAAAAATATTATAATTATATACATACATATATTTAAATACATAGTGTTAGCTTCCTAGGGCTGTTGTAAACAAAGTTATGTCTTTTGGGAGGACACAAGTCAATCCATAACATATATATGTACACACACTCACATGCTTTCTCGGAAATTGCTCTGTATAAGGGCTGAAAATCTCAATTAACTTTTTTTTCTAAATGACAAAGCAATTTCCTCCCAACAATACTTTAATTAAATGATTCTCTTCCCCGTAATTTGGGTTTTCTGCTTTATCACATATTAAGTCTTCAAATATTCTGTAATTTGGATTCAAACCTTCCATTGTAATCTATTTTTCTGTCTACCATATTGCTTTACTTATTATAGTTTTATAATATGTTTTGTTAACTTTCAGAATAACTATCCCTCATTACTCTTGTTTTTCAAAACTGCCTTAGCTATTCTTACCTGTTCACTATTCCAGGTATTTTCAGAGACTTTTCTTAATTCCATCAAAGATCAGAATTATATTAAAGTATTGCATTAAACTAAAAATCAAGGGAAGGTATAAATTCTCATTTAACCTGAAAAGACTGCCCAGGCAGGTAGGGCTGAGCAGCTGGGCCTGAATTTCTCTGTCCCCTTAAACACTAGAAACCTGCCTCTCATCCCCTGCCCAGACTCTTTTTGGATTAACATGTGGCACTGACAGCTCCTGTCTGCAGTTCACGCAGGACTGAGGGAGCCTATAGGGCAAACCCTTCACCCTTGGCCTTTGTGCCTGGGTGCCCTGACACTTCAAACTCATTACAGTGCTCCCCTGACCCGAGCTCATCTATATCCTCCTTACATGGGCCTGGTTTCCTGGTGGCCAAACCAACCCACCCAGCTTTCTTCTTGCTGAATCCTTGCATCTCCACAAGAATGCCTGAGACCACCTGACCCTGAGCCAGTTCATTGTGTGAGCTGACTCCAAAGGGAGTAAGAGTCAGGCTCTAGGGAAACACAGAGGTGCAATAATTTGTGTAGACTCAAAGGTCTCAGGGCACATGACACACAAGGCTTACCTTGGCATCCTTTTTTTTTTTAACTATTTAGGTATAATTGACATATAAAAAGCTGTATATATTGAATGTACACAACTTGATGAGTTTGGGGATAAGTACACACCTACGAAACCATCACCATCATCAAGGTTATAAGTGCATCCATCCCCTCCCAAATTTCCCTCCCGCTGTGCCCCCTTGAGATCTTCTCTCTTAGCAGATTTTAAGTATACAGTACAGTATTGTTGGCTATAGGCTCATGCTATAGAGTACATCTCCAGAACTCATTTAACTCACATAACTGAAATTGTATCCTTTAACCATCATTTCCCCATTTCCTCCTCCCTCTAGACCCTGGCAACCATCATTCTATCCTCCATTTCTATGAGTTTGACTATTTTAGATTCTACACATAAGTGAAATCATACAGTGCATTTTTCTGTGTCTGGCTTATTTCACTTAGCAATGCTACTCAGGTCCATCCATGTTGTCACAAATGGCAAGATTTCCTCTTTTAAAAGGCTGAACAATATTGCATTGTATCTGTATATCACATTTTCTTTATCTAATCATCCATCAATGGACATTTAAGTTGTTTCCATATCTTGGCTATTGTAAATAATGCTGCAGTGAATATGGAAGTGCAGATATTTCTTCAAGATCCTGATTTCAATTCCTTTGGATAAATATCCAGAAATGGGATTGCTGGATCATATGGTAGGTCTTTTTTTAATTTTGTGAGAAACCTCCATACTGCTTTCCATCATAGCTGTACCAATCTACATTCTCACCAATGGTGCGCAAGGGTTCCCTTTCCTCCACATCCTTATCAACACTAGCTATCTTTTTTTTCTTAATAATAGTCATCCTAACAGGTAAGAGGTGATAGCTCATTGTGGCTTTAATTTTAATTTCCTTGATAATTAGTAACGTTAAGCACCTTTTCATGCATTTGTATGTCTTCTTTGGAGAAATGTTTATTCAGATCCTTTGCTTGCTTTTTAATCAGATTATTTGTTTTTTTGCTATTGAATTGTATTCCTTATATATTTTAGATATTAACCCCTTATCAGATGTATGGTTTACAATTTTTTTTCCATTCCATAGGTTGCCTTTCCATTTTGTTAATTGTGTCCTTTGTTGTACAGAAACTTTTTAGTTTAATGTAATCCTATTTGTTTATTTTTGCTTTTGTTGCCTGTGGTTTTGGTGTCATATCTGAGACATCATTGCCAAGACCAATGTCAAGCAGCTTTTTCCCAGAGTTTTACAGTTTCAGGTCTTAAGTTCAAGTCTTTAATCCATTTTGAATTGATTTTTGTTTATGGTGTGAAGAATCCAATTTCATTCTTTTGCATGTAGGTATTCCGTTTTCTCAACATCATTTTTAAAGATATTGTTCTTTTCTCATTGTGCATTCTTGCTGCTTTTGTTGAAGATTAATTGATGATATATGCACGGATTTATTTCTGGACTCTCTATTCTCTTTCATTGCTCTGTATGTCTGTTCTTATGCCAGTACCATACTATTTTGAATACTATAGCCTTGTAATATACTTTGAAATCCAGAAGTGTGGTGCCTTCAGCTTTGTTCTTCTTGCTAAAGATTACTTTGGCAGCTTGGGGTCTTTTGCAGTTCCAAATGAATTTTAGAATTATGTTTACTATTTCTGTAAAATACCCAAGACATCCTTTCTTAACCACTTGATGACACAGGATTTCTGGGTACCACTACAAAGTGCCTGTCACTTCACCATTCCTGTTATTGCTAAAAAGGAAAGAAAATAATGGAAAGGAAAGGAAAGGAAGAAATTGGTATCCTATCAGTCTCCAAACCATTTCCCCCCTCTTTCAAAGTCAGTTTCTTTATCCCAGAAAAACACTATATGGACAACTAATGAGTTGTTTATTTGCTTTTCAGGCTCTGCTACAACTGCTATGACCTGTGAAGGGATATATCTTTCCAACAGCCTGACTGCTTTGTTGCAAAAGGCTGAAGACCACATATTCTCCTGCCTATATACTAAGCCAGACAACTGATCACCCAGACAAGATATTTTTCTTTTTCATTTCTTTCTTTTGCCTTCCCCTTCTCCTTTGTTCTTTTGATTTAGAGTTCTGTGATGCTTAATGAACAATACACTTCCTAGCAGCCATAAAGCAAGAAAAATTCAGTTAGGATTATAATCACAATTTCAATTATTTACACATGTTAGAAAATATTGCCATTGGGTTCTCAGAGTTATTTACTCTGGTGTTTTCTTCTATTTGGAAGTGCTAAAATATTAGCTCTATTCATTACAAACTGATTGTGTTTTAACATGTTTCTTCCCCCTCCCCTGACCCTGTCTGAAATCCAATTTACAGCCTGCTAAAGGCCTCATAAGTTTTTTATGGATTATTTCCTGGGGTCACATTAATCTGGCTCCTTGTTACTTTGCACTAATTTCACTTTACCACAGTAAAGTAATGAGACTTGATCTCCTGGGAATTAATCCATAGAGACCTCTTAATGAGGCAAAGCCAGAATGGAGTGCATCTACTGTAGTTAATTCCCCCAAGCACAATGGAGAAGAAGGAAGAGGTCGTCCTGCCCTTATGGGCAGTTTAACTTGGGGCCCAAATCTGGGGAGAGAGCAGAGAGGGGAGCAAAGAAGATGCACAGTGAGACCAGCCAGAAGCTGAGTATAGCCAAGGCTCAGCACATCCTTCCACCTTCAGGGGACTAGAGCCAGGACCAGTGCCCATGTAAACCCGCTGGAGGAGAGGGAGAGAGGGCAAAGAAACAGCAAAGGAGCTAGATGGGAGGGGAGAGATTTCTTTGCTTTCACTGAGCATATGCTGACACACAGGACATGACTTCTCTCCTTCAATCATCTCACTCCCGAAGCCCACTTCTTATACCCCTTACAGGCACTTTTGTCTTCAGTGGAAACCTTAGTGATGAGAAGACTTAAGGCAAGACTCTGCCCCTATTTTCTCTTGTGGAGGAGGTCTGAGGTGTTAAGATTTCCTTTTCCAAGAAGTAAAAGCAACAAACTCTTGGAAAGCTTTGCAAGGAGTTAAAGCGAAAACTTAACATTTATTTGAGAAGAAGTAGTCCTCTCAAGTTGTAAACTGAGAATAAGAATAACTTGCAGTTATAATTTTTATGGTGAATTGATACAGAAAATAGAAAAAACATTTAAAGAGAATATGTGTTAAGAGAATGTGGAGAGAATGCATGTCAAGCCCCTAGCACAGTGGCTCGATATGAAAAGGCATATATAAAGGGTAGCTGATATTGTTTACATTGCTATTACATTCTTCAAGCAGATTTTTGTCATTTAGCAACTGGCCACCGGAAACACATTTAGGAATAACTTACTTTTTAAAAAGCACATTCATATGTGTTATCATACTGAATTTTTGTATCAATCAGATAAGATGAGCAGGTAGTATTGTCCTGTTTCACAGATAAGGAAACAGTCTATGGAGGTTAAGTAACCAATGGTAATTAGTAGCTCTGGGATGAAAACTAAGGCATGCTTCTCTTAGCCCTTTCCTATCTCCTCTCTTCCTAATTATCTTCCTACCAAATGTAAGAAGCTACAATTCGGGGAAGACCTGAATTTTTCCTGCTGTGTCAGAGACTGAAGGGGAAGTGGATGTAGTTTGTCTATTCAGGGTTGATCTATTGGCAAACTCCCTTGGCCAAGGCATACAGGTCATATACTCCAACTTACTTTATCAGTAAAAGAGCTGACACAATCCATTGATCTCCATCTATCTTGCTACCAGATCTAACTCTCCAACTGGAAAGATAAGAAAAGTGTGTTATATCCTGACACCTTGCTCTTCCCATCAAAAAAAATAAATAAATAAAAAACATATAAAGTATCAGTGAAAATAAGGCATCACTAAAGAACTGTTCTCTGTTACATAGATGAAGAAAATTACAATATGAAGCCAGCATACAAGCTTGGAAAATTGCATTACCCCAATTGTTCTCTTAGAATATAATTTCATTTTGTAGAGACACTAAAAAGGGAAAATATAATTTCTGGACTTATGGAAGAGATAGTTAAATTGTGTGTTACAGATATGATCAAAATCTATCAGGAGTTCAAATCATTGTGTAGCAAAAATTTAGTGACTGACCCTAATATGATAGTAAATTTAAAAGTCATTAGAACGATGATAATTTCATATACAGCAAAATCAAGGGCAGTTTTGAGTAATGGTAATTCAGTGACTTGTTCTACATCAATAAATCCACTAACCCTCAGATAAGATTTAGGCCAGTGCTTAAATCATGAAACTACAGTTAGTAAAGTTCCCAGTTGCCCTCAGTTCATTCATCAGTTCTTCCCAAAAGCCTTCAATAGCAGAGCATTCATTAATCACTCTCTAACATGTTGGATGCATTACATGATATATTTTCATCTCCCTTTCATTTAGACTTAGTTGCCAAAATACTTTCAGAACCAAAATTAATTAAAAGAAATCAAGTTCAGTGATTAGGCATTGTTCCTGGCATTTGATCTTGAGTGGTAAATTGATGGGAAGAAAAACCAATAACTGATGCATTTTTTCTACCCGTAAGTATTTCAAACTAAAACAAAAACCTCTCTAAGAAGACTTCAAGGCATAAAAGTCCTTCATCTGAAAGGAGATCCCCATTTGCTAGACAGAGAGACCACTGGAAATTAGGCATGAGAAATTGTCCCATAAATCTATCCAAACTACAGTAGGAACAAAAGTTTTCACTGTGGAGGCCTCTGGGACAGAGAAAAAGCAATAGAAAGGAGAGAATGGGTAGTGCCTACACAGGAAAGAAGAAATATAAACAATACATGTTTGGGGAAAATTCAGGCTCACTAGTAGTCAGAAAAATAAAAATCAAACGAAAGTTTCCGTTTCAGATTTTTTTAAATGAAATATTGCCCAAATTCTGCCCACAGCAAATGATCCAGGGCTTTCTAATTCAGAATTAAACAGATTGAAGTTGGCGAGTAGAAGGATATACGCTCACTCCCTCTTGTGAGAGCACCAGAATCACAACAAACTGCTGAACAATCATTGACAGGAAGAAACTGGAACTCACAATAAAAGATACCCCGCATCCAAAGGCAAAGGAGAAGCCGCAGTGAGACAGTAGGAGGGGCGCAATCACAATAAAATCAAATCCAATAACCACTGGGTGGGTGACTCACAAACTGGAGAACGTTTAAACCACAAAAGTCCACCCACTGGAGTGAAGGTTCTAAGCCCCACGTCAGGCTTCCCAACCTGGGGGTCTGGCAACGGGAGGAGGAATTCCTAGAGAATCAGACTTTGAAGGCTAGCAGGATTTGACTGCAGGACTTCAACAGGTCTGGAGGAAAGAGACTCCACTCTTGAAGGGCAAACAAAAAGTAGTGTATGCATCAGGACCCAGGGGGAAGGAGCAGTGACCCCCATAGGAGACTGAACCAGACCTACCTGCTAGTGTTGGAGGGTCTCCTGCAGAGGCAGGGGGTGGCTGTGGCTCACCACAGGGACAAGGACACTGTCTGCAGAGGTTCTGGGAAGTGCTCCTTGCCATCAGCCCTCCCAGAGTCTGCCATTAGCCCCAGCAAAGGGCCTGTAGGCTCCAGTGCTGGGTCGCCTCAGGCCAAACAACCAACAGGGAGGGAAGTCAGCCCCACCCATCAGCACGCAAGCAGATTAAAGTTTTACTGAGCTCTGCCCAAAAGAGCAACACCCAGTTCTATCCACCACCAGTCCCTTTCATCAGGAAGCTTGCACAAGCCTCTTAGCCTCATCCACCAGGGAGCGGCCAGCAGAAGCAAGAATAACTACAGTCCTGCAGCCTGTGGAACGAAAACCACATTCACAGAAAGATAGACAAAATGAAAAGGCAGAGGACTCTGTACCAGATGAAGGAAGAAGAAAAAAACCCAGAAAAACAACTAAAAGAAGTGGAGATAGGCAATCTTCCAGAAAAAGAATTCAGAATAATGATAGGGAAGATGATCCAGGACCTCGGAAAAAGAATGGAGGCAAAGGTTGAGAAAATGCAAGAAATGTTTAACAAAGACCTAGAAGAATTAAAGCACAAACACCTAGAAGAGTGAAAGAACAAACAAACAGAGATGAACAATACAATAACTGAAATGAAAAATACACTAGAAGGAATCAATAGCAGAATGACTGAGGCAGAAGAATGGATAAGTGACCTGGAAGACAGAATGGTGGAATTCACTGCCACAGAACAGAATAAAGGAAAAAGAATGAAAAGAAATTAAGACAGCCTAACAGACCTCTGGGACAACATCAAATGCACCAATAATCACATTATAGGGGTCCCAGACGGAGAAGAGAGAGAGAGAAAGGACCCGAGAAAATATGTGAAGAGATTATAGTCAAAAATTTACCTAACAAGGGAAAGGAAATAACCACCCAAGTCCAGGGAGTGCAGAGAGTCCCAAGCAGGATAAACCCAAGGAGAAACACACCGAGACACATAGTAATCAAACTGACAAAAATTAAAGTCAAAGAAAAATTATTGAAAGCAACAAGGGAAAAACAACAAATAACATACAAGGGAACTCCCATAAGGTTAACAGCTGATTTCTCAGCAGAAACTCTACAAGCCAGAAAGGAGTGTCATGATATATTTAAAGTGATGAAAGGGAAGAAACTGCAACCAAGATTACTCTACACAGCAAGGATCCCATTCAGATTTGATGGAGAAATCAAAAGCTTTACAGACAAGCAAAAACTAAGAGAATTCAGCACCACCAAACCAGCTCTACAACAAATGCTAAAGGAACTTCTCTAAGTGGGAAACACAAGAGAAGAAAATGACCTACTAAAACAATTAAGAAAATGGTAATAGGAACATACATATCGATAACTACTTTAAATGTAAATGGATTAAATGCTCCAAAAAAAGACACAGGCTCACTGAATGGATACAAAAACAAGACCTGTACATATGCTGTCTACAAGAAACCCAGTTCAGACTTAGGGACACATACAGACTGAAAGTGAGGGGATGGAAAAAGATATTCTATGCAAATGGAAATCAAAAGAAAGCTGGAGTAGCAATACTCATATCAGATAAAATAGACTTTAAAATAAAAAATGTTACAAGAGACAAGGAAGGACACTACATAATGATCAAGGGATCAATCCAAGAAGAAGATATAACAATTATAAACATATATGCACCTAACATAGGAGCACTTTGATACATAAGGCAAATGCTAACAGCTATAAAAGAGGAAACTGACAGTAACACAATAATAGTGGGGGACTTTAACACCTCACTTACACCAATGGACAGATCATCCAGACAGAAAATTAATAAGGAAACACAAGCTTTAAATGACACAATAGACCAGATAGATTTAATTGATATTTATAGGACATTCCATTCAAAAACAGCAGATTACACTTTCTTCTCAAGTGCACATGGAATGTTCTCCCAGATCACATCTTGTGTCACAAATCAAGCCTTGGTAAATTTAAGAAAATTGAAATCATATCAAGCATCTTTTCCAACCACAACACTATGAGATTAGAAATCAATTACAGGGGGAAAAAAGTAAAAAACTCAAACATATGGAGGCTAAACAATATGTTACTAAATAACCAACAGATCACTGAAGAAATCAAAGAGGAAATCAAAAAATACCTAGAGACAATTGACAACGGAAACACGATGATCCAAAACCTATGGGATGCAGCAAAAGCAATTTTAAGAGGAAGTTTATAGCAATACAATCCTACCTCAAGAAACAAGAAAAATCTCAAATAAACAATCTAACCATACACCTAAAGGAACTAGAGAAAGAAAAACAAACAAAACCCAAAGTTAGTAGAAGGAAAGAAATCATAAAGATCAGAGCAGAAGTAAATGAAATAGAAACAAAGAACACAATAGCAAAGATCAATAAAACTAAAAGCTGGTTCTTTGAGAAGATAAACAAAATTGATAAACCTTTAGCCAGACTCATCAACAAAAGGAGGGAGAGGACTCAAATCAATAAAATTAGAAATGGAAAAGGAGAAGTTACAACAGACACCGCAGAAATACAAAGCATTCTAAGAGACTACTACAAGCAACTCTATGCCAATAAAATGGACAACCTGGAAGAAATGCACAAATTCTTAGAAAGGTATAAACTTCCAAGACTGAACCAGGAAGAAATAGAAAATATGAACACACCAATCACAAGTAATGAAATTGAAACTGTGATTAAAAATCTTCCAACAAACAAAAGTCCAGGACCAGATGGCTTCACAGGTGAATTTTATCAAACATTTAGAGAAGAGCTAACACCCATTCTTCTCAAAATCTTCCAAAAAACTACAGACGAAGGAACACTCCCAAACTCATTCTATGAGGCCACCATCACCCTGATAGCAAAAAAAGAAAAACCAAAGATACTACAAAGAAAGAAAATTACAGATCAATATCACTGATGAATATAGACGCAAAAAT
This sequence comes from Balaenoptera acutorostrata, assembly GCF_949987535.1. NCBI lineage: Eukaryota > Metazoa > Chordata > Mammalia > Artiodactyla > Balaenopteridae > Balaenoptera > Balaenoptera acutorostrata. The sequence goes on along the minus strand of NC_080080.1, from coordinate 22,397,383 downwards.
CCTCAATAAAATACTAGCAAACAGAATGCAACAGCACATTAAAAGGATCATACACTATAATCAAGTGGGATTTATCCGAGGGATGCAAGGACTCTTCAATATACGCAAATCAATCAATCTGTGATACACCATATTACAAACTGAAGAATAAAAACCATATGATCATTTCAATAGATGCAGACAATTTTTTTGACAAAATTCAACACCCATTTATGATAAAAACTTTCCAGAAAGTGGACATAGAGGGAACCTACCTCAACATAATAAAGGCCATATACGACAAGCCCAAAGCAAACATCATTCCCAATGGTGAAAAACTGAAAGCATTTCCTCTAAGATCAGGAAGGAGACAATGATATCCACTCTCACCACTATTATTCAACATAGTTTTGGAAGTCCTAACCACAGAAATCAGAGAAGAAAAGGAAATAAAAGGAATACAAATTGGAAAAGAAGTAAAACAGTCACTGTTTGCAGATGACATGATATTATGCATAGAGAATCCTAAAGATGCTACCAGAAAACTACTAGAGCTAATCAATGAATTTGGTAAAGTTTCAGGATACAAAATTAACGCACAGAAATCTCTGTCATTCCTATACACCAGCAATGAAAGATCAGAAAGAGAAATTAAGGAGACAATCACATTCACCACTGCAACTAAAAGAATAAAATACCTAGGAATAAACTTACCTAAGGAGGTAAAAGACCTCTACTCAGAAAACTGTAAGACACTGATGAACGTAATCAAAAATGATACAGACAGAAGGAGAGATATACCATGTTCTTGGATTGTTAGAATCAATACTGTGAAAATGACTACACTACCCAAAGCAATCTATAAATTCAATGCAATCCCTATCAAATTACCAATGGCATATTTTACAGAACTAGAACAAAAAATCTTAAAATTTGTACAGAGACACAAAAGACCCTGAATAGCCAAAGCAATCTTGAGGGAAAAAAAACAGAACTGGAGGAATCAGACTCCCTGACTTCAGACTATACTACAAAGCTACAGTAATCAAGACAATATGGTACTGGCAGAAAAACAGAAATATAGATCAATGGAACAGGATAGAAAACCCAGAGATAAGCTCACACACCTATGGTCAACTAATCTATGACAAGGAAGCAAAGATATACAATGGAGAAAAGTGGTGCTGGGAAAACTGGACAGCTACAGATAAAAGAATGAAATTAGAACACTCCCTAACACCATACACAAAAATAAACTCAAAGTGGATTAAAGACCTAAATGTAAGGCCAGACACTATCAAGCTCTTAGAGGAAAACATAGGCAGAACACTCTATGACATAAATCACAGCAAGATCCCTTTTGACCAACCTCCTAGAGAAATGGAAATTAAAAAAAAAAAAGGGACCTAATTAAACTTAAAAGCTTTTGCACAGCAAAGGAAACCATAAACAAGACGAAAAGACAACCCTCAGAATGGGAGAAAATATTTGCAAATGAAGCAACTGACAAGGGATTAATCTCCAAAATATACAAGCAGCTCATGCAGCTCAATATCAAAAAAAACAAACAACCCAATCCAAAAATGGGCAGAAGACCTAAATAGACATTTCCCCAAAGAAGATATACAGAATACCAACAAACACATGAAAGGATGCTCAACATCATTAATCATTAGAGAAATGCAAATCAAAACTACAGTTAGGTATCACCTCACACCAATCAAAATGGCCATCATCAAAAAATCTACAAACAATAAATGCTGGAGAGGGTGTGGAGAAAAGTGAACCCTCCTACACTGTTGGTGGAAATATAAATTGATACAGCCACTATGGAGAACAGTATGGAGGTTCCTTAAAAAACTAAAAATAGAACTACCATATGACCCAGCAATCCCACTACTGGGCATATACCCTGAGAAAACCATAACTCAGAAAGAGTCATGTACCACAGTGTTCATTGCAGCACTATTTACAATAGCCAGGACATGGAAGCAACCTAAGTGTCCATCGACAGATAAATGGATAAAGATGTGGCACATATATATAATGGAATATTACTCAGCCACAAAAAGAAACAAAACTGAGTTATTTGTAGTGAGGTGGATGGACCCAGAATCTGTCATACAGAGTGAAGTAAGTCAGAAAGAGAAAAACAAATACTGTATGCTAACACATATAGATGGAATCTAAAAAAAAATGGTTCTGCAGAACCTAAGGGCAGGACAGGATTAAAGATGCAGATGTAGAGAATGGACTTAAGGACACGGGGCGGGGGAAGGGTAAGCTGGGACAAAGTGAGAGAGTGACATGGACTTATATATACTACCAAATGTAAAATTGATAGATAGTGGGAAGCAGCCACATAGCACAGGGAGATCAGCTTGGTGCTTTGTGACCACCTAGAGGGGTGGGATAGGGAGGGTGGGAGGGAGACACAAGAGGGAGGAGATATGGGGATATATGTATATGTATAACTGATTCACTTTGTAATAAAGCAGAAACTAACACACCATTGTAAACAATTATACTCCAATAAAGATGTTAAAAAAAAAAAAGAATGAAATTAGAACACTCCCTAACACCATATACAAAAATAAACTGAAAAAAATTAAAGACCTATATGTAAGACAGGACACTATAAAAGTCTTAGAGGAAAACATAGGAAGAACACTCTTTGACATAAATCACAGCAAGATCTTTTTTGGCCCACCTCCTAGAGAAATGGAAATTTAAAAAAATAAACAAATGGGACCTAATGAAATCTAAAAGGTTTTGCACAGCAAAGAAAACTGCAAACAGGATAAAAAGACAACCATCAGAGTGAGAGAAATATTTGCAAACGAATCAATGGACAAAGGATTAATCTCCAAAATATATAAACAGCTCATGCATCTCAATATTAAAACAACAAACAACGCAATCAAATAATGGGCAGAAGATCTAAATAGACATTTCTCCAAAGAAGACATACAGATGGCCAAGAGGCACATGAAAAGCTGCTCCACATCAATAATTATTAGAGAAATGCAAATCAAAACTACAATGAGGTATCACCTTACATCAGTTAGAATGGGCATCATCAGAAAATCTACAAACAACAATTGCTGGAGAGGGTGTGGAGAAAAGGGAACCTTCTTGCACTGTTGGTGGGAATGTAAATTGATACAGCCACTATGGAGAACAGTATGGGGGTTCCTTAAAAAACTGAAAGTAGAATTACCATATGACCCAGCAATCCCACTACTGGGCATATACCCAGAGAAAACCATAATTGAAAAAGACACATGCACCCCAATGTTCATTGCAGCACTATTTACAATAGCCAGGTCATGGAAGCAACCTAAATGCCCATCAACAGACGAATGGATAAAGAAGACATGGTACATATATACAATGGAATATTACTCAGCCATAAAAGGAATGAAGTTGGGTCTTTTGTAGAGACATGGATGGGCCTAGAGACTGTCATACAGAGTGAAGTAAGTCAGAAAGAGAATAACAAATACCGTACGTTAACGCATATATGTTGAATGTATAATAATGGTACAGATGAACCAGTTTGCAAGGCAGAAATAGAGACAGATGTAGAGAACAAACGTATGGACACCAAGGGGGGAAAGTGGGGGTGGGGTGGTGGTGAGATGAACTGGGAGATTGGGATTGACATATATACACTAATATGTATAAAATAGATAACTAATAAGAATCTGTTGTATAAAAAATAAAATAAAATAAATAAGTAAATAAATAAAATAAAAGACAAAAAAATTAAACAGCTTAAACAACTAAAATATCAGATAAAATAGGAGAATCAACAGTTTTCAGAAACTGGACAACTGGTATTGTAGGATACTCATGTCTGAGAGAAGTGAAACAAACAAGATAAGCCCTACAAGCGACCCAGCTTAATATCTGGGGAGCACATACTGGCCACAGCATAGGGACTGGGGACCCAGACAGAGCTGAGCAGTCTCCCTGTGTTGAATAGATAGAGTTTGGGATTCAGAGAGCCCAAGGTGGATAATATTCTGGATACAGAGTACTGGGGAGGGGAAAGCTTCACTCAGAAAGCTCTGGACAGTGGCAGAGAGTGACCCTGGAGTCTTTGGCTAACTATTGATTAGCACATACATGTGAGAAAACTATAAAGGCCAAAGAAAGAAAGGGAGCATTTAAAACAATCTTCAGGGAAAATACAGTGTGAAAAAGAGTTACTACTTTCACCAGCCAGAATAGAAAGTACTCCTAACACACACGGCATTAAATAGAGTCCTTAGAGAATATTTTCTCAGGAGTAGGGTCAAATTAACCCTAGACTAAAGGCTGCTCTAGGTTTCCCTTAACAAAACTGTCAACAAATAACTGTGTCCTAGAAAGAAGTCCCAAATTATTTAAAGGGATAAAAAAAAATCCAGTAGCTAACAATATAAAATTCACAAAATCTACTAATCAAAAATTACTAGGCATGCAAAGAAACAGAAAAATATGACTCATAATGAGGTATATCGATCAATATAAACAGACCCAGAAATGACAAATGATACACTTAGTAAAAATCAAGGAGGCTAATCAGCTATAATAAATGGACTTCTTATATTTAAAAAAGTAGAGAAAATTTAAGTATGATCAGGATGGTGTGAAAAGTATGAAAAGATACAAATCAAACTTATAGAAATAAAAAACAGCAATATCTGAGATGAAAAATACCCCAGGTGGGATTAACAGCAGATTAGATATGGCAGAAGTAGAGGATATAAAATAGAGCCCTAAAACTATACAACATGAAATAAAAGAGAAAAGATACCATGGGGGAAAGGAATGAACAGAGAACTGTGATATATTAAGTGAACTAACATATGTATAATTGGAATCTCAGAAGGGGGAGGCAGTAAAAATATTTGAAGAAATAATGGCAGACTTTGATGAAAACTATAAACCCACAGATCCAAGCAACTGAGTGACTTCAAGCAAAAGAAACATAAAGAAAGCCACATCAAGGCAAATGATAATTAAATCTCTGAAAATGAATACCAAAGAGAAAATCACAGAAGCATAAAATTATATTGGGAGGAAGAAAATTAAAAATAACAGACTTCTCATCGGAAATAATACAATCCAGAAAACAGTGTAGTTATATCTATAAAATATTGGAAAAAAAAACTGTCAACCTAGAACTCCATAATCAGTGAAACTATCTTTCAAAATGAAGGTAAGGGGCTTCCCTGGTGGCGCAGTGGTTGAGAATCTGCCTGCTAATGCAGGGGACACGGGTTCGAGCCCTGGTCTGGGAAGATCCCACATGCCACGGAGCAGCTGGGCCCGTGAGCCACAATTGCTGAGCCTGCGCGTCTGGAGCCTGTGCCCCGCGACGGGAGGGGCCGCGATAGAGAAAGGCCCGCGCACCGCGATGAAGAGCGGTCCCCGCACCGCGATGAAGAGTGGCCCCCGCTTGCCGCAACTGGAGAAAGCCCTCGCACGAACCGAAGACCCAACACAGCCAAAAATAAATAAATAAATAAATAAATAAATAAGAAAATCCTTTAAAAAAAAAAAAAATGAAGGTAAATAAAGACTTGAAGGAAATGAGAAAAAAAATAAATGTATCATCTGTCATGAGTCAATAGGTTAGAACATGAGACAAAGAATAGTCTGATGAAAGTGGGGGGAAAGGATGCTCACTTATATAAGTTGTTCAGGAAAAGACCCCCCCTCCCAAAGAGGTGACATTTGAACAGAATCCTGAGGGAGGCAGTCATGAAAATGTCTTTGTGACAGAGAGAAAAGCAAGTGCAAAGGCCCTGGGGCAGAATTGTGCTTTTTTGTGTTCAAGGAACAGCAAGGAGGCCAGTATGGTTTTATATCAGAGTGAATGGGAAAAGAAATAACAAAAGGTGAAGGTGCAAAACAGGTTGTACAAAGCAAAACCATTTAAGAAGCAGTTGCAGTTGTCCAGGAGAGAGATGATGGGCTTGGAGCAGACTGGTAGGTGTCGTAGGTAGAATAACACCCAAATGTATCACATCCTAATCTCAGGAACCTGTGAATATGTCACCTTACATGGCAAAGTTATCTTTCCAGATGTTATTAAGTTAAAGACCTTGAGGTGGAAGATTATCTGGATTAACTGGATGGGTCAATCTGATCATATAGATCCTTAAAAACAGAGATCCTTTCCCAGCTCTGGGCAGAGGGAGATGGGAACATGAAAGCATGGCCAGAGAGATGCAACATTGCCGGCTTTGAAGATGCAAGAAGGGATTATGAGCCAAAGAATATGCACTAGAAGCTGGAAAGGGCAAAGAAAAGGATTCTCCCCTAGAGCTTCCAGAAAGGAACATACCCCAGCAAACACCGTGATTTTAGCCCATTGAGACTCATGTCAGACTTCTGACCTACAAACCTGTGAGAGAATAAATTTGTGTTCTCTTAAACCACTGAGTCTGTGGTAATTTGTTACAGCAGCAATAACTAATGAACACAGTAGGGATGAAAGTAGAAATGTCACTATGGCTGCAGTAGAGAGAACTGGCCAGGGAACAGGGCAAAACTGAAGGCAGGGAAGCAGTTATAATCAACTCTTTGTTTTCTGTGTCCAGGTTTCAGCTCTTGCATTTAGTCCTTAGTTAAAAAGATGTATACTAATGTGCCTCTACTAATGCCAAACATAAAAAGAGAAAATTTCACCATCCTTATCCATTTAGAAGAAGAAAATATGCTTATCAAAACAAAAATGTAGTATATATATACAATGGAATATTTCTCAGCCACAAGAAAGAATGAAATAATGCCATTTGCAGCAATGTGGATGGACCTAGAAAATATTATGCTTAGTGAAATGTCAAAGACAAATACTGTATATTATCATTTATATGTGGAATCTAAAGAGTAATACAAATGAATATATATGCAAAACAGAAACAGAATTACAGATATAGAAAAAAACTTGTGTTTACCAAAGGGGAGAAGGAAGGGGGAGGGGCAAATTAGGGGTATGGGATAAACAGATACAAACTACTATATATAAAATAGATAAGCAACCAGGGTATACCATATAGCGCAGAGAATTATAGTCATTATTTTGTAATAACCTATAATGGAGTATAATCTGCCAAACACTGAATCACTATGCTATATACCTGAAACTAACAAAATATCGTAAATCAACTATAGTTCAATTACACAAATAAATAAAGTAGTCATATTTTTTAAAAAGCATGGAATGGAAGGCTGAGCAGTGTAGTGAAATTCCAGCTAGAAAAGGGGCCATACAGGCTGATGAAAGAGAAAGTGATGATAGGAAGAATCACTATAGTTAAGATCACATCAAAATCGTCTTTAATAACACCAAATAAAAGTCGCTAGAAAAAAAAAAAAAAGTCGCTAGAGATGATTTCTGCAAAGGCAGAAATCGCAGATCACTTCCCATTGAAGTGCCCTCAGTGTTTCCTGCTGAGCCCTCTTCTATGTTAGGTGTGGGGCGAGGCATGTGAAGTAGACATGTATCCCCAGAGCAGGGCTGTCAGCTCCAGAAACCCTTCTGCTCAACTGGGAGGATTGTCAAGACTCCCCCTTGAGTCCCAGCCTCCTACCCCCATGTTTCCAGAGCCCTGAAGTCACTCTTAATCATCGGAGTGAGATCAGTCACTATCCTTCATGGCCACGTGGATGAAAGTCATGGCACAAGTCACTGAGCCCGACGTGTCTCTACAGAGTTGCAGCATCTGGCCCACATCTGGGCGGCTCAGGAGAGTGTCGCTGATCGCCAGAATGCTTTTCTTCTCGGAGCCGCCTTCTCCAGTCCGTAAACTTCCAGTGTCTCCAGTTCTTGCATCTCTTTGTAGAAACAGATTTCTTTTCCTGTGGCAGCAAGATGCTGAGGAGATTCAGAAAAAAAAATTCCTTTTCATTTTCAAATAGGACATCACCAGCACGGCAGAGGACATGGACTTAACGCCACCAACGATCCATCAGTGCCTCTTCTTAGACAAAGCAGCGTCACCGAGAACAATACCTGCTACCAATTTTTGAGCACTTACGGTGCTCCAAGCACTGCGTATGTATAGGATTTAATCCTCACAGCACCACCCTGAAGCAGGTACTATTACCTCCTCTTTAAAGATGAAGAAATTAAGACTGGAAGAACGATAATTTGCCAAAGTTCTCGCGGCTTATATGTACCAGAGTGAGGATTCGAACCCATGTCTATCTGACTCCACTAAGCTGAAGCCTTCTGACAGATAATGAAGAAAACTCCTGGACCCCTTGACATCTCTCTCACACACATTCAAACACTTAAATGTAAGGTTAAACCATGTATAGTCTGTAATGGAACTCAGGTGCCTTAAACAACAACTACAGCCTCCAGTGGTCTCATCCAGAAAAGTATTCAGCGTATATTTGCTACCTGAAGCTGGGGGTTACAATGAGAGCCAGATTATCTTGAAACAAAGGACTCAGATTTGACTGGAGACGTTCATTTGTAACTGCACTGGCACATTTGCACTTCCGTAAAGCTGATGGCTTCCTCTCATTTATCCACACCTGATGGGAGCCCAACCTTTTGGTCTGTGCAACTGATGAGTCTTCCCATTTGAGTCACTTATAGTGCTGGAAATCCTTCCAGATCACTATCAGGAACCTAAACCCTAATCCTACTGGCAGTACAGAACGGCAGATAAGAATGAGTGATTTGGTGGAGAACAGACTTGGGTTCAAATCCCAGCTGGGCCACTGATTAGACATACCCCTAATGTAAGTCACAGCTTTCCACACCTCAGTTTTCCCATTTGTGAAACGAGGATAGCAAAACTTCACAGGGTTGTAACAAGATCAATGAGGTAATGTGTGTAAATCTCTTCGCACAGTGGCAGATCGTAAGCAGTCAACAAATGTTAGCTATTAGTGCTATTACCACATAGCTCAGGACACAAGTGGCAATTAAAGCCAAGGACAAACAACACAGAGCAGGGCAATGAGCCCTTCACTCCCTGTGAACCTCCAGAGAGATCTTAGCAGAAACCGAGCTGAAGCTGGGCAGCACAGAGAGGAAAGCTCGCCGTCAGCACGTCTGAAATGTTTCCAGACACTCCCCAGGTGTCGTACTCCAACTAGCCATGGCCTGTCACACTGGGCTCTTCTCCTGTCCTGTCCCCCGACTCCATTTCAGTGGTCCCTCCAGGGGGAGCAGACAGAGATGATCCATGAAGATGATTCACTGGGGTGGAAAAAGAAAATATTACGACTTTCATTTATATTTTTATGTTTTTTTAAAACTTATATGATACTATGTATAAAATAGACAACTGAGGGGAACATACTGTATAGCACAGGAAACTCTACTTAATGCACTGTGGTGTCCTAAATAGGAGGGAAATCCAAAAGGGAGGGGATATATGTATATGTATGGCTGATTCATTTTGCTGTGCAGTAGAAACTAATGCAACATTGTAAAGCAACTATACTCCAATAAAAATTAATTTAAAAAAATAGATATATTCATATTTATACTGAATCCAAAGATACACATATAAATATATTTGGGATACATGCTCATTGTTTTTAACTAATTGGGAGTGAAATCTGAAAAAAAAAAATGTGAAGATGAGTGTTCTATCCAGTTCTTAAAGAGATACAAGGTTATAAGGTCAAGTACCGGGCAGGCATCATTCAGTCCACAAGGGTCAGGTGGGTAAGCACCACCTCAGTGCTATCAGCTGATCAGTCACTGGTCCTTACTAATGTGTTACCTTTAGAAGTCAGCGCAAAGCCCGAACCCAGATTATCGAGGCAGCTTGCGTGGGGCTCTGGACTGGGAGGCAGAATATTTGGATTCAAATCCTGGCTCTGCCCTTTACTCGTGTGACATCACTGGGTAAGTCATTTAACTCTGAGAATCAGTTTCCTCCTCTCTTTCTAGATGAATAATACATACCTCAAAGGGTTGCTGTGACCTCTAAGTGAGATGATGTCTATCGAAGGGCCTCAGTGACAGTTGAATCTAACTCATTCATCTCTTGGCAGCTGAGCTGAGAATAGTGATGACTGATGGCTTAACACCAGTTGATTGTCTGCTCTGTGGAAAAGAAGAACTGTTCTGTGTCATGCTAGATGAGAAGATCAATACAGGGAAGAATTTTTGGAACAGAACTAAAAATCTGCACTGTCTTGCCAAATATTGGATTCCCCATCACAGACATGTTCAAGCCGAGGCCCTATGTCTAGAGATTTTGTAAAGCAGACTCATTTTGAGTGAGAAGTTTGGTGTAGACAACTTTTACTAAAGTTTTAGCACTCTTAAGCCAAATAAAATGAGAATTACTTAAAGAGTAACATGATCGCTAGCAATATTAGGCCCTCTGGAAGATCAAGGGGAAAAAGATGGGTATTTGGGCTCAGGGGTAGCTTTTGATATACTTGAAACCATACTTCTCCTAATTCATCCACACTAGACCTACCTCCCAACAGTCCTTCAAATCCCTGCCATATAAAATAAGTTGTTCAACAATTCATTTAGCCTGGTGTCCAAAGCCATTTGATTTCTCCCTACTTACAGAGATGTTGTTCTGGAAAGACGCTGAAGAGGAATAAACCACATCAGTGTCAAAACTATAAACAACTCATTCACAAATATTTTATCTCCAGCCCAGACCTTGTCTTTGAGGGCCAGACCCATATAGTCAACCTATAACTTACCATCTAACTTCAATACTTCCTAAAATAAACTTATCATGTTGCCTTTACCCCCACCATCTAGCTTTCCTTGTCTTGATGAATGATACCACCATCCATCCATTTGCCCCACTCAGAAGCCTAGGGTCATCCTTGCCCCCGCTTACTCCCTCCCTCCCCATATCTTATCATTTTTACATTCTAAATACCTCTTGAATGCATCTACTCCTTTCCCCTCTCTTCCACCACTCACTACTTTAGACCAAGCTTCTGTTACCTGTTGCCTGGACTACTGCAGTAGCCCCCAGTGGTCTTCCTCATCCAGTCTTACCCTCCTCCCATTGCTCACTACTTGGGCTTCCCAATACTCCTAAAACAAAGCTCAAAATGAGCCACAATGCGCTGTGATGTCTGTCTTTGACTCAGAGCTCAGCCCATCTCCTTCCTGCTCTCCCTCCCTCTTCACTTCAGCCACGTTGACCCTCTTTCTGGTTCTCATACTCTCATGTTTCCATCCATCGCAGGGTCTTTTCTCAACCTTCCCTCTGCCGGGAAGACCCTTCCTTTATATGCCTCCTTAGGTCCTACTCATCCTTCTTAAGGGTCGCTTAAGAAGCATCATCATTTCTTCAAGGAAACCTTCTGTTACCTCTTGGACCAGCTCAAATGTGCCTATTTTAGGCTCCTAGGGCAGTAATTAGCACTTGTCACAGAAGAAGATGTATATTTGTGTGTGATTATTCTTATTTCTGTACATTTCCCCCAGTAAACTACAAAATACATGAGGACAAGAACAGTGACATTTTTGCTCACCACTGGGTCCTAGAATGTTGCACAGTGCCTGGGATATAATAGATCCTCAATAAGTATCTGGTTAATAACTAAACAAATCAATAATGATGAATGAAACTAAGAATAAATGTTCTATGTGCTTGTGCAAGTCTCTTCATCTCCCCTGCTCTGATTTTAACTCTATGAAATTGGGAGGCAGGAGAAGCAGGTAAGAAATAAACGGGAGAGGGAATTACACAGCACGTAGAATCGCCAACGACTCAAATTCTTTTGTTCCAAACTGTGAAATTTCAAAAATTCTAATGGAATCAAAGATCCAAAAAGAAAGTCGTGCTCCTGCCGAGCTCACAAATACTTTTTTTTTCCCCCCCATAAATAGAACAAACAGATGCTATCTGCAAGGCTCACAGCACATCTGTGCAGATAAAGCAGCAGCACTGGGGTGTCCTGGGAAAGAACTGATTTGCATGTTTGCGCTCTGGTGTGCACATGCTCACACATTCCTTCCAGAGAGCTCTGAAATGGCCACTTTCAGAGAATCTAGGTTGTGGTTTTGCATGTATTCTTCAAGTTCACCTTCAGTCCCTGTATTTGAGGGATATTTAAAATATTCATGTTTAAAAAAAAAATAAAGTTTTAAAGAAAGCTTTGCTGGCTGGAGGGCTTCTTTCCTCCCGGCCACCCTCCCTTTCTCAAGCTCTCACATTTGAGTGTCGTCAAGCTATCATGCTTTAACTAATCAAAACAAAGGTAATATGAGAAACGACTAGAAGTTTTATGCCAAGTATGAAAATCGCCTGAAGAAGGTGGTGGCACCAGCCAGTCAAAAGACTCAACTTTCTTCCTGAGAAAATAGGACTTTGATTTTCTTACAGTATTTTCTCCTAAGGATCTCAAAATCTTTTTCTTTCTTTTTAAATATTTAAGAGGTTACCTGGTAAGGAGTTTTCTTAAGCAAGGTGGAAAAACTGAGGCCTGTGATGTCCTTTTTTAAAACAGGCAGTAGCTGAAATAAATTGAAAGTGATTTCTTAATTCCCACAGGAGACAATGCTAAAAAAAAGAGGTGGGAACGGGAATTCTTTGCTCTGGGAGCCCAGGCCGAAGAGCAGCTTAATCTAATTTGCATAGGAGGCCGGGAGTTCCTGGAATTGCACTCCCATGTGGCCCTTACAATCCCACCCCTATTTCCACCACTGACCATGTGCTGCTTTTTTATGGTAACTGGACATTAAGCTTCATAAAAGCAGCAAAGTTCAGCTAATCACTTAGAAAACCAGGCGAATGAATACACTACTCTAAAATGGTGACGTCTTCAAGAACCTTTGGTAGTTACTGAAACAAACAAGGGAATACTGTATCTACCTACAGTTAAGCCAAAAAAGAAAAAAAGTTCATGTTTCCTACTCAATATATTTTTCTTCGTTCACACTTCAGACAACTTCACCCTACCACACCCAGCTACTTGTGACTGGTTCCAAAGAGTGACACCAGCTGATGAAAGACGACATTCTTGCAACTCTTTCCCGCCAAAGACTCATGGTGAGATGGCCCTTCTCCAGCAGACTATACACTTCAGCATCTGTGTCTGTCCTTCTGTCCCCAGAGAGACAAGTTCCAAGGGGAAATCACCCTCCCGAGGCAGCTCTGGATCAAACCTTGGGAATTGAAACCAGGGATGTGCAGATCAGCTCGGACTGCTGGCCACCCCCTCGGAAGCTGAGTCACTGACCTGGCCGGTTCATTTAATCGCTTGGAAAGTGGTTAGACTGAACAGGAGATGTAGTGATTAGTAATTCAGACTGGTCTCAGAGCTTCATGTTTTTCACTTTTAGACGCCAACTGCAGCCTTTCTCTTGGAGTCAACAGGAAGTGAGAATTGCAAGCCAAATTTGACACCACTTGACGTAACCAGGGATGGACTTGGGCCCTTATTTCTCCACCCAATAACACAGAGATTTTGAAAGTGAGTCCTTCTAGTTAAACACATCAACCTAGTACCAGGGGCAGAATAAGGAATTAAGAATTGAAGAAAACCTATTTTGATAACTCAGACTTAACCCTTTCTTCTTATCTGGCTTTCATTGAATAAAAAAGTAAATTAGAAATAAAATTTTCTGTCTCAGATATAGATCTGAAGATGGTAAGAATAAAAAGAAATAATATTTATTAAATAAGCTACTCCTCACACTAATTAGAAAATGATTGTGATTGAGGCAAACACAAAATCTACTTTCCCAATTAATTTTTTTCATCATGATGCATTTGTGAAATATCCTAAACTGGGCACAGTAAGACATGGCCACGTAGTCAAAAGTGAAACAGATAGACTTTTTATGAAACGTTTCCTATTTCTGGTTACAATTACTGTTGTGATGATTGATTCATGTTCAGCCATTTCCAACTACAGTTGTGGTACTAGCAATGAGATTTAAAATTTGATCATTTTACATGGACTGTTTGGTGAAGGAAAGTAATATGTGTATGTCTTTGCACTCACTCCTGTTCTTTCCCTATTTTCTGTCTTTCCTCTCCAATCCATCCCATACCTAGTCCCCAGATTACTTTTCCTAAAATATCACTACTGTGCATTTATTCGCTTGAAATTGGTTGAAACCTGACCACACGTCAGTGGTCACTTAGCTAAAAACTGACAAGAAAAGGTAAACATGATGGTTTTACCCTTGAAATGTTCATAGTCAGTGATACTTCTCTAGTCAAAAGTCCTGGTTCTTTCCAGGACTGTGAGGTCCAGTTCAAACTTTAACCTGATAGTTCTGAACTCCTAAATTCAGGCCTTACCAGAATATCTTCTCCCAAAGTGCCCACACTCAAGCCCATACCCCTGCCGCTCCACCACATGGTCTAAAATGCCCCTTCCTTTACATATCCAAATTCCCTCAGAACCTAACTCACTTACCTGTCACAAGACCGTGTCTGATCGCTCAGCCTTTTCCCTTTTCCTAAATTCCAAAAGCCCGGATTATCTTTACCAACTTTCAGCTTAACACTATCCCACATGCTCTGTCCTGACCAAAATTCAACTGTAAATATGTAAAAACATACATACATTTGAACCTACGTATATACATACCTGTATATTAAAGAAAAGAGAGCTGGACTTGGGACATTCATTCTGTAATGAAAACTGGGGCAAATGCTCCATTGGCGTAATGAAGTTGGGATTATCATTTTACAAAAACAGGCAGGGGGAGGGGTTCCAAGCTATGTTATTAGGAGGAATATAAATTTCTCATGTAACTCAGATAGGATGCTCTTTAGAAGAAAATTAATTATTATTACAGGAAGCTTTGTTTATTTCAGACTCTTTAGGAGAAGACAGTAGCTCCCTGATACAGAAGCCTTTGCTCTTTCCCCACATCCCTCTGCTAGGCTTCAGAGTTTCTCCTTCCTGCTCCCTTCCCTGACCCTCCACCACTCACACCCCCAGCTCACCCCAAGGAGACACCAAACATTAGCACCTACCCTTTCTTAGAGTCAACAAAGATTGAGTGGAAGGAACAGTCCAGTGCGCCTTCCTTTTCTGTAGGGATGATGGGGTATCTATCCTAAGAAAAGAGGACATCAAAATGTGGACGAATAATAGAAGAGGTCTTCTTGGAGCAAAGGAAAGGGAGAGAAGGAGCTTGGGGCATGTCCATGTGGAAAACCCTTGGAGTCTAGGCAATATGGTCCCATCCTTCGTGTGGGACAAAGGATTAAGTTGGTTCACCCAGTTCCTGATTCTCCCCTCTCCGCCCCATGATGTATGACTCTGAGGCAGTTAGTTACCTAAACTCTTCAGGAGGAAAAAAAAAAGAAAGAAAGATCAGTAATCACAAATGTGGAACGAACCATCAGGGGTTATCCCAGTACTTCACTGCATATTATAAACTATTGGGAAAGACATTCCTGAGGATGACTAGGAATCTAGGAAATTATAAAGCTGAATACCACCCTGCTCCCCAGCCCCACTCCCAGCTTCCACCATCCCCAGCAGATATCCTGAGGGCCCAAGTATACCCAGCATTGAAGGAGCAAAGACCTCCTTTGATTGGGGGAAAAGTAGGACATTAAGAAGAAGACTTCCTTTGACTGCCTTCTTTCTGTGTCTCTCCACTTGACCACGGATGTTTCAGTCACAAGTTAAGCACTGTTTTCATTTGATGAGTCAGCTTCAGCCTTATGAATTATTGTGTCAAAAGAGTTTCTTACAATATGTTCAGAATAAGTGTCATGTCGGGAAAAAGTGCTCATGGGCAGCTACTCAATTCCAGCTACATTTCTACCTGTGGATCACACAGAAGGCTGGCCTGACCTTGCAATAATTTTAATTTCTTCTTTCTAGGTTCCCCACAACTTTGAAGCCAACTGTTATTCATCTTGTTTACACAAACCCAAGAGTATCAAGCATGGTGTACATCAATACTTACAGCCTTTGTCATGTATGTCTGCTACAGTCATTTAACGTATGTGCCAGGATTCATTGTGTCCTTAATCACTTTCTTTATCTGTAAAACAAATAGTTTGCAGCAACATGGACGGACCTAGAGATTGTCATACTGAGTGAAGTAAGTCAGACAGAGAAAGACAAATATCATACAATATCACTTATATGTGGAATCTAAAAAGGGTACAATTGAACTTATCTACAAAACAGAAATAGAGTTACAGATGTAGACAACACACTTATGGTTACCAGGGGGTAAGGTGGGGAGGGACAAATTCGGAGATTGGGATTGACATATACACACTACTATATATAAAATAGAGAACTAATAAGGACCTACTGTATAGCACAGGGAACTCTATTCAGTAGTCTGTAATGACCTATATGGGAAAAGAATCTAAAAAAAGAGTGGATATATGTATATGTATAACTGATTCACTTCACTATACACCTGAAACTAACACAACATTGTAAATCAACTATACTCCGATAAAAATTTTAAATTAAAAAAAAATTGTAATAACACATACCCACAACCATAGATTTGTAAAGATTAAGTGAGTTAGTATGACCTATATGTGCTTAGACCAGGCATTGGAAAACTTTTCTGTAAAGGACCCTATAGAAATATTTTTAAGTTTTACAAGTCAGGCAGTCTCTGTCTCAATGCTCACCTCTGTCATTGTGGAGCAAAATCAGTCCCAGACAAATGAGCATGGCTGTGTTCCAATAAAACTTTATTTACAAAGAGAGGTGGTAAACTGGATTTGGCCCATAGGCAGGTGGTAAACTTTGATGGCCCCTAGATGAAAGGATAAGTGTTTGATAAATTTGGTATGATCACACTTATTACCTAATCAATGCTGGCAGTTCTTCATGTTCATACTGTGTTTCTCTTTCTTAGTAACATCTGGAATTGAATTCTGGATATCTTAACTTACCTATCATCCCTGTGGCCACTGATGCAGAAAGGAAAGGTAGGAGGGTTTTCATCTTGCTTATACGTGCATATCATCTAGTGGTAGAAAAGTGTAATTGCAAGATTTTTTTTTTTTTTTTTTAATGTCCTGGGCCTTGTTCAAGCACATCCTGGTAAGAGGGTCGTTTCCTCAGTCTGCCCACAGTGGGCATCTACAACTGTACTAAAGGACCAGTCCGATCCACCTGGTTTCAAGGAACTTTCTAACAGGCCTTTGACAGGCGTTCTTATAACTCAAGAGTTTGATGTCAACAACCAAAAGTGTTCACTGAGGAGATAAAAAGAAACTATTTAAGAAATAAATATTATTTATTAGGCAATTAACTGTTTATATATGTGTGTTTAATAATACTAACAAATCCTTCAGAGAAACAATACAGTATAGGTATGTTTTTATCTTAAAAATTAGCCTTCACTATGAGCCCTTAGCATAAGGTGGTGGCAACTCTTTGAGTCCAGGTCCTATTTCTCTTTATATCCTTCACGATGCTGCCTACTGGTCACCACCTCCTTCCTGTCTATCTTCTGTGCTGACCCACGCTGCGTTTGTACTTCCCCAGATCATTGCCAAGAACACTAACTGCTGAGAATTCTCAGTCTTTCTGTAACTATGCTGAGGTTAGAACTCAAGTAAACAGGATCTTCATAAAAACCACAGTTCTAGAACTCAGGCTCTTCATTATTAATATTTTTTGTGGAGAGCCTCTCCACCAGCATATTCTCTGAAAAAAATTTTGATACATGGATGCCTGCAGATTATTATTATTATTATTATATACTAAGATTGTTTGTTATTATGGTGAAGCAACTATATCAGAAGACACATTTTTTTTTTTTTAAGGTAAGAAGTGGATTTATTTCAAGAGATACACACTCCATAGACAGAGTGTGGGCCATCTCAGAAGGCGAGAGCGGCCCCAGGGTATGGGGTTGTCAGTTTTTATAGGGGTGGGTAATTTCATAGGCTAATGAGTGGGAGGAGTATTCCAGCTATTTCAGGAAGGGGGGGATTTCCAGGAATTGGGCCACCACCCACTTTTTGATCCTTATGTTCGGCCTTGGAACTAGAAGACACATTTTTAAAATGCCATGTATCAATATTAATAGTGAGAAAAAAGGAAGTCTTCCAGCTCTATACTTCCTTGATGTGTCTCCCTCACTGAATAGAATTCATTTATGGACCTTTGAGGAGTTACTTTATAATAAAAAGAATTCTGACCTCTAACAACTTGATTTCTTTTTCCTCCCCTGTAATCAGTAAGACATCATTGGGTTTGTATCCCATAAGCAAGTTCATATCCCAGTTCATATCCCATCAGTGACATGACTGATGGCTGGAGTTTGGGATGCTTTGTCAGCATCAGAGGAAGCCTCCTGCTTCCACACCCCACCCCACCCCCAGATGAAGCACCCCCTGCTTCCACACCCCACCACACCCCCACCCTCTGTCTGTCCCCCTTCTTCCTGAGATTCATAAGTACCCAGAGCTTCTCAAATGCTCTTTCACCACTACCACCATTACTGCAACCACCACCTGCCTTCCAGAGCAGCTGGCTGGCCTGGGACCTGCTTCCCCATCTTTTTTCCTGGACTCCCTTCCTGGGTATCTGGGTCCCCTCCCCTTCATTCCTACTGCCTTGACTTAGAAGGATCTCCCTCCTCTGCTTTTGAGGAAATTCTCAACTCCATTCTACATTTCCAAACAAAAATCCCTATTTTGTTTCCCCCAAATCATGAAGCTGACCAGAAAAACTGGATTGAATTGGCCACAGCGCCGTTTGGACTCTCTTTGTGATTTTTGGCTACTCGCTCTTCCCAGTAGTTTACACTGACATGTCAGATTTTCCACAGTGGTCATGTAACATACCCATTCCTCCTTACGCCTACCTTGGGACTCACCCAGCAAAATTTAGGATGCTCTTGGGATCATGTATAAAGAGAGTGCTGGGCATTAAAATGACATGGACAAAGTTCTTACAAGACCATAATTCTGCCCCTGGTTATGATAGAAATTAGCTGAGTGATCACTGGACATCAATTGCCTCACAAAATAGGAGGTTGGCTTCAATGTGCAATCAAGTCCCTCTCAGCTCAAATAATCTATCGTTCTGGATGTATCTTTGCTTATTATTTAAAGAGGACACGTGAGTTCTAATTACAACCCATTGGTCCTCATTTTAGGTAAAGTTGCCAGAAAAGGACTTTGTGATGCCTGGTCCTGTCAACCTTCCATCCTCTGTTACCAGTATCTTGAAACTTTAAAGTTTTTACTGTCATTATTGGGTAAATTCTTCGCTTTGGGCACTACTTAACATTTCTTCCAGAAATGCCTTTGCCACTGAAGTATCATCCAACATGGATTTGAAATTGTCCAATTATAAATCCTGGACCTGCTTCCGGTCAGAGTTGTCTTCCCTCCCAATCAAATCCCTCAGGGCCTGGATTTAGCATGGACTTCACTGCCCTTCATCTTAGAAAGGATCTTGGGATCCTTCTGGATACTATGTAGGTTTCCTTCAATTTCAGAATGTCTGTTTCCAAGTTCTACAAGAAAGAGATATTTTTGAATTTTTATTTATGGCCTGTATCCTGCTTATGCCAGCAGATGCGTCAAAGATACCGCAACTAAAATAGGATTTTTATAGGAAAACAGAATTGAGGCCTTAATTAATTGCTGACATCATATGTACTCCCTCAGAAAACCAGCTATTCAGAAATGACTCCGCTCCCTTCTGGCATAATTTACCCCCTACTTCTTCATTATTATTAAGGACATATGTACAGAAACAGGATCTGCGCCTTGCTGGACTTCTTCCATGCCAGCCACTCATAGCCCAACTGATGTTATAATCCTTCCTTTTTCACATTACAATTGGTTATTGTGCAAATGAATATGTGCTCCCAGGAACAGATTGTGACTTTACGTGGAGCTAGAACAGGCATTGGAAGCAGATGAACTCTCAGCAAGCCAGGATTGGGACCTCACCCCAAATGCCCTCGATAGGACACAAGGGAAGAAATAAATCAACACAAAGAAAGAAAAAGAACAGAATAAAAGGTGAGGTAAATTATTTTAAAAGAAATTTGGAGCCAAGTTATTTAAGAGATGTCAGCTATTTTATAGCATGTTCATAAATTTTCTGAATTTTCATTCTCAAGGCTGAATCTCTAAGGAGGATCCTTGTAGCCTCAGCTTCAATTTTGAGGTCTATTCCTCTACTTTTCCTGTAAATACAACTTGGGTTCCAACAAAACAACTATTTTACTACTTTTCGTTCCTACATATATTTCTATACCATTACTTATTTTAATCTGACCACCTGGAATGCCTATTCTCTGCCATAAGACATTCCATGCATTCTTCAAGTTCTTTCTCAAATATCATCCTCCTCATCGTGTCTTAAAGCGTGAGGAAGAATGATGAGTAAGCCGTGGAGAGATCAGATGTGATGCTGCAGATGGACTGAGCCTGGTCATTTTTGTGGTGGTTTTAATTTTGGAAGCAGAGACACAATGGACAGCAGAATGGACTTATCGGTAAAAGAGACTTGACGAGCCTATTAGAGAACTTTCTAGAACTGTGTCGTTCCTTGCTGGTGATTTAGTAACTGCTCCCTAAAACACATTTTATATTGTTTGTCCAAAGTCATGCCCTTCTCATCATCAGCCAGGGTGATGGTCTCTCTATGTACCTGGGAAGAAGGTGTAATGGGAAGGCCGAATATACATGAAGAAAAATTAAAGGGAATTACAAATTCAATATCTCAACAGGAAGAGCAACATTTCATTGACATTTCCTATGTTCAGGCAGTTTGTTAAGCACTTTACACAACACCTAATACACTGAGTCTTCATTCAAAACAAAAACACAAACAAAAAACCCTATGAGGTGAGCAGGAGAATCTTAACTTTACAGGGGGTTCGGGAATTTGTCCAAGGTTCCACAGTTAGTGTATGAAATCCACGTCAATCCATTTCTAGAGCCTCCTCAAAGGCCTGTCCATCACTTTCCAGAAGCAGACCAGCTACGGTCTCATCCACCTAGCGTGTTCTGTCCACCACGGCACACCCAAGTGTAGCTGCAAATTTATGAATCTAAAAGTCAGCCCTGAGGCAAGAATGGTTTAGAAATGCTAGACTCCAACAGATAAAGCTCAACAGACAGTTGGGAGCCCTCAAGTTCCTTCCCTATCTCCTCGTATGTTTCCTGTGTAGCCTTTAGCCAAACATTTAATTCTCACCTTCAAAAAGTGCGCGTCCTCCTCCCGTTGCCTGAATCCTTCGTGGAGAATGGCTACTCCCCTCTACTTCCTCTGTGAGCCTTTCTGCCTTGCCAGGCACAATTCCTTCTTCTGAATTCATCTGAAACATCCTTTTATACATACCTCTTTTAGCTACAGCAGTTCACAATCCTTTAATTTCTTGTTCCCATCTCATGTCTCCCACCAGCCTGGGAGCTCTTCAGAAGCTAAGTACTCTGTCTTATTTATCTCAGTGCATCAACGCTTTAGAACATGCACTGAATACAGAAACCCATTAAAAGACAGAATGTTTTAGGGCTTCCCTGGTGACGCAGTGGTTAAGAATCCGCCTGCCAATGTAGGGGACACAGGTTCGAGCCCTGGTCCCGGAAGATCCCACATGCTGCAGAGCAACTCAGCCAGTGCGCTACAGCTACTGAGCCTGTGCTCTACAGCTTGTGAGCCACAACTACTGAAGCCTGTGCGCCTAGAGCCCGTGCTCCGCAACAAGAGAAGCCACCGCAATGAGAGGCCCGCGCACGTCCACAAAGAGTAGCCCCCACTCACCGCAACTAGGGAAAACACGTGCATAGCAGTGAGGACCCAATGCAGCCAAAAATAAGTAAAATATTTTTTTTTAATTAAGAAATGCTTTTAAAAAATGGATGTTTTACATACATACAAACATATGCTGTTCAGAGTGTTGTGTCAGAAAAAAATCCAAATCCAATGCATAATTTTAAAAAATTTGTAATCTGTGTTTAACAGGTTTTTTAAAAAATATGGCTCCAAAAAATGAGGTAAACTCAAGTATCTCCATCCTCTTATTTGAGAAACATGGTTCTCACCACTCTCATGGGAGACACAATCAGAAATGAAGGGTAAGAAAGCAGTTGAATAAGTATTTATTGAATTGAATTGTTTGTAATTGAACTGAATTAAACTGAAAGAGGCTTAGCTTCCACTGATGGAGATCACAGAGCTCTTTGGGTGGAAAGTGGACCCAGAGGACAGAAAAGGGCTGTCTGTGGGCTCAAGAGCTCTGGGTCATGATTTCTCAACCCTGGTTGCAAATTACAATCACCTGGGGAGCTCAAAAAAAAAATTTGGATGCATGATTCCCACCCTTAGGGCATCTAATTTAATAGGATTGAAGTGGGGCCTTGGCATCAGTATTTTTAAAGCTCCCTAGATGATTTTAATGTGCAACAAGCCATGAGACGATTCCTCCAGAGAAAAGGTTACTCTGGCATAGCTGTGCATTTCTGTGTCTGAAGGGCCAAAAATAGAAAATTTGATCTCTTGTACTGGGTCCACTGGCATCTCATTTCAGACTCAGCAAGCCACGATTTTCCACCTTCCCATCACCGGTGCAGCAGGAAAGCTTGCCTGAAGCCTGTCCCTCCAGAACTGGAAGATGGGAGGCGGACAGGGAAGGTCCCTTGCATTTCTAAGCAAATCAGACCCACGCTGTGCTCCAGAAAGGAGCCAGGAGAAAACTCAGCGTTGTGACTGGGATTCGATTGCTATCAAGCAGCTCTCTTCTACTTCCGTTGTACAGGGTTGGCACCAGGTAAAGAGATCCAAGGGAAGCACTTGGGAAATACTGTGACACAGCGGCAGCTGTGCCTTCACGGGGGGGGCGGTGGGGGGAACCTGCCTGAGGCTTTCCCTTCTCTTTAAGGCTTCTTCCCCACTTTGTTTTCCTGTTGAAAAGTGTCAAGACGCTTTACTACAGTTACACAATCTCTCCACCCCCATCCACAACCTGCAAAACGTCAGCCCCTAATCTTCCAGCCAGGGCCACCGCGTTCCCCAGAAGGTCACTCTCCCCCTAAAGCTGCTGCTTTGCAGGAAACTCGAAAACCACTTGGCTTCTCCACTTAAGCAATGTGTTTTTCTGCTGTGTTTCCAAAAGGCTCTTGGAGATTTCATGTTTGTATTTTCCCCTTTTCTGGCTCCACGTTCTCCTATGTAAATGAAGAAAGCTCTTCCAGTAGGGATGAAGGCGCAGTTGGAGCTTTGGCTGATTTCATCCACATTTGCTCTCACTTAAAGTAACTTTTCATGTACTGCTTAACGGGAATTCAGAAGAATTTAAGAAAAAGCCCTTTAAAAATCGATTCCAAATAAAAATGGAGCCATACAAATTCATCTGAGAACTAAATATTGCAGCCTTATTGCTGAGTGTTGTTAAAATTTTTATTTATTTCAGCCTTTTGTTATTCAATTATTAACTATGCAACATGTCCTGCTAAATCTTTTCTCCTACACACAGTTCAGATTTGACTTCTTACATTTATGACTTTGTTTATGCATTTAGCTTTTAGTACTTAACCTGAAACCCATACCATCTCCCCCGACCCCATATAGTTAAAAAAAAAAAAAAATCAAGGGGTGAAAATCAGGGAAGTCATGTCCAAGGAGATTTCCCTTTGGTTCTGTCTGCTCCAGGGCCAAGATTAGACAAGAGGAGTGAGGCAACAAATTAACGCCTTTCAGAGGCAAAAGGAAAATCAAGAATACTGAAACGGTCTTGATTTAGAATTCTGATATTTTGGTTTTTATGAAATGTTTGCATTAATTTTGATTTTTCAAACTATAGCATTAAGATACTATTTACCCTGATGACTGAGTTTGTTGGGTGCCACTTGCATTTTGTGCCCAAGTCCCTGCTACAGTCCTCCTTGAAGGACTGGACACCAGTCACATAGATTGACATAACAGAGACTTCAAGGAACGATGTAATGAGGCTCTTTACATTGGGGTATTGAGAGCCTCAAGTCTAGGTAGCTCTTGTGTATTGGCAGTGAAGTTATTCCAAACAAGAAGCTTAGTGTGATTAATTCCTCAGGGATCTTAGGAGCCACTGAAAACTGTATTTGAGTCTGCAGATTATGGTTAGAAGCAGAACCTCAACCCAGGGTGCCTGCACTCCTCTGCCTTGGGAAGCAAGCTGTCATTCAATTCAATACAAGGAGATATTTGCTGAGCCCCTCCAGAGGTCAGACACTGTACTAGGTGCTATATACAACTCTGAATGAGATAGCCTCAACCCTGTTCCCGTAGGCTTCAGAGCCTAGTACAACATTCGAAACAGATTTTTAAAAAGTAAAAAGCAACAATATCAGTGTTCTAACAAAAGTAGTAAGAGAAGAGTCTTAGCACAGAGGCAAGGACTCTTGATCTTGTGAAGATCCTCTAAGTGAAGGCATAGAAAGGAAGGAATTAATACATGTGAGATTCTAAGACTCTGAAAGTGTGTGTCTGTGTGTGTGTGTGTGTGTGTGTATGTGTGCATGTGTCTCAGACCTCCTGCAAAGCACAACTTGAAAACACACCTCAGAACATCTGCATCCTGATTGCGCTGCCTGCGTTCTCCACACCCCGTCAATAGGACACATGCTTGGAGTTGTTTGAAGAGTAGTCATTGAGGCTCACACTCAGCTATCTATACCCCCTAGTTGGGTTCCACTGGTAACCAAGGACACACATTTGTTAAATAGCCGGACAAGGGCAAGGGCGCCAAGGCTTATAATAATAAAACAACTTACCTCTATTTAAAGCTAAAGCATGCTAAAATTGAACCTTCATCCTTAACTTCATGATCAATGGTGTGATTGCTAATACCATCCCATCAGTTCCTTTAGGCTGAAGACTTTGAAGCAGTTTATTTAAGATTCATTGTTGGGGTCATAAATTGAAAGTAGTTAGGGAAAGATGGAAGAGGGAATGATTGAAGGAAGGTTCTTTACTTAATTCCATCTTTGTAAGTACATGGGACTTGATGTTACCAGGACTCTCTGGACTTAGAAGAAAAGAATGAGATCATTGATACAAACCAATTTAACCTACAAGTAAAGTGAAACGCCTCAGTCTGAATCTGTCACCATAAACTGTGTCTTCACAAAGTAAAACCTGGGTCACTTATTTCTTGAACTCAATAGATACTGAGGTAGACAGTCCTGTCAGAGGAGCACCCATTCCCATTCCTGACGTTTCCTTCCAGGTGGAGGGCGATCATCAGTATGACGCTCTTGGCTCCGCTCCACACCTCAGCCCCTTCCCCTTGACTGGCGAGTCTGAGATGAGCATGAAGACCCCAGACATCTCCTCTTGAGAGCAGGCTGTCAGGTTCTTTGCTCCTCTAGAGTGAGGTCAGTGCCCCGGGCCAGTTGAAAAGATAAACCTAGTTCCTTCTAGGGTTCTCCATGAGGAAACCATAGACACATGCCCGCTCTTCACTCTCATAAAAGCGATATTTTGGTCTCCATCTCCCTTACTCCTTGGTCTCCTCTCTCCGTTGGTTCAGATCTTGAGCAGAGGAAAGCGGTACTCTTTATTGCCCTTATGCTCCTGTGCCCCAAAAATTCTCTCTTAGTGTCTAATTGTTTAGCTTGAATCAACCAGATAACCAAGTTTAGCAAGGTCACAAGGAAATGCTAGAACTGAAAGAGAATCTCCAAAAGCCTTGAAGTCAACTCTTGCCTTTTGAAGACTGGACATCCAAATGACTCACTCACATGGCTGGCCTGACAACCAGGAGCTCAACTGGGGCTGTCAACCTGAGCTCCTATCAATGGCCTTTCTATGTGGCTTGAGCTTCTCATAGCATGCAGCTGATTTTCCCCAGAGTAAGCATTCCAAGACACCCAGACAAAAGCTGCCAGGCTTCTTATTACTCAGCCTTAGAAGTCCCAGAGTGTCCCTTTTGCCACATTCTGTTGGTTAATCAAGTCACTGAGGCCAACCCAGATACCAGGACGGGGAATGAGACTCCAACTCATCCTGGGTAATACAATACTCTGGGTAATAGTCCCTACAATAGGGTAACATAACAATAGAACTAACTGGTCACTTAACACGTTCTCCTTTGCTCAGCAATGTTTTAACATGCATTCGCTCTTGTATGCCACTCTACAGCCAATAAATAGGTACTATCATTAGCTCCATTTTACAGACAAGGCAAGTTTTCAAAACTGACCCAGGTTATATAGCTAGTGGTGGAATCAGAATTTAAAGTCAGGTCTGTTTAAATCCAGAGGCCCCTGGATTAACCTAGATGCTAGTCCTTACCATCCCACTAGATGGATGGCCACATCCTGTTTAAAGATCAAAGACAATAGTTGACTCAAGGAGCATTAGAAAACAAAGTTCACATCAACATATTTGAAAATACAACAGTAACTAGATTCAAAGTAAGTCTTGCCTAGCCTGTGCATGACACCAGAACCCCAAAACTTGTCAGTACACAGCATTTTTCCAGCAGTAAATGGAGGAAAAACACAAGCTCTGCTGGGCAGATTGACGAGGAAAATGTGGTGCTTCTATCAGAAGTTTGTCGTTTTAAGATTCCCTTGTGTTTTAGTGGCACCAACACACAAAGGGAATTAAGCCATTTTGATCTCCAATAATGAGAAACATGGCTGACGTTCAGACCTGAAACCATTTAATGCAAGTTAATCCTTGAAACAAATCTGGAATGAAATGAGGGAGAAAAAAATCTTATTATGGTAGACATCAACTAATGGGTTACATTTCTTTCTTCTCAATTAGAAATGGCAGAGGGGTTTTAATTATTTTTCCTTAGCAAGCACATCAAAACATATCTACACAAAAACACAGCAAATATGTTGTAAACTGATTTAAGCCAAAGAGCTCGTCAACACTGTTTGCAATTATGAAATCATTTGGGGATATGGTACTTTTTTGGGAGGAATTGTTTTTCTCTTAGATGCAAACCACATCATAGTCCATCAGACATAAATCTTTTATTGTATCTTCAAGAGCAAAAGTGGAAATTGTACAACAAAGGCGCCACTGATAAAATGCAATGAAGCCCCTCCAGAATCATTGGGATGATCTCACTAGTTAGGAGAGATAACAGGGAATGTCATGGTTTCAAAAATGCTCTTTGGGGGAAAAATTTTGTTGAAATTCAGTGGTGCTCAAGGAGTTCCAAAAAGGAATTATTGGGAACTTTCATCCCCTGTCTCCATTTACCATATACATTAAAGAAAATGGAAGATTTTTGGAGACTTCTTTGTCACTCAGTGAGCAATGGCAGGTACAGCAGAGATGGAAATGAACAATGTAATGTGCTTGATGAGAGCACGGCTCCAGGAGTGAGACTGCCTGCATAGCCTTTCTGGCTCAGCCACTTAACAGCTGTATAACTCTAACCTCAGTTTTTTTATTTAAAGCTTGGAATAAAAATAGGACTTACTTCAGATGTTTGCTGTGAATGTAAAGCATATATTGATAATATGTACCCTATAGATATTTAGTAGTAATAGTAGCAGGACCACCATAATTATTATCATTATATCAGTTTTCAATAGGAATACATGATAGAATATTAAACTAGGACATAGTCTAGATGTGGTACAGGGTCAGGCCAGAGAGTCAGGGAGTTTACACATTCAAAAACCAGAGCCATAAAACCAAAAATAAGGGTCAAATGAGCTAGCAACCCAAAGAGCAATTTGAGTAATGAAGAAAAATTCAAGGAAAACAACTTGCAGGGATGGTGCCAGTGGTTCAATTACTTTGTTTCTGGTTCAATTTTATCACACCGGAGATGCCACACCAAATCAGACATTCTGCCTTTGCATCTTCATCTAATCAATTACCTGCCCCTTACTTTATTCTGGGTCCAGAACTCCATACCTTAAGTGAGTACAGAGAACATGAACCTAGTCATAATGGACTGGGGTCCAGTGCCAAGTTCCCAGTTTCTGAGAGGTGTGTGTTGGCGGGGGGGGAGGGGGGGGAGTAGCTACAAGACAAGGGTCAACATTGGGACGAAAGGCAAGTATTTTCTCACAAGGAAGAAATAAGAGCCCAGAATCTGAATCCAGGAAGATGATCACTGCTGAACCCATAGCAAGTTTACTTTCATGGAAAATCACTGAGCTGACAATCTAAGGGTTCTTATATCTACCCTAGCTCTATGCTTCTCAAAAATATTACCTGGGGATTATTATTTTAAAAAGTCAACTCTGAGGCTCCATATAAATCAGAATCCTTGGGGGATGAAGTCTAGGAATCTGCAAAATGTCCCCAGGAGATTCTTATGCGCACTAAACTTTGACAATTAGACTAGAAGCTGAGCTAGCTTAGGACACAGGTCTCAACTATGGCAACAGAAAATGTAGAAGGGTAGAAAGCCAGTCGAAAGCCTCCAGAGTACCCCAATGCAACCTCTACTAGATTTAAAAGTTTCAGCCATTGACCATCCAATGAAGGCTATTAGAAATTGTGGAGGCCCAAAAATAACTTGGTGATGTAATTCTGCTTCCCTCATTGAAGAATGAAAATTTCAGTGTAATGGTATATTGGAATCAACTGGGGTGATTGTCAAATGTTGAAGGCTTGTCCCCTTTGGAATCTGTCATTATCTAAGGGCTACAGAATAAGACTAAAGAACTGGAAGATGCATCCCTGCATCAGGGGAATTGCAGCAGAGTTAGGAAGCTAATACAAACACAGTACATTCAGTGAGTATTTGCTGAATCGAATTGAGTGAGCGCCGTCTCTAAGAACTTGAAAGCCTGGCTAGTGGAATAAGAAAGAGTCAAATGAACTAAATAAATAAAAATAAATAAAATAAAAATAAATAAAACAAATTTATTGAGCACTTATATACCAAACTAAGTGTGGGTACCAGACAGGACTCTACACTCTGTTACCGCCATGTCTGCGGCCCTCTACAGAAGGTAACTGAAAGACGTGCAGTCTCTGATGAGGTACACCCATGGCATACTCTTAAAATGGGACATTCTATCATGTGACACTTGGTCCTTGAGCACAACAGGGCACCTGATACAAAGACAGGCAAACTATCTCCCATCCAGTGAGTGGCCTATGAGGTCACTTGCTTCAGAAGTTTTACCCCTAAAGTAATAGCGTCTAACCAAATCACTTAGATTCCCTTGGGAATTTGTACTAGAGCTGTGAGCCTTTCCTTTAATTCTTACTTTGACCCTATAGTATTAGAGATGCTCTTGTTCATCTTAATAACAGGCAAACTCGAACTGAGCAAGAATAAACAATATTCCAGTCAGGAGGATATCAACCCAGATCTCGGTGATGTCAAAGCTTCTACTTCTACAGAAGACAGACCTAGAATTGCTAAAATGATGTTACAAAGAAAAAACAGAAAATCAATAAAAAGGAAGAGTTCTCTAACAATTGGAGCAATGCCGAGGTGAGCCATTACAAGATCAGTGGAAGTTTCTCTACAAAGGTTGAATAACCTCTGCTTGGGGAGACCAATCTGGGAAAGAAAACCTGAACAAGATGGCTGCTACAATCTCTTCCAAACTAAAATGCTATAATTTATTGGCAAACAGCTGGGCACCACATTAAGTTAATTCCTTTTTTGTCCTGGCAAAAGTAAAATGTATTCTTGCAGAAACGTCTATTGGCAGTGTGGTTGCCTTGTAAAAGCAGAAAAGAAGCTGGGAAAACTGTTTATTTTCTTCTCAGGATTTTCAGATAGCTTAGGTCGAGCAGGATTATAGGGCTATGCAAAGTATAGCACAGTGGTTAAACACACTGGTAAAAGTGGGTTTGTATCCTGGCTCTGCCTCTGTGAGCTGTGTGACTTTAGGCGTGTAGTTTAACCTTGCAGAAATGCATCTTCCTCATCTGAAACAACCTACCTCACAAGGTTGTTGCAAGAATAAAATGATGCATGGAAAGCACTTCACACAAAGCATATATCAAACTGTCAATAAATTGTAATTATTAGCTATTATATAGTAAAGCTGGTTAATGGGACATCCATGTGTTTTTGAACTGCTTCATTACCCCAGTGTTTGACGAGAGGCACTTTCTGAAAATTCCTGAGGGGAAAAAAATGAATGAAATAGAGTTCAATATGTGAGGAAGAGAAAAGACATTTTTTTAAACTTAAGTTCTTTTTTCTTACAAGACACAGAGACCGGGCTTTGGATTTCAACAGACCTGGTTTTTCTTCCCTGCTCAATATCAGTAAGATCTTGAATAAATGATTTGGCCTCCTACACCTCAGTGACATAACCTGTAAAATGGGAATATATAATTAGGATGCTTTGGGCTGCAAGTAACAGATTACCTGACTACAACTGGCTCAAACAATTGTGGCTTATTTGTCTAATATATCACACAGTCCAAAGACTGTGGATCCAGGGTTGATTCTGCAGCTAAAGTATTCAGAAATTGAGTTGGTCTCTGCAATTGCCTTGGCTTCCTCCTCATGATCTCAAGACGGCTAAAGTGGTTCCAAGAATTATATTTTCATATGAAAAGGTCCAAAGCTGGAACAAGGTGAGAAGCACTTCCCTCATGCAGCTTTGCCTTTCCACCAAGAGGAAAATATTACCTAGAAGCCCCCAGGAGATGTCAATTCAGGTTCCACTGGCCAGAACTGAGTTGTACGTCCACCTCTAAACCAATCACTGGTAAAGAGACATGGCACTATAGCTGTATCATTGTTCATCCCCAATGGCTAGGAAAGGGATCTACTCCACCACACATCTGAACAAATCAGAGTATTGTTAGTAATGAGGAGTGTAGAGGTAGGTAGGCAAACAGTAATGACTGCTCCTTATATCTGTCAAGAATGTTGAAAAGCTTGAATGATACTGTGATTCATCTAACACATTTTAAGTGCTTGATACATATTTGTTCCTCCTTAGTGATTAAAAGATCTTAAAGCCATAATCTTCTCAGATTAAACTATCCCAAAACAGGAGATATTGATTTATATAGATATATTAGGAATGCTATTTAATACAAAAAAAAGCCTTTTCTTAAATGTTCCAACTGCATATTTATGTAAACATGGGGTCTCCAATTCATTTAAGCTGCATTTCAATGAACACAAATTAAACAAAATACACATATCAATTTTTTGATGCACTTTTGCTACATCCAATACACCCATATTAAATTAAATATATCTTCATAATCTTTACCATCAATCTTTATCATCATCATCGTTGATATCTACAGAAATCATGTTTGGGGATGGAAATAAAGTGTCATAAATAAACAATCATTCGGTTCAAAAGTTTATAGGACCAAAATGGAATGTGGGTATTGGTTTATAGCAAGAGGTATGAGCATCAGGTTGACCCAAAACAGAGTTTTGAGAAACTCTTATTGTATATTTATTTGTTGGGGACCCTTTACATAGTGTTTAAATACCACATAACTTTCCTTTCATCCATGCCTTCTACAGTTCCTTCTACCTTTTAGCAAGCTTGTTCCCATCTTGTGAAATCCAACTCAATTTTTTTCTCCCCTGCAAAGACTTTCTGGAGTTCCCTCAGGCAATTACTTCCTCATCTGGTCTCCCCAAGCTACACCTCTTTTGTCCCACTTAACGTTGTAATTATTTACTCATGTGTCTTTTTCCTTCACTAGACTCGGGGGCAAAGGACTGTGTTGTATTCATGCTGACAGCCCCAGTGCCTAGTGCATTGCTCAGCATGTATTATAGTAGTACAGGCAATAAATCATTATTGAACAAGTGGTTTTTATGTTTTATGCACCTACTATGTGCCAGGGACTGTAAGAGAAGCTTCATATACAACATCTTATTGCGTCTCCCAACAATCTTATGAATGAGGAGAATGAATCTCAAAGAGGTTAAGTAGTTTTCCTAAGTGGAAGTTGATCCATTTGAATCTATCCCTGTTCTTCTCCAAAGCCTGGATATTCTCCAATATGTTGTGAGGTCTTCATGGAGGCTTCATGGCTAGAGCAATCTCAACAACAGTAGCCAAAAGAAGTACCATTTATATATCTACTTTGACTTCTCTTGTTCTCTTTTTTACAATATGCAACTAGAAGCCATACCCTTCATTTGTTAGAAAAAAATGATCAAAGCAAACGAATTATTATTTTCATTTCTTTCTTCTAGACAAACTCAATCCTACAGTGCTATAATGAAAAGCTTCAGTAAATGTGTGATTTATCTATAAATAAGCCATCTCAAGCTGGTATTAATGCAGAGTGAAGCTTGGTGGCCTAATGCTGGGGTTTTAGCATGATAATCACATCTCTTTTCCTCCTATATCTGTAGAGTAGATATACAAGTCAAACAGAAGACAATACAGATATTTATTTCTATTAAAGCTAAACTTACAAACAGAGCTTGCTACCACACCCAGATCCCATTCAGGGCCTAGTGCACCCACCCTCAGCTGCTGTGAGTGTTGTATAGATGCCCCCCTAATCTGAAGAGCTGTCCTCAGTTGATGGGGTCACTTCACCTGGGAAGTTACAAGCTCACCACTCCCTCCTCCCTCCCCACCCCAGCGGCCCTTCCACCCCTTTGTCTCAAGGAGAAGTAGCTCTGCAGTGGTCTCTGTGTGCTGGGGTCTTCCCCTGTGGATCAGGTAAATTTGACCCAAGGCCACATTCTTCCTCGCTCAAGTCTTTCCCGTTGCCTATGCTGCTTCCCTTGCTCCCTGATGGGTTTTCCTGGAGAACACTTCCTCAATAAACCACATGCACTCACATCCCTCCTAGGCTCTTCTTCTGGAGAACCCAACCTAAGACACTTTGCTTAGATGTGAGGCCACAATTAGGCTTTCTAATTCCACCACCCGTACACACACCCCCAATTTAACTTCATCACCACCTCCCCCATCACAGGAACAGCCGGACACCAGCAAGGATGTACTAAAATGTCTTTTACAGAGAAATGGAGGCCAGAAAGGGACCCAAAATGTTGTTCCCATCCGTTTCCCTCCCAGGAAAGCAGAGCAAGAGTTCTCTTCTAATCAGCACTGACCTATACAGATCCTATGTGTGAAGCTGGAGAAGGCCCACCCCCGATGGTAGAGCCCACACCAGGGTGGATACGACTTGGTGACCTGAGAACAGCACAGTTTCAGCTGCTCTCAACCTCTTGTCCTGCTTCCTTTGTGCAGGACCAACTTGCAGAGCAGCAATGGAGGCCCTACACTATGGAGAATGACTGAGGAGAAGCTCCCCTCCTCAACACCCACATTGGGGAGGACCAACCACAACCAACAGACAAATATCTAACGCTGGGGTTCAAATCCTGGGTGGTCCATGTATTATCAGTGGGACCCTTGGCAAACTACTTCACCTCTCTTTGGCTTCATCTTCTCATCTTTAATGTAGGGATAATAAAAGTACATTCCTCATTTGGTTGTGGTGAAGATTAAATGAGTTAAGACGTGCAAGGTGTCTAGAGTAACTTTTGACACATAACAAGCCCTAAATAATTGTGAGATAGCATTACTCATCATAAATGCACATGAGAAACTACAAAGACTTCACCCCACTTGATTTGGGGGACAGGGTCAGAAAAAAATGCCACTTTCTGGAATTGAAGCAAGTGAAAGAACCCCTCATAGAAGAGATTGCCTGTCAGAGAAATAGCCTCATCTTAAGGAGATGATTTGTAAGCTGTTTGCTAATGAGAAAAAGCAGATTCCCAAACGTCTACCTAGGAAATCCAGCTACCAACCAAAGCAAAGCACCAAAGAGATGTGCTCAGAAGAATATAATTGACATCTAATAATTATTAAAGAAAGTTATGATCATCTTAATTACACTGTAATGTAACGAGGAAGTAGAGTCTCTCAATAATATTATATTTGATGGCGGATATAGGAAAGGTATTGGTTAATAAGAGTTTGTTGGTGCTGGGAGAACAGTATGGAGGTTCCTTAAAAAACTAAAAATAGAACTACCATATAATCCAGCACTCCCACTATTGGGCATATACCCTGAGAAAACCATAATTCAAAAAGAGTCAGGTACCACAATGTTCATTGCAGCACTATTTACAATAGCCAGGACATGGAAGCAACCTGTGTCCATTGACAGATGAATGGATAAAGAAGATGTGGCACACGTATACAATCTAATATTACTCAGCCATAAAAAGAAATGAAATTGAGTTATTTGTAATGAGGTAGATGGATCTAGAGTCTGTCATACAGAGTGAAGTAAGTCAGAAAGAGAAAAACAAATACTGTATGCTAACACATATATATGGAATCTAAAAAAAAAGAAAATGGTTCTGAAAAACCTAGGGGCAGGACGGGAATAAAGACACAGACATAGAGAATGGACTTGAGGACACGGGGAGTGGGAAGGGTAAGCTGGGACGAAGTGAGAGAGTAGCATTGACATATATACACTACCAAATGTAAAATAGATAGCTAGTGGGAAGCAGCTGCATAGCACAGGGAGATCAGCTTGGTGTTTTGTGATCACCTAGAGGGGTGGGATAGGGAGGGTGGGAGGGAGACGCAAGAGGGAAGAGATATGGGGATATAGGTATACATATAGCTGATTCACTTTGTTATACAGCAGAAATTAACACAACATTGTAAAGCAATTATACTCCAATAAAGATGTTGAAAAAAGAAAAAAGAGTTTGTTGGTGCTTATCAAGTATCATCTGAGGTGCGAAATAGTTACATTTGGTGGACACAAGTATCCTAGTCATTGGGGAGTTATACTCTATGACAAAGGAGGCATAAGTCACAAAGCTGTAATACAACTTGAGCAACACATTACTGCTGTAAAATAGTAGTCCTTAAAATGGGCCTCCAGAGCACAGTATCAACACCACCTGGGAACTTGTCAGAAATGCAAATTCTTGGGCTCCACTCCCAACCTACTAAATCAGAAACTCTGGGGATGAGGTCCATTGATCTGTGTTTTACAAGCCCTCTAGGTGATTCTCAGACACACTAAAATGTAAGAACCACAGTTTATGCTGGATGTTTTACATGCATGAAAGTTGTTAAGAGTACATCCTTAAAGTTCTCATCACAAGGAAAACATTTTCTTCTATTTCTTTAATTTTGTATCTATATGAGGTGACGGATGTTTGTGAAACTTATTACGGTAATCATTTTATAATGTACGTAAGTGAAATCATTATGCTGTACTTCAACTTACCCAGTGCTGTATGTCAATTATATCTCAATAAAACTGGAAGAAGAAAAAGCAAAAATATTAAAAACAGAACCATAGTAGACCATCCATATTTCTGTGCTCTGATTCTGTGCTCAAAAGTAACCTTGAGATGACTGATTTGATTTGACAGGTGCCATGATCCTGGAAAGGGGTGGCATGGCTAGTACTCAAGAGAAATCTGCTTACTAGAAAACTATATCTCACTCCTTAAATAATTGGCATTTTGGCACACCATAATTTCTTGAAATCTTTATTATTGTAGGAAACATTCTAAGAGCCTGACAACCCTAGCTGTAATGACAAGCTTCCTTCTCAACCTACTAAACCGCTGGATGACACCCCTCTCGGTTCAGCCTCTTAGCCACAACATCTTCTCTGTAGAAATGCAAAAAACAAGAAAAACATCAACCAAGGGAGCAGACATAGAGACTAAAAAGATCTACATCTCACCACCACTGGCACCACCCACACACAACCATCCCCCAGAAGAAAGTTTTTATGACTTTGACCAAGAAGAACAGAAACCAACTGTACCCCCCTACACCTGTTTCCAAACCCACAGCACACAATAAATTCAGTGGGAAAGGATTCAGCTTGGCTGAGAACGCCCCTATGATCCAACGTGGAAACTACATTTAAATTGGGCATAAATGGCATTTCCCTAAATTAGAGCGAGATCTAGAAGTTGCTTCTCTCCCAAGTGAAAGTCTGAAAGTTTGCATGTGTGTGCACAGGTATGTGCTTGACAAGATACTATTTCAGGGAAGCAACATTCCTTCCTAATATACCTAACAAGGACACAGTTGCAGGATCATGGAAATAATAAATAACTAATTAGTAACTTCTTTGTAATACACCATTTTCCACTGATGAGAAGGAAATGGGAAGGGATGGTGGAGGACGATGAAAAGGCACTATTTTAACTAAATCTGTTACATCACATTGGTTTACCTCCTTTGAACTGTGTTTTAATCAAAGCAGGTTGATTTCCACTCCATGAAAATGTTTCATTTCAAGCCACTGGAGTTTTATAAGTTTTTCTACCACATTTACTGGAGCCTTGTAAATCTTATGAAATTCTGGAATGTCTAGACCATAAAAATCTGTCATCTGAACAAGTTTTCTGTGGAGATGTTTCTCCCCTATGCAGATTCACAAGCTTTGTAAAGATTTGTGGAGGGAAAAAAAACCCCAAAAAAACCTTTATGATATGTCCCACAGTAGCTGAGTTAAAAGATCACCTTTTCACTTGACTGGAATTTCACCTGTCACAGAAAAACCCTTTATAGAACTATCTAAAAGACTGAAGCCATTCACAGTAATCATGATTTTAAAAGTCTATCACCCTTACTCTGTATGCCTCTTGCATTCAATCCTGTTAAAGACACGTATACAGTACAAAATGCACCTCTTACGAGAATTCTAAAGCCAGTGATGGACGTCATGAATGAGCATTCATCACCATCATTAAAGGAGTTAAGTGTTCCAGTAACAGAATCGGCTTCCAAGAATGCTGAAAAGAGGTCCCCCAAGATACAAACAAATATTACGACAAGGGAAAAGTGTTACACAACTTTGATGAAACAGCACCAAACTCTTGAACGTTATTAAATAAATCCGTTCTTCCTTCTTATGAAGTTTATCAGTTTGGCCTCAAAGTAAACAGAAGCAAATTGGCATTATTTTCTACTTATTTGTCTAAAACATTGAGGACAGCTAATCATGCATGAGAGTTTCTGTATTGTGATCCTTAAAGCTATTTGCGTCAAATCCCTAGGTCGCCTGCATAAACAGTTTCAATGCATGGGTGAACTTTCATGGACGAACCCAAATATTTATTTCAGGCTAATTTTATGAATTCTATGTAAAACCACTTTTCTATCCTACATATGAAGAGAAAGGTGCTAGCACTGCTTACACTGTCTTTAGATAATTGGTGTCTGGGTTTAGGAAAGCCTTTGATACCAGGAATTGATTCTCAGGAAGTAGTTACAACAGCTAAGAGTGGATCAGGGTGTCTAGGTTAATATATCTGGGAAGTTGTTTTAGTCTCTAAAGAAACAACCTTACATGTGGGACACTTGTGAGTCCCCCACCCTGGGAATAGGTGTAAAATGCCTGAATGTGAACATGTTAATTGAGTTGCCTCTGAACCAGGATACATGAGTACCATGTGCTTTCCAGATCCATGCTATTCCCACCAGTTTGGAATCAGAAGACCTAAGTTTGTTTGTTTTCTCTCACTTAACTTGCTCTGTGACTTCAAATCATTCACCACTTCTCTGAGCTTGGTTTCTTCATTTCAACTAAAATATGGATGACAGTTTTTAAGGCATTAGTCAACTAATTAATTAGCTCACTGAATGGCCTCTCTGATCCCTTTCAGCCAACGATCAAAAGCTCTGGAGTGACGTTTGAACTTGGAGTGATGCAATGAATTATTCTGCGATTAACATAAAAATTGTTAATTCCATAACTCTTATAAATCGACCCCGTAAATAATATACAATATGAATGCAACAATAATATTAAGTGACTTTTGTATGGCACATTCCAAAGTATTTTACGTATTGTATCAGATACTCACAGATACTCACTGTGGTATTATATCCAAAGAGGAAAACCAGCTCAGAAAAGTTATGAAAATTGCTCAAGGTCACAGGAGATCACAGACTACAGTTCCTCAGATCTCCACTATATCAAAACCAAAGGAAGGGGGAGGAGAAATTAAGAAGCACTTAATCTTAAGACTAGAAAAGCAAGGGTGAAACCCCTGTAGAAGATAAGCATGTACATACTTAGCACAATATGAAATGTGAGCCCAAAAATGCATGTTACATTTTTATGAAAGAAGGAGTCAGATAATGGGTAATCTTGATTTCACAGTTCTCCATAAGATTCACTTATTTTTACCTATACGTAAGTACAGTAGCTCTCAGAAAAACACAATGTGGTATTTTGCAAAAAGAATGCATTTTGGAGTTAGAAGATCCAGCTTGACATGACTACCCTGCCATTTGCTAGTCATCTCTCACTTAACGTCATTTCCCAATCTGCTAAATGGAAATAATAACATCATAGGCAGACGCAATTGCAAGCTATATCTTACATATAAATGTTGGTGATTATTATTAGTAATGATCAACACTAAAAAAAATACGGAGTAATAATATAATAATATCTTTTAACATATATGTGTCTGTTATCAAAGCATATATAAAATAAATTACATTAACTCAAATGAAGGGGAAAAAAGGAAAGGAACCATGTATGAACTAGAAAGTTCCAAATTATAAAGTACTTTTAGAAAAATTAACTTATTATTTTTAAATACTTCTGCAAGTCTGGAAACGGCTGAAGAATTACTGTTGCTCAACTTTCAAAGAATCAAAATAAATGAAATTCTACTGAACGTTTTAAAAAGTATGGCCCCCCCAAAATGCATAAAATAACCCTAAAATGGATTTGGGCATGAGAGAAAGAAAGCATCTTGACATAGTAAAGTAAATAAAGCATCTTTAACACAGTATTAAACTAGGTTATGAAAAATACGGGAAACAATTAAGTTACCAAAGCAACTTCTCTGACTGTGCAATAAGCCTTTCTGTAACACATGACCTGTAGTCATTATAGATCCAAAGGAAGGTGTGTGCCAAGGTTGGTGTCAGAAAGGAACAAATATCTGACACCACTGAGAATGAAAACACACATACGATGAACTGGAGGCACAACAGCATGGCAATGGCAATGTGAGGTGGGGTGGGCAATGGAGAGCTGGAAAAGGGATGCTGAATTTCAGTCTCTTACTGATATTAAAAAAAAAAAAGTCTGGCCCAGTGTAAAATAATTAGAAATATATATATTGGTCTCTTTCCCCCACCACTGCCCCCACTCTGGTTCCTGACACAAAGCAACTAAAACCTTTCTAAATAGTGGTGCTAGAGGACTCTTGTGTTCCAGCATTTAATCTTTGACTCTGGTTCCTGAGACAGAGCTCCTAAATCCCTTGGAATTTCCTGGGTGATAGCAGTGTGTTTTGTTCTAATGAGGTGGGGACTCTTGGTGGGCTCTTGGATGGGGGCTAGTCACCAGAAAGACCAAGCCATAACTGGAAGCTTGGAATTTTCAGCCCTACACCCCCATTCTCCAGAGAGGGAAGAGGAGTGGGAATTAAGATAATAATCCATCTCACCTATGTGATGAAGCCTCCATAAAAATCCCAATAGTACGGGGTACAAGGAGCTTCCAGATTGGTGAACACACCCACTGATGGCATACCCCAACTCCATGGAGACAGAAGCTCCTGTGCTGGGATCCTTCCAGACCTCGCCCGGGGTATCTCCTCATCTAGCTGTTCATCTCTGTCCTTTATCATAGCCTTTATTATACAATAAACTGGTGAAAATAATTGTTTCTCTGAGTTCTACGAGCTGTTCTAGCAAATACAGTTGGCCCTTTTGATCCACAGGTTCTGCATCCATGGGATCAGCATCCACGGATTCAACCAGCTACTGATCAAAATTACTCAAGGAAAAAAAAAATTCCAAAGTTCGAAAAAGCAAAACTTGAATTTGCCACGTGCTGGCAACTATTTACATTGTATTTACAACTATTTACATAGTATTTACATTAAAAAGTAATCTAGAGACAATTTAAAGTATAGGAGAGGATGTGCCTAGATTATATGAAAATACCAGGCCATTTTATGTAAGCGTCTTGAGCATCCACAGATTTTGGTATCCACAGGGGGTCCTAGAACCAATCCCTTGCAGAAGTTGAGGGAAGATTGTGATCAAACTCAAGGAGGTGGGTCATAGGCACCTCAAACTTGTAGCCAAGTTGAACAAAAGTAGTGGGTAACCTGGGGACCTACAATTTGCAATTGGTGTCTGAAGTGGGGGGCAGTCTCATGGGGCTGAGCCCTTCACCTGTGGGGTCTGCACTAACTCCAGTCAATGTCAGAATTGAACTGACTTGGAGGACACCAGCTGCTATCAGAGAGAATTTCTCGGTGTGGGAAAAAAACCCTACACATCTGGTGTTAGAAAGGTTGTGAGTTTGGTCGTAGCAGGAGAGGAAGGGAGAAACACAGGAAAGTGTAGTTCCCAACACACCCAACCTCTCAGAAAATGCGAATCGGAAAGTAAGACACAATGGGTCTATTTTTTAGCTCCTGCAAGAGAAGTGGGAACTCCATGCCAGACTCTGGTTCTTTGACATTTCTCTATAGTGGAGAAAAACCATTTGTTAGGCTTTCCACACCTGCTGAAGAAAATGCTTAGAAACATCCAGCTGACTTGGAATCACCATATTCATCCAACACTCTCTGTAACTATAATAATAAAGAAATATAGTTTTAACAATTATTATCAACTTTTGTTGAGTACTTCCTCTGTTAGGCAAAAATATCCACCAAGATCATCTCACTTTTATCTTCCCAATTACTCTATGAGTTGGACATTATCCACATTCTACAGATGAGGAAACTGAGACAAACAGAGTTGAAGGAACATGCTCAACTAGTAAATAATGGAACTGAAATTCAAACTCAGACAGTTTTACCCTGGACTCCCCACTCTTCTTCACCGTATCATTCCACGTCTCAAACTGAAATTTGACCCAACATCATACCGAGCTGAACCAAACTTCAACAAGAGAGAAAACTCTCCATAAAACATTCTCAAGTTACATCATCACATCGTCAGTCATGAATTAAAACATCTTCTTATATTTGTTCTAGTCACCAAAGTTTTCCTCCCTAAATATACGGCCTGCATTGCCTCATTGGCCCAAGATCTAATCATATTTTACAAAGTGATATTTGGGTTCCTGGGTCTGGATGTCCTCTGCCAAATAACAACAGGGCATCCTCATCTAAATAGCCTCCCTCAGGAACCAGGGATGGAACCCATGGGTCCTGCAGTGGAAGTGCGGACCACAGGGGAAGTCCCACTAATATCATTCTTAGTGTTGAAACACCGATAGCTTTTTCCCTAAGATCAGGAACAAGACAAACATGCCCAGTTTTACCACTTCCATTCAGCACAGTATTGGAAGTTTTAGCCAGAGCACTTAGGTAAGAAAAAGACACAAGAGACATCCAATTTGGAAAGAAAGAAGTAAAAAATTTTTTGTTCAAGTGTGACATATTCCTATACATAGAAAACCCTAAAGGTTCCACAAAAAATCCTGTGAAATTAATAACTAAATTAACTAAATTAAGCAACATTAAAGGGCACAAAATCAACACTCAAAAACCAGTTGTGTTTCTATAACTATGAATAATCCAAAAACCCCGAAAATATCATGTATATGAATGTTCATAGCAGCTTTACTTTTTTTTTTTTTTTTTAAATTTCTACATTTATAGCTACTTTATTTATTTATTTATTTATTTATTTTTGGCTGTGTTGGGTCTTCGGTTCGTGCGAGGGCTTTCTCTAGTTGCGGCAAGCGGGGGCCACTCTTCATCGCGGTGCGGGGACCGCTCTTCATCGCAGTGCGCGGGCCTTTCACTATCGCGGCCCCTCCCGTTGCGGAGCACAGGCTCCAGACGCGCAAGCTCAGTAGTTGTGGCTCACGGGCCCAGCTGCTCCGTGGCATGTGGGATCTTCCCAGACCAGGGCTCGAACCCGTGTTCCCTGCATTAGCAGGCAGATTCTCAACCACTGCGCCACCAGGGAAGCCCAGCAGCTTTACTTTTAACGGCCAAAGATGAGAAATAATCCAAACGTCCACTCCTGCATAAAAAAACAACAACAAATCTTTCTGAAATAGAAGCTCGATCTAATATTAGGAATCATTCATGATTCTGTGACTGTTTTGTAGATGCTCTTACTGATACTTTTCAGATGCATGGGAAAGAAATGTATCCAAGAATCAATTTCTTACTTTGCTTTATATAAAACTTCTTTCATTGCTTTGGATCCCAAGACAAATATTATATTTAGCTCCAAGTTTTCCTTCCCAATTGCACTTTTAGGTGCGTAAATTTTTTCTTTCCTCCTTGTAATAATATAATAAATTTATTCTCCTTAATAACATAAAAAATAGCCTCCCTCAGTATGCAGAGCAAACTAATTTAATTAATAAATACATAACTAATTAATATTTAGAGAAGTATAGTTAATATCTACCAGAAGCATGATTATACTTTAGGAAGGACAATAGTAAGGAAATCACACTAACCAAAATGTTTCACTCTATTACCAGGAAATAGCGTACCCAGCAAATAAGGGCCTGCCGTGAACTTGGTTCTCAGATAAACCTGAACTCAAAGCCCATTTCTGCTTCTTCCTGGCTGTGTGATCTTAAACCTCTTAGAGCTGCAATAGTCACACTGATGTAGATTAAAAATACCCACCTCTGAGATAATACAGCTAAAGTCCTTTTTGGTACCAGTAACTGGTACAAAAAATATCTGTCGTTTGGTATTATTATTACTATAAATGTACTCCTTCTATATGACCTCTTAAATATTCTCGCAGAAAAATAGTTTATAAAAAGAGGTTAGAAGTAGCCTCAATGAATTGCAGAAGGATCTTTACCATAACTATCTTTTCATACTTCATGAGATTAGTCAAAAGAAAAATACTCTACAAAGAGACTGATTATTTTGTTTCTCAAAAAAGATTAGTAATTTAAATTACTCTCCTCCTACCTTACATGTTCCACTAAGTAAATATACTCAGGCCAGAACAGTTCGATATAATTTAGGTATCCAATACTGCCACAGATTTTGCAACCCTTGAGACATATGGTATACTGCATTTCCATAAAATAAGGCAGGAAAATATTGCATCTTGACAAACCTGGCCTCATATCCATTGGCTATTGGCATTTCTAGTGTGAGCAGT
Source organism: Balaenoptera acutorostrata (assembly GCF_949987535.1). Taxonomy (NCBI): domain Eukaryota; kingdom Metazoa; phylum Chordata; class Mammalia; order Artiodactyla; family Balaenopteridae; genus Balaenoptera; species Balaenoptera acutorostrata. Next base: position 22,354,460 of record NC_080080.1, on the reverse strand, counting down.
GTCTCCTTAAATAAGTTTTGAATTTAAACAGAGCTCACCAGATATGACAGTGCCTGGACTTCACCAGTTTGCCTCTGAATGTCAAGACAAGGCTTTTCAAATCAGGTAAGACACAAATTGTATTTTTCCCTCACAGGCACATGTCCAATAGTTGGTTTCCTCGTGGGCCGCAGAAATGGCTTAAGTTGCTGACATTCACTATACCAGTTAGAACCAGACGATGGGGTCTCTCATTTCCTTCAAAGCATAGAAAATATAGAAGAGGAGTCCAAGATCCACACCAAGAAAAACAAAAACAAAGAAAGACCTTAATTGAGATCAAAGTTTACATGTTTCAGGAACACTATTGTAAGAGTTAAGGTTTTTTTAAAAAAAGCATTCGATTGGTTAGAAAATATTTACTGAGCATCTACTATATATATTCTATATATGTGTGTGTACGTGTATATGTGTGTGTGTTTGTGTATGGGTGTGTGTGTGTGTGTGTATACACATATATATGACTCTATTCCACACTCTGAGAATGTAGCAGTGAATAAGATAGGCAGTAAGTGCTCCTGGTTCAAAGCATTCCTTCTATTTAAATGGCTTCTAGGTTTGAGCCCCAGCCTTGTGAATTAGCTGCTGCAAATTAGACTGAGCCAAGGAGGTAAAAATAATGGCAATGGTAAGACATGGACTTTGGAGTCTCAGTAACCAGGGTTTGGTTCCTGGAATCCCTATATTGTAATGTTAGCCAAGTTGCTTGACCTCTCTGAGCTTGAATTTCCTGCGTTGTCAAATGAGGACACTGAGAGTGCCTGCCTTATTGGACTGCTGTGAGGATTAGCTGATTCAGGCCATTGAAAGTACATGGAACTGGATGCCACTCAACAAAAAGCAATTTCTTCCCTCCCCTGGTTCAAGTCCAAGTATCCTCAATGGATAATGGAAACATGTAAAGACAAGACACTGACGTGATCATTTTGATTTGTCCCTGAAATCAAAGTGGGGTTCTCTTTAAATTAGGTGCTCCACTTATGTTTGAGTCTTCTACCAGCGATGTGGAAGAATGCAAAAGATAACTAGCAAAGTGCCTCCTTGTATCATCCTTTAAATCATTTTAATCAGTGATGCTCTCAGAAGCATAAAGTAGAAATTAAAAAGTCACAAAACTGTGAGATACCTGAATCTATAAATGCCCACCAAAAAAATAATAATAAACTGCCATCATCCTCTACTAGAAACCCACATGAGAACCTGGTTACCGCTTTCTTCCCACAAACCTTCCTCGGTTTTGAAAATAAAGCTCGAACACTTTGCTTCCATTCAGCTCAGCAGAGGTAGCAGCTTAGACATAAAAGTGCAAACGCTGCGAAGGAAAAAAAAAAAAAAACACCCGTGGCTGGCTGCCAGCTCTTGGCCAATCAGTCCTCTCAAGGAAGGTTGCGTCAGAGGCTTGCAGCCTGCTGGAACCTCTGCAGCTGCCTGAAGCACAAGCCTGGACCACCCAGGCCGCAGTGGACTGGCATCTGGAGAAACGCGCAAACAATGGAGAACGTTAGAGCCTGCATTTCCGCGCCAGAGATTCCGTCACTCGCCTTAGCCTGGACTTTGAGAAAGTCCTGGGCAAAGAAGAGATCCGGGATATGCTCAGTGGCTCTACTATTAAATCACTGTCTCAGGTCAAAGGCATAACCCCCAGAATGGAAAAATATTCTCTCAGTGGAAAATCACCCGTCTTAGTGTTCACGGATCTAGTTTTCAACTGGTGTTGGGCTCTCACCCAGCGTAATTAACATCTTACCTGTGGGTGGCTGGTAGAATTGCTTTACACCTCTCTCATCATCCCAACACCTAAGACTTCCTGAAATGCTTTATACAAACAAATAGGAAATGATGTTTTTAAAGATAGACTGTTCGGTCCAGGGCTCTCTGGTAGCCCCTCCATTCTGCTCTCGGCAAATTAATTTTTCTAATTTAAATGTCAGAAAACAGGCCTACATCACTCATGGGCTTGCTCAAACACAAGCCATGCCAACTTCTTGTAATTACAAGGAGATACAATAGCGGACGTGGGGGAAGCCTAATTAAAGAGTTGGACCTCGCATCCCAGATGGGAAGCCAAGTACGTGGCCTTCTATCAGATCTGAATGGAAATCCTGCTCCGCGATGATGGATGTCTCTGGGAAACACACACCCTCCTAGCACCCAAAGGACAGATACTCAGGAAGGCAGAGGAGAGAAACATCCTGCTAAGACTGAAATTGGAACTAAAACCTGGGGAAAAACACTGATCACCAATCCAGACACTTGGATTTAATTGGTCCAGGCTGCATCAAGATTCTTTTTATTTGCAAGGTGAAACTAACAACAGCCAAGGTTGAAAAACCCTATAAAAGATTCCTGAGATAATACTCACCCCTGTAATGGAAAATTTAACTAGGAAGTCAGGGTACTGCGGCATGGTCAAGTAACTTACTAGATCAATCAGAACAAAACATAGCAATAATTTACTACAGTGCACTATAAAAGCTGACTTTGTTTCCCAAACTGACTGAAAGCTTCAAGAGGGTGTTTTATCTCCAGCTCTTAGGACAGAGCTCTTGACATAGTAAATGTAATGAAGCATTTGCTCAGTCATTAGAAAGATGCTCAGAAAACATCACACCGTCTGTATGTTTAAGCAGAAAGACTCAGACTTTATAGAAACATAAGTTTTCTACAGTCCTATAAAGCATTATTCTCAAATTTTTTGTGTGCATGAGAAGCGTATTAAATATGTAGGTACCTATGCCTCCCCAGACCCAGGAAATTTCAGTTTGATTCAGCAGTAACTTTACACAAATTCCTCCAGTGCCTGGTACAACCCAGGAACAAAATAACAAAATGGCCCAATCTGTATATCTGAGATGAGTATCCACAAACAGCCAGTTAAATGCAGGTAAGAAAAGGGTCCTTTCATCTGAGTTTTGAAGCCAAAGTTGCATCACAGGTTAAAGGTACCACGGACATACATGAGTTGTGTGTTTCACTACAATTCAACATACAAAGAGAGTCACTCTTACAGATTTAAGATACATAGTGGAGAGTAGGGTGAATGGAATATTCCGGATTCTGTGTGGGATCCTTGGCGGTTAGAGGCAGTGTTTCTGGCTGAAAGCTACACTTTCTACTCAGTGAAGGGAATCCAGATGAGTTCCTTTCTAGAATGCATTGCAGAGCTCGAATTGAAGCTGCATTTCTTGTTACCTTAGAAGGCTCTGCAGGAGCTCTGTTTTAGGGAAAACAAGAAAGTAAGCAAGCTTATGCTAGCAGAAGAGATTGGACAATGCACCATGGCGTAGAGTTCCAATATCTCTGCAAAACAGCAAGGTTCCTGCTTGTAGTTCTCCCTCCAAAGCTAGTATGACCCCAGGATTTAAAAGGGTTTTTCTTCTTCAAGTCACAGGCTTAGAATTCAACGGTGCCATTATACAGCCTCCATTCAAATCCTGGTTTAGTCTCGTACTTGCTGTGTGACCTTGAGCAAGTTATTTAATTGCTCTGAATCTCAGTCTCCTCATTTTTGTCATGGAGAAGGTATTGGTAAACTCATAGAGTTATTGTGAGGATCAAATGTAATTTACTGAGTGCAGTGCTGGTACATGTTAACTGATAATAATAATTATTATTAAATTTATAAATATATCAAATAATTATATTAAATTACATATTTTATTATCATCATCATTATCATTATTTCATCTTCCTCACCTCCCTCTGGTCCTAGGCAAAGTTCTTTAGGCCCAATTGTCCAGGTACAATCCCTGTACTTGCCCGATAGTTATTTTATTTGAAGGTCTGATCTGTTTTCTCTGTTCTTGTTTGTACAGGAGACCACCCAGAATTGGCCCAGATGAAAGCACTAGGTTAGCTTCTGTAACAAATAAAACCCCGTATCTTAACAGCTTAACACTTTAAAAGCTGATTTCTCACATAATAGTCCAGAGCTGGTGTTCCTGATGGGCAGGTAGTTTAGTGATTAAGGTGATTAAGGGACCTGCTCCCTCCACCTGTAGCTCACCATCCTCTGGGCCTTGAAGGTTTTTGCACTCAATTGGCAGACAGGGAAATGGAGAACGGAAGAAGCCCAGGCTGTATCTTAAAAAGCCCTGACCCCGAAGTGAGCACCATCCCTTCCAGTCTCCTTCCATTGGTGAGAAGTGTCATACGGCCACACCTAGAATGGAAATGGGAAATAGAGCCTCTGGCTGGGCACCTTTCTGCCAACAATCGCTCCCTACTCTGCAAGGAGAACACTAACTTTTGGTGGATTGTCAGCCATCTCTACCAAAGAGCTTTTAGCTAATTTGCAGGAAGGTGAGGCCCTGGAAACCTTCAATTAAAAGGAAAGTTAGAGATCTTCTACAGCAACAAGCCACAATGCAGACCTGCCTCAAACATCCTAGAACAGTGCCAGATCACCACGAGAAACTTCTGAGCCATCTGTTGTTATCACAGAATAAGTGTATGCACATACCTCATCAGACCTCAAACTCAATACATGCAGCTGACTGCAGCTCTCCTTTTTTCGCACTAAATGCACACAGCTCTTCAAACGTTCTTAATATGCCGTGATTTTCAGACTCTTCACCATTACAGACTCTTCTCTCCACTGAAAGCGTACCATTTGTCATGGTCCCAGAAGTATTTGACCTCTGTCAGATGAATATGATATTCCAGACACATGACTGGAGATCCCACTGAGTGTCATCTTTCCTAAATTATGCTAACCAGACTCCCAGTTCTTCCTTCACCTCTGGTTTCCTCTTTGTCCTACATTTTAATGTCTTTATTCACACTTTCTAAACCAAAGGACAGCTTTAGCCTCAATTTGTCTGCTCCCAGTGTCATCGACATTCCTGCCAGTCACTTTCTGGTCGATCACCAAATTAGCATTCTTGCATCAAATGCACAAGGGCTGTTCAGAAAGTAAATTTACAAAGTGTTTTTGTGAAACTGATTTTAAGAGATGGCAAGTAATCCCTACAAGTATTTGAACAGCAGCTGATTGCTACTTTCCCACATAATCCAACAGATTCACACATTTGTCATACCACAGGATCAACTTTTTTTATGCCAGCTGAGTAAATTGCAGGGTCCTTGGTTATTAAATCAACTTCATATCCCATCACTGAACACAAACTTTATTGAGTTCCAGGCTTGTTGCAAATAATGTCTTCAAGAGACAGAACGAATTTTGCTGGAAACTGGGGCACAGTGACTTTTGCACATCTTCAAGTATTGATTTGCTCAGTAATTTGTCCTCTGTGTGTTTCCAGGTCCTCGGGTTACACCCTTTTGCTCCCCTCTGCTCCATTTCCTCTCCAGGACTGGGCATGTCATTCTGATACACTTTCAATTAAAAATGTTCTGGCCATAAATTTAAACAAGTTGACCATGAAATCTTGCAGCAGAAACCACTCTTTTTTCTCATTAAAAAAATGGAAACACATGTTATAAAAGAACATTTAATGACATGGAAAAATATTCAAGATATATTGGTAAAGGAAAAAAGCAAATTTCTAAAATGCAAATGCAATATGAATTCATATTGAAAAACAGAATGCATAGTGTGTGTGTGTATGTGTGTGTGTGTGTATGTGCACGTGTATGCTTGCATAGGAAAATTCTAGAAAGATATTCACCAAAGTGTTAGCAGTTACTCTCTTTGGGTGGTGAGTTTTCTGGAGATAATTTTTTTCTTCTTTTTTCTTAACTATATTTTCAAAATCTTCTCTAATGGACATTAGAACTTTACTAAAGATAAAACTTAATGTTATTTCTCTTAAAATTTGATAAAAGTAGAAATACAACTCTAAACAATTAAACATCACACCACATGTCCAGAAAAGTAAAATTTTTGTATTCAGGGTCTGCATCACTCTCTCTTTGCTCTGTGCCTTTGGTGCCTAAAGAAACATTGTTTTGAACTGAATGTTTGCATGCCCCCCAAAATTTATATGTTGATGCTCCAACCCACAATGTGTCTGTATTTGGAGTTGGGCCTTTCTGAAGGTAATTAGGGTTAAAGGAGATCATAACAGTGGGGCCCTGATCGGATAGGATTAGTGTCCTTATTTTTTAAAAAAAGAGAGAGACATGAGAAGTTCCCTTGTGAGCTTGCTCTCTCGCGTGCTCACGTGCGCTCTCTCTCTCTTTTTCTCTCTCTCTCTTCCCCTTCTGTCATATGAGAACATAGCAAGAAGGCAGCCAGCTACAAACCAGGAGGAGAGGACTCACCAGACACTGAATCTGCAGGCACTTTGATTTTGGACTTCCCAGCCTCCAGAACTATGAGAAAATTAATTTCTGTTGTTTAAGCCACTCAGTCTATGGTATTTTGTTATGGCAGCCCAAGCTGACTAATACAAACATCGTGGTGCAACAAAATCATTTTTATTATCATGCATAAGTATTTAACCTCGTAGTTAATTTTTTGAGCAATCACATCATTTTGGTAACCTTCACCCATGGTTATCGAGACATGGAAGAGGCGGCAGTGCTCTTCCCCACACACACAAGTGAATTCCAAATGTTCCTGAACCACTTTTTCTTCTAGGCCTTTTGATTCTTCTCCATACCCAGCTGATGGACATTTCATGCTCATCGTTGGGACCCTGGTGGTTCACACACTGTCAGTTAAGAATTCAATAGGCATGTAGCAAACGTGGACAGAGCTGAGGACACACAGATGGTGGGGATAGCAGGGGAGATTTTTTATTGACTAATTGATGTAGAGGTAGAAATCAAAAAGGCAGGTGGAAATAAAAAGAGTGTGGAAGGTCCTTGATGAGCACATCCTGGTTAATGAAACTCAAACGTATTTGCTGTAGGGCAGAATGTAAATTCAAATTAAATCAAGCCCAACAGCTCAAAGCAAAACTCTTCCTAAAGGATCTCCCAGTGACTTCAAAGGTAGAGTTGGGCCATAGGGAAGAGAGGCAAAGAGGTCACGGAATGTGCCTCAAGTTTGCGTGGAGGCTACGGATAAGTACTTCTTGAACTTGAACTTGAACTGTGGAAGCTGCCGACCACACCTTCTGGGTCTCTGCCATCCCAGAGCACAGGGTGGACAGTCCTTCCCGCTCCCACACATTCGCATCCCTCTGAAGGCTCATTGTAACTGGAGTCACTGGGTGCATTCCTCCAGGCTGAGGGCTCCGGATGCATAAGTGGAAACAAAGCTCCTACAGAGCCTCCCTCTCTCCCTCTAGGTTCGGGAACATATTTCAACATGTCACTTTATTAGCAGCTAAACAACAGGGATGAGGGAGCGTGGCATAAACATGTCATCCCCACCTATTGTTCTGCAGAATCAAAATTCTCCTATGATTGATTATAAAAGGCAGTTATAGGGGAAACTGTGTGAGTCTGCTGAATTAAAAACAAACAGTGAGGCACTCAATGGCGAACAGATCTGATGGATTAAAACGCACTGAAGAAAGACAGCTCAGGCGATGCCTGAATAGACCAAGTCGGAATGAGAGGAAATTCGGCCTGCAATTTCCAGTCAGGAGAAAACTGGCAAAGCAACAGAATTTAAGGCTCCCTCAGATTTACACTTTATCTGCTAATTAGCATTAACATGCGTGGTAGAGGTATCTCACCAGCTTGTGGCACAATAAAAAAACGGAAGGTGTTATCACCACAGAATGTGTAATTACTTTAAGCACTGGCTGAAAATTGCAGGGTACTTCATTTCAGAATTTGTATATATTTCGTGTTAGAGATAAACTTGTTAAAGTATATCTAATCTAATTTTATGTTATAATTCCTGTTTAAGATAATTTTAGTGTCAGCAAGCCAAGGGCTGAAGTAAATACTGCCATAAATTGTAATACATTAAAATACCAGAGCAATACATCCATTCAGCCGTGACTTGACTCGCTTATTGTTTAAAGACAAAAAAAAGAAAAAATCTCCGATTACATGAAAATGAGAAAGATACCCTGTTGGGTTGCTTCTACCATGTCAGGTCCTACAGCTAATGGAGTCTGCCAACAAGAGACTCCGTCCTTCAGCTCCTTGGAAATGTGAATCCCTTTTAAAAAGAACTGTGGAAAAAAAACAAAAAAATAGAAAAAAAAAAAACCAAAAAACTGTAGATTTCCATTTCCCTTAGGTAGAATTTATTATTTTTGTAAGATCTCTTTAAATTGTCCTGTACCTCCCCACAAGGGAAATGCATTAGGACAGATTATTTGGCTTTAAATCATAACTAGGTTAATATTTGTGTTAACTTTTTGAGTTAAGACCTAGTTTAAATTCCTGCTTAAATTGTTAAACAAGACAATTTGGGGCTATGAAAAGGAAACTATACCATGTTTTTCAGTAATATGATACTATGGGAGAGGCTACCAAATCATGCAAAAGTGATTTCTTATTTTCCTACTAAATGGGGAATTACAGCTAGAGCATTGCCTGCATACAGACTGTTCATTTTTTAGCAGCATTCTGTCAAGCCAACAAAACTTGGAAAGATATGGAGATAACACTGCCTCTGAGAAGGGAAAGCTGGATCTAACACTATTTCTGTTCGATAACTAGCAATTTCTCTGCCTTTTTATGCCCTTGTCTCTCCAGAAGAGGAACAAAAAAGGATATACAGGATGGTATGTTTCCTAATATGGATGCTACTATTCATATAGTTTGTGTTTATAAGACCTAAAAACCTTTGCAAATTTTCTCTCACTTGTCTGCCTCCTGTTTCCTTGATAAAGGATCCCAGGATCCCAGAGGATGTATCTTACTATGATTCTTTTGGAAAGAGCCTTAGGATTTTAACGTCTGCCCACTGGCCTCCCTGTTGTGTGAAAAATGGTAGAAGCTAATGAGGCCTTGCCTGACTCGGGCCATCTCGTAACACTGATGGATTGGGTCTCCAAGAGCCTCCCTACATGTTGCAATAATTAAACCATATAGATCGAAAGTCTTGAAACCTTGAAATTCTTTGCCTGGGGAAGCAACCTCACTCAGCACATCCAAAATACAACTGGATTCTCCTTTTCATGGCTGCCTTTAAACTTGGGAAATTGATATTTTATATTTAATGATTCCTAGTGAGAGCTTTGCACAGAGCTCAGCATATAAACAAAACGCAGGCCACCCTATGATGTGATGGGAGTGGCCAGACTTGAGGTCTTCCCTGATGCTGAGGAACAGGGACAGGGAAGCAGAAGTTTGTGGGGTTTACTCTAGTGGCCAAAAGCATTGAACAGAGGTGTGGGCCCTGCTGCTCTGGCCAAGGACCAGTTAAGTATTTATAAGATGCTGTATTTATCTGATTCTTTCTACGGCTCCAGAAGGTTTGGGAAGGAGGGGCTTTTCTTTCCCGACCTCATTTCTCTCCAGTTGAGCAGGGCTGTGATCTGTGACGTACCCTCAAACAGTCATCCTTGGTTCTGAAGTTGTTTCACCTCAAAAAACCTGTGTGTTCCCCATTCTCTTGTTGTATGGGGAAAGCATTTGGAATCTTGCTGAATGAAAGCAACTGAAGACAATTTGAAGTCACCATTGTCCACCCCATGTGAAAACGAACCCTCTTCTCCAGCCGGCAGCTTCAACGAAGAATGAACTTGACTGTGTTGACCTGATGCTGAGATGTAATTTTGAGGCCTTTTCTAGGGATGCATTTAGATGAAAAAACATTTCCGAAATAAGACTTTACCACAATTCATAAGAAGCGTGAGCTATTTGCAGTCTTTGCATCCAGAATCTTACCTCCTGCCTTGCCCTGTCGCATAGCCTGGAAGCCTAACACTGAGCCTTATCTTGGCCAACCCGACATTAATCCATGAAAAGGGAACTAAAGGGATAAGGAAAATTCTGCCACTGGAGACCTCCTGGGGTCCTCCTGTGGCAGCCGATTCTGCAGACCTTCTGATGAAAACACTCACACGGCTTTTCTTTCCTCTCATTCAAAGCAGTTTCCATATTTGCATTTTGGTTGATAAGATAATTTATAATACTTTTATTACTCTAATTTACTCTAATTTGAAATGTTACTTAAAATTATGTCTGTGAGCCCTTAGAAGAGCTTCATAGCCTGACCTTCAAAAACTCACTGTACAAATGTCAAAGTTGAAGTCCAGTGATTTATCAGTCAGGAAACAGGCACACTCAAGGCATACTCCAACAGGGAACTTGAGGAGAGCTTTTAGAAAGGGATGGGCTACAAAGATGCAGGAAGAATTCATGTGAAGCCCACTGGAGCTCTCAACAGCCAGGAGCTCATGCCACCCTTGGCTGGTGGCATGAACTCATCCAGAGCTGTAGGAAAGCGTCTTCTCCTCCTCCACACACAGGAGCTGTGGTCCATAGTGGCGAAACAAAGAATGGACAACACAGCAGAAGGCAGCCAGAGGAATCAACGCCCTGAACACACTCTCCTGCCCTATCCTCTCCTGCTGCTGCCTCTGCAGGCCAAGCTCAACTAGAAGCCAGAAGGCAGGGGAATCTGGATGCCGTTCATACACATCAGTCTCCCAGGGCACAGAGCAGGGTGAAGGAGGTGGAAGGTGGATCTGGAGGGGCAAACAGAGACTGCCCAGCACAGGTGGGTAACTCAAGTCACTTAACTTATCAGAAGAAATGCTTGATGGAAACAAGCAGGCTTCTCATGAGTTCCTAGACTACTATAATGTCCACCAGTAAAACAAACTCGTTACCACTTTCCACTTCTTATGGATTTTCATAATAGTCCTCAGAGGCCAGCAACTACTGTTAACTACTGTTGTCACCAACATCTTAATAGAAGCACATATGTCCCAGTTGTACATATGTCCAAACACGTTAAGTGGTCTTTTAAGTACCTTTTATCAAGAGCTACTTTTACAGGCTCTTAATTATTTCCTGATAGTTTACATGTTTCTTTATGACAGTGCCTTGTTAACCATGCATTATAAGGAAGTTCTATATCTTTGTGATTTCAGGCATGATTTTATCATCCTATAGTTTTAGTAATAGGGCCTATTTTTTCTCATTTTTTAAATATTACTCTCTGGGTTTGTTTGTTAGACATCCTCTCCCCTACTTTGATGCTTTGCCATATGATCAACTAACTTTCTTATTTTCTCCCTGTCCCTGACAACCTAGGTTAGATCTACCAAAGACCATTTTTTCCACTCTTACTATCAGTGACTCTTCTGAGAAGATACTTCTGCAATCAAAGCAGTGACATATCTCCTCTTATGCTGCATCTTTTTGCTTTTAGCTTAAAAATCAGAATCAGGGATATACTGTTGATTCGACCTATAATTTCAGCCTGGAATGGCTTCACATTGTAGATGTTGAGTAACCCTCACTCAGACTCACCTGGATCTGCTCTTTGAACTGTATTTCTACATCTGAGGGGTTAATATTCTTAGTGGATAAAAGTAATTCCAATTTCCTCATGGGCAATCCTTTATTCAGTAAAATGGGTAATTTAAGTTACAATAATACACATTTTTTTTCTGTAGTACTTGATAAAGCTATTTTAATTTTAGATGAAAAAGAATGTGACCAAGAAATATTTTTATTTTCTCCAGAATTGGACTTAGTACTATATATATATATAGAATCCCAGTGTCATAGAAAAGTGGGAAAATATCAGCCTTGGAGTCACAGAACCCTGGGTTTGAGAACCCACTCCTTTGCTAGTACTCATGATCTTGGGCGAATTATTTAACCTCCAAACTTCCTTTTCCTTGACTATAACCTCATTATATGAATACCTGGTTGGTGGTAGATTTTTATGTTTATTAAAAGGGATAATGAGAGTAAAATGCCTGGGCTGTGATACCTAATAGATATTAGTAACTGTCTCCCTCTGGTTTCTTCCTCTCTCCCTACACTGATGCCCCATGTTGTTCATGGTGGTACCTGCTCTAGACCAAGTCCTCAGCCTGGGGCTACCTGCCCTTTGCATTACATAATCCCCTATATTCCATTCCAGCCCTCTCTTTTACTCTTTCTATTTGTTCCTACTGCTTTTTCCTATTCCCTTTCCCCTTCCCATGTCTATCAGAGCTAACAGAATTGAAGACCCATAGACTGGTCAACTAATGTAAACATGTGAACCAAGAATTAATAAGATAAGAGTGACTGATAAAGACTGTAGAAAACTGAGAATGTTCTGTCTAAAAATACTCAAAACACAACACACACACACACACAATCTGCAAAGCAAAATACATCAGCCAGTTGAATTTGGCGTATGGGCAGCCATCTTGCGTACTTGCCTTCCAGAAGAATCCATAGATAATCATTGTTCCCAAATCTCAGGTATCGTTGTGCTGCTGATACCCGAATTTGAATTATAATTATGAGAAGTTTTCTTACAAAACTCTCTTCCAAAAGCATTTGCATATGATATATAAGAAATGGACCCCTTGGTGGATATGCAAATGTAGTAATCAAGGTTTATGTGCTTATTTATCTCCACCAAAAGAGCTGTAGGTACAAGTGGGTGCCTTGCACAGTGCCTGTCAATGTAATCATTCTATAATTATTTCTGATAAATCAATAAAGCCAAAGAATCATTAGAGGACTCCCTCTAAGGGCAATATCAACAAGTTCTTGGACAAATGGATTTGGAGTGTGGCTACTAGAAATGGGTTGGTTTCTTGCTCAAAGATTCAGTGCACTCTGGGATGCAGTGAAATGATGTCAAGTTCTATAAGCAGCATCTATAATTACAAACTCAGAGCCAGACTCATACATGCGTACCATGTGGAAAGGAATGTGGGTCTTACACCTGTGGTGTTTGCTTTTTTTCAGACAAATATGCAAACTGATAACAAGACCATCTGCTTCTTCATCCTTAGATATAAAAAATGACTACACGTGCAGAGAGCTAATCATTTCACTCCCTCTAACTGCTTGTCTGATTTCATAAACATCTTTGTTCATTTTAATAACGATTGCTTTAGAATTTTCTGATCCTCAGCTTTGTTTATATGTTCTTAACCCCCTAATAATGAAAAACTATCAAGTGAATTTCTTCAGTTACAACTTTAACAATAACAAAAAAAAGCTTTCTTAGAATTGAAATCCAAATTTTCATCCTTCCATTATGCTGCTTTACAGGAATTATGGGGGCTAATATTTGAAGGCTCCAAATGCAAACAGATGAACAAGGATGAATCAGGATTTCTGACAAAGTTAGAACCCTTAGAGAGAAAGCCCTGTGGCCACTTCAGCTTGCTTCATTTCTTCACTTGGCTTTTGCCTGTTTGGAACTGCTCCAATTCTGCCTACAATTCCTGCCATCTTGAACCAAAATGGCGGCAGCTATCAGCAGAGCCAATGTCTTTGACCTTCTGCTCATCCCCAACTGATTACAGTAGAAGAAATCCCCTTTTATATTAGTTTTAAACAAGACTATATTGAAATTTTTCAAAAGGGGATCCTAACAGGAAACCAAGAGTAAAGAAAACCAGTAGAAAAGTATAGACCTCAAAACCTTTGCAGAACACACGAGTGTTAACTGAAGCTAAGTGTCATAGCCAGGCATAGCTGGTGCAACTGGTGAGACACCCACCATCTGTATTTCTTCCTCACCTCCGCCCTATTTATTAAAGAGTCTGACATGCAGAAAGGAAGAGAGTCCTGGAATCCTGTAAATTACTCCGGCTAAGCTAGTGATGGCGGGGCTTTGGTTAAGTCAGGTTAAGAGATTTATGTTTTATGTTTATTGTCATTTTCACTTAGTTTTCAAGCCCATATTACTCTGAAAATAAATGTAAACCTTACCTTTGTTAAAATAAAGGAGAAGGGAGCTCCAGGTTCAGAGAAGAGAAGGAGTAGGATCCATCTAGAGTGGTGGTCTGCAAAACGGATCCATTCACCCTAGGGGGTGATGCATAAGGAAACCTGAGAACATGTATGTTTGCTTTATTTTATGCTTTCAACAATTTTCTTAGCTTTTTCTTTTTTTTTTTTTTTAATTTTTATTTATTTATTTATGGCTGTGTTGGGTCTTCGTTTCTGTGTGAGGGCCTTCTCCAGTTGCGGCAAGCGGGGGCCACTCTTCATCGTGGTGCGCGGGCCTCTCACCATCGCGGCCTCCCCCGTTGGGGAGCACAGGCTCCAGACGCGCAGGCTCAGTAATTGCGGCTCACGGGCCCAGCCGCTCCGCGGCATGTGGGATCTTCCCAGACCAGGGCTCGAACCCGTGTCCCCTGCATTGGCAGGCAGATTCTCAACCACTGAGCCACCAGGGAAGCCCCCTTAGCTTTTTCTTATGTTTTAAAACATATGTAATATACAATCCAGTGGAATATGTATATAATGTTTAAATAAACACCCATATGTCAGTTTGGAGACCACTGACCACAAAGATCCATAATGTGGTGGCTTCCAGGGCAACTCAGGATCCAGGGGAAATTGTGTGGAGCTAGAACAAATCAGAAGGTGAAAACCCAGGCAGGAATGAGTCAAAACACCTGATATGCTGGTCACTTCCCTTCTGGTGTTTCCTTTATACCACATTTCTGGCCTCTGTATGACGACATCATGTTAAGGGCACACGCTTTGCAACCAGACAGACCCTCCGTAGTTTCTCTGTGAACTTGGGCAAGTTCCTCAAATTTTTACACCTAATTTTGTTTCTATAAAAATGGGATTTGTGATACCTATATCATGTGGGTTATTGTAAAGACTAAATAAGATAATGTATTGATGCATAAAATGCTTAACATATTGCCTGGTATGTAGTGAGCTCTCAATAAACGATGCTGCATTTTTCTTCCTCTGACTCAACCACCATCACCCTTCATCTGACTTCAACTGAAGTCAGCTTAGTCATCACCCCTTTCGAAAACCAATTTCAATCACCTACTGACCTTCATCGTCTGTGCCACCCTGAAAAGCCCTAGTGTAGCCCCTATCCACATTATATTGTCATCTTTGATATTTGTCAGTCTTCTTTCAACCTACTCATTTCTCCCACTGAAGCCACCAGATTGGTTTCCAAAAGGGCTAGATCCATGTCATTTATCTCTGAACCGGCAGCACTTAAGCGGTGTCTGATACCTTATGAACAGCTTAATGAATGATGGCTGAATGAATGATTGCTGAATGAATGAATGAATAAATTTGCCCCAGTTTCTTTATCCTCATTTTTTTTCCACCCTCCCACTGATCCATATGGATCTCTGGTCCACTATTTTACTATTTTCTCCCTGCATGTTTCATCACTGCCAAACTTCCTTCCTAGTTCTGAGCCATCTGCCCGCCGGTGAGAGTGGTGGCTGAACAGTTTTCACTCCACAGGACTCAGGAGCAAAAGCAGGCAGCTGTGATTGGAACTCATCTCTGTCTTTGAAACCTAAATGAAGCTATCATTGGCAGGATCCAAGACGTGGTGAGCCTTGTTCATGCTCAGACCAGCTTCTGTCTTCCCTACAATTGTAGGCTTACACATTATATAATACACGAGTGACAGTGGAACTGCCATATTCTCTCTGACAGCAATCCAATTTGTTTACCGTAATGAAGCTGTGTCATTATCTACTGATTTCACTCTGTGGGAAAATTATCTCCTTCTGCAAGATCCCTGTCACTCAGAGGATTTTAAAAATGTACTAGTCATGTGTGGGAAAACATGCAACCTAAGTATTTTTCTTCCTCTAATCAGTTCTTAGGGCAAAGTGCAACTTGCAGAACATCAGTGAGGAGAAGAAACTCATCCGTATGAAGAGAAACTCCTCCCCCTAAGTTGAGGGACTAGGGGAGGAATGGTGTAGGGGAGCTGGTCGCTTCCATACAATGGACAGACAAGTGCCCAACTCCCCAACTCCCCTCCACTACTGCTCTGACCATGGCCCTAACCAGATGACTTTAAGCCTGGACAAGGGTTGATCCAACCAAAATGAAGCTCTGAGGATGGCTTATCCCTAAATCTTACTTTTAGGAACTCACCACGAACCTAAGTTTCTAGAATAGTCCTCCATATCCCCCAACCCTCACAAATATCAATAAGGTTTCCCTGAGTGAATAGCCTTTTAACCCTAAAAAAAATCGTGATTTCTGCCCATGGGGAGAAAAACTTTACTTCAGACTTACCAAAGTACCATGTTGATTACAACTTATTCATATTATTTAACAGCCATGTTATAAAGAAAGCAGAGTTAAAATTACCACTTGTCACCAAAGGTAGAATTTTTCTGATATTTTTGGTATGATTGATGATTCTAATCATGCTTGTTTCATGGGGAACCCTCTGAACTAAAGAAAAGATTTTGTGAAAAAAATGTTGATGACTTATGGTGACTTTTAAATAAGGTAACACAAGAAAAAAAGAGAGAAAAGTTGAATATGCATAACATTCTTCAAGTGTTTTACTCTTTAAATGAAAACTATTCTGTGAAGATTAGATAAATAACAGCTTCAGTAAAATCAACAAAGAAATGAGCAATACATCAAATGGAAGTTTCTTCACTTTACAGAGAAGTCACAAAATCTGCTCCATTGGATAAGTGCCAAATTCTTCCCCAACTTTTCCCAAAGTTAATAAACTATAACCTGCTAGGTATTCCAAAACTGTAAACTATGGAACTAAAGTGAATATTTCTACACTGTACATGTGGGTTCCTTGGGCTCTTTCCACTCTAAGGCATGACTGTTTTGGTCATCCTAAACACATTTCAATGTTTTTTAACCCAAAGAGATAACTGGCTGCTTTTGTACATATTTGTTCAAGAACAAACATTAGCTGGCATTGCAATACTGCTCTGATAGTAGATTATGCATACTACTACTTGCCAGAATAGTTTCACTGATTACACATGCATTTATAGATATACACATATGTGTGTCTATACACAGACAAGTAGAATTTTATATAGAGAGACTCTGTGTATAGGAAAATGAGAACTTTATTTGCTTGTGAAATGTGCCAAAATATTAAAATTAGATAATTCAGCCAAGTTCTTCACAGTTTTGCCTGAAATAACTTTTAAATTTCATGCAAAGTTGATGCACTTTCTTGAGAATCTCAAAAGAATCCTGAGTCAATCGCAGTTTCACAGACAATCTATTTGGTCCTTAAGAATGCAGTAGAGGGCTTCCCTGGTGGCGCAGTGGTTAAGAATCCGCCTGCCAATGCAGGGGACACGGGTTCGAGCCCTGGTCCAGGAAGATCCCACATGCCACGGAGCAGCTAAGCCCATGTACCACAACTACTGAGCCTGTGCTCTAGAGCCCGTGAGCCACAACTACTGAAGCACGCATCCCTAGAACCCGTGCTCCGCAACAAGAGAAGCCACCGCAATGAGAAACTTGCGCACCGCAATGAAGAGTAGCCCCAGCTCGCTGCAACTAGAAAAAGCCCACGTGCAGTAACGAAGACCCAACGCAGCCAAAAATAAATAAATAAAATAAATTAATTTTAAAAAAAAAGAATGCAGTAGAAAGAAGAGGAAGAAGAAGAAGGGGGGAGGGGAGAAGGAGGAGAAAATGAGCCACAGAAGGAAAAAACAAGTAGAAACGAATCAGTGCAAATTTACAGTAAAAGGAAATTATCATATTTCTTAACTGTCTTGATTCTCCTCTTTGCTCAGAGAATTGGGGACTAGGTCTTTCTGGTTCCCTACAATTCACCTAATTTCCTAACACAAACCTTATTTGAAGGAACTGACGCCCAGCCATTAATGTGTCATGAAAATGGGGCTAGTTGGATTAAATCCCAGAGGTATTCATACTCCACATCACCCCACATTCTCCTTGAGAACCTCCCTCGTCCCTGCTACTCATCTTTCCTCTCCAGACTTTCATCACACACTTTCACCTGGTTTATGATGTTTCCCATCTTACTAGGTAGGAATTATTTTTATATATGTTGCTCCAACAGGACTAAGGGAACATCCCACTTGTAAAATCTGGGTCGTTTCAGCTGTATAAGACGTGGAGCAGTGTCTGTCTCCTTGTAGGAGCTAAATAAATGCCTACTGCATTAAGAAATTAATATTATTAAAAAAAAATGGAACTGCAGCTGACATCTATGTCTTCAGGTGGTGTGGTCCACTGAAGTCATTCATTGCCATCAGCAGCTGCGGTTCTGTGATGCTAAAAGTGAGCCAAGGATCAGTCAGGATTTCAGTGCTGACTAATACATTTTCAGTACGGTTGAAACTGCCCTATTCTTTAATAGCAACATCCTTCCTCATGTCAGTATCTTCATAAATTAGATTTTACCTGCCCCAAATGAATTATACCAAGAAAGACCATTGTCATTGATCAGTTGCTAGAATAAAAAAACCAGTGCTACAAGAGCTGTAAATAGAGTACATTAATCTATTCACTCATTCATTCCATTGATTATCCTTCTGTTTGTTTCTTTGTTTATATCTGTAGTAATCAGGTGCACAGAACTGCATCAATCTTAATCTTCAGTTCATAACATGCCATCATCCTTGTCTCATGCATGGCTCTATTTCATCTACTTTTATTGGTGGTTTGTTCTAATAACGCATGAATTCCCGTAATCCCAACATTCAACCACAGGACCAGAAAATTTACAATAACTTGTATCTAAGTATTCCCTCCCCACTTGTCCCCCTTCTCTTCCACTGTGTGGGTTAGACATTTTATAGATGACAAAACTGAAACTCAAAGCAGTCAAGAAATTTGACCAAAGTCACACAGTGACAAGAGTAGGTGGGACCTAGACTTTCTGATTCCTAGCAAAATGCTCTTCCTTCTACCCTCTCCTGTACCTTCCCCAGGCCCACACCCCAAAACAAGTGATGGCCATCAACCTACAGTCTTTTCGTGAGGAATTGGAATTGTGCCTTCCTTAGTCAGCTATTTTTCTCATAAATGTGCAAGAGAAATGCTATAGGACAAAGCAATCTTGGAAAAACTCTCCTGGTGTATTTGCAATTTCAATCCCTGGCTTTATTTTACATCACATGTTATATAAAGGTATCTTAAAGACATGCTGCAAAGTGTATTTTTAAATGGCTCTGTAGGCACTCTCTTTTAAAGAGGACACTTCTTTCCATCGTTCTTATTATGTCTGTCCTCCCATTGTCACCTTTATTATTTGAAATCTCTTCCTCAAAGATGTTAGCAAACAGTCTGGAAAGATAGCAGTTTAAAGCCATCTATTCCTCTAGAACCAAAGGAAATCAAGTTTATTCTATTCATCCATCCCTGTGGGTGTTAATAAATCCCCTTCATTCATCTTATCGCAACTAGAAAGGCTCCTGGTGATGCCCTCGTGCACAGACAACAGAACCACTTCCTCAGCTTCACCTCAGCCCTGAGCTCTCTCCCCACCACTGTCATTTTTCGGTTCATAGTCTTCCACCAAGAACAGTCCTCCTTAATTATTCTCCATAATTCATAAGTAATCCCTGGCATTGTACAAAGGAATGAAATAGAAAGATTCATTTGCAAACATGGGGTCTTATGAACCATTGTATTTCAGTACCTTGAAATCAGCATTCTGATGGATTTCATCTGGGTTTCCATTTTTAATACTAGTACTGCGTGTACAGGAGGCATAAAAATCTGCTGTTAAATGCAGCATTGCTCTGCACTCATTAAGCAAGTGTTGCTCACGACCCACTCACAGCTAACTCAACCTAGGGCATCACCTGGGTCCTCTGACATCCGGCTCCATGTCTTTCTGGCCTCCACAGCTTGTGGAAGCCCTCACAAAGCACCTGCAGTCCCCGAGCAACTGTGAAATTGCCTTGGATTCCCCAGAGCTTTCCAGGCTCATGTGGGCCTGAGTAAAGGGGGCAGGCAAGTGTGCTAAGCAGCCGGTTTTCATTCTGGCATTTGCCAGAAGGGAAATTGCTAAAATGTTTTAGGGCCCCCTCAGGAGAATAAAAATCTCACACTGCCTTTAGCTTTTATCCCTCAGCTAAAATCAATGTTTTCTAAAAGAGAGAAGCTTTTAATACTCTTACAAGAGTTTCGCTTCAGGTCCAGCTTCTATTAATTAAGCACATACTTTTGGCAAGAGTTTTAAATAACTTCGTTCCCATAACAATCAGCTATTAATCATCTTCACGTCACATTTGTGGAAACTGGGGCTGGGGGACTGAATGGCCTGTGGAGGTCACACAGCCTACCTGGGACTCTAACAGTTCTACGTCACATCCTGTGTCACTGCCATCCTCTGATCCTGCATCTGCAGGGGGAGAGAGATGAGGAGAAAATGAAACGTGCTGTGGCTGAATCCTATGTGGAGGTGTGTAATTCACTCACTCATCCTTTCAACAAATATTTATTGAGAATCTGCTATGGGTCAGGCACTCTTTTGGGTGCCAAAGACACAGTGAAGATCAAAACAGACAAAACTCCCTGCTCTCAAAGAATTTATGTTTACTGTGGTCACAGTCAACAAACAAGATGCAAAAACGTAAAATATATAGCATATTAGCGATCATTAAGTACTAAGGAGAAAATATAAAACATTAATTATAGAAGAGAGATATGAAATGTCATGAGTTGGAAGGAAAGGAAATTTTGGGAAGAATAGACAGGGAAGCCACTGAGAAGGTGGCTTTTCCAATATTTTTGGCATTACAGTTGCATTCAAGGGTCTTATTGGTACTTGCTCTTTGGGATTGTTGTAGGGACCCCCATGATTTCATTCCTAGGAAATACATTGTAAGAACTTGTTTCTTCATTGTGTAAGAACACATTGTAAGATAAGAAGAATATCATCAATTTGATAATATTAATCAACTGTCCCATTATTTGCAAATCGATTTTGCCTTGGCTGGTGACTTCTGATACATCTAAGGACCAAAAGCTGTGGTTGTGGTTTGGACAGTTCTTGGTTCTTGTACAGAAGGGGGGATGGACAAGCATGAGACTATGGGGTCACTCTGCAGTCACATTCTGATGGTCCCCATTAGCAGCTTGTCACTTTCAACATATTACACATCTTTTCTGTGCATTTGAAAAAGCTATAAGACAGAGACGTTATTAGTACTCACAATATAGGACTGCTATGAGGATCACATGAGAGTAACCCAGACAAGTCTACACTCAGAAAGGGTCTGGGATGTAATTTACACATGTAATGTACATGTACAAATGTTAATTAATATGAGACATTATTCTTGATGACATAGTCATTAAAAATAAGCAAAGAGGGACTTCCCTGGTGGCGCAGTGGTTAAGAATCCACCTGCCAATGCAGGGGACACGGGTTCGAGCCCTGGTCCGGGAAGATCCCACGTGCTGCGGAGCAACTAAGCCCGTGCGCCACAACTACTGAGCCTGCGCTCTAGAGCCTGCGAGCCACAACTACTGAAGCCCATGCACCTAGAGACCGTGCTCTGAAACAAGAGAAGCCACCGCAATGAGAAGCCCCTGCACCACAACGAAGAGTAGCCCCCCTCACCACAGCTAGAGAAAGCCCAAGCGCATCAACGAAGACTCAACGCAGCCAAAAATAAATAAATAAACATTTATTAAAAAAAATAATAAGTAAAGATACCTATACAATCCTATTTCTTTAAAATAACTCTGATGGGAGCATGGATCTGGTATGGCAAATATCCAGCACTAAGGAAATGTTTTTAATTTAAGGTGTGAATATAAAATTAAAAGGCAGAGTTTCTTAGAAAAAGAGGTTTTTTTTGTTTTGTTTTTAAATTTTATTTATTTATTTACTTATTTATGGCTGTGTTGTGTCTTCGTTTCTGTGCGAGGGCTTTCTCCAGTTGCGGCGAGCGGGGGCCACTCTTCATCGCGGTGCGCGGGCCTCTCACTATCGCGGCCTCTCTTGTTGCGGAGCATAGGCTCCAGACATGCAGGCTCAGCAATTGTGGCTCACGGGCCTAGTCGCTCCGTGGCATGTGGGACCTTCCCAGACCAGGGTTCGAACCCGTGTCCCCTGCATTGGCAGGCAGATTCTCAACCACTGCACCACCAGGGAAGCCCCAGAAAAAGAGTTTTAAAGGCAATTCCATAAGCACCTTGAAGCATAATTGACCTCAGTTCAGGATTTTGAAGAATAACACTCATTAGGACACAGGAATAATTGTTGAGGTGGTTACTTTTCACTCGTTAAAAAAAAAAAAAGAGCAAATTCATCAGGGTAGGGACCACATATTACCATCATCTGTATATTCCTGGCCTCCAAGGCAAAGCTCACCAGATATATATGAAGAGACCCAGGAAATGTCCAATGATAGCTGGTGTCTAAGCATGGCATGCCCAAGCCTTACACTAAGTCTGCAGTTTTCAGACTGTGTTCCAGGTCACCCCTGGGGTTCCACAAAGATGCCTTGGGGGCTATAATTGGATGAGGGCAAGGACCCGAGAGCAGGCTTCTGGACTTCTGCCTCTGCTTCAATCACCCCTGCAGTTCCACTTTCATTGATTTTATATACTAGATCCCATGTCAGAATTTATTATTTTTTAAAGTCATATTGCTTTAAAATTTTTTTGAGTTGTTTAAAAATAAATAACTAGCACATTACTCTATAACTAGTATGGTTTCCATACTAATATGCTTTCAGGATCTCACCCAGTGCCTGCCCAATAATAGTTATCCCATGACTATTTGCTAAGTGATTGGATTACTCTGGAAAACTGTAATAAACACACAAAACACAGCTAAGGTGGAAATCAAATCTATCCACCTTTAACCAGCACAAGCAGCTATGAATTTAAAGTAGACAGGATGGCTAAGGATAAGGATTGGAATCTAGAAGATTTTATTTATTGTTTTCAATCACTCAATCCAGTCAGAATATTAAGATGCGAGAGGAGCAATGTAACAGTAGATGAACAGATAATTAGTTAAAAGAGGAAAAAGAAGTACAGACTCTGACGTCAGTCAGATCTGGCCTGAAATTCTTTATTAGCTATGTAACTTTGGCAAGTGACTTAATCTCGCTAAGCCTCGGTCTAGCCGTAAAGTGGGGATAACAACAGGAACTGTTTCATTGGGTTTTGTGCAGATTAAATAAGATATTCCATGGAAAGTTCTTAGGATGGTGTGTGACACATAGAAAGCACTCAGTAAATGTTAGCTGCATATATATATATACACATACATACTCTCTCTATATATACACACACTATATATATATACCCACTCTATGTGTATATACACACTATATAAACATGTGCACACACTAAGTGAATATATGTATACATATATATGTTCATTAGAATTTTAAAACTGAGGAAGATATTAAAAATCATATAACCCTGTGATTTTTAATAGGTGTTTATTAGCAGCAGGACCCTTCCTTCAAATACATGGAAAAATCCCAATGTGTGGATTTTCTGGTGCAGTCAAGAGGTTTGAGAGCCCATTTCCCCCTTCCCACCCCCTCCATGCACGCACACGCATGCACCCGCACGCACGCTATCTCACCAGCCCGACAAACACTCTATGTCTTAATTTCTCTTGCTAGCACCCAGCAAGGCTCTAAGGCTCTTTGGATAAGCCTTAACCATTAATCAAATCCAATTTCCTCATGTGTCAACAGCATAACCAGGCCCAGAATAATGAAGATATTTGTCTGATGTTTACGGAATATCCAAAAAGAACAGCTCCTATTTATTGAGAGTTAACTACGCACAGGGTACCATGTTGAGCAGTTTACCTACATTATTCTAATTTTTTCAACAGCCTTGTGAATTAGGTATTATCATCATAGCCATTTTACACATATGCACACTGATTAAATAAAATGGCCCAGGTCCTAGAGCTAGTTAGTTCAAGAGCCTGGATTTGAACCAGATTTGTATGATTCCACAGCCTCAGTTCTATTGCCTCTGACCTGTACACTTGGCATCTTGATTCCCTATTTCAGCTTAAGTCCTGCCCTCGTGTTGATCCAGATCCCCTTCTTTTTATTGGAGAATATGGAAGTCCTTCTCTCTGATTCATAAAGGACTCAAGGCACAGTTTTCATAGGTCTGATGCCCCAGCCAGGGAATGTAAGCCATGTCTATCCAATCAGTAGTGTTGGAGTCAACCCAATCAGCTCATGGGAAGCACGCTGTGAATCCTTGTTTAAACATTTGATTTTGGAGAAAATGAAGCAACAAGAGAGAGGGTCACCTAAAGTTTTCAGCTCTTTCCCGGCCATTTTAGTTTCCTTTCAAGAATGGCTCATTGTCTAAAGAACAAACATCACGTTCCCCTGACTTGCAGAGAGCACTTCTATGATCAAGTTCCCAAAGAGCAACCAACAGTCTTGGAGATGGACTCTCTAGTTGTGTTCCCTTCCCATGAGCCCCCAAAAAATAGGCATTTGCTACCATACTTAAAAGTCCTTATTAAATCATAGAAGACAACACAGGCATCCATGATTAAAAGCAAGAGTACTGTTGTGATACTGGGTCTTCCTGAATGAATGAATAACACTGTCAGCATTATACTTCCTTGACTGTTTGTGTTTCATAACTCTTGCAGGCAGTTATGCCTGTAGGGTAACTTAACATTTCACTCACTTATTTATTACAAATTTTTAAGCACTTACTTTGTGCTAGGCCCTGAGCTAGAAACTGAATATGAATTTTTTTAAATACAAAAATCTCTATTACTTGAGTGTTTACCAGGGTTCAGGTACTATGCTAAGTGCTTTTCATATATTCCTTCATGTAACTCTCAAAACTGCGCTTGAAATTGGTATAATCCCTGGTTTACAGATGAGAAAACAGAGACTTATCAAGCTAAACATTTTGCTCCAAATCCCACAGCTATTTAGTAATGGTACTGGGAAACTTTGAATCAGAATGGGGTTTTTTTGAGTTTACTGAATGACCCCAGTGGTGTTTGACCCCATATGGTGTTTACCTAATGACCTCAGTGATGTAGACATCACAGAGTTCTTTTGAAATACAGTAGAGATTTTGACCTTTAAGAAGTTTATCACTTAATTTTGTAGACCAGTGGTTCTCAAATGAGGGACATTTTGCCCCCAAAGGGACATGTGACAACGTTTAAAAGCAATTTTATGTTCACAATTGGGGGTGTGAGGATGTTACTTATATCTAGTAGGAGGAATCCAAGGATGCTATTAAACATCCTACATTACAGAGGACATCCTCCTGCAACAAAGAATTACCTGCTGCAAAATATTAGCAGAGCCAATGTTGAGAACCATTGTTACAGATAAGGCAACCCATAGAAAGTGAAAATCAACCAATAATGTGCAAGTTGAATTATGTAAAGGCACTGCAGGAAAAAAAATTGGATTATGGAGAATGGCTCAAAGAGGAAAGCTCTGGAATTCAAGGGCTAGAATACAAGCTTTGCAGTTGAACAAACCTGTATTTGATCCCAAGTCTGACCTTAACTGATGGTGCCACTTTGGCCAAGTCTCAGTGACCTCATCTTTAAATGGAAATAACAATACTGACCTTGCAGGAATATTATACCAATTGAGATGATGCATAAACTATCTATGTCACCCCAAAAAGTGATAGCCACTCTGGAGGGGTTTTACTTTTCCAAGTTACAAATCATATCGAAGTGACTAAAATAAATAAAATAGTGGGAGTGGGTTTAGTATGATGAGGTTATGTCAAAAATTTTAATGATATGAGGAGTTGCCACGTGGTCTCTCAAGCTGATTGCTCCGCAAACAGTTGCATTCCTGGACGAGCCCAGAATAAGAGTCCAGATGCCTGCAGTCTCACCGATACTCTTGGCCCCTGCATGTTCTTGGTCAGTAACTGCTATAGACCGGATGTCTGTGTCCTCCCCATCCCCTAAATTCATATGTTGAAGCCTAATTCTTGATGTGATGGTATTAGAAGGTAGAGCCTTTGGGGTGATTAGATCATGAAGGTGGAGCCCTCATAAATGGGATTCATGCTCTTAGAAAAGAGACTCCAGAGAGTTTCCTCGACCCCTTTCACCATGTGAGGACACAGCAAGAAGACAGCCGCTTATAAAGCAGAAAACAGTTCTTCACCTGACACTGAATCTGCCAGTGCCTGGATCTTGGACTTCTGAGCCTCCAGAACTGTGAGAAATAAACTTCTGCTGTTTATAAGCCAGCTAGACACTCAGGTGGTCTGCTATAGCATCCCAAATGAACCAAGACACTAACTTCTCTCCTTTAGGCCACTACACAATTCCTGAGTTGTACAATTCCACATATCCCTTTTGATTTAAAAACCTGGGTAACATACAATCTGAATGAGGACACTGAAAGCTGAGTCATTTTCCACGAAAGCAGTTCCTACCTGTCCATCCTTTTTCCACTTTTCTCATTCCCCAGCATGCCATGCTTTCCAATGTGATTTTTTTCTTTTTTTTTTAACAACGTTTTTATTTTGAAATAATTTTTTAATTACAGGAGGTTGCAAAATTGCATACAGTTCCCATATATCTATCCTTCATCCAGTTTCCCCTGATGTTTACATCTTGCCTAACCTTGTTACGTTTGTCAAAACCAATAAGTTAACATTGATACAATGCTATTAAGTAATCTACAGACTTTATTCAGATTTCATCAGGTTTTTCATGATGTCCTTTCTCTGTTTTTATACAACCCAGGAGTCAAACATCCCACAGCCTCCAGTGAGATCTGTATCCTCAGAGGATCCACCAGAGTAACCCTGAAACCAACCAAAGATGAGTTCAGAACTCCCCAGACAGATTCAGGCCCAGGTCAGAGTCCAGAGGGTACGATGGATTAGGCCCTGGGGTTGAGGATGAGCTTTAGGCTCCCTGAAGATGTGGCAGAAACCAACTTGCTGGGCAGGCGAGGTCACACCAGGGCCCAATGGGGCAACTGTAAATTTTTTTTTTCTGGGAACCTTCAAATAGTCCCACTTTCCTGAAGAAAGCAACCTGGAATATCTGGGACTTGTTGATGAAGCACTTTTGAAATAATCCTCCTACGTGAGTCTGAGCACGTTGCTTTTCTAATCAAGAGATGGCAGCTGGCCCTTGATAAAGCAGTAGATGGGTTTCCATTGCTCTCAACTGCACACACACAGGGCTCAGCAGGGCCTGGCCTGGCCATGGTCTTGCACCAACTTATCTATCATCAGCATAGAACCGGCTCGGTCCAGGCTTCACACACTGGGCCCTGCTCTTCTGCTTGGGCCCAGCCAACTTGGCTTGGAGCGCGTTTGGTCACTTTTCGTAAAACACTTACTGAGATTTACCATTTCTCTGTGCCATGACCTTTCTATCACATCTAAAGTGGGATTTTGCCACTCTTTTCACTGAAGAGGAAAATTTTCCTGCATTACATGTGTTCCTGACATAGCCCTGCTCTCTCGTGCGCTACAGGAAAAAGAACAGTAAAATCAGACAAGCAAGTGTCACTCTAGGACCCATCACCTGCTGAGTGAGCTGGGCCATGTTACAGCCTTACGCTTCAGCATCTTTCTCTGAGAGGTGGAGCAAATTGTACCTGCCTCAGAGGGTTGCTTTGAAAATTAAATAAAGAAGTGAAAGAATATTTTTCAAGTTCCTTGCTTAATGTCCGGCACTTGGAAGGCACTCAATAAATGGTGGTTGCAGTTGCTATTGTTGTGATTATTATTGTAGTTGTTCAGTTCCTTTATCTGTAAAAAATGCATATTCATTCATTCAACACTGAACTAGGCTCCAGGGATACAGTGGTGAACAAGACAGACAAGGTACTTGCTAGCGTGGAAATTACTTCCAAAGGCAGAGACACAGACAATAATCAGGTGAAGAAATGAATGAACAACATGATTTTAGATGGTGAGAAGAACTATAAGAAAAACATGGCAGTTATGGAGAATGCCTGGTTAGAAATGCAGAACTATTGCAAATTCTATAATCACAGGAGGTTTCACTGAAAAAAATTACATTTGTGCTAAAAACTGAGTGGCAACAAGGAATCAGCCAAAGAAAGAATTGGGGCAGAGGATTCCAGGCACAGAAAACAGCAAGTGCAAAGGTCCTGAGGTAGGAACACACTTGAGGTGTTAAAAAAAAAAAAAAAAAAAGGAAAGAATACCAGTGTGACTGTAGCACAGTGAGCAAGGGGGAGAGTGGCTGAGATAAAGTCAGAGGAGCAGGAAGGAGTCAAACAGAGTAGGGAGATAAAGTCAGAGGAGCAGGAAGGAGTCAAACAGAGTAGGTTTGGAGGTCAAGGTAAGGGATTTGGATTTTATTGCAAGGGCAATGGAAAGCCAGGGGGAGTGTTTAAGTAGGGAAGTGATGAGTTTTGAATTACAATTTTAAAAGATCATTTAAACTTTAGACTTGACCATAAGAGGGCAAAAGCGAGAGCAAAGGAGTAATTAGAAAGCTAATAAGCAGTAACCCAGGGTGAGACGCTGGTGACTTGAGCCACAAACAATTCTTTCCTTCTTCGAGTTGTTGCGAAGAATAAATGAGATTGTGTAAAGGCACCTAGGACAATTCCTGGCACAGAGTGGATGCTCAAAATATTTTAATTCTCTTCTTCCAACTCTATAATATAGCAGAGATCTCTATTCCCACAAAGCACTCTAAGAGGCAGATATAACACGTGTAAGTGTGAATGCCAGCATTCTCATCAACTGAATGTTGATACAGCAACATTATAATAAGGCCGAGTAAATGCCAATTCCAGCCTGGTACATATTGCCTTGTGTTGCCATTTCATCAAAACTCCAAAAACGATTATGCTTGAACACTGTAAACTCATTTTTAAAAAAGTAGCATGGGGACCATAATGCGTCTTGAATGCACAATCTAGGATCGCCATTCTCCTCTAGTCCAAAGAGAAGATTAAAAATTTTCCAATTTAAAACTCTACCAGATTTGTCCTTCAATTAATGCTGAAGGCACAATCCAGCTGTCTTGAATTAAAGCTACATGCTTTGCTATCAGCTAATGGATACTATAAAGGAATTGTTGGAAAATAAGAGCAAGAAATACAATGTTAATTGTAATTCAGATGAGGAATAAGAAATGTAATTGCTACTAGAGAAGCTTTGGATTGGACCATCCACAATGAGTCAGGAAATAGAAAGCATCATGTCATGTTTAAGAATCTGGGTTCTAAAGAAAGAAGACTTCCTGGGGGTGGGATCTGTCCTCCCCTCATTTATTCTTACGTTTGTATGACTTTGGGGAAGTCTCTTCACCTCTAAAAATCAACTCCTCATCTGTAGAATGTGAAAAATAACAATACCTCATCAGATTACGGTAAAGATTACACATGAGCATCTACTTAAAGTGTTTAGCATGATGCTGGCATAGGATTTAAAGAAATACCAGTTATCTTTATTACCCTCCAGTACCCTGAGGCTCAGGTGAAAGAACTAGAATTATTTATTCTGGAATTGAGAAGGCTGAGTGTGTAATTTAGATTTTTACCATGAAAATTGCCACAATGTATGGAGTCCTCAGAGGCTAGATACTGTGCCAAGGGTTTATGTTTAATAAGAGAAAAAAATGCAACTTCCAGCATTCAGAAGCTGGCCTGGCACTCCCAGCAAAGTCTTGTTATCCTCCTATTAGACATAAAACATCTCTCAGAATTCCAACCTCAGACAAGGTTGCTGGGAGACCATGACAAAGTGAGACAGAGCAAAGCCACTTCACAACCTCGTCCAAGTGCAGACAAAAGCAAGGTCGCTGTGCCACCCTAAAAATACCAACGCCCCCCCAAAAATCCTACGTATTTACCAATCACAGCTTTATACTCATGCTGGTCTCTGCTCCCTGTAGATAAGATTTATTGAGGTACACAATCATATTGTGTATTGCCTCTGCTTCCTGACAACATTTAATGCAGAGCGAAACTTTCCCCAGATCACCCACCCAAAGCCCCAATTCTATGACAGATTCTTTCTAACGCCCTCTTACTGAGCCATCCTACACTTGCCTGGACTGTGTATTCTCCTCGATGCAACAAGTAATAAACCCAACCTGTTGAACTATAGGTGTTTTCCCAGTGGTCTTTAGGCGAAGTGCATTAATTTTTAAACAACAGTGTAAGGCATGTATTATTATCTCTATTCAACAGCAGAGGAAACTGAGGTTCAGAGCAATTAAGTATCTCGCCCAAGCCCCTCCATATAGCAAGTGACAGAGAATGCACTGGAAGTCGGGTCTCTTCTATTGCAAAGCCCAGGCTCAGAAATGCCCCAGTTTCATCCTAGTCTTAGGGGTGCTCAAACTCTGAGTAGGGTCCAACTGATGACTGAGCAAGAAAAACTGTCAAGAAGCAGCAGGATGCATTAGATGGGGGTCGCAGGATATTCTTAATAGGAAGGAGGTAGTATAAGTGTTGGAAAGGGGGACTAATTTTCCCACCGATGGAGAATTATTCTTTTTTAATTAAAATATAATTAGGTGATTTAAAGAAGGTAGAGAGACATTTTGACTTTGGAAAAGTTGAGCAACTTAACAAGTTAGGGGAGAGACAGCCTCCTGTCATGCCCTACAACTCTTCTGTTATTTGCTTCAGAGATCATGGTCTATGACAGAATGGTAACTACATTAGAAATGAAGATATGAAAGCCATTATGGCTAATATTATCCTTTAAATGACTGGAAGCATCTCACAGGAACAAGAAAGAATACTTTTTTTATATTTCAAATTTATCTCAGTAATTGGATACTATACGATTTGATTTTATTATTTTTTCAAGCAGAAAGAGAATAACTGGCAAGTGAACATTTAACGGGGAAATATATAGCTTGCACAATTTAAAAATAAAATCTAACAGTTTGCATGTTTAGCACCTTTCATGCAAGAATTTTAGAGCAGTTTTGTAAAAATACATTACACTTCCTTCCCGCTCCCCACCACCCATGAAGAAGCTTGAGAAGTCTCTCGTGAGAGCGTGACAAACCTTGAGTGCCCAGGGATGTGGAGGTGTGTGGAAGATGTGGGAGTCCTGAGCTGAAAGGAAAGCTTGGGTTGATCTTTTGAACAGGAGCCCACTCACACGTGTCAGGCAGTCTCCAGGGAAACGAAACCGCTCCTTTGGGACCCACTCTCCCCTCTCCCTTTGCCCCACTCAGTCACTTTAACCCCTTTGTCCCCCTCCTCTGGGACCCCACATTGTTTTTCCCTCCACTCCAGAAGTCAGATTATATCGGGTTTCCTTTGAATAGTCCTCAGAGAAATGATGGGGAAGGAGATCACTGGGGAGGCAGGCTTTAAAAATCATGTCCTTGGAAGGAGCACCTACAAAATAATCAGACCTTCACGTGGTCATGGTAGGCTTCGTCTCAGCTAAGCTAGTGTGAACTCCATCCATTTGCCCAACAAATATTACTGAGTATCTAGTTATCTAGGCAGTACTGTTCTAGGGAATACAGCAATGGATGAAACAGAAGAGAATCTCTGACTTTATGGGGTGTATGTTCTAGTTGAGGGAAAGTCAATAAATCAAACAGATTTTTTTTAAAACCAAATTATATGATATATTAAAATGAGCTAAATGCTATGGGAAAAAATAAAGCAGGGAATGGGGTTAGGGACCTAGGAGGTTAGATTTTTAAATGACGTAGTTAAGGAAGACCTCATTTAGAAGGTGATGTTGGAGCAAAGATTTGAAGGAAGTGACGGGGCAAATGAGGGAAAGGAATAGTCTAGGAAGATGGAATACAGTAATAAAGGTCTTGAGCCAGGAGGAAACCTAGAGCTCCTAGAGCGTGGCTGAAGTAGAGAAAGTGAGGGGAGAGAAGTAGCAATCGTAGAGGTAAATGTGGAACAGGAGTCGGCAGATTGAGTAGGGTCTTGTGGGTCACTAAGGACCTTGGCTTTTCTTCTGTATCAGATGCAGAGAAATTGGAATTTTTTAAAACAGGAGTGACATCATCTTAGAATTTAAAGGGATCTCAATGCAAGGTGAGAGTGGAAGCCAAGAGTTCAATGAGAAGCATATTGCAACAATCTATGTAAGAGAAGATGGTGGTTTAGACCATCACCTTCAGAGGTGAAGGTGGAAAAAGTGTTTGGATTCTCAATATATTCTGAGAGAAAAGCCAATTATATTTGCTGACAGATTGAGTGTGGGATATGAGAAAAAGGGAGGAGTTGACGATGATATCAAGCATTTTGGCCTGAGCAACTGGAAAGACAGAACTGTCATTTACCAAGATGGGAGAGAATGAAGGTGCAGCAGTTTGGGGAGGAAAGATCAGCAGTGCACTTTTAGCGATGTTTCCACTAGACATCCAAGGGGAGATGCCCAGAGGCAGCTGAACGTACAAATCTAGAGTTCATGGAGAGGTCGCAGTTGGAGATATAAATTTAAGAGCTGTCAGCAGATTGACAATATTGACAGTCATGAAAATAGATGGGAGCAGTGAGAGAGGATGTGGGTAACTAAGAAGAGGACCAAGCACTGAGCCCATTATATGTTGGGAAGATGATGAAGAATCAGCAAAGGAAACAGGAGCAGCTGTCAGTGGTGTGAAGAGAAGACTAAAAATGTGTAGGATCCTAGAAGCCAAGTGAAGAAACCATTTCAAGGAGAAGGAAGTGACCACTGTGTCTAAGCGTGGGCACTAAAAGTGGAGCAATGGACTTAGCAGTGTGAGGTCACCGGCAACTTTGAGGGAAAAAGTTTCTGTGACATGATGGAGGCTTTAATCAGAGAAATAACAGTGTAAATATTTGTATGCTGATGGGAATAATCCAGGAGAGGGGAGAAATTAATGATATGGGAAACAAAATTGCTGGAGCAATGACTTTGAGTAAGGTGAGAGGCTATGGAATCCATAGACACATGGAGTGGTTGTCTTTAGAAAGGAGTATGGACATTTCCTCTCTATGGAACAGGAGGGATGCAAGAATAGGTCAGTACAGGTACTGGGAGGTAGCTAAATTTGGTGGTGGTATTCTGTAGGAAGTTATCTTTTGATTGCTTCTGTGTTTCCAAAAAAGTAGGAAGCAAAGCCATCTCTGGTGACACAGAGATGCTAGAGGTTTGAAAAAGAAAGAACGGGTATAAAACAGTTGTCCAGAAGAGCAGGGTGAATACATTAGGAAAATGTAGTACGATTGCTGGGAAGCATTAGATATTCACATGAGGTTTACGGTCATAAGGTTAACAATAAAACTAGTCATTGTGTGTGTGTGTGTGTGTGTGTGTGTGTGTGTGTGTGTTTTCCAGCCACATTCAGTGCATAGGTACAGGCATAGAATAGGCAGAGTTGGATTTAACCAAGGATGGGTTTTTCCCAAGTCAGTTCAAGGAAGCAAGAGAGTCAAGAGAATTGAGAGCAGGTACAAGGGTATGATTATAATAACTGAGCACAGGATTTAAGCTGGGAAGGGAGGAACATGATTAAAAAGGAGGGTAAGGAAAAAGGTGGTAAGATGGGTGGGTAGTAAGAGGAATTAGCATTAGGAGGGAGGGAGAGGAGAAAGGTGGTAGGATCAATAGATTGCAGGTCCCAGAGAGTTCGAGGAGTGATGGCGTCAGATATTAGAAGAATTAAGTTGAAAAGATAGGAAGTGGAGGTCAGAGGGTGGGATGTTTGAAACTGGAATTACGGACAGGTCACAGGAAGTCTAGATTCTAGTCTAGAGGAGAACCATGGGAGGGAGGGGGCTAGAGGAAGAGTGAGGAATGAGATCACTGGAGGAAAGGAGGTCAAGGAACTGAGTGGCCAGGATATCACAAGTACCCTCTGGATATTAAAATAGGGGAGAATTAAGAAAAGAGAGAACAACAATCAACCAGGAATGAAAGTCTTCAACAAATGAACAGGAGTGATCCCGGGGTCCACAGACAAAGAAGGTGGTAGGTGGGATTGTCTAATGACAAGGGAGTCAAAACTGCAGGGTTCTAGGGAAGAGGGAGGGAGAATGAACAGTCTGGAAATGGAAATGGTGAACTAGGAAGACACCCAAATGCACCTTCATGACCAATGGTCCAGGAGGTGATAGAGGAAAAGAGCCATGACCAGACAGGGCTGCAGGGAGAGCTGTGTGCTCAGAGGAAGTCCAGACCTAGGTTAGTCTAGTGCACACACTGTGCATACATGCATACACTCTCAAGCACACACATACACACACACACACACGGAAACATACAGATGCATGGATGTTTAGATGAGTGGATGTCATGGTATGTGAAATATACCTTGATAAAGCTGTTTGTTGTTTTTTTTTTTTATGAAGCACACTGAGATCTTTAAGAGCGAGGAAATCAGACCCATTTTAGGGGAGGTCAAGAAAAGTCTCTGCAAGAAAGTATCTGATGAGGATGTCCCAATATGAAAAAAAATCTTACACTTATAGCACATAATGATATTACCTTTTCCCCCTTTGGATTCACAGTACTGTCTTTGAATTTCATTCATGGCCCTTCCACCACAATCATTTGAGTATCTGTCCTAAATTTTCTACAAGGTTGTAAGGCTCCTGTAGGGCTAAAGAATGTGTCCCTCAGTTTGATATCCTCTGCAGGATGTAGGACCATGTCTAACTCACCAGAGACTCACATAAATATTTCTTCAAATATGTTGAATTAATTTAAATATTTATTATTTCAAAGTATCAAAGTAACAACTTATAAAGGCATTTTCAAAAGAAACAGGAAATAGTTTTACCAAATACTATTTATTTACATGAAAAGTACATTTTCATATTTATTCATTTGAAAAGTAAATCAAACATAAATGAGAATATTTTGTGAGTTATCATTAACTAATAGTCATCTTACGGTCAGAGGCAGAAAGAAATAGTTGAAGTAAATATCAAAAGCATGTCCAATATGCAACTTTCAGAATTATATGGTAAAAAAAAAAACTAGTATATAATTGCCAGGAAAGCTATTTAAAGCAGAAATATGAGATTAAAAATGCCAAAGGTGTAAACAACTTTAATCTGCTAATTTATTACACATGCCTCTTAGAGCCAAGTTTTATTTTAAGATTAGATCTTGGATATTTTCACTGTGTTGCTGCAAATGAAACTAAAATTTTCTAAACTCAAATGCTACGCATGTTTCATCTTTTAGATGTCACTTCATCTCCTCTGAAACCAAGTTCATGTCTACAGTTTAAGCATTGTGACTCTACACATGTAATCTTTTCTTCTAAGGACATACTTCTACAGTGTAAAAGGCACTATGACAATGCTTACCCATGTCTGTATTCCATCAACAGTCTGCATTAGGGAACAGGCAGGCTACAGAAATAAACAAAAGTTACTTTTTGGGCTTCCCTGGTGGCACAGTGGTTGAGAATCTGCCTGCCAATGCAGGGGACACGGGTTCGAGCCCTGGTCTGGGAAGATCCCACATGCCGCGGAGCAACGGGGCCCGTGAGCCACAACTACTGAGCCTGCGCGTCTGGAGCCTGTGCTCCACAACAAGAGGGGCCGCGATACTGAGAGGCCTGCGCACCGCGATGAAGAGTGGCCCCCGCTCGCCGCAACTAGAGAAAGCCCTCGCACAGAAACAAAGACCCAACACAGCTAAAATAAATAAATAAATAAATAGCGTTCCCTTTAAAAAAAAAAAAAAGAGTAAACAAACTTTTTTTTTTTTAAGTTACTTTTTTATTATTAGAACAGCAAACATGGCTTTAACTAATAAAGATGATTCAGGGCCACTTGCTGAGGAAAATCGTCCTTTCAATCATAAATGCAGGAAGTGTGAAAGTGTATTATGGACCCCATATTACACACTGGACCCAATTACCTGCAACTCTTTCCTCTCTTATGACCCAGATTCTGCTTTGGTTTCTGGACATATCTAATTCTGTTAGCTTAATCCTCTAGCTATATGAGGGAGCAGTCACAATAAAAAATCGAGATCCAATCAGTTATTTAAGAAGTGATCCACTATTAAAGGTAAGTGGCTTTTGACTAGGTCTATGTTCTCAAACTTTCCAACAAGGCTCTGCTACCTCTACTCCTAAGAAACACAGTTCTCCAATTACACCACTATGAAATGTGACCTTTCCCTCCATCTGGCACTAGGGTTTAGCCATAATCATTAAAAAAGTACAGGTGTGCTGACAATTCAAGCCAGCACAACAGTGGCATGGTATAAGACTTGGTGGATGGGAGGCGGAAATTTACAGGAAGGCTTGCAGAAAATTGAATCCTTAATATAATCTTAACAATGTGAGCTCTTTAAGCCAAATATCTGGCCTCTTCCCACTTCTTCCGTGAAATATCATGATTGACAGAGAGCCTATATAAAACTGCAGTTCAGGGATATTGTAGGATTTGAATGCATGAAGTACAATATTTGCTACATGTATGCCATTGTCCAGTTGGACTTTGCCTCATCTCCTTTGGCAAGGCAGTCCCCAAAAGGGTGTTGGGGTCACTGACTAGTGACTGTTAAACACTGGAGAAGCTTCAAATTGTCCTGGTGACAAGAAAGGGCAGCACTAGGCCCAGTGATGAGAAGCCGAAGACGGATTTCACTTCTCCCTGTGGAAGGACTTCGCTGGGCAGCTTTCCATCACAGGAGGTGCTGAAGGGACAATGAGGGATCGTCTGTTAAGACATCGTGGGGGGCTGAGACTAGTTGACCTAAAAGGCCTCTTCAAGCTCTAAGGTTTTATTCCAGATCCGCAGGCAAGACACTCTCATGGTGTCGGCATGTTTCCTATTGTCTGACAGCACCATCCTATCTCTTACTTCTGAGCCTTTGCACGTCCCATTCCCTCTGCCTGGGCACCCTTCCGCCCCCCTCACCACTTCAAATATGAGCTTGTATGTCGCTTTCTTCACTTCCTTTACTTCCTTCCAGCAAGCCTTCACTGTCTCAACAAATTTAGGTAAGGGCACTTTCCAATACGCATTTATGGCACTCTACCCCTCCCCTCCCATAGTACCTACTCCACTTGACTGGACTTCCTTAAGGGTAGGGAACATGTCCTTGTCATAACTGTATGTCCATCACCCACACAAGGCCTGCAGCAGAGCCAGTTCTCAACGACTGTGTGCCAAATGCGTAAATTACTTTCTTATTGAAAACCCTGCTGTGTCTTCCCAGAATCCATTGCACCTAGAAACAGTTTAACCAGAGATACTTTATCTTGCTTAGTTATGCTATTTTATGGGTCTCAAGTCCTTTTCCCACCCAAGAAGTGCTCCCAATAGAACACTGGTACCACTTATGTGCTATAGACTTGTGCACTGTCCTATCACAAAGGGATTTTTAAGCTAAAGCAGTTAATGACTATTTGCTAAGGCTTCACATGCTTAAAAGGCCAACAAATAAAAGTGAATAAGTGCATTTACAGCAAAACTATCTTACGGTCACCATCTATATGACCCAGGTTCTCATCTTGGGTGGGGTGGACCAAGTTCTGATTAAGAGTCCTGATGCTGCCTTGCCAGGGCCAGTCCCTACAAGGACCTTCCACTCCTGTTGAAAAATGCTCTGAATGGCTATGGTGTATAAGACACCTTGCTCAGCTACTTCCTGCAACTCTGTCCCAGGGATCGTGAGGATACATCAGAAACTGCAAGGAATGTGTGGACATCCATCCAAAACCCTTAATTAAAAGAAGATAGTTCAAACCACTTTTCCACAGGATGTGGAAGCCATTTATTAGCAATACTAATTTAAGATGATCAAAACAAACTCAAATTGAGTAGTTTAAGTGACTAACAGTCAAATAAACAATTTCATCATTTCTCAAATACTTCCTACTTTTAAACTATGACTTTTTTATGGCTATTATGTGAAAACCACTCTAGTCATTTGAAACTCAGTAAGTGTAGGTGGTTGATAAGAAGAATCAGACAACTCAAGCAAGTGCCTCCTACCCACTGACCATGACTGAAGATGAGAAATGTCCACAGTTAACAGCTCCATGACCAGCCTCCAACCATCTTCTCATTTCCTGATAAATCTGAGACCCTGTTCTCTCCCCATTCTTCCTGCTTAAGCACAATCTTCACTACCTTTACCCTCTGACACGTCAACCTCACACCCTCATTCCTACTTGACTATTGCCTGCCTAGACCAATGTTTCTCACACTGTAAGGTGCTTGGGCATCATCTAGGGATCTTGTAAAATGTAGATTCTAATTTGATCGGTCTTGAGTGGAGCCTGAGATCCTTCTCTTGTAAAAGCTTTTAGAGATTGCTGATGCTGCTGGCCCATGGACCATACTTTAGAGTATCCAGGACTAAGGCCAAGGACTCAGCATAGAATCTGTCAGTCTCAGCAACTTCAGCAGGTCTGCAAAGTCCTGAAATTTTTAGCAAATTTTCTAGGGACAGGGTCTATAACTTCCATCAGAGTCTCAAAGGATGCTACACAAAGGTTAGGAACCATTGGCCAAGGCCACCACTGCTCTTCTCCTGGCTATGCCATGTCTCCTTCTGGTCTTCTTCCCCAACTCTCTCCCACTAGCTTCTCCACAATATTCATCCAGCAATCCCACCAGCAGCTGGTTTTCTATGCCCAAGCAGATTTACATTATTCGAGGTACCTGGTATGCTGGACACATTCATTTTGAAGGGCACCAACAAAAAAAGAGATTTGAGATTAATGACTCTGAGATGCAAGGGCTACAACAGCATGATGTTGGGCAGAGAAAATCATTTTGAAAAGCAAAAAGAACTGAGTTTGAATCCTGGGTCTGTATCAGCCTAATTCTGTGACCTTGCATTAGTTAGCTTCTCTAAGCTTCGATTTGCTCCTCTGTAATAAGATCTACTTGTAGGCTCCTGTGAACATAACATAGCAAAGACAAACTTCCAGGCACATAGTGCTTACACAATCAATTGGTTACCTGTTCCCTTCCTCTTTAGCGGAGAGGAAGGGCAAGGATAAATTAAGATCTAAATTATTAATAAATAATTTTAAAATAAGATCTCGTAAGTTAAGATCACATTAAAAGAAATATCCATCTAGGCTTAGATCCTGAATAATAAGAAAAATAACTACTTTTAAAATACATTTAGGTATTTTTAAAATACACTTAGGTATTTTTTTCTCTCGGATCTAAAATAGACGAGAACTGAAAGTTTTGGAGGAATTTTTAAGGGAAAGTAAGGAATTCTTACACCACGTTTCAACCTTTTTTGGTTTAAGTAAATTGTGTTAGAAAATGCCTGCTAACCAAGAACTCACAGCAAATATGTATCCAATTTTAATACAACACTATAAAACTGTTCTGGAAAGTTAAAACTAGTTATTAAGAGAGTCTGGGTGGGAAAAATATTCTCTAGGGGAGAAATGATTTCCCTTGTGAAGAACTAGGTTTAGGGACTTTTGATCATAAGCCTTTCAGATACTACATAATAAAAACGCCATTGGTTCCTTATCAAAGGACAACTCAGCCCTCACTAGCACATTTTCATTGAACCTCAACGCAGCTAATCACTGTAGAACTAATGCAAAACACCTCCCATTTCATGCTCAGTGTGATATTACACCTTTACTTGTTTGTCCCAGAAAGTTAAGCATTTAAAAGATTTCATGGCCCCAACACAGGCTTTTAAGGGCATACTTATTCTTTTATCATATTCTATTTTTAAAAACTACTGGAAGAATTTGGAAGAAAAACTATCTCCTTGGTCCAATTTGTCAAATAATGAGAGTTCAAAGCTCGAGTTATCTCTTATTCTAAAATACTCTGTTATCCCTCAAGGATAAATTTTCCATTTCTGATAAGGTCTTTGTCGAATCCAAATTACAAGCACAGGAAGTCTTGGGGGGAAAACATGTTTACTTATTTTTCCACGTAACATCTTCAAAGAAACTTAAAGGAAGAAAGAACTGCTCCTAAGGATATCTTCCAGAAGTAAAAAATTCAGTAAGACGTTTTCCTCATCCTCCTAAAACAATCTTTATCTCCGAGGAAATTGAACCAATACTCAAGATCTTACCTCTCAAAGCAATGTTTTTCCAAAAGAGTTGTCCTTATTCATCTAATATAAATATCATCTGTGGATTCATTCTCTATACCCCCAAGATTCACATTAAAGCTAGTTTAAAAATAATTTGCCATTTACATATGTTTTCACTAGATTGAAAGCCAAAAGCTCTTCAACCCTTGCCATTCCGGCAACAAAAGACAGAACCACATTATCTTAGGGGTTTCATTCAGGAAGATAGAGCGCTGGGCCTCTGAAAGAGATACGTTTCTCGTGGTGAAGGGTTAAAAGAGGACACCAAGCCACCCTCTGGAAGTCATTAAGTTACAAAGCCCCAAGAAGATAAAAGTTTCCATTTTCTAAAATGTAAATCAAAAACATATTCATTAGTATTGCAAAACAAACATGCAAATCTTCACCACTTGAAAAGCTCGGCTAAATATGTACAAGGGCTAAACCCAAAAATACATCTGGTCCTCGGTTACAGAACTTGCTTTTTTGGTTTTATCTAAAGAGTTTGTCTGTCTTCCATGGTTGGCTTCTTGGATTATTGCAATTCATAATAAGCCTTTTAGCTAAGGATGAAATAAACAAAGATAAAGTCTATGTCCTAGTTTTAAATGGTCCAGATGGGATGATTTTTCCATATGTTTAGCACACCCACTGTTTATTAATCATTGCTAGCAGAGCTTAGAGGATTACTGGGTTTATTGCCTGGGCAAGGGCTGAAATTTACAGTTTGTATAATCTCTGCACACCTTTTTAATATTCCATCCTTTCCGGATTGTCCTTTGTGCTTTGCTCAGGTTGGGTGTGCGTCCAAATCTGTGTATGTGTGTGTCTGTCTCCGTGTGTGTGTGACATATTATGCGGCGGGGAATTTCAGCCAACTGATCAAGAGGAGGTTTTTTGTGCCCAAATTTGGATACAATATCAGACTTCAGGAATGTGTTACATCATAACAATGACAATGTGGGTAAAACTGGCAATACTTGACTCACTACCCTTTATAGTGATTTACTTAGTGTCTGGCAATCTGTTTTTCATATGATGTTTGTTTCTCATAAACAGTTTCAACATGGGAGAGTATGGTGTCAAGATAACAGTTATATCATTTGTCACTGCAGAACATCTATCGGGCTTGCCAAGAAAACAAGAGTCTTTTATCTTGGGCTTCTTACAAGTGCTTGAGTTCTGGTGATTGTTTCTCTTCGATGTGCTGTATTATTCTTTGAAACCTGACCATCACCGTCTCAGTTAGACTGTCACTTCAATTTCTCGTAAATAATGTGAAGTCTGCGGCAAAGTCAGCAGAGGGGACAGTTGAGGAAAAAATGCTGAGAGAGACAGAGAGAGAGAGACAGAGAGGAGGTGATTCTCAGACAAGGTATAGCCTCTGAGAAAGGAACACCCCAAGCAGTGAGTTAATAATAATGAGTTTAAAAGCACCTTGACTGTTTCCTGTCATTTTTTAAATGGATAGGGTCTCAGATAAAGTGTATGACTTCCATTTTCATCAGTGTACCAAGTCCTTAAGCACATTTTTAGTTGTCAGATGGTTAAAACAACCATTGGGGGGGGGGGTGGAAAGTAGAAACCTCTGTCTTTTTATATCACAATCATAAAGCCACCCTGTCAATCTGAGGGAATTCTGACAGAAGGCTTCCATATTTGGAACACCCCCTAAAACTTGGAAGGAGAAAAAAGAGGGGAGATATTCTTTAAAATTTCTTTTAATAGAATTGGTTAAGACAGTTAATGTAGAAAACGTTCTATTAATCATGGATGCTTTTTATAGTATTTTTACATGGGTTTTGAGATGTGGTTTTATATCTTCAACAAATAGAGGAAAGGAAGGCCTCCATAAAGCATAAGAATAGACAGCTGTGGGTACAGAAAACTGAATATTCGGTCATTCAAAAAGGCTTTGAAATCACTCTGCTGGAGTCTTGTGTACAATAATTAAACTCTGAACAAGTATCTTTTATGATATCCTACCCTATGCTGTGGGCACATAACATTTGCCCTATAAAATAAAATAAAGAATGTGG
This sequence comes from Balaenoptera acutorostrata, assembly GCF_949987535.1. Lineage (NCBI taxonomy): Eukaryota > Metazoa > Chordata > Mammalia > Artiodactyla > Balaenopteridae > Balaenoptera > Balaenoptera acutorostrata. Next base: position 22,312,665 of record NC_080080.1, on the reverse strand, counting down.
ACTCAGGAAACAGCATTTTCAAATGAGTTACCTAAAGGAGAAGCATTTCACTTATGTCCATGAATGGAAATGATCTAACTTGTACTTGGAATATCAGTTCTATGACCCAGACAATGGTCAGATATTCTGGGAAATCGACACACAGAATCTCCTCCTGATAGTTCGCGTTAGTTTATGTAGCCAGGAAAGCTGCTCCGTTTAAAGCATTGTTGGCAGGCAAGTTGGTACCTCAGCCTCATCCAAGGTATTTAGGCTAAGCCTACTTTTCTATTCAAAGAAAAAAAAATGTGAATATGACTAACCAAGGAAGGAAAATATTGTTCCTTTTAGGGATCTGGTGCACAAAACAGCAGATCTAGTCAACGACCCTACCGACTTTGGGGCTTACTGCCCCTCATCATGCCAGATCACTTCCATACTCTTAGCCTATCATTTCCCTTCTCTTTGCCTGTCCCAATTCTCCCTAACCTCAGTTCTAGTTCAGGTCGTTTCTGCTCCGTGAGACCTTTCCCACTGCCAAAGTCCATATTGATGTCTCCCTTCTCTGGACCACTAATGTTCAGTCTGACTGACTCTAAAAACAGATACATAATCATGTGTTGCCTTGCATCATTAATAATAGTTTCATGTCTCTTTTCTGTTTACTTTACTTGGCTATATGCTCCTGGATGACAAGGATTTTTTTCTGAAATGCACCAGTAACTACTGCACTGAGCACTTGCTATATGCCAGGCACAATGCTAGGCACCTTCCCTAAGTTATGTCACTAAATCTAGAGTATAGCTTCCATGGAAAGACATCTGTGCTGCCCACACATTGCCTAGTAATATGAACAGAACTCCAGTGCCTAGATCAACACTGAAGGCCCAATTCTGAGAATAATTCAAATGCAACATAGGAAGTCCTAAATATATACACACTTAGGAACATGACAGTCAATGGCCAGAAAAATTATTCCAGTAGAATGAAAATATTCTCTCCTCATCTCAGAATCGGCTCACCAGTGTCATTGGGTCATTTCGTGTTACTTATTTAAATGATCTTTTTTTGACACTTCATTATTTGACTGTGATTTTCCATGGCTCCACCCATGACTTTCAGTCACTTGTTAGAGCTTCCTGAGAGGACTGGCTAGAACTCAAAGTTTCTGAGTGGTCATTTTGTCTTTTGAAAATACCTGACTAGATTATACCATTTAATAATAGTTATTTTCCTTTTTCCACACTTTCAGTAGTTCAGTTATATTTGGGAAGAAAATAAGGTTCCCTAAACCACTTCCACTGCTTTGTGCCTCTCTCCTAGATTCTATTCCTTTGGTGTTGAAAGAACCTTTATACCCCTGTAGAAATGTTAAGAGTATCCCATCAGAAACAGTCAAGCTGCTCCCTGACAGGCAAAATGTAAAAAACGTTGAGGCTCACATCTCCTATGGAATTAAAATGGAAGTTCAGAGGTCAGGTTGATTCAGATTCTAGATCTACACTGGTAAGACTATCCACACAAACCCCAGCCAGCACTGTACTTACATCTCTCAGAAAAGTGAAAGCCATGGATGCCAACCGAAATGAGAAATATAAAGCCAGCCTTGGCCCAGTACGGAGATATATTTTATCCTACCACACTTTTACATTTGCATACATGGCACCCTTCAAAGCCAGGAGTTTATATTTTCCCACCAAGGCTCAGCATGTGTGAAAAACGCTTTCCAAGAAACAAAGGCTGGCCGAGATGCAAATGCAAATGTGAACTTGTGGGCAAGCAAATACCTTTTAACTTAACGGAGATCTTTCCTGCATATCTTGGATGAGTTTGGTAATAACCCAAGGTTCCTCCAGACAAGAACCTTGAACCTCAAAGTCAAACAACAACAACAACAACAAAAAACAATTGCACAAGGACAGAATCACTGGGAAAGCAAACACATTTCTCAATAAAGAACACTCTAACTTGAAAAAAGGGTGGATTCGGCAAGAGATAAGCATGCTTGAGGCTGGGAATTATTTGCTAGTTCATTCTTCCTATAAAAGGGATTATCTCTGTGGCCACAAATAAATTCCAAAGCCTCTGATTCCATGAGAGTTTTTTTCCCTTGGAAAAGAAACAGGTCTAGGATTCTACCCTACTGCTTTCCAACGCTAAAAGGATTCTCAAAGTAAGGATGGAGACAGAGGCCTTGTATTAAAGGGGGTGGTCAGATTCACCTATTTGCTTTCTCTCCCCACCACCCTACAAAAAAAGGTTTTCTGTAGGTTGTCAAATGTTTATACAGGTTTAGGTCTTAGAGGATATAAACTTATACATAACACATATCAGAACCAGAAGGAAGTAGCATACTAGGGCTAGACGACATGGAGGGAGTTGGGGCAAGTCTGAGATTCCTGCTATACTGGACTCCATCTTTCCAGGTCATTGGACCTTGACCCACATTATGTCACCCTTGAGCAACTTGAGATGATTTATGCTCAGTGGCCCTGACTCTTTCTTTTTGTGTTTTTGGAAACAAAAGAAAAAAGATGTCCAAGAGAGATTACTCGGAGATTTGAAAAAGTTCTTTAATGCATGGTTATTTGCCTACATATGGCCTAGGCCTGTTTGGCAAAATCTGCCAAGTATCTTAAATGGTTCCCAGGAAACTCCCAGCTTCAGCTCCACTGCCATGACTTTTCTGTACCATTTTAATTGTTCCAATAAGATGCTGCATGGTGAACAGCCAAGCATTGATAAACCAGTAATTTGCCAATGTAGATGTTAAAACCAAACAAGAAATACAGAGATATTCCCTACTCAAAGAAGAATGTCTTTTCAGTGAACATTTTGCTTTTAACTTTTTTGCAAATAACGTTTTATTTGGATCAGCTTCAATTGCCAAACATGAAAAATGACAAAAGCAGGCAATGGAGAGTGGCACTGTGCCCCCAGCCCAGGGTCCTAAGAAGTAAACAAATATTTCTGTGGTGTGGTACCATGCCAGATCATGCAGGGGAAGCCAAAATGCTAAATGATGGCTGAGCTCATAAAACTGTTCTTTCCCTTATCAAGATGAGGTTTTAGGCTCTCAGCTTTCAAGGGTTTGCTTTGATGTTTATTTTTCTCAGACCAGCACATGTAGCTGTCATGTTTTGCCTTGGGCGTTAATTAATATGGGTAACCAACACCTCACGTAGGAAAAAGCAAAATCAATTAACAAATAGGAGCTGTTTGTTAACTGCACACTATGTGCAAGGTTCTAGGCTAGATGCTCAAAGAACACAAAAGCACACACAATGCAGCTACATCTTGAGTTCCTCACAGGGCTAATTGAAGAACAGAGATGAGAGATAATAACAATAAAATACACGTTAAGTGCCAAAATACAGTCAGACAAATCAGTGTTTTAGAAGTTAGAAAAGGGCCTGGGCCAGTTAAGAAAGGCCCAAGAAAACAGTTGCGATCTGAGCTGAATCTGAGAAGGAAGAAAACTCAGACTAGCAGAAAAGAGAGGACAGACCTTCATGGCGACAGGTAAACATGTTATAAAAAAAAAAAGGTTACTGCTGAATCTGACATTGTAATAATTAGAGCTTATACATCTTCTTTTCTCTAAACCTAATATAAAACTATTTGTATATTTATGCCCCTGTAAAGGGAAGCAGTCTTCAGGTAAATTAACAGTAGGTGGAGATTGACCAAGACCAGGTAAACAATTTTGCAGATCCTATGGGAACTATGAGAACACTAAAGTGAAAAAATATATATGAATAAGGAATAATCAGTAATATGAAGAAAGGCAGTGCCTGTGATATACATTTGGTCTGGAATCTAGATTGTTTCAGAACCATGTTAAGGGTTAAATGTAGAATTCTTCATCCTTGCGAACAAAACTTCTGATGAGTTCTTTGAAAACTGGGCCTGTGTCATCCAGCTCTGCAGACCAAGTGCGTAGTAAACTTTCTGAGTTTATAGTAGGTGTTCAGTTAGTATATGTTAAACTGAACTGGTCTAAATCACATTTCAAGCAAATCAAAATGTAGACATTTGTGAGCTATAATTTCTCCAGTATTAATTGGTCTAGAGCAAACTATGCCTAGAACAACCTCAAAGCGTATTTCCTTATAATGTTAGTCTTTTAATCTCCTTACGTTAATCCTCTCTTTTTAAAAAAAATTTATTTATTTATTTATTTATTTATTTATGGCTGTGTTGGGTCTTCGTTTCTGTGCAAGGGCTTTCTCTAGTTGCGGCAAGTGGGGGCCACTCTTCATCGCGGTGCACAGACCTCTCACTGTCGTGGCCTCTCTTGTTGCGGAGCACAGGCTCCAGACGCGCAGGCTCAGTAGTTGTGGCTCACGGGCCTAGTCGCTCCGCGGCATGTGGGATCTTCCCAGACCAGGGCTCGAACCCGTGTCCCCTGCATTGGCAGGCAGATTCTCAACCACTGAGCCACCAGGGAAGCCCCCTAATCCTCTCTTAATGGCCATCATGACAAGCATGATTATAAACACTCAGCCCATCTATGCCATCTCTGGACACAGAGAGAGGAGTCAGGATTTGTAGGAGTCCCCTTATCCTCCTGGGTCCCTAATGTATTCCTTAAGTTCTTGTGTAAAGAAGAGCATAGCCCATAGGGTAGAGTGAAGCTGACCTCAGCATGATGACACTGATTAAAAAACAAAGAAAAACTTAGGTCATAAATTAGAGGTGTGCCGTTAGGGTGGCACTGGCTTCGAGAGGGTATACATGCAAATGAGTTCCAGTCTCTCTCAAAGCAACAACAATTCACAATAGAAATTATACAACATTCTGAGAAGTAACTGAGCCAGTCAGAAATTAAAAGAACTATGTATACACAACATAATGAACAGATTTATTAGGGGAAACACACAGCTGACGAGGGAACTCTTGAGCCAGCAAAGAAACGATGGTAAAGTTTGCTCAACACAGTTTCAAGGCTTCACATTGACTCCTGGACAGCCTTCTTGGTCTCCCAAAGACATAAGCTATTCAGAGCCTACTTTTGGCTACTAGGTCTTTTATTTCTTCAGAGATCTTATAGATCCCGAGCCTACATTTGCTACCAGTTGACATGGGGGTCCTGTCAAAGATAAGGGAGTCAAAAGCAAAGCAGAAACTCAGCTTATCAGTAGCTCTGCATTCGTGATCCCTCTGAATTTCCATCTGGGTCTTTAATGAACACACTCATGATTCATGACCAGTGTTCCTCATTTTCCTGGCACACATATAAGCCTGGCATTTTTCAGTTCCAATCCTCTGAATCTTTATTGAACAACCATGTGCCAGTACCAGAGCAGAAACTCCATCCCCAGGTCCCATGGACGCGATCATGAATAAGCCTTTGTTACTCCTCTCGAGAAGCTCATTAAGATAGATACAATCAAACCCTCATGGCTGTGGACTTATAAATGAAGATAGAAGACACTCACTTAACACACAAATGGATGCAGAAACAACACAACAAATGATGGCAACACGAATTGATTCATATCAAGAAAAGGTTTAGCGTTTGGGACAGAAAAAAGGGGTGTGATGATCTTGTGAGAAGAGTTAGTACTGAGAGCGTAGAGGGGAGCGAAGCTTGGGCAGGGAGGCACTGGGACCGACTTACTCCTTCTGGGTCCTGTTTAGCCTTTGATGACTTTCCCACAGGTGTTATTCTGCTGCCACTGGAAGAATCACTTGGGAGGCAGCCAGGAGTCATGTTCATCTTTGTCTCTGCAGCCACACCCAAACCTACAGTGAGAGAACTCGCAGGCAGCGGTACCCACCTCAGACACAAAGGACAAGGCAGCACATAAAGAAACAAGACTCAGGAGAAAGAGGAAAGGGCTGGTCAGGCAGACAGGGCTGGGACACGCCTTAACAAAGCCAGTAATGCCTAGTCCAGAGCTTCAGGGAGTGGCTGTCAACAGGGATGAAACCATCCCTGGGCTGCCTTGCGAGACAGGAGGAACACTTAAGCCACCGACTCTTTAATAGATCACACTGACCCTCATTTAAACTAAAAACATATCCATATGGCCTTGCAAACAGCTTTACAAAATCACCAGATCTTCCAAATGCATATTTGGCCCTCCAGTATAGACGGAGTTCAGCCAAACAATGGAGCTTCCTCACCTCTGCCACTGTCCCTCCGATCCCTAGCTAGACAGAAGGGAAGACCTGCTCTAAGCCAATGGACCTCTAATTCTCCTTCAAACTTCCATGGGGATTGGGCATTTTGGTTCTTTCAAATCTTCAGGTTAAGGACTTCTCTGGTGGCACAGTGGTTAAGACTCCACACTCCCAATGCAGGGGGCCTGGGTTCAATCGCTGGTCAGGGAACTAGATCCCACATGCATGCCGCAACTAAGAGTTCGCTTGCCACCACCAAGGAGCCCGTGAGCCACAACTAAGGAGCCCGCCTGCCACAGCTAAGACCCGGCACAACCAAATAAATTAAAAAAAAAAAAAAAAAAAAAAAAAGACCCCATAAGCAGTAGTTTAAAAAAAAAAAAACCTTCGGGTTATTTCTCTCGTTTGGCACTGCTGGCTTCTCAGCCTGGGGTTTCTGAGCCAATGCTAATGTTCATGACCCATTTAGATGCACCCTTGGCTGCCACAAAAGAAGGCACTTATGTTCTCAAGAGCCCGTCCACTAGGCCTCCTCTCAGACTTTCCTTTTCCATTTGTCCCTGAGGGAGGGGATGACAGATACCTTCCTAGACTTCTGATATCCTTTCCCTCCTCCCATCTCCTCCACCCCTACATGCCCCTCACCTCCCCAATCTCCTAAAGGCCCCTCCTTATGACCATAAGTTTGAACTGGCAAAGAAAGATTGCTCTCAGCTTAAGGCTTAGTCATTTGTTAACCCTATCACGGTACTGATTCAATTCTTCAATTATTTTATTTAAGTCCCCCTACTAGGCCCTGTGACACACACACACACACAAAAAGATCATCCATAGCCTCCTGCTTTTAGGGAATGGACAATCTAGCAGGCCTATCCAAAATTAAGTATAAAATGAGATGCCACCATCACAACTATTATCTGCAAGTTGCTTTGTGATTTGACCAGGATTTCCCCATTTATTATCTTGTTTAGTCCTTAGAAAAAATGCTACATGATAGCAAGAGGACAATCAACAGCAACCAGACTTGACTGCAGGAATTCCAACCCCGAACACTTTGCTCCTTCCCGAGTGAGGTGATGTAAGCAAAGTACAAAGAAGGTGCTATTGGAATTCAGAGGAGGAAGTGCCATGGAAAACCAGAAGGTTCTCAAAACCACATCACAGACGCGTTTCTCCCCCAAGCATCTGGCTGCAGTGTCTCTAGTAACTGGTTTATCAAACAGTTGCTTCAAGTTCAGCCAACAGGGTCCTTCCCTAGAGCTGCTTCTCTGTCACATAGAAGAGGCCTTTGTGGCCTCACCATTGTTTTCAATTGTTCTGGAACATCCAGTTCATCTTTATAATTGCTAAGATGTTAAGGTTGCCAGATCCCTGTATTGAACAACAAAAGCACTGTGAATTATCAGATTTTTAGTAGAAGACATGAGAGGAAAAGAGAGGCTCGAAGACCTTAGGGTGACTTAGCCATCTCTAAACTAGGAAGTTACCACATCAGAACTTCAATCGCTTTAGTCATTCATTCATTCAACAAACATCACTAATTCCCTACTTCATGCAAGCCACTGGGCTAACTGCTGGGGTTACAAAAGTGAACTAGCTGATGTACAAGGCACATGCACAAAGCATGTGTGCCTACCTCTGCACTACATACTACACATCTGAGACATTTTGCTTTCTGGACAATGGGAGAAGCCATTGACAAGCCATTCCAATTCAAAATAACTCTGTCTATAATAGACTCCTGGCAAGATGAATTCTGTTATTCAGTCAGTTAATGGCATTTCATAGTCCAGTTCTCCAAACAAAACTTTGTCCAGAAATTTCCTGACCATGCACTTTGGGAATTCCTACTTTGATGGACTTCCAAGCCCTTTGGGGACTCCTTGGGAGACAGTGACAGCTATGTCAGATCTGTCCCTCCTCCTGCCCCTAAAAAGCTTTCTCTCTGACCATCTTAGAAAGATGGTAATCATACACTTGAAAACCAAACCCAAACTCACCATAGCTTCCCAATACGATTGCTGATAAAGTTGAAAAGCCATATTTCAGGCTCTTCCTCTCTCTGCCAGGAAAGAAGTGTACACTGTGAGGGCCTCCCACCAAGCGGTAGTGGAACGGAGGACTCCACTTTCAGCTTGGCATTTTCCACCATGCAGGTAAAAGCTTTCCTGTCTTCATGTCCCAGCAATTTGGCTGTGGAAAAATTAGCTTCATTATTCTGAGGAGCCTAGCTTTTCTGTGATCTCTCTCTCTCCTCCTCCTCTTTGGCATTTTCAGTTTCTGCATTGCTCACGATGCAAAATGAATTAGGGTTAAAAAACAAACAAACAAAAAATACTTTTTTCTAAGAGCTCCTTTGCAAGAGCAAATATTCCTCAGTAATAAGCATCACTTTTGCTGAGTTTACGAAAGCACTCAGGCCTCTGGGTCAGACCTACTGTGTTCTACAATGGAATGAGGTATTTCCCACCAAGATGCTCCGAAAGGCCTCAGGGAAAAAGAAAAAAAAAAAAAGGAAGCTCTTCAATGGAGAGGCTCTTGTATTCACAGAGAGAGAAATAAAATAAAATAAAATAAAATAAAACAAAACAAAATAAAATAAAATAATAAAATAAAATAAAAAATAAAATAAAATAAAATAAAATGATGTGATCTTGGGTAAATTATTTGACCCTATCTGGATGTTCATTTCCTCAAGTTCCAAATAATATTTACATGTGTCTAAAACTACTGTGCTTATTGATGACTATTATGGAACTGCTCGTTCTGATAAATGCAAGAAGACAAACACAGTAGAAAAGTTTCCATGAGAATTCAATTGTCAAGGCAGGAAAAATTTACCCAAGGAAGCCAAGGAGTCATTCAAATCGTACATGTTGAAGCCTGGGAGGACACCAGAAGACTGTTTCCAAAGGTGTGTTTCTCAGAATTAGAATCCTCCATCACACTCTCCCGTAAAGTGCTCCGTGGTCTCGTAAGATGGGGATACTCAACACAGAAAATGCCCAAAGAACCTAAGAACACTACTGTAGAAAAACAATGAAAAGTGCCATCTTAACCTGTTTAAGCTCATTGAACCCTTCCTTTTAAAAATTTATTTCACCCAGATATTGGATTTTTTAAAAAAGCATTTATTAACATTTCATAGATGGGAAACACTGCAGAGAAGGAAATAAATCCACCTTGAAAGAAGGATGGTTTCCCAAAACTGAACTGATTTCCTCAGCATGTAACTGGCTTAAGGGTACAGCAATGTCGTTATTACGTGTCTGTCTAGAGCCTGCCAGACTGAAGTCATGGCTGACGCATTTTTCCTTCTCTAATTAGCATTCTAAGCCTTGGCACCTGGTCCTTAATCTGAATCACAGAACCCCACCTCCCTTCAATAAAGTAGCCAGCCTTACCAAAGCCACTTCTGCCTTGCACACAGCCAGGCTTCAGAATTTTTTTTAATATCCTTCTATGCCTGTAGCTCCTACCCCAGAGATGGGTGACCACTGCTCCAACCGTATTTCATAGAAACCAATATTTGTCTAGAACACATTAGCCCCACTCAGGTAGGGAGGCCGTCAATCAAAATCTAACTGCCTGGAAGTCAGCAGCCACTGAAGTTGCTATTGTTTGAAAGATGGCTAATAGGACATGCAGCTGGCTAGGAAGCAAGGACAATGGGAAATTGGACTGGAAAACCAACTGAAGGTGCCTCCCTCCTGCTCTGGAAATGAGCCTATTAAAATCCCATGACTCTGGCTGTTGCAGCCTGGTAGACTTGGAAAAACAGCTGCAGGGCCCGACGTATGGAAGACGCCCTTCCAGGTGGGGTGCGCGTCTGGGTCCCCAGACTCTGCTCTCCCATCAGCACACTGACGCCTTGCCCAGTTCACCAGGAGAAGGATATGCTTTCTATTTCCGTGGCGTGTTAGAAGTTTAAAGCATTTTCCTCCTGGTTTGCATCTTCGCTCTGAAACTTCTCAGAAGTCATTTTCCTCAATGAACTTTTGTTTTTCTCATCTGCAGGAGAACACTGGGCCATTTGACAGCTGGGATTCCTTTTTGTTTTTCATTCATTTGCTCTTTCAACACAAGGATTTGCTGAGCCCTCCCTAAGTGCCAGGCAGTGTGCTGGACACGGAGAGGTGGTCCCTACAGTCGGTAAGGCAGGCAGATGTTGGATAAGGCAAACCAACCAACAAACACAATATAACCAGATCAAAACTGCTTTCAAGAAAATATATAGGGACTTTTTTTTAAAAATTAATTAATTTATTTATTTATTGTTTGGCTGCATTGGGTCTTCGTTGTTGCGCGTGGGCTTTCTCTAGTTGCGGCAAGCGGGGGGCTACTCTTCGTTGCAGTACGCGGGCTTCTCGCTGCGGTGGCTTCTCTTGCTGCAGAGCACGGGCTCTAGGCGTGCGGGCTTCAGTAGTTGTGGCACGCGGGCTCAATAGTTGTGGCTCGCGGGCTCTAGAGTGCAGGCTCAGTAGTTGTGGCGCACGGGCTTAGTTGCTCCGCGGCATGTGGGGTCTTCCCGGACCAGGGCTCGAACCCGTGTCCCCTGCATTGGCAGGCAGATTCTCAACCACTGCGCCACCAGGGAAGTCCCTATAGGGACTTTTAAGAGGAAATAAGAGAGAAGGCTGTAACTCCACAATGCTTCCAATACCCGTGGACAGAAGACAGACTGGGAATCTAAAACTTGCTGAGATATTAAGCTGGAAGCTTTCAGCCACACAGCTACCTTGGGCTCCTGGGTCCCAGGCTGTCACTTTCTCCTTCAACCCAGGGAGGTAATTCACTGCTTGCAGCCCAGCAGGGAGGATGTACAGGTTTTGAAGCTGTGCAGCTACAAGCACTGTGATTGAGAAAGGATGAAAAGGAAAGGGGGAGAAGGAAAGGGAAAAAAGAAAGAAAGAAAAGAAAGAAAATTGCCACCCCTCCCCCACTTCGAAACCCAAAATAACCAAACCAATCAATCAAACAAACAAACAAACAAAAATAATCCTCCCCCGTCTACAATCTGGCTTGGCCTGACAGCCAGATTGAAAATCTAGGGCAGAGCACAAGGGACCTCCCACCAAGAACTATAGCTGATTATTCCATTCTACATTTTTTAAAAAAGAAAGGAGTGGGGAAAACTGCTCAGAAGTGCAAATGAGGCTTGAGTTGCAGTAAAGCACAACAGGCCACCATTTCTGAGCAACAGGGATTTCGTTCCCTGCGTGGGGATAGGGTCTGACAAGATAAGTTCACTGCAGTTCACATCGCCGTCGAGCACAAGGGCCCAGGAGGCTTGCATCTGGGACGCGTTGCACACAAGCTTTATCACCATTACAGCTGTGGGTCATTGTTAGCAATAATAATAGATAATATTTACATAGCCTGTTTCAACCAAAGATCCCAGGGCCTGTGATGATCCCTCCACGTTTAGGTATGCACAGCCACCCCCAATGACCTGCTGAGGGATGGCTTTCCCCCCCACTGACACGCAGATGAAATGCAGCAGAACGGAACGCTAAAGGAGCAAAATTTAAATATGAATTTAGGGTTTGAAAAAAACATGGATTCAATCCTTAAGGAGAAGCAAGATCATGGTGGATGCATGTCGTCGTGCATTTGCCCAAATCCACAGAATGGACAACACCAAGAGTGAACCCGAAGGTAAACTTTGGACATTGGGTCATGATGACACACCAACGTAGGTTCACGGATTGTTACAAACGTACCGCTCTCATGCAGGCTATTTATGGTGGGGGAGATTCTCTATACTTTCAGTGCAATTTGGCTGTGAACCTAAAAATGCTCTAAAAAATAAAGTCTTTTTTTTTTAAAGCAAAGAGGCATAGAGTTTCTTCATGACAGTCTGGGGCTGGCTGGTTCAATATAACTCAGATGTCTTCTGCTTGAATCCCAAAATTACTTCAGATACCTTTCCTGAGGATTTCTGGATTTCTTCAGAAACAGATTTTGGGATTCAAGTGCCAGTAGAGTGGTTGGGAGGTGAAAACGCTGAAGGCACCAGTCATGAGTTGGGAACTGTGGCGGGGATGGGAAAGAAGCATAACGGGTGCTTTGTATTTAGGGAGGAAGCACCTGGAGCTTGATTCCCACGGGGGACACTGGTAGATGGTGAGGATTCTCCCTCAGAGTTATCCTAACTGAGGAGCAAGAAAGCTGTGGCTTTTATCCACTGATTCCTCATCCTTCATTGGTTGAGGCTGCTTCTGGGGAATCCACTCCCTAGAACCTCCAACTTACGCCACAGATCCCAGCCAGAAAAAATGTCCCCAAGCAAAGAGTCACAGATGTCCCAGTAAGCAGCCTCTCGGTATACAGTAAGTCCCCGACATAACGAACCTTCAAGTTGTGAATTTCAAAGGTGTGAAGGTGCTTTCACGTTTCATTGTCTGTGAACAAGTCTGGAGGATTGTATAGAAGCTTCTATAGATAGCTGGGCATTTGGGTCCTTTTGATGACTTCATTTGATCAGGATATATACCTTGTTAAAGAATCATCCTAATGTTTAGAGGTTCTTTATGAGTACAGAATGAGGACATTTTATAAAACACAGAGCTTTTGCCTTTACAGTAAGACCCGTACATACGAACCTTCAAGTTGCGAATTTTCAAAGATGCAAAGGTGCTTTCACATGTCCAATCACATCAGTTCATGCGTCTGGCATACAACGTCACGTGTGTGCATCCTCTACTAGTGGTTGTGCTTTTGTGTATTTTACTGTACCATACTGTACAGAGTGCAGTAATACAGTATCTTTATTTCAAGCCCAGGATGTCCGGAAGCAAGCGTAAAAGCAGCGGTGATGTAGCTGGTACTGCTAAGAAGCGTCAGCTGTTGTACTGTACTACTGTACTTTTCAAGGTACTCTACTGTATGATTAAAAATGTATTCTTTATCTTTGTGTTTGTTTTTTATGTATTATTTGCGTGAAAAGTATTATAAACCTATTACAGTACAGTACTATATAGCCGATTGTGTTAGTTGGGTACCTAGGCTAATTTTGTTGGACTTACAAACAAATTGGACTTATGAACGCATTCTCAGAACAGAACTCATTCATATGTAGGAGACTTACTGTACAGGTGAAAGCCAAAGAGGGCGTAGGTCGGTGGGTCCCTGACAGCAAACGCTGCTCTGTTCCAGCCCCCAAACAAATAATCGATCCACCTACTCCAGCTAGTGAATTGGGCACAGGGACTCAGATGTCACAGAAGACAAGAACATTTAGGCCCCTTTCCCATTCTTAAGAAAAAAGAAACACCTAAAACTGTAGATGACAAAAGGTTTCTAATATCCATGATTACATATTGCAATGCCTATCCAAAAAAGGTGGTAAATTATTTGTTTTAGTAATTAACAGAGCCCTCCGGTAAATAATCTCATTCTGCGACGAGAGCAGGGCTTGGGGGCACTGCACGTGGAAATTCTCACCATGGAAATATGGGGATGGGTTTACAGCGTTTCAGATTTCTAGGAGATATGTGAGCAGCCATGGTGGCACATAATCAGATAGGTCTCACGATGTCCCCTTAAAACCACCGTTTCCTTCAAGGGGGTAAACAGTAACGTGAAACATGTTGTTTTGTGCTGTGAAGCTTTAAAGAACCGCATTAACCACAATAATACTGAGGCTTTTCCCTTCATTAATATGCTAGTTAAATATACACCAGGGACAAGCTGCCCTGCCTAATGATGTCCTGGGACAACATTAAAAAAAAAGTTTTACATTGTCTGCTGCATCGATTGTGTGCTAAGCAGGAAAAAATAAGGAAAAGGTTTTTGTTATTAAGGAACACAATAAAAGAGATTTTAAAAAAGAATCCTTCTATTTATGTCAACATATTAAGGTGCTACTCTTGAAAGAGCCATTTGATATCAAAGACAAGATCCCAGGTTGAAAGTGAAAGTGTCAAAGGTGACATAACACTGCCCAACAAGCTCTTCCAATCAAAACCAACCTTTTCTATCCCTTCCTCTCCCCTTCCCTACACACCCCACTCCAAACCCACCAAGCGGAGGCATACATAAGAAACATTGACAGGCCAAGGAGACACAAAAAACAAATGCTGTTTAAGAGATGGTGGCCAATGTTGAGTAGCCTAGAGGAATTAACATGGAATTTGACTCTTCTTAATGCAATTAGACATTATCTGAGTTTCTAAACTACAGTTTGGACAAGTGCAGAAATCCACGGTGAAGAAACGTGTTTCAATATGTTTAGCTTGTTTTGTGTCCACTTTTCACCAATTCAACTGAATCATTTCCAACTTCGGTAAAGAACACTCTGATCCAATTTAAAGACTTAAATTTATACACTGCATTAAGGGATTGATTTTTGGTTTTGGTTTTCCTACTGTGGAGGCCAAGGACCTGACAGGAAATAACATTTTAAGGGCCTGTCTTAAAAACTGCAGCTTAACAAGGAGATGGTAAACATCGTACCCACACTAGGTATCTGCTTGAAGTCAGCATGGGTACCACTCCTTACTTCTTCATCTTCCTCAACAGTATTAAGCAGGATGCCTACCACTGAGGGCCAGTAGCACCTGGAGTCCTGTGTCCTGGACCAGTTACTTCCTCCATTTCAGAATCAAAGCATTAGAGCAAATGTTTTTAATCAATCATCTATTTGTACATACAAATGTTTACTGGGTGCCCTCTCTAGACCACGCACAGTTCATAGAGTGAACAAGACAAAGGCTCTACCTTAGTGTAGTTTGCATGCTGGTGGCTCAGGTCCTACGGCAGCTCCTCTAGACACCTGGCTGACGGTTCTCCCTTCACGCTGGAGTAGAGAGGTATCCTGAACACTCACTAGTTCTCTCCCACCTGCCTTGAGGCCATTCTGCACTGACTTTGACCCATGTCCACCCCCCGAGTCATGTCCCTCTTCTCCTGGCCCTCACTGTTACTTAAACTTGGAATCTAACATTTCTTGTCTCATGGCCCCAGGAGTCTCTGCTCTCCAAAGACACTCTTTTAGAAATAAGCAACCTAGGGACTTCCCTGGTGGCGCAGTGGTTAAGAATCTGCCTGCCAATGCAGGGGACAAGGGTTCGAGCCCTGGTCTGGGAAGATCTCACGTCTTAGCTGCGGACCAGCTAAGCCAGTGCACCACAACTACTGAAGCCCGCAAGCCTAGAGCCCGTGCTCCGCAACAAGAGAAGGCACCGCAATGAGAAGCCCGTGCACCGCAATGAAGAGTAGCCCCCGCTCACCGCAACTAGAGAAAGTCCGCACGCAGCAACGAAGACTCAGTGCAGCCATAAATAAATAAATTAATTAATTTTTTTTTTAAAAAAAGAAATAAGCAACCTAAACACAAACCTCAAATCTTTCCCACAGCTTCTCTCAATTGGGTTTAAAGGAAATTTTGAAGTTAGACCCAGATTCAAATGTGAATTCAACCACTTTCTGGCTGTGTATTTTTGGGGAAAGTTATTTAACTTCACTAAGTTTGCTTTCTTATTCCTCAGAAAGGATAATAATACCAACCTCACAGGTATGCTGTGAGAATTAAAGATAATATTTATATGCATTTAGCATAGTTCCTGTTATAATTCTCTCAGTGATGTTACTATTAACATGTAAATTAAAGAAAGAGATCAATTCATACATATTGACTGGTCTTGCAATCTGGATAAATCATTTTTGCAATATTATAGAAGACAATTTTGGTAAATAGATGTGCAGCTTTCATCATCGGTGCTGGCCGGTAAGGATATTCATTTACTTATTATGTAACAATTATTTGTTGTTACGTGCAAGCTATTGTGACTTGGTTAGAATTTTAAATCTACATGTATAAAGCATGTATTCTGTGCCAGGTATTGTATAAGCATATTACATCCATCAGCTCACGTAAATCCCATAGGTCATGATTATCCCTGTTACACAGATGAGCAAACTGAGACTCAAAGAGATTAGGGAACTCACCCAAGACCAGTCCATTGGCTGGAAGTCAGAGTTTTAGCCCAGAGCTACCTGACTGCTCAGCAGAGGGGCAGGCTTACCATAGCAAAATCGCAAATTTGCATTCTTTAGCTCATGATCTGAGCAAACTCAACCCGAAAAATAGATATTGAGATAAGTTCCAATCGTAGCCTAAATCCATAGGCCTCAATTTGAAGGCAACTGAGCTGAATTGCAAAAAATGAGGTTTCAACCAGGAGAAAATTCTATTTCAAATTGAAGGTAATAGCTTTAGATTTTTTCAGACTACATCTCTCTAGGACCTTCGTTTATGATGTAGGTAAGGGTGGAAGGAGCTGGGAGATACGAATCTGCCAATAAAAACGATCTATAGCTGTGCTTCAATAAACCACAAATCTATGCTCCAGGATTCGTAGCAGCTGTTGTCAGAAGGCAAAAGGTTCTCTTTTGCAGGCTGTTCGCTAGATGTGAATCAAAGTGACTTAGACTCAAGGCTGTCCTTTGGAGAGAGAAGAGGGCGGTGAAGAGCCACAAAGTCATTTCACATTATATCAAAGGCCACCTGTGTTTCCCATTAAGAAGCAGTCCAGGCAAGTAACACAAGGTAGAGTTGTTCTCTTGGATGGTGATATCTTGTCTGGCCTCCAGAAAACTCTCATCTACCCTGATTCTATGGGGTCTCTTGGACGCTGACTCTCAGCCTGTGCCCTAACCAGTTCTTTTATCTGGAACTCACCCCTTGCTATTTTCCATCCCCCTAAGTAGTAGACTCCAATCTTCTGCTAAATTCTTCTTCAGAGAGAATTCACCCTGCTTCTATAGTAACTCCCTGACACTAACTCCTTCCTAATTAACGGTCTCTGGTTTTGAACTCTATTTTGTTACTTACTGGTCCTTGCCTGACTCTGGCAAGGCTGACTTCCCACTGTGTTCTAAGACACCATCTCTGGTCTCCGTTCCAGACCCAACCTGGATCATCTCTTCAGCTGAAATTAAAGAAATAGGAGAAATGTTTGAAGGAACGGAGATGTACTAACTGCAGAAAAGAAGATCCAAGGAGGCCACTGCAATTGTCTTTAGATAACCTAAAGGCTGCTAAACGGAAGAAAAGTCTAGACTCATCTGTGGCTCCAGACAGAAACAGATGGGAAAGGCAGCCCTTTGCTCAAAATAGAGAATTTTCTAACAACTGTGGTTGTCCAACAATGGAATATGCTGCCCCTATAAGTAATGTGGCCCTATAACTGAAGATATTCAAGCAAACGTTTAATGACCATTTCTTGGGAATGTTGTAGAAGAGATTGGAGAATCAAATAAGAACTGGTCTAAGTACAGCTAAGTCAACCTTTGCAATACCGTGATTTCAGATACTGAAATTGTTTTTCTCAGCCAACGGATAACAGTACAGCTCTCAATAAAACCCCCTACTGGTGCAACATTTCTCGAATTATCTCTTCGTTCTCTTTTTCTTTTTATGAAGAGGGTTCAGAATGCTGGGGAGCCCTACACATTTCTAAGGCAGATGTTATTGTGAGAGGGGTGGAAACTCACATTGCTCTCCCAGACACAAACAAGTGCTTTCAGTGCCCCTTTCAAGAAGGATGGGGCAAGGGAGTCCCAAAAGGGTGCTCTGTTAGAATCTCAGGAGAAAGTTCTGGGTATCAAAACCTGAATCCTAGCTATTGTGGGAGAAGGCAGTTTGTGGCCTATTTCCCACCTCCAGTGGAAAACATTTTTGATTTCAAGTTACCATCATTTAAAATTTCAAAACTATCTTCACAGCACATAACCTGAGGCTATATTCAGAAACCAATGAAATTCCATGGAAACCATTTACACTGATTAGTGGATTCCGAAGCCTGCCTTAAACAAATGTTCCTTGCTCAGGGAATTTAGAACACAGTAGAAACACTTCTCTTAAGTTAGTTACTCAACTTTACTGCTTCCACTCTGACTCAAAACACCAAAGGGGGGCCACGTGGCATTCCTACACCTCAGCCTTTAATATGCTTACAATGATTCTTTAAGCTGCTGGGCTGAGATATTTTATCACCACAAAGTATCTCCTTAAAGAACTGCCCCACTTCCATTTGGTGGAATATTATACAAGCTTTAAACATTATGTTCATAAAGAGTTTATAATAACATGGAACTACACTAATGTTATTTTTGTCAGGTAGACAAAAAGCAACTATGTACAGTTTACAAAGGAACAAAACCTGTGCATTAAAGACTAGATTTCTGGTCAAGATGCCACAGTAAGTCCACTCTCCATGCCCTGGGCTCTAAACGTACAAAATGACTGATAAAATATAATAAAGAGAAACCAAGAAGGCATAGCTGGTTCAAAAACAAGATAAATACATTTGTATATTTGTGGACTACAGACGGGACAGAAGCGCAAAATGCCATCCTAGGCGGGACTGACAACTTAGGACTGGTGGATTCTGGGCTCAAATATGTCAGCAATAGGTAGGGGTGTGTCTCCTTCAGGGTAAAGGGAAATGGGGTCACAAGCCAGGCTAACTGCTTGAAGTCAGGGACTAGAGTGGCCTCTCTCAACCTCTTTACTGCAGAAGAGGCACAAAAGTAAAAACAGGTCAGGTCAATCTCTGGAGCAAGTGCACTTCCATAGATGTGAGTCCAAGAAGGCCGGTAGGAGCTGCCACCAACTCAACTAAGCTCTGCCCCTGTGACGGCACCACAGCCTTCCCAATATCACCCTAATACTAATGCAGTGTCCTCGGGCTGCCGTAACAAAGTACCACAAACTGGGGGGCTTAAAACAATAGAAATGGATTCTTTCACAATTCTGGAGGTTAGACACATGCCCCCTCTGAAGGCTCTGGGGAAGAATCTTTCCTTGCCTCATCCAGCTTCCAGTGGCCCCAGATGTCCCTTGGCTTATGGCAGCATAACTCCAATCCCTGCCTCAGTCTTCACATAACTGTCTTCTCTTGTGAGTGTGTCTCTGTGTCCAAATGTCCCTCTCCTTTCTCTAATAAAACATCAGCCCCTGGATGAGGGCCCACCCTCATCCAAGATGACCTCATCTTAACTTGGTTACATCTGCAAAGACCTTATTTCCAAATAAGATCGCAATTACAGGTAACGGGGTTAGGATTCCAACATATCTTCTTAAGGGACACAGTTTTACCCACAAAACACCCTGAGGCAGGAATCCATACGACTGCCTTTATCAGACCTGGCTGCGGCTTGGGGACTCAAAGAAATGAATGAAGGAAACTGCAAAACCACGAGAGAAAAATACACAAAACTAAGATCCCTTCTACTCAAAAAGAGCATGGAAATAAAATTTTCAAAGTGCATGGGAAAATATAGTGCCCCAAACGATAGCCAATAAATAAATAACTTGAACACAAATGTACTCCAATATGAAAATGATTTTATAGAAATATCAAAGACTTTAAATTTAAGTACATCAAAGAAGAAGATGGAAGCCAACATGTCCATTAAAAAGTACAAGGATTTAATAAGCAGCCAAAAATCAAAGAAGAGTAAGAAGCTATGAAAAAGGACCAATTAAGCCTAAAAAATAAAAATTGTGGTCATTGAAATAAAAATGCCATGACAGGATAAATCTTGGACTGTTCCTAGTTGAAGAGAGAATTTATTCATTAGAAGATAGTCTTGAAGAAGTCACCCAGAATATGACACAGAAAGACAAAATGATTTTTTTTAATTAGGACAGCTCAGAGATTTGGATAAGAGAATGAGAGTCTCCAGTATTTAACTAATAGCTGTCCACAGAATAGAAAATGGAGGCACTGGCAAAGAAGCAATATCTGAAATGATATTTGCTGAGCATTTCAAAGTGAAACAAAGTGAGGTCTCAGAGCAATAATGCCTTCTGATACATAAAAATAAATCCATACTGACAGGACATTAAGGATAGGAAATAATCTCAAAAGGGCCAGAGAGAAGACACAGATTACACACAAATGAGCAAGCACTAGCTCTCAAGAGGACTTCCAAGCAGCAGCCATAGATGGCAAAGGACACAGCAGTAGTACCCACAAAGTGCTGAGGGAAAATAAGCATTAATCTTGATAGGAGTGTAATGGTGGAAGGTTGAAAAGTGGTTGGCTTCTGGATATATTCTGAAGGTAGAGATAAGGAACTTGTTAATCGTTACCTGTGAGCTGAGAGAAAGAGACCTAATTCTACACTTGATTTTTCCACCAACCTCCTCCCCTCTCCAGGACATGACGAGGGCTCCCAGACATCTTCCTAATCCGCAAGCCACACTCTAGGCAGGGGCAGCCCCTTCCACGGACCTCTGGGCATCAGAGCCTGGCTGCTCTTTATCGGGTCCTCTTGGAGGAGAGAGCCTAAGAGACAGACTCAGAGAAAAAAAAGCCTTAAGAGGTGCAAACTTCGACTTGAGTAACACCATCTGCTAAATGTAAAGACAAGCATTAGAAGCTGTTTCTATCTCTTTGATTGCTTTTATTTAAACCCACAGAGGTTCCAAAGGAGAACTGCTATCTGAAGTGCCCTGCATAATCTCCTTTTCTCCCCTTTCTCCACTCCCTGCATGATAATCAAATATTTGCCAAGAGGAAGGAGAGAATTTTGCAACAAAATACAATATACTCTTTGAAAACTGTATCCCTCCCCACGATCCTCTGAAGGATGCCACGGCACACATACGCTTTATCGAGTCTTTTCGTAGGCAGTAATTACTCTAGCATTAGAGATTAAAAAACAAAAAACAAAAAACTGGCTACATCCCTATCTGTTTGGGTCCTCAGAGTTTCTTTTTCCTTAGTAAACACCCTGGTTAACTGAGGAAGGGAATCTTTTACTCCAAACCCTAACCAGACCTCAGTAGTTTGAACTAAAGTTCTAGTCTAAAGAAGAAGAAAAAAGTCACACTATCATGTTGTATCTTTTTCATTTGAAAGCATGCTCTAAAATGGATCAGCTAGCCAAACAGTTTAATATTTCAGGGGAAAAAAAAAAAAAGACAAAGAGCCATTCTAGATAAGGGGGAGGGGAGTTTACTTACTATAGGTTGCTGGCAGACTGCCACGCTGTACACGTTTTTACATTTTTAAACAGTACTTACCCAATGCTCTCCTTAATCCCATTAAACGAAAACTTTCTCTAATTTTAAAATTAAATTTCCTGTATTCCCTGATAGGCTTCCAAGTTCTTCTCTCTCCCTCCTCCTCCCTGAGTCCCAGGGTATTTCTACAAGAAGGGGGGTATTAGCCTCCTGGACAGATTCTACTCGGCATAATTGCCCTTGGCCTTGCTTTACCCCCCTGGGGTTTTCCATTGGGCACAGATTGTTCCCTTACTTCCTATCCTGAAGTAGTGGCAGGATTGCCCTAAAGCTCATGGCTTGCAGCTGTGAGGCTGTGACCATTCCACCTGCCACGGTGGGACATGCTTCAGTCATGTACTCTTCAGTAATGCAAGCATTGTACTCCAAAATTCTTTAATCACTCACCCCAAACATAAGTAGATTTTGAGCATACAACTTCAACATGCATATATTTATTTATAAACTATTCCCTTGCACTACTATACACATAAATTACATAATTGTATAAAATATAATGAAAAACAGAAATTAAATAAATATTGCTCTATTATATTTTAATAATAGAACAAAATAATTAAATTATTATTAATAATATTTTAGTGCAAGCAAAGGGACTGAGTATCTGGCATTACTTGAAAATTTTGGTGATACCGCAATTCGATTATGTGTTTTTCAGTTCTGGGTGTTTGGCATCCAGATAAATAAAGCTAATTTATTGCCAGAAAGATGCCTTCCACAGATACATACATACCAGTGGAAGAAAGGCATCATTGGTTATACTTATACAGCCATGCTTATTAATTATAATATTAATTATGCAAAGGTTTCAATTAAAATTCAGCTGGTAAATTTCCATCTTCCCTTATGCCACTTATTTTTGCTTGCAAACTAATTGGAAGATGCTACATTTTTATGTTTCACAAATGGGTTAAAAATCCACTGAAACTCTAGACTTTCAAGCAGGTTAGAAAATTCTCTTTTTAATGTTATTTAATATGCAGATATAAAAGTTTTTGTAGACAAAACATGTAATCATTTTTGGAGACAATAACACACCAAGCACAATCTAGTTTCTACACTTGCCTCTTTAAGCATATAAAAAAAGAATGTCTATATGTGTATAACTGAGTCAGTTTGCTGTACAGCAGAGACTGGCAAAACATTGTAAATCAACTATACTTCAATAAATAAATAAACTTGCATCTTTAAAGCTCTCCATGGCGGGCTTCCCTGGTGGCGCAGTGGTTGAGAATCTGCCTGCTAATGCAGGGGACACGGGTTCGAGCCCTGGTCTGGGAAGATCCCACATGCCACGGAGCAGCTGGGCCCGTGAGCCACAATTGCTGAGCCTGCGCGTCTGGAGCCTGTGCCCCGCGACGGGAGGGGCCGCGATAGAGAAAGGCCCGCGCACCGCGATGAAGAGCGGTCCCCGCACCGCGATGAAGAGTGGCCCCCGCTTGCGGCAACTGGAGAAAGCCCTCGCACGAACCGAAGACCCAACACAGCCAAAAATAATAAATAAATAAATAAATAAATAAATAAATAAGAAAATCCTTAAAAAAAAAAAAAAAAAAAAAAGCTCTCCATGGCAAGAATTTCTTTTGAAAATAGGTTATTTCTTATTTATTTTCAAAATATCACAGTTATCCAAAGGGACAGATTAAATATATTGGTATGTTCAAAAATACCTCTTAGGTAGCATTTTAGTGAGGGCCACTTGAAATAAATTTGAAATCCTTGTGATTTTGTAAAAGTCAAACAAACAAAAACAAGAAAAACATTAGCAACTTATCTTTACATTTGGTAACAAAAAATTTGTAATAAGATTATTGTTGAAACTCTGTATAGTACAAGATATGGACATTCACCATCTCAATAAAAAATGTTAAATTTCTAGTGTTGTGTTCAAGGTGTTCCAGAGAAACAGAAACTATAAAATATATTTAGAGAGAGAAAGAGATTTATTTTAAGAAAATGGCTCACACAATTGTGGAGGCTGGAAAGCCCATAGAGCAAGCAGCACGCTGGAAATTCAGGTAAGGGCTGATGTTACAATCTTGAGTCTAAATTCTAGGCCTGAAATTCATGCAGGATTCTAGGTTGGAGTCTTGAGGCAGAATTCCTTCTTCTTTAGAAAACCTTAGTCATTGTTCTTAAGGACTTCTACTGATTGGATGAGGCCCACCCACATTATGGAGGACAATCTGCTTTACTCAAAGTCTATTGATTTAAATATTAATCACAACTAAATAATGACCTTCACAGCAACATCTACACAGGTGTTTGACCAAACAACTGGGCACCATAGCCTAGCCAAGTTGATAACATAACATTGATCATTACATGTGTAGAAGTCTTTTTATTTTATATAAATACATATGTGTATACATATAATTTTATAAAATTAAACACTTTGATGCAACACTTAGCATTAATATGCATTCTGTGGCCATATATGGGAAGCAAATAAAGGTCACCATTGTTGAATGTTTGCATTGAGGGGTTTCCACCCTCACTTGGGGTACCATGACTGCCATGTGTGACCCATGAAGTGAGACTCTATGACCTAAGTGTGCAGTGGCAACCCATGTATTAAACGTAAGTAAAACTTGCTTTCCATCTTAATTTTTTAGATAAAAAGATAAAACAAAAATTGAACTGTTTTCTTACTACATGTCCATCTGGAATTCTTTGGTCTGAAGCTTTAGGAACCGATGAGGAAGAAGGTCTCAGAGCAATGATTTTTAGAACACTAAAAGATCACCTAAAAATTGTGTTAATAATTCATATTTTTAGGTGAGAGCCACTGAAACCTTTACTCAGTAGAAAGGGGTAAAATCCAGGGATCTGTGTTTTAAACCATCACCCGAGGGATTCTGATCTAAGTGTTCATTCCAGGCATCACCACTGGCCTGCATTGTCACATACCAAACACTCAGCTACAAGCACTGGTTGACTGTCCACTGAGGACCAGGCACTCTGTCCAAGAATATGATGCATTCCTTCCCCCGCAAAGGCACAGATTGAGACTAGTCTCAAAGAACTAATTTTGTTGGATTCTTATCTTTTGAAAGGTATTGATACAAGCCATTATTATCAAAGCCAGTGAATATCTTTTGTCTGTAAGTCTATAAGGTGGCAATTGTTTAGTAAAAATATTTCTCACTTCTGCACCCTGCAGCAGGGGGTCAGAGAAAGTGCCCTGACTGAGGACAGAAAACCCAGCTTCTGGTAACAGTTCTGCCACCAACTAGCAATGTGACCTTGAACAAATTATTAAATCTTTCTATATCTCGGCTTCCGTAAATATAAAGTGAGTGGGTTGGATTACATTATTTGTATTAGTCAAACATTCTATGACTCTGCCTGTACCTGGGAAATCAGTGTAGGTCTTTCTTCCTAACAAAAGCAAGGTGCATATTCAAATAATCAAAAAAGATAGATGTCTTCAGTACTTTTCATTCACTCTATTAAATTTCATCCAATTGATATAAAAGAACAAGCCAGTGATGCAGCTCTGTCCTATTTCAATAGTGGTCCCATTCTCCAGAGATCAACCATATCTCAACCAAGTCAAAGAAGGATAAAGTGGAAAAGTGAAAACAACCCGAGACCAACCTAATTTGCCAGCCTAAGGCATACGTTTGTTCTGAGTCTGTCCCATGCTAAAATAAATGAACTTTATCAATTGCATGGGGGGGAGAAAAATCACCCAAACTAGTTGTTTAACATCCTAGAAATAAAGCAAACCACTCATACATTAAATTTATTTTTAATAAAAATAATTTTTCACTAATGGACTCATTTTACCATTATGCACATGCATTTTAATCTTTCTGCTGTTATCTGTATAATAATATAAAACTCTCCATTTAGATAAGGATTCATCAGGCAGTCTCTGCGTTCACAAGCTGTAGCCTAGAGCGAAATTGTAAAGTAAGCGATTTGTCTCTAACGGCACTCCATTTTTCATCACTTCCAACAATAACTATTATTATTGAAATAAATATAACATGTCTGATTAGTCCTTTAGATTATATGAGGCAGTTTCATATACATCATTTCATGAGGTCCTCAACCACCCTGAGAGTTATGCAGAGGAGATATTATCTCCATTTTACAAATAAGAAAACTAAGTTACAGAGAAGTGAAGTGACTTACTAAAGTTGTATAGTAAAAAGCAGCAATTTGCGACTTGCACACAGGTTCCCTGACTCCAAGATTTAAGGGGGCCCCATGATAATGGTGCCCTGGCCGACTAGTGCACCCACCTGTCACCTGCAGCTTTTCTCCAGGTGTGAGACCTTGTCTCCACATCTACACTCACCTCTCCTTAGTCCCATTCCTTAGGGGCCTTCTTTCTGAGGCCACATAACTAAGTGAATTCTTACTAAAATGTTAATGGATGCCACTGAGTTTGTATTTTCCACCTCCTTCTAGATAATACAGAAATAATCTAAGAGATGTCTAAAGACAGTGCCTTAAATCAAAGAGTGTATTCTAATGGTGGGGAACAACCAGGCCAGTTAGGAGGTGGAAAGTGAGCATATTTTGGATCAAGAGAGCTCTTGCTACTGTTTGAGTATAGTCACAAAGGCGCATGGCTTGCCTGAATGTTCTCTTATGAAGGCAGACCTACGAGGCAAAGAACAGTACAGATAACACCACTCAAATCCCAGCTCAATGTAAGTCAACAATTATTGAGCGCCAACTACCTATATGGCAATGACCCACATAATACTGAAAGTCAGGTAGCTAAAGAGTAAGACCCTTAATCAGCTATAGCCAGAGGGCTCACAAAGAGAGACAAAAAATGACAGGCCTTTCCCTTGAGGCCCCTGGAAAAGAAATAATTAGTGGCAGCATTCAGCAGAGAACACTAGAGGAAAGGAACTTCCTTTGAACAGAATTGATTTGATAAAGCTCTACTACTTAAAATACCAACTTTAAGCAATGGTAGACCAAAAGACTGAGAATTAACTTCCCATAGTAATAAAGATCCCAATACGAAAAGAGCCTGATCCAAATATCATAAGACATGCAGAAGAGGGGCTGTAGAATTTGGACCCCTAAGAAAAGAAATCGAGACCTGGAACAGGGACAGACCCAACTGTCTGTCTTTCACCAGATTCACAGTGAGAAGGGGTTGGAAATTTAAATCAAGCTTTCACTATGATTGTTGTACCTGACGATGCCTAAGTTAACAGATAGTAAACTGTATATATTTTCTATTACATGGTATAGAATTCAATCTATCTCAATTTTCTCTTTAGATGCCTTTATAAGGCATCCCTGAACTAAAGAAGCCTTTTAAGCAACTGATATGTTTAAGTTATTGACACGTCCCTGGACTGGGTACTGTAGCTCAGAATTGAAGACCTAAAAAGACTTGGACAGACACCTCACAAAAGAGAACATCAAAATAGACAAAAAACATATAAAAAGATGCTCAATTTCATCAGTCATCAGAGAAAAAAAACATTAAAACCACAATGAGACACAACAACACATTCCCCAGAATGGCTAAAATGTAAAAGACTGACTATGCCAAGTGCCGACAAGAATGTGGAGCAACTGGAACTCTCTTACCTTGCTGATGGGAGTGAGAATCAATACATCCACTTGGGAGAAAGTCTCGTAGAACCTACTAAAACTAAACATACATACATCCCTTGACCCAGCAACTCTCCTGGATATAACCCCTACAGAAATGAGTGCTTTTGACCACCAAAGCACATACATGTGCAAGGATGTTCATAGCTGCTTTATTTGTAAGAGCCAAAGCTTAGAAGCAATCCATTCATTAAAAAGTAAAAAATGTAAATAAATTGCAGTATATTCATACAACGGAACGCTACTCAGCAATAAAAAGTAACAAACCCTACTGATAAATGGAGCAACATGGATAAATCTCACAGATGTAATGTTGAGTGGAAAATGTCAGAGTGTATACTATATAATTCGATTATATGAAGTTCAAAAATAGGCAAAACTAATCGATAATGATGGAAGTCAGGATAGTAGATGCCTGAGGGTGGAGAAGGGGGTTACTGACTGATTGGGAGGGGTCCAAGGAAGACTTTTTAAATTCTGATCATGTTCTGTACACCTTCATCTAGATGGTGGATGAGGGGGTGGGTATATATGCATACATAAGTAAAAATTAGTCAAGCTATACATTTAAGATTTGTGCACTTTCAGCATGTAAGATGGACAAAACCAGATGAGAACACCCTTAACAAATGTGCCCCTGACTGGGTTTTCCTAGTCCAGGTAGGTCTCATGCCCCTGTCCTCAAAATGCCTACAATCTAATCATAGGTGGGGGAAGGGATGAGTTCACTGTTGCACTACACTGGATTGCAATACGTAAAAGAAAGGCTGCAAAAGAGAGTGATTGCACAGGAAGGGCTTCAGAGGGTGGAACATTGCAGCTGGGCCCTGAATGATGAGTAGAATTTAACCAGCAGGGATGGCAAGGTTGGCGGGAGGCATTCCAAGCAGTGAGCGCGCAGCACAAGCAAAGATGTGGAGATGAAAATATAAATGGCTTCCTCTGAGGGAAAAAAATGTAATTTGTTGTGACAGAAGCGTAGACTGTAAGGCCAATGAGAGGGGTGTAGGAAGGAGAAATGTGGATTAGGGATGGACATGATGGGTCTTGAATGCTATGATTAGATATTTTGGACTTGGAGCGTGAAGCTAAGAATTGGTGTCTAGAATGAAGACAAGGAATACAGGTAGACCAGTACAGGAAAGGAAGTACCTACTTCAGCTCCAAACCAGCTTTTTCAAACCAAAAAAGTCACCCATTGCTAAGACCCAGAAGTTTGCCTTGAAGCATGCACAATCTTCCGACCCACCCCAAACCTCCATAGCATGCTAAGACCCTCCCTAAGCCAGTTTTCTGGAAGCAACAAGTCTGGCTCTGAAAGTGATATCTTTGACTCCAATATATGCCCAAGATTCTGGACCCAGTGAAATGAACTATCAAATACAAAATTAGCCTCATGGGGTTAACATCAGACCTGGTCGAAGCCCCAGTTCTCAGCGCTCTCATTAACTATGTCTCTGCAGAGAAAAATAAACAAAGATGCTTTTAGCAATTCAGCCCAAATGCTGCTCTGAAGCCAGGAGTTGTTTACATTGAGAAGAAAAGACTGCTTCTACAGCACATTTGAGCAATTTCTCTTGTTCTGAGTATACCGTATTCAGAGTTGCAGCACGTAGTAATTAGCATGCTCTTTTAATACGTGCTTTATTAAAAAAAATTTCAGCAGTAGCAATTTTCTAACATTGGCCAATAAGTCTTTATTCATAGGGAAAAAATACAGATTTCCAGCTTTAATAAAACTCTGAGAATTATTTACTGTTATTTTTGGTAACTAAATTATAAACGTAATTTGTTATCATATAGTTTCTTTCATATCAACATAGTTAAAACCTATTAAAACTGTGGCAGAAGTTAAGCTCATTTATGAACCAGAGACACTTTTCTATGAAATACGTCATGAAAACCGTTAACTAAAAAAATACATAACATGAAGCTAAGGCTCCAAGAGTTTACAAGTGACCCACGATCACACAGCTAGTAAGAAAAGAAGCTGGGATTTTGACCCCAGATTTCTCAACGCAGACCTGACTCTCATTCTATCCTGGCCCCCCTCCAAAGGCAGCACACAGAGGTTATCAGTGGTATGGTCAGTGGGCCTAGGACTAATGTTAGCTAACGATGCCTGAGGCAAAATGGCAAGCTACAAAGGTCATCTTTCGTCTCCTTGCTCCTCAGGGCTCCCTTTCTTCTTGCTTCCAGGTTCTGTTCTGGAAGTTCTTTCAGGTTTTGTTCTGGAAGTTCATCCAGATTCTGTTCTGAAAGTTCCTCCAGGTTCTGTTCTGGCACTATCTAAAGCCACATTAAAGCTCTCTCTTTGGGACTTCCCTGGTGGTGCAGTGGTTAAGAATCCACCTGCCAATGCGGGATTGGTTCAAGCCCTGGTCCGGAAAGATCCCACATGCCGTGGAGCAACTAAGCCCATGCGCCACAACTACTGAGCCTGTGCTCTAGAGCCCGTGAGTCACAACTACTGAGCCCACACACCACAACTACTGAAGCCCGCGTGCCTAGAGCCCGTGCTCCTCAACAAGAGAAGCCACCGCAATGAGAAGCCCGTGCACTGCAATGAAGAGTAGCCCCTGCTTGCCGCGCCTAGAGAAAGCCCACGTGCAGCAACGAAGACTCGACACAGCCAAAAATAAATAATAAATAAATAAATAAATAAATTATATTTTTTAAAAAAGAACTCTCTTTAATGGAGATCCCATTAAAGCCAGCTCTCGAGGGGGGAATCTCTGGGGTACATACAGTGAGTGCAACATGGAGCCAGGGACACGTAACGGGGCCACCGTAGGGTAGAGGTTCAATTGCTCTTCCGTGCCCTTGCTCAAAGTCTGTACCTTCTTCTCCAATGTAGTGACTCTCCTATGAATAACTCCACTATAGTACAAATCACCCTACCACTGGTTACTTGACCATCTTCCCCAACAGACAGTATCCTTCCAAAAACAGTTTACCAGAGGGGAAAAATGTCTAGCTTACTGCATTTCCCCTTTCCAGCCTCTCCTTTCCTCTCAATTATCACCCTCCTGTCGGAAATACAAGTGCAGCTGTCCACAATACATGAGCTTACATGCCGTGGGATCCTAACAATATATTCTCTTTAGAAAGCATGTTGCACAAAGAAAAACACACAGCTTAATGCCCCAGAACTTCTAAATCAGCAAAGAGAAGGAGAGAGGGGGCGAGAGAGGGAGCTGAACAGGGAGCAAGAGAGCAGGGAGAAGCGTGCGGGTCAGAGAACATCAGCTCTGCTCAGGTGACCCTGTCTTCATCCCGAGGCCCAAACACACAGGACTTCATATCCCACCAAATAACTCACTCACACTAGGGGTATTAGCAAACAATGTGAATTTTACTGCAGAATTCATGGGGGGCAGGGAGAGAGGTGGGGGCGGGATGGAAGAGTTTACATCATGTACCCCAAGCCCACAACTTCAGGCATTTGACATGCCTCCTCTCCCAAGCCTCTCTGCCATACCATACTATATATTTTTATAAATGTGTATATATATCTTTTTTTCTTTTCTGATCCCAGGACCCCTACCACCACCGCAGTTCTAGTATCTTTCCTCCTTTCTAGAGCAATAGGGCTTTACCCAAACCTTTCCAAACATGTACACCACCCTGCACAAACACTTAGCAAAGAGCTCTCCAGTACCAAGATTCACTCTCTCTAGGATCATAGGAGATTAAAAATAGCATTTTTCTCCTGTAACTGATAGACAGACAATACCTTAAGTAATTAGGGAAAGGGGACAGACACCGGCATTTTCAAGCGTTTATGCTTGAATATGCTGGTGTTGTTACATATGCCTTGCCCAGTGGCAGTACTTAAGGTTCTTACACTTGGTGAAATGTATACAACAGAGGACAGATATACCATCCCCGTTTCCATTGCCCAAGTGGAATTTCCATCTCCACCCTTCTGAGATGTGGAATATGTCTACAATGAGAAAGTAAGTAGCACTAATTTAAAGAAGGGTGTTGACATGACAGAGAGATTAGGAATGCACCGTGAGGTCCAGCCAGCTCTGGCCATCTTTTGAGGCTTCAAGATAATTCGGGACATTAGATGTGAAATGTTCAGTAAAAGAAATGAAAACGGCTGGGGAGCTGGACAGGAAGGAGATGCCCTATCAAAATCTATCCTTTTCCAACGGCAAACGAGGTTTTTTTTTGTTGTTGGCTCCAAATGACAACTAATTCCTTCCACTTAAAGAAATTCTATAATTTGCCCGTGACCATCCTCCACGTCGACATTTGGCGTAGCCGGGGAAACACGGAGAAGAAAACACTGCAGTGCTGGCAGGCGGGGCGGCAGCTGAGACTCCAGGGCCACAGACAGAATGACCTAATTTGCAGAAGGCTTTGGTGGACAGGAATAAAGACGGGTTCTCTGAAAGCTGGGAAGGGACATTTAGCCTTGGAGAGTAAAGATTATTTTATCAGGAAATAAATCAGAGGCCTGTACGATGACCACTTTTTTCCAGTCACATCTTGGTGATGAGGGTGTGTATTCAGACCACAGGAATCTCAAAACCACCCGTCCTCCCCGTTAGCTCTCTGGGACACCAGGCACATGGCTGGTGAAAGCCCCAGACAACAGCATTCTTGAGTTTTCACTTCATGTCTTTCTGAGTACGTGTGGTTTCTTTCATTTGTGTTTGTATTTGGCATTTGTTTGTTTGTTTGTTGGTTGGTTGGTTGGTTTGGACAGTCTCATTTAGAGGCTGGTGGTTGCCGTCCTTCCCTCTGTGGGAAGTGGCTGCCAAGGAACCGAGTGTCTGCCATGCCCTCCTTCAGCCCCTCTGGCCAGCCGCCAGGTCGGAGGTGCTGGCTGGCGCTTCTGCTGGCCCAGCTCACAAAATACCAAGTTCCAGTGGGCACCAGGGAAGCAAGGAGAGGAGCACTTAGAGGCAGGGGTGAGACAGAAGTCTACCAACCTGTCAAGCAGTCCCCAGGGAAGAGGCAAGTGTCTGTCACAGAGATGTCCATTGAGAGTAAAAAGACTTAGGCTAGTGAAAATATCAGAGACAGGGAACACCTTACTCTCGCTGCCAGTCAATACGTCCTTTTGAATAAAAGTAACCCGCGCTCTTATGGAGGGGAGGGGGAAGTGGAGCTTGGGGTCCTAGTGGACATCTGTGAAAGGACAAAGGGGAGAGACAGAATTGCCAAGGCAGTTGGACATCTTCCCTCCTGTGGCCCAGAGGTGTGTCCCACTTCAAAACCTGAAATAAACTCCAACACCCCACCTTCAGAGAAAACGGAGTTATTTTTTAAAAATAACGCAGGCTTTCACTTTGAAGCTATTTCAAAAGTCTAAGATATAATTTAGTTTTATGGGGGGAAAGCTACGAGAAAGGAAAAGAAGTAGAAACACAAGTTGTAACAGCAACAACAAAAAAACAAAAATAAAGTCCTAGAATTAAATTTTGCAACCAAAACATAGGCCTTTGGGTTTCTCATCAATCACAGCTCTGTGCTGCTGTTTTGGTGAATAGATTTCTGAGTTTTATTTTGAATGGTATAATTTTCAGATTAAGATTTTAAAAGAAGTACAGGCTCAAAGGGGGAAAGAAAAAAAAAGGAAACTACTGCACACAACTACTTCAGACAAGTGAGGGCGTGGACACAGATGCACCTAAAAGAATGTTTCTTCAAATTTTCCACTATCCCCTCTGCTCTTTGCACTGTCTGCAATCTGTAAATTCTCTCTGCTCAGAGAGCTGGGCCTGTCTGCATATTATCAGAGATAACATCAGGTCAGCGCTTCAATTACCAAATCCCTGTTTTCAGAGACTTAACACAGGTATAAAATGTGTTTGGGGCTCAAACATGGCAGATAACATCTCAAGCCAGCAGTTAATTCTCTAAAATGTTTTTCAAGGGCAAACATCTTCTAACTGCTTATTTTCTGATCCCATAGTGCAAATAAACACAAGGTCATACATTAAAATTATCCATAGCATGTCCCAGAGCCAGCAGGCCCTGACTAATTGGATCCTGAGAAAGCCGTATGTAGAACAATGCTACTTTTCAAATGGGGCATTCTTTGTAGGGAAACATTCAACATGGAGAGGAGGGTGGTAGGGGAAGGGGAAAAGCTGTTATTATGAAAAATTTCTCTCAGTGTGTTTCTGGAATATCAAGAAGAAACCTGAAAGGAAAAGGAAAAAATAACTTCTTCATTTATCCTCCCCTAAAAGCTCTATAAAGTGTTTGTATTCATGTCTAGAGCTGACTGATTTTTTTCCTTTTTTTTTCTTCCAGCTTTACTGAGATATAATCAGCATTTAATATCTTTGTATGGTGACACATTATAACTAGAATTATGGTGATCATTCTGAAATGTATAGAAATATTGAATCACTATGTTGTGTAACAGGAACTAACACAGTGTTGTAGATCAATTATACTTCAAAAACAAACAAACAAACTTATAGGAAAAGAGATCAGATTTGTGGTTACGGGGGTCAGAGGGTGGAGGGAAGGGGGAATTGGATGAAGGTGGTCAAAAATTACAAACTTCCATTTATAAGATAAATGAGTACTGGAGATGTAATATACAACATGATAAAGATAACTAACACTGCCGTATGTTATATGGGAAAGTTGTTAATAGAGCTGTCTGATTTTTAAAAGCACAGAATATGATATTATGATCATGTACCACCTTTATGCTGGGCATTCATCCTGGTGACTTGGGTGACTAAAAGACAGAAGGCATGGCCACTGGCTTCATGGTATCAGGTTGAGGATATGGAACAAATAAAAATATAAAGGAAAGTATGTGGTGGTATCAGCCACATACTAAATATATTGGCAGTAAGTGGAGCGGGTAGAAAGAATAGAAATGGTCTAGTAGGCCAGATTTGCTAAATGGGGTTATCAGCGTGAACTTTAGAGCCAGGCCACCTGGGATTAAACTTGACCCTGCCTTGGGCACGTTACTTAATCTCGGTGTCTCAGTTTCCTCATCTGTAAAATGAGGTTAAATATAATACTGGCCCTGTTGGAGCAGTGCCTGGCACACAGAAGCATTAAAGGTATAAACTGGTCTATTATTACAAGAGAGAGGTTTATGCTGCAGAAAAATGAAATGAAGGGAAGGGAGGTGACTGAACTGCTCTGCTCCTTTATTTTTTCTTCTTGAGTCTTCAGTGTTCCATATCTATTGCCCAAGATTCCTAGAAGATTATGGACAGAGTTCCCGCACCCCGTTTGCAGATCCTATCAGTTGCCTGAGGAGAGGACAGCTGGATTCAAGGCTTGTTCTCCTCCACTTGTGTTGCCCTCCCTGATTCAGACCTGCAAGGGAGGGGTGACGTGGCTCACCAAACACCCGAGTTCTGCTGTTCCCCTGTTTCCAAGCGTGACACGCACCAGTCCATATTCTTTCAGATGCAAGTAGCAAAACTCAAACTCAAACCAGCTTTTGAGGAAGAATGGATTTGTAGGAAGGATGCCGAGGAGCCCCCATATGGGAAGTTTGGGAAGGCGGGGACAGGAGCCGCTCTGGGGGCCTCGGGCCTCAACCGGTCAGGATTTTCTTCACTTCTGGTTTGCTTCTCTGTGACATCGGCTTTGTTCCTTCAGTCTGTCTTTCTCAGGAGGCAGGAACCAGGGCCACCCGCAAGCAGCTCCTGGCTCACTTCTTCCTATTTTGTCATGAGAGAGAAAAGGGCCCTTATTTTCTTAGTTTCAAGCTGCAAAATCCCAGAGGATGACTCTGGTTGGGCTTGGATCACATGTCCAACCTTCTGCCACTCCCTGTGGAAGTGAGGCTGAGACACTGTGTTTGGGCCAGCCGTCTTCCCCAGAACAACTTCTGTGGCCAGGTACGTGGAGTCCAATAAGAACATGCCAGCTCTCATCACATTCAGACATGTTAGGGTTGGGGGTGGTAGAAGCTGTTCCCCAAAACAATGAAGTGCTGTTATGTAAGGACAAATTGGTGCGAGAGGACGGATATCTTCAACATTACAGAATGGCATTGTGGAGATGGTACTTTTATAGATAAGATTTGGCAGAACTGAGTAAAATATGTTGTTACCTGCTTTCACAGATTCTTCATCCCTCATTCTTCATGATAAATCAATCCCTTCTTATGCACACTACTGTATTTAAAATAGATAACCAACAAGGACCCACTGTAGAGCTCAGGGAACTCTACTCAATATTCTATAATAACCTAAGTGGGAAAAGAATTTGAAAAAGAATAGATACAGGTATATGTATAACTGAATCACTTAGCTGTACACCTGAAACTAACACAACATTGTAAATCAACTATACTCCAATATAAAATACAAACTTCTAAAAAATAAAATAAAATAAGTCAATCCCTTCTTTTTTTTTCATAAAGGCAAAATGCATCTGTATAGGGACACCACATCACACAATTCTAAAGGTCTCCATTCACTTTATATTCTGGAAGGTAGAACATAGAGTCAGTCCCTTGGAGATCTCTCAGTGCCTTGTACATGTTGGCTTCTCAATAAAGGCTTGCTGCCTGAACGTAGGAGTGAATGACTACAATGTAATTTTCTTTCTCAAATGCAACAGTGAAATTGTAAAACACATCAATCCTATACCTAGGTTAAAATACAAGTGCTTTTGCTCTTGCTGAAGGCAAGCTATTTTATCAATGTAAACCCCAATTACACCATTTTTAAGATACAAAAATAATAATACGTCTCTCCGAGGATTGTCATAAGAGTTAACCAAGATAACAAACATGACAGTGAATACATATTACTCAGAATGCTCTTTTCCTATTAACTTTGTTCTTTTTGTTTTTTACTTCACAACCACCTCAACCCCCTTGAGGAAAAAAAAGGTAGCATCTTAGTACTGAAAGAGGAATTTAAAATAACTTAGTTCAATGTTCTCATGTGCAAATCACTGACTCCTCATAGGCTGTAGAACGTATTTTCAGGGGCTTTTGAGAACTATGCAAAGATTTTTACTTTTATTTGCTTCCCTTTCAAGAATTATGTTAAAAATAAGCATATTCTGGGTAAATTCAATGACCATCTTAAAAGCAAGTACTGCCACCAAGCTCCTACTAACACAGGATTTTTTTGATGATAAATAATTGTCTAAAGAGGCTAAACAAATTTTTATTCAAATCTTATTTATAGATTGATAGATGAATAGATAGATAGATACATAGACAGACATAGATTTGGACATACTTATATATCATTTGAGTGCCTACTTTGTGGCAAGCTCTCTGTTAGGGACATGAACTCAACTCATCCTCTCCACAGCACTCCAGATAGTGTTATTACCCAGATTCAGATATATGAGGAAACTGAGGTTTCAGCAAATTTAAGCAATTTGTCCAGGGCTTCAAAGCCAGAGAATGGGGAGTCAGGACAAGCCTCATTATAGCTACTGTCAGAAAACCCTTCCTCCATCATGGCACAGAATCAGCTCTGTGCCCCTTCAAAGCTCTCCAGCTATTTCTCTTCCCAAAAGTTTTTTTTCTCAGCCTTTCAAAATCTTATCTAACACAAAGAAGAAACTTACAGTAAAGAAAACAGAGAAAAAGAGTTGTGTGTGCGTTTGTGTGTGTGTGTGTTTGACCCTACTGGATAGATTATTAAATGAATGAATATGGATGTATGGATGGATGTATGGATGGATGTATGGATGGATGGACAGATGGATGGGTGTATGGAAGTCTTCTCTGCCAGTCTCTACTTCTTATCATTTAGGTTGTTTTCTACTTTTCTCTCCAGGATTCCTAATCTAGTAACGAACACCTAGAATTACCTATTTGACTTAAAATTACTTACAAAAATGGAGAGACTTACAAGAATTAGTAACTTAGACAACAACTACTGTTAAAAAATGCTTTAGAAGGTTGGCAATTACTACCACGTCTAGAACGGAACAAAGAATTTTCAAAGAAGACTAGCGTTTCCTAATATATCTCACAGTTTAGCATGATAGCACTAAATGTGTTCATACATGTTTTGTTTCATCCTCACATCAAAGCCTGCAAAACAGGTATTATTACCCCCAGATAATCTTATTTCTTATTTTCAAACAAGGAAACTGAGACTCAGAATAAATAACCTGCCCTAGGTTGTATATCTAATATTTGACATAGGCAGGATTTAAACTGGTTCTGCCTGGCTGTAGAACCCATGCCCTTCCTTCCTTCCTTCCTCCTTCCCTTCCTTCCTTCCTTCCTTTCTTTTTTGTGGTAAGAATACATAACTTGAGATCTATTCTTTTAACAAATTTTTCAGTGTACGATACAGTATTGTTAACCGTAGGCACAGAGTTGTACAGCAGTCTCTAGAACTTACTCATCTTGTGTAACTGATGCTTTGTACCCATTGAACAGTTCCTCATTTCCCTCTCCGCTCAGCTCCTGGTAACCACCAATCTACTCTTTCTCGATTATTTTAGGTATTTCATATAAGTGGGATCATGTAGTTTTTGTCCTCTGTGACCAGCTTATTTCACGTAGTATAATGTCCTCCATGGTAATTCACGTTGTTGCGTATGACAAGATTGGCTTCTTTTTTTTTAAGGCTGACTAATATCCTATTGTATGAATTCACCACATTTTCTTTATCCCTCGATGGACATTTAGTTGTTTCCACGTCTTAGAGATTATGAATAATACTGCAATGCACATGAGAGTACAGATATCTCTTTGAGATCCTGATTTCAGTTCTTTCAGATATATATCCAGGAGTGCGATTGCAAGATCATATGTTGGTTCTATTTTTAATTTTTTGATGAACCTCCATACTGCTTTCCACAGCAGCTGTATCACGTTACAGTCCCACCAACAGTGTACATTCTATTTCAACATCAAATTTGCCTTTTGTCTGAATCACCACTTTTGTCTATCGAATTCATATAAAGTTCAGTTCTCTCGCAAAGAAAGTCAAAGATTATTCTGCATCCACAAGACCAGTAAATTGGATGATAAATCACATGGCAGCACAGGCTACAGGTGAAGTTCCAACTCTCAAGGAACTTTTCTTCTGGAAAAGTAGAGTGAGTCACATCAGCTTACAGAAGTTAAATTCCTGCTTTAGAGGAAGCACAATTTGAAAACTATTGGCCAAACTTCTTACTGAAGCAAAAGGGCTTTCATGTTTCAACCTCTCCCTTCCTCCCAAGCTCCATCTTTTGATATTCTTCAACCTGTACTCAATGTTCCAACAACTATTTTTATTTCCCCAAACACTCCATACTGATCTATGATTCTGTGCCTTTCTTTATTCTGTTAACTCTGCCTAGAACAAGCTTACCACACACCACACAACCTATATTTCTTGTCTACCTGGAAAACTTCCAGAGAACCCAAAGACATGAGTCTGTGAAACTTTCCAGACTCTCCACTTCCCCAACCCATCACAGGGACATGCCTTTCTCTGCACTACCTCTAAGTCTTGAACATCTTGTGTAGAGCTAATTATGATGTTCTGTAATAATTTTTTACACATTTGTCCACTCTGCTGGGCTGTGGGTACTTTGAGGACGATACAGGATTTTATTTTTACTGATATTCCCCTGTAGTGTAAGGGCCTGACATTAAGCTTTATGATCGCCAAGGCTTCCAGTTTGAAGACATCCATCTCAAAGAAACACACTGCCAGTCATATGACACATGTACTAGCAAATCAACTGGACAAAGAACTAGGCCACCTCCACCATGAAGTTCCCTTTTTAAAAGCCTTTGGTAACCTAGATAACTGACCACTTGAATGATCCCACTTCTCTCTTCCCACTCCCTAATTCCCACTCTCACGTTTTAAATTCGCCAATAAAGAATGAACCTGCTAAACCCTAGACACCCCACCCTCAGACATTAATAAAGGCAGAGCCCCAGATCTGCACGCTCCCTTTGGACCCACACCCTCACTATGTGACTCTTGGGCGTGCCATGTACCCTCCAGGACCTATGAGTAATAAATTTTGTTCTTTAAAGTTCCCTGATGGTTGTTGCTGAAATGCATCCCACAATCATAATAAGAATCACAAGGGCTGGTCCAGCCACAACATTGGTCCCAGTGCGGGGAATATCCACGGGGGCTCAACACAAGTGGTACAGACCGTGGCAAGGGCCTCAGGCATTCCTAGCTGATAGCATCACAGTGAATAGGCTGGGACTGATACAACACGCCCTACAGTAAAGACCACTAATGATGTGTAATACATGACATTAGAGTAAACCAAACTGAATTGATTGAAAAACAACTGAGAAGGTATAAACCTGAGATTTTCAAGACTTCAGTTCCTTCTCATTTCTTTTGTTCTAGTGTTTGTCTCCTATGCACACCTATTAATATTCTGGAGAGCTTATCTCTGGGTAAGTTGTGCTTACAAGTGGTCCTTCATTCTCTGTTCTCTTCCTTCATCCAACAAGCATTGATTCCTACTGTGTCCAGACACTGTTATGAGCTAGGGATAGAAAGATGGGTAGGCCAAGACGCCTGCTTTAAAGAATCCTCAGGCAAAATGGAGGGACCATTGCCATGTAAGAAATGCAACAAAGTGCCTTGAGGGGTCAGAGAAGAGAGAAAGCATCCAAAGGGAAGAGTCAGGAAACACTATCCAGAGGAAAGGGTGTTTGAACGAGGCCTTGGGTTTTGAAAGCATATATGTGTTCTCTAAATTCCTCTCAAAACAAGATTTTTTTTAATTTTTATTTATTTTTTTATACAGCAAGTTCTTATTAGTCATCCATTTTATACACATCAGTGTATACATGTCAATCCCTATCTCCCAATTCAACACACCACCACCTCCACACTCCGCCGCTTTCCCCCCTTGGTGTCCATATCTTTGTTCTCTACATCTGTGTCTCTATTTCTGCCCAGAAAACCTGTTCATCTGTACCATTTTTCTAGGTTCCACATATATGCGTTAATATACGATATTTGTTTTCCTCTTTCTGACTTACTTCACTCTCTATGACAGATCCATCCACGTCTCTACAAATGACCCAATTTCGTTCCTTTTCATGGCTGAGTAATATTCCATTGTATATATGTACCACTACTTCTTTATCCATTCGTCTGTCGATGGGCAATTAGGTTGCTTCCATGACCTGGCTATTGTAAATAGTGCTGCAATGAACATTGGGGTGCATGTGTCTTTTTGAATTATGGTTTTTTCTGGGTATATGCCCAGTAGTGGGATTACTGGGTCATATGGTAATTCTATTTTTAGTTTTTTAAGGAACCTCCATACCGTTCTCCATAGTAGCTGTATCAATTTACATTCTCATCAACAGTGCAAGAGGGCTCCCTTTTCTCCACACCCTCTCCAGCATTTGTTGTTTGTAGATATTCTGATGATGCCCATTCTAACTGGTGTGAGGTGATACCTCATTGTAGTTTTGATTTGCATTTCTCTAATAATTAGTGATGTTGAGCAGCTTTTCATGTGCTTCTTGGCTATCTGTATGTCTTCTTTGG
Source organism: Balaenoptera acutorostrata (assembly GCF_949987535.1). Lineage (NCBI taxonomy): Eukaryota > Metazoa > Chordata > Mammalia > Artiodactyla > Balaenopteridae > Balaenoptera > Balaenoptera acutorostrata. The sequence continues at coordinate 22,272,462 of NC_080080.1, read as the reverse complement.
AGAAATATCTATTTAGGTCTTCTGCCCATTTTTGGATTGGGTTGTTTGTTTTTTTAATATTGAGCTGCATGAGCTGTTTATATATTTTGGAGATTAATCCTTTGTCCATTGATTCATTTGCAAATATTTTCTCCCATTCTGAGGGTTGTCTTTTCATCTTGTTTATGGTCTCCTTTGCTGTGTAAAAGCTTTTAAGTTTCATTAGGTCCCATTTGTTTATTTTTGTTTTTATTTCCACTACTCTAGGAGGTGGATCAAAAAAGATCTTGCTGTGATTTATGTCAAGGAGTGTTCTCCCTATGTTTTCCTCTAAGAGTTTTATAGTGTCTGGTCTTACATTTAGGTCTCTAATCCATTTTGAGTTTATTTTTGTGTATGGTATTAGGGAGTGTTCTAATTTCATTCTTTTACATGTAGCTGTCCAGTTTTCCCAGCATCACTTATTGAAGAGACTGTCTTTTCTCCATCGTATATCCTTGCCTCCTTTGTCATAGATTAGTTGACCATAGATATGTGGGTTTATCTCTGGGCTTTCTATCTTGTTCCATTGATCTATATTTCTGTTTTTGTGCCAATAACATATTTTCTTGATTACTATAGCTTTGTAGTATAGTCTGAAGTCAGGGAGTCTGATTCCTCCAGCTCCTTTTTTTTTCCCTCAAGACTGCTTTCGGGGTTACTCGGGGTCTTTTGTGTCTCCGTACAAATTTTAAGATTTTTTGTTCTAGTTCTGTAAAAAATGCCATTGGTAATTTGATAGGGATTGCACTGAATCTGTAGATTGCTTTCGGTAGTATAGTCATTTTCACAATATTGATGCTTCCAATCCAAGAACATGGTATATCTCTCCATCTGTTTGTATCATCTTTAATTTCTTTCATCAGTGTCTTATAATTTTCTGCATACAGGTCTTTTGTCCCCTTCGGTAGGTTTATGCCTAGGTGTTTTATTTTTCTTCTTGCAATGGTAAATGGGAGTGTTTCCTTAATTTCTCTTTCAGATTTTTCATCATTAGTGTATAGGAATGCAAGAGATTTCTGTGCAGTAATTTTGTATCCTGCTACTTTACCAAATTCATTGATTAGCTCTAGTAGTTTTCAGGTGGCATCTTTAGGATTCTCTATGTATAGTATCATGTCATCCGCAAACAGTGACAGTTTTACTTCTTTTCCAATTTGTATTCCTTTTATTTCTTTTTCTTCTCTGATTGCCATAGCTAGGACTTCCAAAACTATGTTGAATAATAGTGATGAGAGTGAACATCCTTGTCTTGTTCCTGATCTTAGAGGAAATGCTTTCAGTTTTTCACCATTGAGAATGATGTTTGCTGTGGGTTTGTCATATATGGCCTTTATTATGTTGAGGTAGGTTCCCTCTATGCCCACTTTCTGTAGTGTTTTTATCATAAGTGGGTGTTGAATTTTGTCAAAAGCTTTTTCTGCATCTATTGAGATGATCATATGGTTTTTATTCGTCAATTTGTTAATATGGTGTATCACATTGATCGATTTGCATATACTGAAGAATCCTTGCATCCCTGGGATAAATCCCACTTGATCATGGTGTATGATCCTTTTAATGTGTTGTTGCATTCTGTTTGCTAGTATTTTGTTGAGGACTTTTGCATCTATATTTATCAGTGACATTGGTCTGTAATTTTCTTTTTTTGTAGTATCTTTGTCTGGTTTTGGTATCAGGGTGATGGTGGCCTCATAGAATGAGTTTGGGGGTGTTCCTTCCTCTGCAATTTTTTGGAAGAGTTTGAGAAGGATGGATGTTAGCTCTTCTCTAAATGTTTGATAGAATTCACCTGTGAAGCCATCTGGTCCTGGACTTTTGTTTGTTGGAAGATTTTTAATCACAGTTTCAATTTCATTACTTGTGATTGGTGTGTTCATTTTTTCTATTCCTTCCTGGTTCAGTCTTGGAAGGTTATACCTTTCTAAGGATTTGTCCATTTCCTCAGGTTGTCCATTTTATTGGTATAGAGTTACTTGGAGTAGTCTCTTAGGATGCTTTGTATTTCTGCGGTGTCTGTTGTAACTTCTCCTTTTTCATTTCTAATTTTATTGATTTGAGTCCTCTCCCTCTTTTTCTTGATGAGCCTGGCTAATGGTTTATCAATTTTGTTTATCTTCTCAAAGAACCAGCTTTTAGTTTTATTGATCTTTGCTATTGTTTTCTTTGTTTCTAATTCAGTTATTTCTGCTCTGATCTTTATGATTTCTTTCCTTCTGCTAACTTTGGGTTTTGTTTGTTCTTCTTTCTCTAGTTCCTTTAGGTGTATGGTTAGATTGTTTATTTGAGATTTTTCTTGTTTGTTGAGGTAGGCTTGTATAGCTATAAACTTCCCTCTTAGAATTGCTTTCGCTGCATCCCATAGGTTTTGGATCATTGTGTTTTCATTGTCATTTGTCTCTAGGTATTTTTTGATTTCCTCTTTGATTTCTTCAGTGATCTCCTGGTTATTTAGTAATGTATTGTTTAGCCTCCATGTGTTTGTGTTTTTTACGTTTTTTTCCCTGTAATTGATTTCTAATCTCATAGCATTGTGGTCGGAAAAGATGTTTGATATGATTTCAATTTTCTTAAATTTACTGAGGCTTGATTTGTGACCTAAGATGTGATCTATCCTGGAGAATGTTCCGTGTGCACTTGAGAAGAAAGTGTAATCTGCTGTTTTTGGATGGAATGTCCTATAAATATCAACTAAATCTATCTCGCCTATTGTGTCATTTAAAGCTTGTGTTTCCTTATTAATTTTCTGTTTGAATGATCTGTCCATTGGTGTAAGTGAGGTGTTAAAGTCCCCCACTATTGTGATACTGTCTATTTCCTCTTTTATAGCTGTTAGCAGTTGCCTTATGTATTGAGGTGCTCCTATGTTGGGTGCATATATATTTATAATTGTTATATCTTCTTCTTGGATTGATCCCTTGATCATTATGTAGTATCCTTCTTGTCTCTTGTAACATTCATTATTTTAAAGTCTATCTTATCTGATATGAGTATTGCTACTCCAGCTTTCTTTTGATTTCCATTTGCATGGAATATCTTTTTCTATCCCCTCACTTTCAGTCTGTATGTGTCCCTAGGTCTGAAGTGGGTCTTTTGTAAACAACATATATACAGGTCTTGTTTTTGTATCCATTCAGCAAGCCTGTGTCTTTTGGTTGGAGAATTTAATCCATTCACGTTCAAGGTAATTATCAATATGTATGTTCCTATTACCATTTTCTTAATTGTTTGGGGTTTGTTTTTGTAGGTCCTTTTCTTCTCTTGTGTTTCCCATTTAGAGAAGTTCCTTTAGCATTTGTTGTAGAGCTGGTTTGGTGGTGCTGAATTCTCTTAGCTTTGGCTTGTCTGTAAAGCTTTTGATTTCTCCATCGAATATGAATGAGATCCTTGCCGGGTACAGTAATCTTGGTTGTAGGTTCTTCCCTTTCATCACTTTAAATATATCATGCCACTCCCTTCTGGCTTGTAGAGTTTCTTCTGAGAAATCAGCTGTTAACCTCATGGGAGTTCCCTTGTATGTTATTTGTCATTTGTCCCTTGCTGCTTTCAATAATTTTTCTTTGTCTTTAATTTTTGCCAATTTGATTACTATGTGTCTGGCGTGTTTCTCCTTGGGCTTATCCTGTATGGGACTCTCTGTGCTTCCTGGACTTGGGTGGCTATTTCCTTTCCCATGTTAGTGAAGTTTTCGACTATAATCTCTTCAAATATTTTGTTGGGTCCTTTCTCTCTCTTCTCCTTCTGGGACCCCTATAATGTGAATGTTGTTGCATTTAATGTTGTCCCAGAGGTCTCTTAGGCTATCTTCATTTCTTTTCATTCTTTTGTCTTTAGTCTGTTCCGCAGCAGTGAATTCCACCATTCTGTCTTCCAGGTCACTTATCCACTCTTCTGTCTCAGTTATTCTGCTATTGATTCTTTCTAGTGTATTTTTCATTTCAGTTATTGTATTGTTCGTCTCTGTTTGTTTGCTCTTTAATTTTCTAGATCTTTGTTAAACATTTCTTGCATCTTCTCAATCTTTGCCTCCATTCTTTTTCTGAGGTCCTGGATCAACTTCACTATTGTTATTCTGAATTCTTTTTCTGGAAGGTTGCCTATCTCCACTTCGTTTAGTTGTTTTTCTGGGGTTTTATCTTGTTCCTTCATCTGGTACTTAGCCCTCTGCCTTTTCATCTTGTCTATCTTTCTGTGAATGTGGTTTTTGTTCCACAGGCTGCAGGACTGTAGTGCTTCTTGCTTCTGCTGTATGCCCTCTGGTGGATGAGGCTATCTAAGAGGCTTGTGCAAGTTTCCTGATGGGGGGGACTGGTGTTGGGTAGAGCTGGCTGTTGCTCTGGTGGGCAGAGCTCAGTAAAACCTTAATCTGCTTGTCTGCTGATGGGTGGGGCTGGGTTCCCTCCCTGTTGGTTGTTTTGCCTGAGGCAACCCAACACTGGAGCCTACCCGGGCTCTTTGGTGGGGCTAATGGCGGACTCTGGGAGGGCTGATGGCAAGGAGTACTTCCCAGAACTTTCGCTGCCAGTGTCCTTGTCCTCACAGTGAGACACAGCCACCTCCTGCCTCTGCAGGAGACCCTCCAACACTAGCAGATAGGTCTGGTTCAGTCTCCTATGGGGTCACTGCTCCTTCCCCTGGGACCCGATGCACACACTACTTTGTGTGTGCCCTCCAAGAGTGGAGTCTCTGTTTCCCACAGTCCTGTCGAAGTCCTGCAATCAAATCCCACTAGCTTTGAAAGTCTGATTCTCTAGGAATTCCTCCTCCCGTTGCTGGACCCCCAGGTTCAGAAGCCTGATGTGGGGCTCAGAACCTTCACTCCAGTGGGTGGACTTCTGTGGTACAAGTGTTCTCCAGTTTGTGCGTCACCACCCAGCACTTATGGGATTTGATTTTACTGTGATTGCGCCCCTCCTACCATCTCATTGTGGCTTCTCCTTTGTCTTTGGATGTGGCGTATCTTTTTTGGTGAGTTCCAGTGTCTTCCTGTCGATGATTGTTCAGCAGTTAGTTGTGATTCCAGTGTTCTCACAAGAGGGAGTGAGAGCATGTCCTTCTACTCTGCCATCTTTCTGATGCTCCAAAACAAGATTTTTCCAGCCATTTTTTACAAGTAAAATGGCCCTGACCTTGGGAAAATTTTAACCACATCATTGCCAAGATTGTTTCCCATGTCTTCAAAGTCTATCTTGAAATCCCAGAAGACATTTTCTGCCACCTCTGGCAGATCCGTAACTTCTCCATGTTAATAAGCTGTCAGGATACTGAGCCTTGAAATGCCACTATTATGTTGCTATCGTTGTTGTTGTGATTAATGATCTTATAACAACACTGCCATAGAACACACTCTGAATGAACTACACCTAGAAACAAATGTTTAGGAAAACAAAAAGGGTTTTTTTCATCACATTCAAGTAAGATAGAGAAACCACGGAGGCTCAAACCTGCTGAATTGGAAAGACAGTGTCAGTAGGTGATAAGAAACATAAAACTCTGTGGTTATTTTTTGTGCTTATGTCTTTGCTGTTAAAAGAAAATATATGGGAGAGATTGTTAACAAAGCAGGTCACTATTATAAGTGATTCAAGTCTCTATCCCCCAGTGAATTTCATGAGGACACAAGAGAACCCCTAAGTGAATGCTGTTGGGGATTTCTGAGGAAAATGGGAGTGGGGTCAAAAACACTGGGAATTTGGTAAATGTTATTGTTTCAAAAAGTGTGCATAGGGCTTCCCTGGTGGCGCAGTGGTTGAGAATCTGCCTGCTAATGCAGGGGACACGGGTTCGAGCCCTGGTCTGGGAGGATCCCACATGCCGCGGAGCAGCTGGGCCCGTGAGCCACAACTACTGAGCCTGCGCGTCTGGAGCCTGTGCCCCGCAACGGGAGGGGCCGCGATAGTGAAAGGCCCGCGCACCGCGATGAAGAGCGGTCCCCGCACCGCGATGAAGAGTGGCCCCCACTTGCCGCAACTAGAGAAAGCCCTCGCACGAACCGAAGACCCAACACAGCCAAAAATAAATAAATAAATAAATAAAGTAGAAAAAAAAAAAAAAGTATAAATTTTCTGTTAAAAAAAAAAAAAAAAAAAGTGTGCATAAGAATCCTCAGGTTGAGGCAAAGCCATGTCCACCAAGCATGATTCAGATCTACTTTGGTATATCTACTTTCCCATCAGGAAAGTGTATTGAATCAGAGCCTTCTAGAAGAGAACTCATTGTAAGAGAAAAAGGAGTCGAGCTGACAAGTCTGGCCCCATCAAAATGCTTTGATTATTAGAGGGAATGAGCAAATGCCAGGTGTGAACCTGTCACTAGACTTGTCGGGAGATTGGCAGTCTCACATATTTATATAAGTGTGGTCACGTACTACTACAAGCTTGGAATCTATCCTCCCTTTGAAAGAAGGAGCAGGGTCCAGGAAAAAGTAAGACTCAAGGATGGTTATATGTTTGTTTTGTTTTTATAATTCCATTCTCTGAGCTTGAACTGCATGCCAACAAAAAAGCACAGATTAGAACTCTGAACATTGAAGGGAATTAAGAAGTGCTGGTTGTCCCAGCTTCTAAAATTTGCAAAGAATGGCAGAAAAATTCTAGTGGAATTAAGCTATTTCTTATGCTTGTTCCAGATGTGTTTAATTTATTTATCATTAGTTTTCCCTTCTGATAGAAAAATGCTCTAGCTCTCCATTTATAGTTTCTCTCAAAACCCCAGCACTGAGCAGAGATTCTGCTGATCATTTTAGCCTGCTGGGTTGAGAGACAGGAGCAACTGGACTATAGAAGTTGTTTTGCTCCTTTTTGGGAAACCAGAGCCATTTGGAAGTCTGTTCTCTCTCCTTCCCTCATCCTAGAAAGAGCAGTAACTCAGTCACACTCAACAGCTCTAAGTGAGGCTGGTGTTTGTCAGATACACCTCAACGTTATGTCTGTTGTGTTTCTTAAACCCAATACTTTACAGTGAATGCAATGAGAAAGTGCGAGCATTTGAGCTTTGCCTATGGGGTTAGACTTAATGACCTTGGGATTTTTTCCAGCTCTGCACTTTGTTGATCTTGAGAGTTGTATAAACTCCGATGAGACATAGAGTTATCACGGAAGGATTCAGAACCATTTACAAGTCTGTGTTGAATGTGGTAGACCAAAGAATGTAGGCATTCTTATCAATGTCACGTGTGAACAAATGGTTGAATTTTCTTGATTTTTTTAGAATGAATCAAAAGTTTTAAAAATATACCTACCCTTTGATACCACAACACCACTTCTAGAGATATATCCTAAGGAAATATTTAAGAATGGCGGCGTGTTTTCCAACACCACCAAGCAGTTCTCCAATTCTCAGCATGTACCTACTGGATGTCCCTGTGGAACTAGGCTGTGCCACCTTTCTGACGTGTGGATGTTGTTCACTAATCCAGATGTTCATCAAATCTCACCGTTCAAGAGTTTTTATAGAGCTGAATGGGCAGCCCCTGCTCTTTGCTTTTTCAGGGGTCAGTGAGTGGGGCTGAAAGTTCCAGTCTTCTAATTACTTGGTCTTGCTGGTGACCGGCTCCATCCTGAGGCTATGCAGGGTCCCCATCCAAACTCACCTCATTAGCATACAGTCAGGTGTGCTCAAAAGGGCCACCTTATGAATGAAGAAAGATGCTCCTATCACTCAGGAAATTCCAAGGATTTTAGGTGCCCTGTGCCAGGAACCAGAGCCAAAGACCAAAAACATCTCTTCTACACCACAAAGGTTTTCAAAGAATTTAGCGCTAAAATGTTCGTCTGATGTTTTTAAAAATAATGTTTAAAAACCAGAAAATATTTAAATGCCCAGCAACGGAGGATAGGTTCAGTAAATTGTGGCACATGTGTGCATCAGAATACTGTGCAGTCATCAAAAATGAGGCAATAAATGTATATTTATCAAAGTGAAAGAGCAGATTATAAAAACAGTATCACAGCATGATCCCAGGTTTGCAGCGGACACACCCACCATACACTGGAAAAAAATCTTAAAGGAACTACACCAAAATATTAACAATTATACATTATTACCACTGGTGATGGAGTAACAGATGACTTCTATTTTTATCTCTTTATATCCTCTTTCTAAATTTCTACAGTAAGTAAAATTTTGTGTTGCATAAAATGTTTAACAGACCTAAGTATGTATTAATACATGTATTAATCTTTGTGTGCAAAAGTTATTTACTGAATGTCCATTATTCAATGGGCCTGATGGATATGAAAATCTCTCTATAAAATCTTCATTAACTACTCGAACATTGCTTTCTTAATGATGTATAAGCAAAAGAAGTACAGTGGTTAAAATCAACAAACAGGTTGAAAAACTTATTTAAAATCACATAATGAATTCAAAACACCAGCCAGGACTTGCAACCTCAAATTCTTGAAGCCAAACTAAAAAATATAGATGCTGTTCTCCTATTTGTCCTAATTTCTATTCATTGTCTTGACGTGGTAGCTTGAAGAAAATATTGGCCACAGCACTCTGCAGTTGTGCCCATTGAGAAGCGTCGCCTATTCCCCACCCTCCAGTCTGGGCTGGTATGTGACTCGATCATGCCAGTTCTGAACCTAGGCCTCCAGAGACCTTGCAGTTTCCACTTTTTTTTTAGAACCTTTGACAACTACATGAATCAGCCTGGGCTAGCCTGCTGGAGGCTGAGCAAGCTCAGGAAGAAAGGCTCCAGTCATCCCATGGTCCAGACGTGGCCATCGTAAGCCAGCCGGCCCCAGATGCCCCCCCAGCTGACCGCAGACATATGAGCAAGCCCAGCTGAGGTCAGCAAAGCCCAGACCCAACCCACAAAACCACCCAGAGGAGTCCAATCCCAAATGCCAACCCACAGAACTGTGAGTTAAATAAATGTTTGCTGTTTGAAGCCACAGAGTTTCAGGGTGGTTTGTCATGCAGCAAAACTAACTGATACACTGCCCCAGCTCATCCACTCCTCCTCATCTCTCAAAGGAGGAAACCGGTGAGGAGAACGGAGTACCACTGAGAGTCACGTGGTAACTCACAAACCAAGAGACGGACCTCATTCTCCTGGCCACCATGCTGGTGTCCTAGCCACAGAACGCTCCAGAAAGGAAAAGGTTAGCAGAGTTCATATGCACGGACAGAATGAAAGCCTTGGCCAAACAAGTACAGGGAACTGGCTTCAGGTCACCAGGAGCTCCATGTCTTCCTGCCAGCTCAACAGTTTGGCTGCAGGAGAAAGGCAAAAGTACCACATTCTCTTCTACACTGGTCCCATCCCAGTCCATTCCAGTATTTCCCAAAGAGACCCGGGAACTGGGCCCTGAGAGACCTCAGAAGTGTTTACTCTCTGTTCTCTTTACTTCTTCTCTCTTCTCCTCTCTTTCCCTCCCTCCTCCTCCCTTTCTCCTCTTCTTCAACCTCTCCCTCTCAAAAGGCAGAGAAGCACTCCTCTGACCACCCCACCCCCGTGTCTTTCCCTGACCTCACCCACCTCCTACACACCCCAAAGAGGTCGACACTGACAGAAAAATGAATCAAATATCACAACCTACACCAAGCCTCAGGATTGCCCTACAACTACTCATAAGAGACTCACTTCAAAGGGCTTGGCCCCAAACATCAGCCAGTTAACCCTGGCAGCCACCCTGCATGTTCATTAAACCTCATTATTCACAAGTTAGAGACCAGGAAAACAACACCAGAGAGCATGGCTGCGGTCCCCCAGGCCCACGAGGCAGGAGGAGACCCCCGGCGCTCCCGGCACCGAGGCCAAGGCCGGGCACTGACCACGAAGCTGCAGCACACCTGCCCTGCCCCCCCGGCCCACTCCCACCCGCGGTGCCAGCTCTGAGGCTGCTGCCAAGGGGCGGCTCAAACTTTTCCTTTTCCATTAGCCACAGGTGTGTTTTACCACAGCCTAACTAGCAGCTACTATTGAGTCTCTGGGCTTTTCTAAACATGTGCCTTTGCAGACCTTCAAGCCAAAGCCATTCCCAGCATCCCTCTTTATTAAACCGAGCCACAGAAATGTATTGAAAATCACGAGCATTTTGAAACATACTGAGTCCTTTGTGGCTGCAATAATCTAATAGACAAGCTGTTGTTCATTTACAACCTTAATTTTCAGACACACTTCTTGAGTGAAAAGTACTTCCTGCTCTGTAATTCCTGTAGGGATACAGGTGGCCTCGGACTAAGTACACATCTACTGTACATTAAAATGTATTTCTTACTTAACTTAAACATTTCTGAAATCTCAAGTTTATGTCTAGACTATTTTAATCAGCTAAATGTCATAATAAGCCATATGTTGGTCTTGATCGGTTACATACACCAGCCCTACTCATAAAGTATCAAAAGGTGTTTTTAAAGAGAAGTCTGTGTTTGTTTTACCAAGAAAATCGTGCTTTCAGACTATCATATCAGACATGCTGGCAGGCAGAAAAGGACCTTATGTAACTGGTAGAAAAAGTGGGGTTTTCTCCCTCTTTTCCTCCCATGTACCACTCCATCAATACCACTTTAAAATTTCAGAGTTTTGAAGCCACAAGCTTATATTGGTCTAAAATGTCACTTGACCACTATGCACAAAATATCAACACTTGGAGCAGGATGGTGCTGAGCGTGTATTTTGTTGCTGCGGTTCTCATTTTACCGGGGTTCTCTGCTGTCTCTTCATTCCCATCTGCGTTAGCCTGCAGGTCTCAATCCGCCACAAAGCCACCAAGTCACCCAGACACAAGGTTGGTGGGAAAGTAAGAGTGCTGCTGACTAAATAGCTATCCAAACCGTACCTGAGCACCTGTCACGACTCAGGTGTTGTGGTTAGATCTCGAGTCACAGAAATGACAGGAGATCCTGGCGCCTGCATTCATGGAACTGGCAGTTTTACTGGCAGAAAGACGAACAAAAAACTCCGCAAATAATCACAGAAATATGTTTTCATTACAGCTCTGAAGAGAAGGTATTTGACACTATAGAAGTTCATTCCAGGGACACACACTGGCATGAAGGAACAAGGAAATGATGAGGCACTGACCTTAGGAAGAAGTAAGAGCTGGTTAATAGAAGGTGCATTTGGAGCTAGTAAAATGGCGATTGTATAGGAGATAGGAAGGGAGGCAAGGAGGGAGAGAGGAGGAAGGGGGAGGGGGAAGGGGAGAGGGAGAAGGGGGAGTTGCATGAGGAAAGGAGAGGGAAGGAGATGAGGGGAGAAAAGGAGAAGAGGAAGAGGAGAAGGGAAGGAAAGAGAATGGATTCGAATCCATTAACTTCTTACTTTTATGACAAGCCAGGAAGCGTCAGAAACTGTCTAAAATAACTTTGTTTCCAATTCTAAAGAAACATAATTGAAAGAGCACTTATTACTCAAATTGGAAAATGAAAGCTTTCTTCTCAACCTAAAGAGGGTTCTTAACTCAAACTTTGAAGAGAGAAAAAAAAAAAACACAAAATGATACTTAAAGGGAAACAGGTAAATTGGTTTTAATGTTGACACGATAAAATTTTATGAACTGTGGATTGTGAATAAGAGATCTTGCATATGGACATTTTTGGAGGTGAAAACGGCCCAAAAGCTTGTGCCTACCAAGCCTGGACAGAAACACAAGGGGAATTTGTTTCCCATGATAACACGCAACCACATAATTGCTCTCGGTTTGCATAATCAGATGAGTAGGAAATGCTTTTTTTATGAGAGTATTTTTAAATGATGGTGTTTAGACATTTTCTCAGTAAATTCTCTGTCTTTCCCCACTGGAATGAGTGATCCCTGAGGGGAAGAGAATGTGGTAGCTCCACTCATGTCTCTCCGTTGCGTCTGCAAACTGCATTATGCTGCATTTGTCACCATTCCAGTTCTGAATCAGGATCTACACTCCGATGAAGACTGTCCAGGCACTGGGGTAGTTTGGGTACTGTGCAACAACTATTTCTGGTTCTTCTCCTTCCAGAAAGATGGTCTGATTACACTTTCCACCCCCTTGACATGGAGCTTGGCCATATGACTTGCTTTGTCCAGTGAAATGTCAACGGAAGTGTCGAAAGTCACTTCTGGGTAAACACTTTCAGTGCTGGTGCAAGATTCACCTCTTTGCCTTCCCCTATTGCAGTGATCTGATAAGTCCTTATCAAGGTGGAGCTCTGTCATTAGAAGCCCTAAGTGATTACAGAGCCCCCTGCTGGCCGGCACTGCGCATGTCGCATGAGTCATAACATTCCATTAAGCTGCTGAGACGTAGGGGTGGTTTGCAACTGTACTATAAGCTAGCCCATCCTAGGTCCAGAAGGATTGATGCCAGGATCCTGTTTTTTCATTTTTGCCTTGCTCCCTTCCCTTGTGCCACCCTCTCACGCAAAATTATCAGTTGGAAATGGGTTGACATCCTGGCTGTCATTTCCTCGCTATAAATTCTTGAGAAAATTAATTTGCCATTCAAATCCTGTTTCTCTACCTGTAAAATGGGGCTAATAACATTACCTACCTCATAGGGTTGTTATGATACTGCCTGTAAAGCACTTAGCACAGTGACTGGCCTGGAGTAATCACTCAATAACCATTCATTTAAAAGGAAGGGTGGGTGGGGGGAATGAGAGGATGGTAGGATTTTATCTGAATGTCAAATCCCGGGGTTAGGGGAGGAATTCAGTGAGTTGTGACGGGTAGGGGAGAACAGGCTGGAAAGCGCATGAGTTTGGGGAAACATAAACAGACGTGTCTGGGTAAATCGGAGGATATGATTAGGGAAACATGGAAAGATTAGAACAGTAAGTTGAAGTAGGACACTGGATCCAGACCCAGAAACCAGACCAGGAAGTTTGGGTTTTGTCTCACATTCTACCTTATTCAGTAAAATTGGGCACCTTGTCTTTAGTTCTTATGAAAAATGTTTAAACTCAAAGTACATTTTCCCAATAAACCCAGATACAATCATAAAAAAAACATCTGTTTTTCCCTTCATATTGTTCAGGAGCAAATCCCAGTTTGATTTTATATTCAGAAGTTTGTTCGGCCCTAATGTAAAAAATACATAATGGGACTCAAGTGGTACATAAAACTATTTCAAAGGAATTTTAATTTAAAAATGTTTAAGGAAGTCCCTTATGAACCCCAAAGACACCAAAGGTAAGTGAATTCTTAGACTTTTCTTCCATTTTCTTTCCAAGATAAAAGCTATTCTAAAGGAGTAAGTAGGAATGTGACGCTAATTTAATCTAATGGATAAAAGGTCATTTAGAGTTAGTGAAACTTCTGAATTACCCAATATTTTTAAAGTTACCTTAATACTTTCTAGAACTATACAAATCATAGATTAACGAGGTGTTTTCCAGGTAAACATCTTAATGAATAGATAATCATTGGTAATTTTGTCTTAAAGATTCGATGTAAATGTGTTCTGTTGCAATGACTTAAAGAGTGAATAGGAAAGTTCTTTCACCCTTTAAATACAATCATACATTCAATTAGTCAGTATTAGGCACAAAACTGAATGAGATCGACTCCCTGTCCTCCAGGAGATCACAGTCTAATGTAAGCAAATGACAATAAGCTTCAAGATGCTACAACAGAAGAAAAACCAGTCTTATCAACAGAGCACCTAAGGAACAGTCTCCTTGGTTCTTTGTATGATTACTTTGTTTAATAAATTTCACTTTTAAGAACAGTAGAAGGTGCTGCTACCATCCAATCTAAGATTCAATGCCACTCTCATCAATTCCAAATTAGTGGATTCCAAACACATTAAGATCTCAATGCATGTAATATACAGTAAGTCCCCCTGCATACGAACCTTCAAGCTGCGAACTTTCAAAGATGCGAACATGCATTCCATCAGCGTCAGGCATTAGTGAAATTGCAGCTTGCCCTCCATCTCCTATTGCTGACGATCCTTCAGCTCTACCATCTCCCACCTCCTCTCCCTCCTCCAGTCAGTAACTCTTCTTGCCTATTCACTCGATGCCAGCCCCTGTATGCCAGCTGTTGTACTGTACTACTGTACTTTTCGAGGTACCGTACTGTAAGATTAAAAATGTTTTCTTTATTTTTTGTGTGTGTTTGCTTTTTATGTATTATTTGTGTGAAAAGTATTCTAAACCTATTACAGTACAGTACTATATAGCTGATTGTGTTAGTTGGGTACCTAGGCTAACTTTGTTGGACTTATGAACGCACTCTCGGAAGAGAACTCATTCGTATGTAGGGGACTTACTGTATTACACTCACCTTCTAAAATCTTACCAACAGAAACACTGTCTTTTGCTCCAAACCTACCTACTGTCTTTTGCTTTGCCCTTTCCTTATTTGAAACCCTGACACCAAAACCTTTGGGGGAAAGTAAGTATCTGCTTATATGTCACTAGGTTGAGAGCATCTTGGTGATGAGGATTGCAGCTTTAGTTTCTTTGATTCCCTAGATCCTAGAACAAATTAATAAAAAGTGAGAAAGAAAATGAGTGAGAGAATGAGTAAGTGAGTGAAGGAATGCGTGAATGAAAGAATATTTTAAGAAAAAAGACCTTTGTCCAGAGAACAGTCATTCGGTTGAGGAAATTTCATCTAATAACATAATTGTAACCATAACGGATAACAATTACTGAGTGCTCACCATGTGCCACGTTTTGTTCTGAGCACTTTGTTCATTTAATATTCATTGTACAAGGGATTGTCTTTATTCGTCACATAAGAAAAATGGGCTCAGAGAGGTTACATAATGTAGGGAGCTGGATCATGTTTAAAAGTTCTCCAGTTGGGTATGTGGTCCCATTGGGGATTTCAGGAACCTGGACCTAAATTTATATGCCAATTTTTGTGTATTTTTCTGGGGAGAAGGGTCATATTTGATTCAGATACCTGAAGTGGTCTGTGGCATGCCCTCTCCCCAAAAGTTAAAATACTTTATATGTTTCAATCTCAACTTAGATATTAATCTTTAAGGAATGAAGGAGTCACTAGCACTAAATTGACTATAAATCTAGCAGTAATATTTTAAAATAAGGGTTTTCCACGTTCCAACTCAATTTCCTCCAGGTTCACTCTTAAAAAAAAAATGAACAAGCAAAAAGACCCTTAGAGAAACTAATTCCACCAAACTTCCCTAAATGTCCCATCAGGCATTTCCATAAAAGACAGAGAAAGAATTAATAATAAGACCAGGAAATTGGGAGATTGAGATTGACATATACACACTACTATATATAAAATAGATAACTAATAAGAACCTACTGAATAGCACAGGGAACTCTACTCAGTACTCTGTAATGACCTATATGGGAAAAGAATCTAAAAAAACAGTGGATATATGTATATGTATAACTGATTCATTTTGCTGTACACCTGAAACTAATACAAAATTGTGTTAGTAATGTAAATCAACTCTACGTAACTCAACTATATCCAATAAAAATTATTTTTTTAAAAAAGAAAATAATTATAATAATAATAAAACCAGGAAAGCACAACAGTGACCATCTATTTGCCATCCCACAGCATTTTCTCGGGTCTCCTTTACCTTTGTACCTTGGGGTGGTACAAAATACGCTTCCCACCTGCCTGGAAATCGACTCCCTCCTCCAACTTCTAGCTCTACTCCTGTCTCTGATTCTCCCTTGGTCACCTTTGTTGGCTTCTCCTCGAATGGTGGGCAGTCCCCAAATCTCATCCCTCAATGCCCTGCTCTTCTTTCTTCTCATATTTTGTCAAAGCTCTCATTTTGTCTCATCACCTCAGTATGAGTTACCTCTAACCAGGCAACTCCCCCGTCTTTGAAAGCCATTCATGACTTTCCTCCAAAGGGTTGGTTATACACTTTTGACTGCACCCTGGACATTTCCAGTGCAGGTCCTGTTCTCATCTCAAATTCAAAGCATCTGAAAGCTAACCCAGCATCTCCTCCATCAGACCGACTCCGTTAATTATCCTCTAGTTCCATCAATGATACCACCATGACTGAGAGGGTCTGTGCTTAAAATCAATACACCACTTGGTGTGACTTTTTCTCTCTCTCGTTTCCCCATATCCTTTCACAATATTTGCTTCATCTGCCTCTTCCTTTCAATTCCTCCTGCACACATCCTAACCCAGAACTTCCTCATAACTTCCTCCTCCCAAACACCTATAGTCTCTTGGATTTGTAGGTTGTTTTTTCTGATTGCACCCTGGACACTTGGATTTGTAGGTTGTTTTTTCTCTGCTCGTATTCCCTATGCATCATTTGGGAGTTAACTCAAGTCCCATCTCTTTCACAAAGGCTTCTCTAAGAACTCTGCAATGCCATCTTTCTCCAAGTGAACAAACTACTTACTTGGCACTCACCATACAAACTCAACAGAGTTTAGGAAAGGATGGGATAAACTTGTATGACCCCCTATTTGACAGATGGGGAAACTGAAATTTAGAAAACTGTTCTGTGACTTGCCTAAGGTCATATCACTAATCTGTGACAGAGAAGTTCTGGAACCAAGGACTCTCTACTCCTTGGAAGATGGAAGTCCAGGTTGCAGTCTCCAGTACCAGGTTCTCTGCTCCTTGGAAGATGAAAGCATGCCTTTTACTTCTTTGCAGCCTCCTAAATGTCTGGCATAGTATTCGGTGCATAGTAAATGCTCAATAAATGAAAATAAGATGGAAGGAGAGAGAGAGAGATGAGGAATGGGAAAAAGGAAGGGAAGGAACAAAGACTGTCCAGCTAACCTGGCAAAGCTAAGACATCCACAGAGATCCTGGGCTGGCTGGGAGGCCAGGACCCACCACCATGCCAGCCCTCTCCTGAGAAGAGGAGAGAAAGCCAGCACCTGGATCATACCTAGAGACCACAGGGACGCCGTGTCCCGGGCTCCGAGTTGCCACCTGCCTTTACCAGTACTGAGCGACTTTCCCAAACCTCCAGCTCCCTGTGTGGCTGGTGACTCAGAACTGCTCCTGTTGTCCAAGGTATCATTTGTAAAGTGCTTTCTTGGAAGAGAAAATGCTTGCGACAGCTGGAGGGGAGCTCCCTGTGCTGGAGCCATAAGGAGCCTTGTTGTGTGCAGTGTGAGAACAGAGGTCGCTTATTGCCCTCTCCTCCCCTCGGCTATGTCTATTTAAAGCTCCCACCGCCACGGGGGGATGCAGGCCCAGGACATCAGGCAGGGCTCGTGGAACCATCAGGGTGCAGGCCAATCAAAGAGTGCGGGGACCCCAGCTGTCACGAGCACGGGCCTCGGGGCCCGAGAATCGGGGAGTCTGGCCAGGACAGTGGGAGGCATTGGGAAAGAGTTGTTATTGTGTCTTTGGCAATCCTATAATTATTGTGTTTGCTGTTATGATTTCTGTCTCTATTGCCATTGCTTTTGGTAAATCTGTTCCCACTTGTGTCTTCTACAGAGAGACCTTTTTTAAAAAATGTATTAGATAGTCGGGCCACTGGGTTGACTCCTCAAAGAACTTTGGGATTTACGAGGGGCTTGTCTCCCTGGGGTAGCTCAAGAGAGGGCAGAAGAGAAGACAGACGCCTCCAGGGGAGATGTGCATTCGTCAGCAGGACCAGAACCTCAGGTGGGCTGCCCTCCCCACCCTCTGTCCTTTTGCTCAACTAGCACCTCCCAGTGGATTCACTGCCACAGACATCTTACAGGAAGAGGGTGTCCAAATGCACACGGAAGCCTCCCTACTGCCTTCTGCACATTAGCTTCTGCTCTATTAAGGAGTGAGAAGGAGGGAATGGGGCCCAGAGCCTCTTTATGCGCCCAGCAAAGGGGCCCAAGCATCCCACCTCACACATCTTAGGACAAAGGGTAAAGCCACAAAGATGTCCGTGACTTACAAGAAGCTGCCAGACTGTTCTCTCCCTGTCGGAGTCTTCTGCACACAAACAAATCACAGCCCAGATCTATCCGATCCTCACCTGGTTTCGTCCCGGGGCATCTTTGTTTGCCAGGGGCAAACATTAGTAAGGCTGGGCTTTACTTTAATCTTTTTTTCTTTTCTGTTCCCCCAAGAGAATCTCCAAAGGCAAGCAGGATTGAGGCTTTTTAGCGTTAGGAAAATTGTCTTAATAATGACCATAGAGTGCTTTCCAGACCAGGGAGAGAAAAAGAAACTTATGTTTAGATCTACAAAGATGATATGATTCCACAGTGGTGAACAGATATTCAGTTACAGCCATGCTCCGCCTCAGCTTTTTCTCATCAATTTAAAGCCAAATTCGATTTTTCTGTTCGTATTCTACCGGGGGCTGGTGAGATGTTGGAATTTATAAAAAGAGGAGAGCTCTCATCAAAGATAATTACTAGGTATTTGTAAACTTAGTACCAACTTTTTTTCCCCATTAAGACTAATAATGCAATAAATATATCCTTACATATAGCTTTTTTTTTTTAAGCTGAATTTTTTCCTTGGAATAAAGTCCTAGGGTCAATGTTACTGGGTCAAAGAGTAGAAACATTTTTATGACTCCTGATAGATATATATAATATACCTATATCCCCTCACACTGCTTTTTGAAAGACTTGTACCAAATCACAATGCTACCAGCAGAGTATGAGCTTATTCGTTGTTCTGGAAGGTCATCAGCACTTGGTATTAAATGGTATCTCAGTTGCAGTGTGTTATTGTATATCCTCGTCTAATATCCGGTGGAAACAGATTTCCACCTTAACTGCTCCCCTTGCTCGAAGTTGTCTTTGGTTACATGCCCCATCATTTTTTCCAGATGAATTTTGGGGAAAATTTTTGGTAATCAGATTTGTGTATCTATACATTAAAATTATAAATCCACAACTTAACTTTAAAAGTAATAGACATAAAGAAACATCCTGTGTTCCCATTCAAAAACAACATCCATTTATTCTTTTGATTTTTTTCCTACCCTTATCATGTCTGCAGCCACGTTGGCAGTTGTCGGGTATGACAGAGAAAGCCCAGTGGTCTCCAATAAATGTGTTTCTCCTCTCCTTTCTGGGCTCTCCCAGGAAGAATACATGTCCCAGTGTCCTTGCAGCCAGGAGCCGCCACGTGGCATTGAGGAGCTCTGGGCAGTGGAATATGGGAGAAAGTGTGTGCCACCTGCAGGCTTGGCCTCTAACACCCCTGGTGAGACCCTCCACGCCCACGGCCTCTCCTCCCAGCTCGATGTAGAGGATCCGGGGGGGAACCACAGGACTCCTGAAAGACGGCAGAGCCACTGGGTAGAAACCTGGTTCTCTAATTCACCATGGAGAAGGCCAACCTGCCAATATTTTGTTGGATCATGATATGTGGGAAATAAAAATTTTAATTGTGTCCCACCCATTGAGATTTGGGTATTGTTACAGCAGGTAACTTACTCTAATGCAATAGTGAAACTTCCTACCTTACAAGCTGAAGACTCAATTTAATTAAAGATTGTATTAGTTAGGTTCTCCCTAGAAACAAAACCAATAGGACAGAGAGAGAGAGAGATTTTAAGAACTGGCTCACACAGTTGTAGGGCCTGCCAAGTCCCAAATCTGTAGCACAGGCTGGCAAGCTGGAAATTCAGGTAAGACGTGATGTTGCCGTCTTGAGTCTGAAATCCACAAAGCAAGCGAGCAGGCTGGAAACTCAAGCAGCTTACCATGCTGCAGTCTTGAGTCAGGATTTATCCTTCTTAGGGAAATCTCAATCTTCACTCTAAGGCCTTCAACTGATTGAATGAGGTCCATCGAATAAAGAGAGGGTAATCTGTTTTACTCCAAGTCAACTGATTATAAATGTTAATCACATCTAACAAATACCTTCACAGCAACTACAAGACTGGCATTTGACTAAACAACTAGGCACTGTATCCTAGCCATAAAATTAGTATCATAGGGACCAAAGCAATAACACTTAAAAAAAAAAAAAAAGAAATTAGAGGCATCATGGTGTAATAAAAAAAGCAATATGGAGTTTGCATACAGGTAGAACTATTTAAGTCACAAGTTCTTATCATTGCCATGCCCTCAGTTTTCTCATTTATAAAATAACGATAATATAATATGTTATGCAAGCTTGTAGTAAAAACAAAAGGAGACCATGTGCATAAAGCTGAGCCCACAAGGCTTGTCACATGAGAGCAATGGTTCTCCTCCCCTTCCACTCAGATGGGAGGGGTGCCCTCTCTTCCAGGGGCAGCCTGAGAAGGAGAGCTCTGATCCGCAGCCCTCCACAGCCCATTCCTCGGAGCTGATTCACTGGATTTTCCAACCACTTAGCACACATAGTCCATTTAGGCTACAAAAGCTACTTCATTATAACATGGGGAATCACAACAATTCAAGAACAGGAAATCTATTTACAGGTAGGTAAATTACAGGGAAGTAAAATTCATGAGATCTCTCACTTGACCAGCTTACCAAAAATGCATGTAATTCATTTCAAAAGTCCACCCTGTTTTACCCACTTTCCACCTGAATTAGATTCCTGGCGCTGCCATAACAAAGTACCACAGACTGGGTGGCTTAAACAACAGAAATTTATTTTCTCATCATTCTGGAGGCTAGAAATCTGAGGTCAAGATGTTGACAGGGTTGGTTTCTTCTGAGGCCCTTCCCCTTGGCTGGTAGATGAACCATTTTCTCCCTGTGTCTTCACATGGTCTTCCTTCTGGGTGTGACTGTGTCCTGATCTCTTCTTATAAGGACACCAGTCATAGTCTCCTCATTTTAATTACCTCTTTAAAGACACTACATCCAAATACAGTCACACTCTGAGGTACTGGGGGTTAGGACTTCAACATGTGAATTTGTGGTTGGGGGTGGGCGTAACTCAGCCCATAACTTACCCACTACCTGTATCCTAAGCACCCTCCCATGGTGACCCGCACAAACCTATCAGGCTCTGTTCTTACCCCCTGGCTTAAAGGGACCGGACGCTGCCTTGCCTGCTACCTACTGAGACCACAGAAGTGATGAAAGATCAGAAGGGAGACACACACACATCCACACCCTTCGTGATCAGTGTTCCATATCACAAAGTCAGAGTGCAAACTTTGACCATGGGACTGAGCCATCTAGAAACTGAACTGGCGACCTCATCCACAGAATTTGCTAACTACCCACAAATGGAAAGGGAGCATATTGCAAAACAATCAGAACAGGTCAGGGTATTCCTCTTAGCCTATTTGTCTAGGGATACCAACCATATTGCATTTCACTAGGAATAACCGATACCTAAATTAAATGGTCTGGAGCGCATGAACTATATCAATAAGGAACATGTATTTCAGATGAAAGACCCATAAGCACTTAATTATCTGAAAAGAACCAAATGAAAACGCATCTCAAGACTATGCTAACAAAGAGGCCACTCTGCATTTTGAACAGGTTTCTAAATCAAAAAGGGCAGTAAATCATGTTACTTATCATTTTAAAATAACCAGGTTTTAAGAAATGAATTTAGACAAGTGATTAATGCGTCAGCTTCAGCCAGCGTTCCTTTGATAGTTGGAAGAAAATAAAAGCCAGCCAAGAAATAAACATTTCAAATTCAGGTGCTTTGCAATCTGTGCTCCAAATGTTTCCCCTGAGCTCGTGAAGAGGTGGCTTGCTCTGGATACACAGCAACCAGATTGCTGGCACCAGTAAATTATCCTCAGAATAAGAGCGTTGGCACAACAGACGAGAAGCCACAGCCACCATGGTCAAAAGTCCGTTTGAGAGAAATGGTCTCGATAGTCAAAGGGCAAGAAGGTATTGGGGGTGGGGGGAATGCCAGTGGCCAAAGGTGGGGGGTCTGTTAAGGTGCTGTTGAGAGAGGTTGGGTTTTTTTTTTTTCTTGCTATTTCCATTTATATTGGGAATCCAAAAATGGAGTACAGTCTTCCACAGTGAAACTGAAAGATGCCTATGATAGAGTAAGAAAAAAATGTAGGTGACAGGACAGCGTGTGCAAAGAGAGAACAAGAGAGAGGCAGAAGTACGTGGTAGGTTAGAGCACGTGTCCTAGGAGCCCCACTGCTTGAGTCCAATTCCCAGCTCAGCCGCTTACGGGCTGGGTGGCCTTGAGCACTTTAACTCTTGATACCTCAGTTTTTCCACCTGTAAAATGGAAATGATATAAACAATACCAATCCCATTGGGCTATTATGAGGATTAACACATGGAAAGCACAAAGATTCTATAGAGTTATACAGTAAGTGCTGTAGATGTGTAAACTCATCTTATTATAGTATGATTTTTTTTTTTTTTTTTGTAAAACAAGCCAAATAAAAAGCTTTTTAATAAAAACGTGTGTATTCCAGGGCCAGGGCTAGGGAGAGACAAATGAGGCAGGAGAACAGCAGAATTCACCTCAGGCACAAAATTTAAGGGGTGCCAAAAAGTTCAGTGATCCAGATAAATAACATTTCAATGTAATGTTTTAAAAATCAAAGTAATGTCTAAAAATCAAAGTAATGCCAAAAAATCCATGAACAAAATATCAAAATTTTAAACAAAGACAAGATCAGTATCTTTGATTTTTTCCTTCTGCCTCAGGCTTCAGTATGGGGTGTATTCATTCATATCATAGTAACGTATCTAGAAAGTTATACCCCAAACTTTTCTTTCTGGAGTGAGAAACTACATCAAGTTTCATTTTCTGTTTTATGTTTCTGTATATTTTTAAATTTTTACCATGAGAACATATATAATAAAACAAGTGAGCATTTTTAAAGCTTAATTTCTTAATGAAATCTTGGAAGAAAAACACAGGATGATATTAAAGTAGATCCAGGCAATTGACTGATAAAAAGAAAATGAGGCCACACAGCCCACAGAGAATCCACTGGCAAACTATCCCCCTGCATTTCAGAGATCATTCTTTAAATCTACGAAAAGAGAAAAGAAAGAAGAAACTGGGGATATAAGAAATAAGAGTAAAATTCACTTAAGCTTGCTGGGCCTCATTTTCCCCTTTTGTAAAAGGAAGGGGTTGGGGAAAGCCCGCAAGCAGTAGCGCTGGAGGTTCTAACCAACATTGCCCTTGGGTTGAGTGAGGATTCGCCTTGTCCTGTTTCCAAGGAAAGCGCAGGCCTTGGCCTGCTGCCCCACTCCATCTCACCATGTCCCAAAGCCTGGAAGCCCGAGGGCCCTGCAAAGCCCATGGTTGTGAACACTGGCAGAGGCTGGGATGAACACGTGCCTCTGAATCCAAAGGCCTGGTAATGCATCCTGGACCCACCCATACCCCGGCTGCTAGACTTTGAAATTATCCCTTAACCTCTTTGATTCTGCTTTTTCATCTGTAAATGGGAAATAATAACACTCACTTCATCGGGTGGCTGTGAAGGTAACGTGAAAGAATATATGTCAAGCATTTGATGCATGGTTGGCCCTCAGTACATGTCATTTCCTCCCCTTCTCCTTTCCTTGTGGGGTAAAACTGTGAAACTATTCCAATTCAAAGGCCTCTTTGCTCTTTCAGGGAAGTAGTAACATGTCGGTGCTCAGCAGCAAATGATGGAAAAATGATCAAGATTTCACTTTGGAGAAAGGTGTGTAGCTTCTCCTTTGCAGTCCTCCTAATCACACATCCTCTGAACAAATGTTCAAATTCTCTGAAATTTAATGAACAGGCTAAAGATCTGAGGTGACCTGGGAAGTGGGCCATGATTAATAATTTGCTATGCTTAAATCCCTAAAGGAGATCAACAGAATGTAGATAGTCAGAAGTTGATAGTAACCTCTTTTTTTTTCTTTATGAACTATTTCCAGGAAAGAGAAGACACAACATTTCTCCAAAACAGGTAACCTTCAAGAAAACTTTACAAATCAAAATAACACCAGAAAAGTGGGGATGGGACCACGGGTTATGAAACGTTATAGAAGTTTTTTTTTCAAAGATCATCAATACACCACAACACACTGAAAACAATGAGAGAAAGTTAACCATAAACTGCTAAATCTCTCCACATACATGCAGCCCATTACCCCTCAGGGTTTTTTTGTTGTTCCTTTTTTAGAATTTTTTTTAATTTTAGTAATATTTATGAAGATTTTCATCAGAAAAATTAAAAGCCAAAGTTAAAATGAGGCATAATCCTACTATCTAGTTAGCTCTTGCTGACATTTGAACAAGAAAATAAGAAGCAATGTTTCCACATGATTAGAATATTAAATACAGAAATGTGGGCTTCCCTGGTGGCGCAGTGGTTGAGAATCTGCCTGCCAATGCAGGGGACACGGGTTCGAGACCTGGTCTGGGAAGATCCCACATGCCACGGAGCAGCTAGACCCGTGAGCCACAACTACTGAGCCTGAGCGTCTGGAGCCTGTGCTCCGCAACAAGAAAAGCCACGATAGTGAGAGGCCAGCGCACCACGATGAAGAGTGGCCCCCGCTCGCCGCAACTAGAGAAAGCCCTCGCACAGAAACGAAGACCCAACACAGCCAAAAATAAAAAAAATTTTTTTAATTAAAAAAAAAATACAGAAAGGTATAAAAGTAAAATAGAAGTTTACTCTCAACCACCCTTCAGGCTCATCCAGTTTTTTACCCCAAAATTAAGTGTAAGAGTTCTCTGGACAAATTTTCAATGCATATACCAGCCTTTATGTATCTTAAATTATACATAAAGATTATACTAATCACAAGGTTATCCATCCTTCTTTTTCACCTATGTTAAGGTATGAATTGTGCTCCCTCCAAATTCCTATGTTGAAGCCCAAATTCCTATGTTGAAGCCCCAACTCTGAATACCTCAGAATGTGACTGTATTTGGAGATGGGGCCTTTAAAGAGGTAATTAAGGTAAAATGAGGTCCCTTGGGATGGGCCTTAATCCAATCTGACTGGTGTCCTTATAAGAAGAGGAAATTAAGATCCACAAAGAGACACCAGGGCTCATATACACAAAGGAACAATCATGTGAAGGGGCAGCAAGAGGGCAGCTGTGTGCAAGCCAAGGAGAGAAGCCTCAGAGGGAACCAAACCTGCCAGCCCCTTGACCTTGGACTTCCAGTCTCCAGAACGGTGAGAAAATATATTTCTGTTGTTTAAGTCACCTAGTCTGTGGTATTTTGTTATGGTGGCCCTAACAAACTAGTACCACATATCAGTACAATAAGTCCCCTACATACGAACCTTCAAGTTCCAAACATGCGTTCACGTGTCCAATCACATTAAGTTAGTTCACGTGTCTGGCGTACACTGTCACATGCGTGCATCCTCTACAAGTGGTTGTGCTTTTGTGTACTTTACTGTACAGTACTGTATAGAGTACAGTAGTACAGTATCTTTATTTCAAGCTAGATCTGCAAGAGGACGACTTCATTGAACTCCTTGCTGTGCAACACGGGAGCTTACTAATGAAGACCTGATGGAATTGGAGGCCCAGAGAAAGGATGAAGAGAGACAAGAGGAAGAAGAATTAACTGAAGAACTGAAGAGATTCACGACACAGGAAATGGCAAGGGGATTTTCTTTATTTGAGGAGGCACTGTTAGTTTTTGAGGCACAGGACCCAAACATAGGACAGTACACGAAGGTTGCAGCAGCTGTTCAGGATGCAATCCAGTGCTACCATGTCATCTATGATGAGAAAAAAAGAGCTACTACCCAGACATCACTGGATCGTTTTTTCAAGAGGGTAGATAGAATTGAATCCATCAAGGAACCAGAACCTGTGCCATCAGCGTCAGGCGTGGGTGAGATTGCAGCTTGCCCTCCGTCTCCTATTGCTGACGATCCTTCAGCTCTACCATCTCCCACCTCCTCTCCCTCCTCCAGTCAGTAACTCTTCTTGCCTGTTCACTCGACGCCAGCCCCTGTATGCCAGCTGTTGTACTGTACTACTGCACTTTTCAAGGTACTGCACTGTAAGATTAAAAAGGTTTTTTTTGTGTGTGTTTGTTTTTCATGTACTATTTGTGTGAAAAGTATTGGTATTATAAACCTATTACAGTACAGTGCTATACAGCCGATTGCATTGGTTGGGTACCTAGGCTAACTTCGTTGGACTTACAAACAAACTGGACTTATAAACATGTTCTCAGAACAGATCACATTCGTATGTAGGGGACTTACTGTATATGTTTGCGATATTTCTATATCAGTACTCACAGATCCACATTTCATCAAATTATCACAATTTCTTTAAACTCTGCCCTACTGATCAACATTTACATTGACTTTGGGTTTTTGACTAATTCAAACAATGTTGCAGTGAATATTCGTGCACTGATATCTTGGCATAATTTTGTAAGGAAGTGAATTTCCAGAAGTGGAATCGTTGGCTCAAAGTATGAAAACACACATACTTAATTTCAATAGATATTGTCATATTGCCCTTCAAAAGTTTCTACTTCCACCAGAGGTGTGTAAAAACGCCATTTTCCCCACACTCTTGCCAGTACTAGATGCACCTCACTTTTTCATTTTTATCAATCCAATAGTTAAAAATTGGTGTATTATTCTAGTTTCTACCTGGGGACACGTCTGAGCATCTTAGAGAGTTGTCAAGAGTACAGGCTCAGGGGCCAAAGCCTGAGTTTGAATTCTGGAGGTGCCTTTTCCTAGCTGTGTGACTTAGACTTCCTATAAGAACTTCATGAGTGAAGAGACATCAAGTGCTTAGAACAATGCTTGGAATAGGGTACTCTCCAAATTAATGTTAGTTATTATTACTGTTATTAAAAAATAATACATATTTACTGTTTGTATTACTCGTTGCGTGACTGCCCTCCCTTATGAACTGAATGTTTACGTCCTCCAGAAAACTCATATGTTGAAGCACTAACCTCCAACGTGGCTGAATTTGAGATGAGGCCGCTGAGGAAGTAATTAAGATTAAATGAGGTCACAAGGGTAGGGCCCTGATCTGATAAAATTTGTGTCCTTATAAGAAGAGACACATGAAAGCTCTCTCTTTCTCTCCCCATGCTCACTCAAAGAAGAGATCATCTGAGCACACAGTGAGATGGGGGCCACCTACAAGCCAAGGGAAGAGGCCTCAGAAACAAACCTACCTTGCGGGCACCTTGATCTTGGACTTCTCAGCCTCCTGAACTGTGAGAAATAAATTTCCATTGTTTAAGCCACCAAATCTGGTGTTTTGTTATGGCAGCCAAAGCAGACTAACACACCCTGATTACATCTTTTACCCATATTTCTGTCCAATTAGTCTATTTCTTATTGATTTGTGTGAGTTTCTCTCATCCATGCTCCTTAACTTGATTTATAAGGACACATGTGTTGACCAAAGGACCATGGTTGAGAAATGAGGGCAAGTGACATCGACTTCCACTAGGGTCTCCCAAGCAAGAGAAGACTGAGAATGTGAATCAGGCAGCATTTGAGGTAAAATTTGGGGGGCTAAACAGTCTAGATTTAAGGAGGCACGTGTAAATTCTGGTCCTCGATACCAGCACAAGTATGGCATTCCACAATCTCCTCCAAAGATTAAGAACAAGTACCAGGGCACCTTCCCTTGACTTTGATTTTTTTTTTTTTTTTTTTTACACATCTCCCTCTTTCAAAGAAAAATACAGAGGGTATCAGTTACTTCTTACCCTTGTTCATTTCCACATCAAAGTCTTGGTACTGAAATGCACTTTTTCAAATTTACATCCAAAATTGTAATTTAATGTAGAGCAATTATAAGTAACAGATGCTGGAAGGTTTTCACTTTTTGCTTCCACAAGAAATATACACATTGGATCCAAAGTTTTGGATATGATATCCAGACTAACTTAGGAGCTAGCAATGAGAGACTGCTAAATGTAAGCTCAAGCATACAAGCTTTAGAACTGGAAAGTATGGGGAAATTGGGAAACCAGACACATAAAAACTGCACTGTATTTGACAGACACCTCCACCCCCAACTTGACTGGCACGTCAGACTCCACAGGTAAGGTGACAGAATGTCACGGCAGAAGCATAAACCTCAGAATTGAAGTGCGTGGATTCGAAACCCAGGCCTTCCACTTAACTAGCTATATGATCTTGACCGGGGTAATTTAACTTCTAGGATTCAGTTTCCCCAGCTACAAAATAAGAATGATGTTACCTAGCTTACTGAGTTGTAAAGATTCTGTAAGTTAACGACTAGAAAGTCCTCAACCCCATGCCTGACGGATGCTAAGTGTTCTGCAAATGACTAAATGTCTCTAAGACTTTCTCTCAGTACCGGAACCCTTTTATTTCTGAGTTTCTGTGATCTGTCCAATCCAGTTCCATATTCACCAATCGACTGTTAAGTGATTATTGAGTTCTAAGTGCCTCATACCACCCATACAAGGAATAAAAGAATAAGACCCTCGAGAAACTTCCAGCCTCATTATGGAGGCCAAATGGGTACCTATGAAACAATTCATGAACGATACAAGGCAGGGAAAATCAAGTACGCCAGACTATAAATGTCCCCTGGAACTTGAGCTGGGGGTTGTTTGGGTGAAGCGGGAAGGAAAGTGGTTTCAAACCGTCAAGGTGGGAATGAGTCCCCAGGTCGGCACTGCTAACGAGCTGTGGCCAGCCGCTCCATTGACTACAATACTCCATCCTCACCGACCACAAAGCAGGACTCGTTTCTCACAAAGAGAATCCAGGGCACCGAGGGGCAGTGTGGACTCAGGCCAGTTAGGTCCCCTTGAGTTTTCTTTTCCATGTGACCTGGGAGAGGGAGGGTGGACATTTCCTTTCCTCTGAAACGCTTCCTAGATGCCTTTCCCGTGGCATCACCATGTGCTGTCATTCCTTCTCCTTATGCACAGGTTCCCTGACCAGGGGCAAGGCTCACAGAGGCCGGGCAGGGGCTCCCTCTTCTTTGACTCCCCCCATTCGGGAGTCCTGGGCTCCCAGTAATTGTCACATCCATAAGCAGACACCTAAGTAAATACATGAATGAATGGAGTTCCTATGTTCCCATGTGTCTTATGTCAGAGTGGAACAGGTAGAAACAGGATAAAATGGGAAGTAAGGAGATACAGTTCCAAACCCTGCTTGTGGGAAAACTTGGACACCACTAACCAGTAGTCTATTCCAATGAGACTTGGTCACATCCTATGTTCTTTGTTTCCTCCATGGCTTGAGTTCCTGGCAATAAGGTTGCAGAAGCCAAAGAACATTCAGTTTGAAACATGGAGTTTTGTTTTCAGAGGAAGCGGCAGGAGGCGGGGAGAGTATTTTTGTTGTCATGGCAGCAAAATAAGCCCCCCCCCAAAACTTTAGTGGTTTAAAATGACCATGTCTTCTCTCACACAGTCCTGAGGCCGGCTTGACCGGCTGCAGCCAGGCAGGTGTGCCTTGGGGACTCTCGTGCGGGTACAGCCAGAGGACAGCTGGGGCTGGAGTCATCTGAAGGCTCTACTGGGCTGCCATTCTAAGACAGTTTCTCCACACAGGGGTCTGCACCTGCCTCCTGTGCCCCTTGGCCTCTCCCCAAACCCCACTCTCACATGACATCTCCTCCTCCAGGGTCCCCGCACACACACACATGGCTTGGGTTTCTCTCAACTTGGTGATCACACAGGAGTCTCACTCTCTCCACTGCAGCCGTCCTCCAAGAGGCTGAAAGTGGAGGCTGCCAGGCCAGGTAAGGGCTATCCTGGGAGTGTCAGTGTCACGTCCACCATATGCTATTGGTCAGAGCACTAGTAGGACCCCAGGGATAGAGCAATCGACTCCATCTTCTGATGAGGGAGTGGCCAGTGCACATTGAGAAGTGCACGCAGGATGAAGATGCTTCTGTAGCCAACTTTGGGAAATGCAAACTGCCACTGTTTGCTGTTGTCATTGTCACTGTTGATGCTGTAATCGTTCTTAAGGATCCCTGCTTAGTCAAACTAATGCAAGAGAAGGCAGAAAACACCTCAAGCCCAAATCCCACTGCCATCATGTTTGACGGCTGAATGACAGTGAGACAAAGATGCTCCTTGAAACAAAGATTCTCCCATTGGCCCCCAGTGCTCCTAACCAATGCCCTCCTCCAGCCGATGAAGCTGCTCTGTGTACATCTGACAAAGGTACCCCTTCCTCTAAGTCGAGGCACGGCTCGGGAGGGCAGTGCCTGCTGGGAGGCACACCTGAACATGCCGCAGCCCTCCTCCTAGCATGAGGCTCCCGATGCAGCAGAAATGGACAGTTGATAATTGAGTGCATGAAGGAGCAAGAAATAGCCACACTTTCCTTCCAACGCGGTGGCCCATGTAGTAGGAAGGGAAGAGCGACCAGGGAGCTGGATCAGAAGAGAGTATCCCCAAGCCCCTCAGCTCCCATGCGGGCACCTGAGAAGCACACCCCACAGCGTCCCCTTGAGGTGACACTAACGACAGTGCATTTACAGCGGAACAGAATGCAGTTCCATTACAGCCAGGAAACTGGAACTAGTGGCAACCGGCTAATCCAGGAAAATAAAAGTAAGAAGGACTGTGTTATTTATAACCTTAGTGAGGTGACAGGGCCAAAACAATACCAGTATTGGTACTGGTACTTTACCAGTAAAGTATTACCAAAGAACATAATTTTTCAGATGCATAGTTCCTTTTTCAGAAACACATAATTCACTAGGGTGATTTTAAAACACTGCCCTTTGCAGCTGTAATTACCATTTGTAGGTGTTTGACTTATCTGTCGGCTTATTAAATCAGACCGTCGTTTTCCCCTTCCCAAGCTACAGCTATCAGTGTATAACTAAACTTTGGCAGGGTGTTTGCTCTGTCTTCATCATGGCTCAGAAAACTAACCAGCTGCAAGTCGAAATTTCTAGAAGTTGCATGCCTTTAAAATTCCTTTTCATATAAACAGAAAAATTAATCTTTTATTTATATATAGGTATATCTACATATAAATTCTCCCCCTACTCCTGTTATCAAAAACTTGAGGGACTATTCACTCAAAGTGCCACAGCAGCCTCTATTCAAGCTCTCCCAGAGCCAATGGTGTCTCCTGCACACTCCCACCCCCAACTAAAAATAACCTAAGCAGTAAAATGTGCTTTCCATGCAATCTATGTAGTATCAGTTTGCATCAGGTAAAGCAAAACCAGAATCCCCAAAGCCTCGTGGATTTGGAAATCAACCAAATCACTTCACTCTACCCACCCAGTACTTCTAGGTATGTAAAAATGTAAATATTTTATTTTATAGTTTATATGGGGTGTTTTATAGAGCAGAGAAGTCAGAACACCCTTAACATGACACCATAAACCCACCAGGCTCTTATATTGCTCGGCTGTATTCCTCTCTTTCTTCCCCTTATCAGGGATTAAGGGCAGCTCCTACACGCATGAAAGCTTTTGACATTCCTCACAGAAGTTCCTGGAGAAAACTGGGTCATTAGAGTGAGTGTGTGGAAGGGAAAAGCAAGTCTGGAGCCCTCCCTCTCCTAAACTTGTAAACTTCACCTTAGGAAGCTCACCTAGAATTAAATGCAGCATCTCATATGCTAAGTTGAGCCAGTGTTTTACGGGTAAGAGCAGACGCTGAAATTCACCACACGCCAGCAACCTCTCTGTCTCCTTCATTCTCACACGGCCTACGAGGTGGGCACTAACGGTAATAACATCAACAGTAATAGCAAATATCCCTGCAGTGCTCATGCTGTGTCAGGCACCGTTCTAAGTGCTGCTTGTGTATCAACTTGTGTCATCCTTACAACAAGCCGATGATGTCGGTAGACCATTATGATCTTCCTTTGATGAGGAAACAGGTGCAGCAAAGTGAAAGAACTTACTCAAACTCACAGAGATAGTAAGTGACAGAGTCTGACTCTGAAGTCAGTGCTCTTCACTGTTATTCTACCCATTTCACAGATGAGGAAATCAAGGTACAGAGAGGCAATGAGACCTATGTTCACGAACCTGGTATGGGATCAGATGGGGTTCCACACCAAGTATGCCTGGTTCCAGAGCCCGAGTCTTGTTGTGACTGACAAATGGACACACAGATCAACCCAACCTCCTCTTAGTTTGAGAGTGACTCCCTGGGTTTTGCTTCCTGGCACAGCTGCTGCTGTGGGCCTCAGCTCTGCCTACCCCGGCAGTACCAAGCACAATATCACGAAGGAACAGCTATAAGCATGGGTGAAAGTGAGAGTTGCCTACGTTATATGAGTTCAAGAACATCTAAAAATATGTTCCTTCCTACACTTAAGGAGTCGTTCCCTCGACTTTCAGCTTTGCCTCTTGCAGATGTAAAACATTACGCTGCATCAGTAATCTGTACCTCAAATACCTTTACCAGACTTTTCCTCAGAGAGGGAAGAAAAAATAAAGGCTTTTGGGGTGCGGGGGAGGAAACAGAAAACAGCCTCGGACCTATTAGGCATCCCAGACAGAGCCTAAGCGGTCTCCACCTCTGGGATTCAGATACATCTAAACAGATTTAATGAGCTAGTGGGGTCGGGTGCCAGTAGGACATTTGCATAAGGGAGTGAGAGGCCTTCTGGGAAACCTCTCACCTTAACTGGGAAGAGGGTCAGCAGACAAGCTTGGCCCAGTGACAAAGCCATAGTCACAGGGAAACAGATTCAGTTTTGAGCACCGGGTTCTATCACTCACCAGCCTGTATCTGAGAGAGAGGTGCCTCGGGGAGGGGGCGGAATTAGGAAGTGCTCCATTTAAGTGGTGGCCAGACAATCCGAGGTGAAAGAGTGCTGATTCACTACCCGCGGAACAGAGCTTGACATAAGGTGGGGAGGGGTGTGCTCCCCAGGTGGCAGCTTGGATCCTTGAAGACCCCAGTTCATCAGTCCTGTGATTGGGTGAAAGAGACAGCCCAGATGGGCAGCTAGGTATTGAGAGGAAGTGGCAAGAGGGGTGTTACCCCGTGATGTGGTAACCGTGTCCTGTGGAAGCAAGCACCCAGCCCAGGGAACTGGGGTGCAGACGAGTAACGAGAACCAGCAGAACTCATCTGGGGGGTGATTGCCCAGCCTGTTAGAATAGGTCCATGTGCCACGGTCTGTTGACAAAACTGGGATGGGGGTAAGAAGACAAAGAAAAGTACCACAGGAAATTCTCTCTTACCCTGTCATAGTCCAACTCTTAGCTGAGGACCAGAACTGATGTCAACCTTCCAATTATGCATTCACTGTATCTATGACATGCGTGGCATAGACAAGAGGATACAGCAACTCACAAGACAGCTGTTTTCTCCAAACACACCTGTTCTCCCCACCCTTTAGCCATATTAGCTTTCCTTCAGCTCCTTCTTTCGCTCAGGTGCCACACCCCCTACTCCTGCTGCTTATAACACGTTATCCAACCTTCACCTTTGTCTTTGGTCTCAAAGTAGAAGTCACCTCCTTGCAGAGGCCTTCCTGGCCCACCTATTAATAGGGTCCCCTGTTATTCCCTTTCATATCACATATCACAGATTGTACATAGGAACATATTTGTGAGTTTCCCTGATCAAAGCTCCACTCCATCCTCAGCACCAGCTTCGTGCCCAGCATGAAGTAGGAACTCTATAAATATCTGTCAAATAAATGTTATTCACTGAACTCCATTTTATAGAGGGTCGCACAATAATAAACGATTGAACTCAGGATTCAAATGCAGACCTGATGGCATGTTATAACCAGATTCCACCTTATCTGGTTATAGCATCCCCTCAAGGCCCTCATAGTTTAGTTGTGAAAGAGACACATAAACAGTACGTAGAATCATGTGACTCGTGCTATCATAAAGCTCTGTCCAAAGTGCTGTGAAAACATGGAAGACAGTCTGATGAATTTGGCCAGGGAATGATGAAAAGTTTCTAGACAGCTGACACCTGGATGGAGCCTTGAAGGATGAGGTGGTGTGGAGGTGTAAAGGCATGGTGACATTCTCACTCTTATCCCCATCAGTAAGGGTTGCTTATTCTGGACAGCTGCACAAAGATTCTTCACTTATTCATCCAGTAAGAGTTGAATGGCACTTATCAAAACACACATAGTCCCTGCCCTCTGAGGGAAAAGGGACAAATAAAAATGGTTGACCCATAGGGTCCATGGACAAAGTATTGAGAAGGTAATTGGAGGCCGGATCATGGAGGAGCACACTGAGGAAAATCAAGGTGACCCTGTTTGCAGCCTGTCAACCCCCAGACAAGTGAGTGATGCTGTTCAAGATCAACCAGCCTCCAGTCTGCCTGCCTGCTATCCACAGACACTCAGAAGAGCCCAGCAAAGGCCATCTGCCCTTCAGCTCCTTGCCCAAACCAGAGGAGCCTCCCAGACAGTCCACAGAACCATGAGCTAAATTAAACATTTATTGTTTTTAGCCACTGAGTTTTGAGGATTATTTGTTGCTAATCAAAAGCAAAAGTATCAGTGTATGGTAGCACCATGCTAGATACTATTGGGGTGGCACACATACACAAATAGAGCCCTGCCTTTGCTCACTTTGCTCCATCCTACCTCATATTTACTTATGTACAGCTCTGTTTCATTATCAGCTCAAGAAGGGAACACAGTTGTACATAAATGAATATGAGATAGGATAGACCAAAATGAGTTCTCCAGAGAAGGACCAACATCTGCTAAAGGAGCATGGAGGATGAGATTAGCCCTGCCTGGGGGTGGGGGAGCACTTGTGAAGGAGACCATGTGATGGGGGTGCAGAAACACAGGTGTAAGATCATCAGGCAGAGGCTGAGGAAACAGGAGCCTCCAGGTGGTGAGAACATCCTGCTTAAAAACACAGGATGTGAGTAATCTGGGATGCTCAGTTGGAACATTTCTCATTTTCTGCCCCCATCTCTCCCCACACCAATCTACCCTTCCTAATATACTCCCTCAGGAGGTGTGAGCTTAGATTTCACTTCTTCCAGGAGGCCCCTGCTATGCACAGAATTGTGCACCTCCCCAAATTCATACTGAAGCCCTAAGCCCCAATGTGGTGATATTTGGAAATGGGGCCTTTGAGAGGTAATTAGGTTTAGATGAGGTCATGAGAGTGGGGCCATCACATGTGATTAGTGCCCTTATAAGAAGAGATTCCAGAGAGCTCTCTCTCTCTCTCATTCTCTCTCTCTCTTTGCACTGTGTGAGGACACAGTGAGAAGGCAGCCATCTACAAGCCAAGTACAAGGTTCTCACCAGGAACTTAATTGGCCAGCGCCTTGATCTGCAATTTCTAGCTTCCAGAACTGTGAGAAAATATATCTCTGTTGTTTAAGCCACCCAGCTCTGGTATTTTGGTATGGTAGCCCTTGCCAACTAAGAACCTTCCTTGATGTGGTCCCCTCCACATCTGAATTAGGCTCTCTCCTCTGTATTTCTTCTCTGGAAGTTCTTCCCACACTGCATTGTGACTCTTCCCTTGTCTGTATCTCCCACCAGACTGTTATCTCTATGAGGACAGGGACCTCATCTAGCTTCTTATGTTTGCTTTCTTATCTCTAGTGCCTAGCACAGAGGCACATAGTAAGGGGTCAATAAATGTGTGTTGAATATGTGCTCCAAATTTGTCTTTCTGTGTGTTATCCCAAAGAATTCATGAAAATAAAACATTGGTTAACTCTAGATATAGCTGCAGAAATAACTCACACTCCTGCCCTTTTGCAAAGTTTGCTACTTCTCTATTATTTCAATTAAGAGAATTGGTTTTGGGGCATCTAATTGGCTGTTTATAAAGACAATAAATAGTTCACAACCTAAGCCATCTCATGGATGGAATATTTTGTCTGATGACCCAGAACAGCATGATCTCTAAATGCTCCTGCTGGTTTTCTATATTCTTTATAAATACTCCCTATCGGGACTTCCCTGGTGGCACAGTGGTTAAGAATCTGCCTGCCAATGCAGGGGACACGGGTTCGAGCTCTGGTCTGGGAAGATCCCACAGATGCCACGGAGCAACTAAGCCCATGCGCCACAATTACTGAGCCCGTGTGCCACAACTACTGAAGCCCATGCACCTAGAGCCCGTGCTCCACAACAAGAGAAGCCACCACAATGAGAAGCCTGCGCACCACAACAAAGAGTAGCCCCTGCTGCCCTGCCGCAACTAGAGAAAGCCCTCATGCAGCAACGAAGACCCAATGCAGCCAAAAATTAATTAATTAATTAATTAATTAATTTTTAAAAATACTCCGTATCTATACAAATTTTACAGAACACTCACAAGGTTTCTGCTTCTGGAATACTGGTTAACCTTTACATCAAGCCTCATCAATCCCCCACTTTTTTTTTTTACTAGTTAAGAAATTTAAACTCAATAAGGCTAAATGACTTATCCAGGATCATCAGTAAGCAACAGAGAAAAGGGTAGAGCCCAGGTCTTCTACTTATGAGTCCAGAATTTATTGGAAGAAAGAAAAATGGAAACTATACAGAATTCAGAGAACCCCTGATCTAAAATATAGACCACATATATCTTCCTGTTAAAATGGTTAAAGGTATACAAATATAAATGTATAAGAAAAGAAGGGGTAGACAGGGGAACTCCAGTATTTATTACCAGCATTTAGGTATGTTCTTACAAGAGACAGAAACTGAGTGTCAATGTCCATTCTCTGACCTCTTACTGATGTCAGCACATGACAATTCTGGCTGTATCCAAAGGATGTCACCTGTATTTCACTTGCTGGAGTAATCACTGTGTAGGTCTCCTTATATGACACATTGTCAACTTCACTTCTAATCTGCACCCCCTTAGATTTCAAGATGATTTGCTCCATGATTTCTGATCTATGCAATTAGCTTGAGGGTGAAGTTATATATTTATATCCATAGGCGCCATCTTGATTTGGAAGTAGAAAGTGGAGGTAAGATAAGGAGAGCCAAAAATAAAAAAAACACAACCCTTCTTTTTGATCTGTCACACTCTAGTGTAGTGACCCATTCTCTCTGTACTGGTGTAAGGTCAGTGACTAAATTAGACAAAAATTTAGAACAAGGCAGCATGCCCCTAATATTTCCAGCAGCAGTAATGCTCCTGGGTTTCCTTTCTTCATGGGTTCATTGCCAAGCATTTCTATCAGATGAGGTGAGGAGGCTTCCCTTTAGTCAAATGCTTCCCTCTCTCCCCCAGCTGCCTGTCTGGTTTCTTTCTTCTCACAGTAAGTTCTAGGAAGCAACCCTCTTATTGTCAAAACTCAGTCATAAAAGGGTCATCCTTTATTTGATTTAGCCAACAGTTTAGAAATGCTTGAGCAGTGCGGATTAGATTACCCAGTTATGGTCAGATCTGAGAAGCAAAGCAGAGAGATGACTGTTGGTCTACTACGGAACACATGGAGACTAAGTGGCTGAATAAAATGATGTCTGCCAAGCACCAGCACATTGCCTGGCGTGTTCTCAACATGCCTCTCTGAACTCCAAATGTCAGCGCACCCAACTCTGTTACAGCCTTGCCTCTTGGTCTACACTATCTCTTCACTGGTGATTTCATGCAGGCCTGGGGCTCTAAATGGCCCCAATGTCTTCATGACCCCTGAATTTACCATGTAGTCCTGA
Source organism: Balaenoptera acutorostrata (assembly GCF_949987535.1). Classification (NCBI taxonomy): domain Eukaryota; kingdom Metazoa; phylum Chordata; class Mammalia; order Artiodactyla; family Balaenopteridae; genus Balaenoptera; species Balaenoptera acutorostrata. The sequence goes on along the minus strand of NC_080080.1, from coordinate 22,235,116 downwards.
CCTCTGCTCTGAGCTAGAGTTATATATGCAATTGCCTATCTGACACTTCAGCTTGTATCTCTAGCAGGCCACATTCAGCATTTCCCAAAGAAAGCTCATGATTTCCTGCTCTGCTTCCAAAACCTGCCCCTCCTCCATCTCAGTAAAAGGGACCAGCATGTATCCAAAAACCTAGGAGTCATCGTCAATCACTCCCTTTCTTTCATCACCCCCTGCCCTTTCCATACACACATCCAATCTGTCATCTAGATCCATAGGCATGTCCTCCAAAATGTCATGAGCTGGATAACTTATATCCACCTCTCTGGTTACTCTCCTAATCCAGACCACCATTCTCTTTTCCCGTGACTATTATAAACTAGCAAAATGGGTCTCCCTGCTCCCATTCGTGCCTTCCCATGATCCATTCTCCACAGAGCAGCCAGTGCAAAATTCTAAAACAAAACTCAGACCATCTTACTCCCTTGTGTGACAAATGCCCACAGCTTCTCCTTGCACTTAAAATAAAATCTAAACTCCTTGTTCTGCCGCTGAGTCATGGAAGGCCCTGCACTGATTAGCCACCTACTTCTCTCTCTCAATCACCCTTCTGCTTTCTCACTAGTTCCAGCCACGTTCCCATCCTTAACTGGTGAACTTCTGTTTTTCCTTTAAGACTCAGATACTGCTTCTTCCAGAAAGACTCTCCTGAGACTTGCAGCCTGAGTTGGATGCTCTTCCTCTGATGTCTAGTAACACGTCTCTCTCTCTCTCTCTCATTCCACTCACACTGCCCACATCAAACTGGATTTACTTCTCTGTTTAGGAACCATCAACCCACCATATTGTGAGCTACCTGAGGATGAAAATCATGTTCTATTCATCTCCGTGGCCCCGCATAAGTGGTGTGCTATCAATGTTTATTGAATGTGAAGTAAATTCACCCCTCCTTCTGGCAATATGAGCACCAGCATGCAGGAGCAGAAAATAGGGAGTTAGGTAGGCAGTACCTGCTGTTGCAGACTTTGCTTCTATCCACGTGGCCAAGTCCCGATCGGAGACCCTTACCTCATCCACAGGGCACACGTGCTCCACCCACAGGAGTTCTGGGTCTGGAGAACGCTGCGTAGTCATTGAGCCGAGGAAATGTGGGCAGCCCCTATGCAGCTTGAGTTTCTGAGTTCCACCAGGTGCTCTGTCGTGCTCTGCAGATCACACGTGAGGCTCAGAATCCACAGTACACAACACGTGTTTCTGTCCCCCATCTGCCTTGCAGCAACCCTGACTTAAAGGAGCAAGCAGAGAAACATATGGAAATCCAACGATGAAGAAGTAGCCACGTGCCTGTATTTGGAATTTGCATTAAGTTCTCACTTAATACAACTTTCTAGAAAATGTCAGTGAGCTTAGCCAGCAATCCTGTTGACTTGCCCCCAAACAAATGTGGAAAAAACAGGTAATGCCATTGCTTTGATTCCATGGTTTACCTTTAGGGCCATGACTCTCAGGTTCAATGACTAGACCTCTCCCCATCAAAGGGTACCTCGATTGCTTTAGCTGCATGGCTCAAAATCCACTGCAAAATCATAAGAAATGGAAGATTCAGCCATGTCAGTCCCCATACAAAGAATGTACCTATCTCCCTACTTTCTATAACAACACAAACTGGATGCACACAAGTATAAATGATATTTAGGATAAAAAAGAGTTGGCAAAGGATCAATGCCAGGTGTGGCGGCCATGAGAATATATCTCATAGACCTCTAACTATTACAAGGAGCATAATTCACCAAGGGATGCAGCTCTGAAATCCACTGCTGCATTTGTGCTGAGGCCACAATTCCTGGGAGCTGCTGGCGCATTAGGGATACCAAGGCCAACCTATTTCTGGGAAACACGGGTCTCCTGTGATGGCTAACTGTGGTTCAGAGACTTACCAGCAGCCTTGCCGGGGCTTCCTTAGGCTAGACAGTAGGCTAGGACATTTCCGCCCAAACTTCCCTCCCTCTTTTCTTCACTTGGAGTCAGACTTGAATCACAGTCTGTCAACTCTCCCGAGCTTTTCCAGCTCCCTCCCCATTTTCTCTAATACAGGCATTTCTCCTAAGAAAATTCTTGCACATTTAATCCTGTCATGGCATCTACGTCTTGGGGAATCTGGACTAAAATACCAGGCAACATCAAATACCATGTTCGAGAAAAACACCAAACTAGAAAGTTGGAAACATGTCATTATCCCAGCTCTGTCCCTTTCTAGTGTGTCAGTCCACTTCTGAAAACCTCATTACCCCATCTGCCAAATAAATCAGCTAGAGTAGATGTCTCTAAGTTCTCTTTTGGCTTCCATATCTTGGATTCTATAGCTCCACATCCTGCCATTTATGACCACAGGATTACCAGCATCATAGGAGACAGTATCTCTCAGCATGAGGATGTCTCAGGTGAGGAGGTACATTTCCACACACTGCCTTTGTCAAGAGAAAGCTAAGAGTTAGCCAAGCCCTCAGCAGCTAATGTAAGGGTGTCCTTGGGCTGGGCCCCACTTGAGAACTGAGTGAATGGAACCTACATTTTGTAGCCCAAGTTGCTGTGTGAGAGCCTCAAAGCAACGAGCTCACCTTGAAACCAGAACACTGGTATGCTACTCAGCTCAAAGAGATTCTACCCACCTCCAGAAGAAATGAAATGTGCCCCCTTTTGACCCCCTACAACACTGTGTCAGACCCATCTCTATGCACTTAGCACTTGGACCTCACAAAGACCTTGGAGTCTGACAGATCCAGGCACACCTTGGAGATATTGCAGGTTCAGTTCCAGACCACCACAATAAAGCCAACATCACAATGAAAACAAGTCACAAGAATTTTTTGGTTTCCCAGGGCATAGAAAAGTATGTTTACACTACACTGTAGTTTATTAAGTTTGCAACAGCATTATGTCTAAAAAACAATGTCATAGGAGTAACGTCAAAGATCCCTGATCACAGATCACCATAGCAAATATATTACAATGAAAAGTTTGAAATATTGCAAGAATTACCAAAACGTGACACAGAGACACAAAGTGAGCAAATGCTGTTGGAAAAATGGCGTCTATAGACTTGCTTGATGCTGGGTTGCCACAAACCTTAGATTTGTAAAAAATGCACTGCCTGTGAAGCACAATAGTGAGGCACAATAAAACAAGGTTATGCCTGTATAAGTTAAAATCATTGGTGAGCCAGTGAGAGGTTACATCAGTTAGAATTAGGTATGGCCACCTGTGAGAGAAAATCCAAATTCACAGTAGCTTAAACATTCAAGATTTTACTCTCTCACAGAAAAAGAAGTCCAGAGGTAGACAGTCCAGGGCTGATAGAGTGATTCTCCAACTTCAGGACCTAGATTCCACTGGCCTTCTACTCTACTATCTGTTGATCCAAGGTGGCTGCTAGAGGTCCAGCCATCACATCTGAGTTTCAGACTACAGGGTAGAAAACAGAAGAAGGGACCACTTTCTCTCTTTAAGCACATTTTCTACAATTTTCACCATCACTTCCACTTGCATCTATCTTACTGGCCAAAACACAGTCATATAGCTACAAGGGAAGCTGGAGAATATAGTCTTTTAGCTGGTAGCAATGTGTTCAGCTGAAAATCAGGGTTCTTGTTACCAAGGGCAAAGAACTGGATATTAGGAGGTACCTAAGAGTTTCTATCACAAAGACTGATGGGAAAAACATACCTGGAGGAGTGGGAAGAAAAAGGGTTCACAGAGAAGGGGAATGAATCTAACATGGAAAAGAGGTATCACTCACCATTTGTGGGGGCCATAGATTGTGCCTGTCTTGAGTTTTTATCATAACCAAAAAAGAATTGGCAATATTTACTCTAAAAACAAATATGAACATGCCTTATATTGTACAATACATGGAGCTAATTCAAGTCCCATATTATTTTATGTTGTTATGATTCAGACATATTTTTATAGTGCTTTCTCTCAGAGTCAAGATGTAAAGTCACAACACAGGTGGGGCAGATCTGTGGTATTAGAAGTGGACAAGAGCTTCTCGGCACACACCCTACCACCCCCACCTCTCCCGCCAGTAAGTGAGATGCTCTTATGACTTAGATTCCCCAGTCCTCATGTTCTTCACCTGCAAAATGAAGATAGTAATGCCAGGATGGGCTAGCATGAGGATTAAAAGTCATGACTGTGGACTTCCCTGGGGGCGCAGTGGTTGAGAGTCTGCCTGCCAATGCAGGGGGCACGGGTTCGAGCCCTGGTCTGGGAAGATCCCACATGCCGCGGAGCAACTAGGCCTGTGAGCCACAATTACTGAGCCTGCACGTCTGGAGCTTGTGCTCCGCAAGAAGAGAGGCCACGACAGTGAGAGGCCCGCGCATCGCGATGAAGAGTGGCCCCCACTTGCCGTAACTAGAGAAAGCCCTCGCACAGAAACGAAGACCCAACATAGCCAAAAATAGATAAATAAATAAATGGATCATCACGTTTTTTAAAAAAAAAAGTCATGACTGAAGAGCAGCCACTGCAGGTCTGGCTCGTGGCTAAGTGCTCAGTAAAGGCTTTTGTTAGTTCTATATTGTTATTTCTGGTCTCCACTTCTAGGTGGAGGTTCTCAGAGAGGAAGAATCTGTCTTCTTTGTATCTCCTCCTTTTTCTGTTTTTTGAATCATAATATTGCAAAACAAAATTCTATTAAAAAGAACTTGTTGTGTCCCATTTAACATTTTTAAAGCTACATGCACGAAGAAACTATTTTCAACAAAACACAAACAGGCTTGGAAGGGAACTGTTGGGATAGTTACTCATTTGTTCATTTACTCAACATTTATTTGAGAACCAAGCATTGTGGACACAAAAATGAAAATGGCACAGCTGTGTATTCACAATGATTAACCTAAGAGAAGGCACAGGCAGAACCAATCATGAGATGCAATAATAACTACAAAGAAATGTAAATGGTGCTGTGGGAGCACAGAGGAGGGGCCAGTGATGCCCAGCAGACTCAGAGCTTCCCCCAAAAAGGTGAAATTTGCACTGGTGTTTTGAAGGATAAATAGGAGTTTACTAGATGGAAGAGGAGGGATTAGGAACTAACCTTAAGTATTAGATCTAGAAATCATGAATAATCAAGAGGGAAAATGTGGTTAATGCACTGAATCAGCAGATAAGGAGAAAGAAATCTCTTCTAGTTAGAACAGTATGGAAATGAAAATTGTGCTTATCAACATCATCAACATCATCATCGTCATTACCATCATCTCTCTCTCTTACCTCATGTTTTGGAAGCCAAGCTGGTAGTATGCAAGGCAGTTAGCCCCTCACTAGGAAACAGCACAGGGGCTGAGTTATTACATGTGTGGTCTGAGTGCTTGCTGGCAGACTGAGAAGAAAAGACTCTTGAAAAGAACTTTCAAGACCATGCCAGGAAAAGACTCACAGTTAAATCATCTTCCCACTGCAGGTTTCAGAGATCCATATAAAAGCTCCATCCCACCAACCACCTGGTAGCAAGAAAGAAGAGCACGGCAGTGATAGATGGCCTCCTCCATAGTGTGATCACTGGGTTCAGAAATGCGTTCCCACTTCCATAATCCCCACAATTCAGAACACTGCATTGGAGTAAGGAGTAAGGAAACAATCGGAGGAGACCAGTGTGAAAACTCCTACATCCTCTTTGAGAAGAAAGGCAGTCCAACCAATTAACACACATTCAGTGATTTGTCATATCAAACCATTGCAGCAACTTGTGAAAGTAGAGGAGCTTCTCAGGAACGAGGAGCCAAGACAGTGCCACCTTACAGAATCTAGAACTCCGTAGTGCAGAAACACCTTTCCAGGAGCGCCCCTATGCGGTGGGCATGGCACAGTTGGGCCAGCAACCCCTCTCACTCTAGCACAGGGTTTATCAACTCGAGACTACAATCCCTTAGGAAATCTAAAAGTCACTTATCACAACAAGCTTTTTTGAAATCATGAAATAGAATGGAATGGGGCGGAATGAAACATGATGAATGGCATGAAATAGAAGAACATAGAATTGGAGAGAGTAGAGTTGCATCGGGTTGGGTAGGGTGGAGCAGAGTTGAGCAGGATAGACTAGAAGAGAATAGAAAGTATAAAAGTGCATTGCATATAAAGTTAATACTGTTTTGTAAAATGTGAACCCATGGGTGCACATGCACACACACACACACACACATACACAATCTGAGTGCTGATGAAAACGTATTTTTAACTTTGGTTTCCAGGCAAAAAAGTTCTATACCCACTATCTTAGCATGTCTTCTAAAACTGCAAAGACTGAAAAAAACTAAAAACGGTATTTCCCATAATCCATTAGAGCTAAAATTTGAACATGATTCAGGTTGGCCAACCATATATAACTGCATGACATTTGTTCCATGTAATGAAGGTAAAGGTCTCATTTCAGATCCTTCTGACGTTGCTGCTGATCAACTTCATGGCGGCACTGGGTTTCCTGCAGTAGCAATGCCACAAGTCCCAATATCCAGTTGCTGACTTCACGGAAGTAAGAGAAGGAGTTTTAGGGTTCATGTTTTGCAGAGGTGGATCTGGAAGCTGTGGCATAGTTCTGAAGGCAGTTGTTGCTGTTGTAATCTATGCTTGGATTACAACCCAGAGAGTGTATTCCTGGACCCATCATTTGCTGCGTCAGCTTCCTGATTTTCTAGCTTCATGACTGCGGCTGAGGTGGTAGCTACCCAAGCAGGATGATTCTGGACATCACTCCTGAAGTCTCAGCCCACTCTCCCAACCATTCAAGGATTTTATGAGCACCTAATTACCTTTCTGATTAAAAATAGCTAGCTTGGTTTATGTTAGCTACAATTAAATCCTGTCTGATAATGGAAAACATTCAGAGGCATTAAATAATTCACCCAAAGTTTCATCTCCGAGTTGAATTCATGGCAAGGCTGGTACTAGAACCCAGTTCTTTCAACACTAAGTCCTCTGTGCTTGGTATCCACTCAACTACATTTTGTAGGGATGGAAAGGGGGAATGAAATTAAGCCTAAGGAAAGGGCTTAGGTTTGGGATCAGGTTTGGTACACAAATCTTACTCCCAACTGCCCCTCTCCTCTGGAGTTGTTGGCTAAGAAAGCATTCACACAGCAACAACTATCAAATAAAAACAAAACATTATTCTTTTAAAAACAGAACAAGCCTCTGACACTCCAATAAAGTGTCTTCTAAGGTCAATGGAGGAGGTGCATGAAGTTTAGGCTTCTTCCCATTCCAACAGAGATGGTGGGATCTGTGAGCAGACCCCAAGCTTCTGACCTGAGCAGCCAAATGAATGAGGATGGCCAACCTGTAACAGGGGTCCTTGGGTGTGGTTACTACCTGGGGGCAGGACCCATAGGAGAACTTATCATACACATGGGAATCAGACAGAGAGAGAATGAACAATGAGTTCCATCGATATCTCAGGACCTGACCACCCGGAGTCATAGCTCTTTCTCTTGTATTGCAGTGAGAAAAAGGCAGCTAGAAAATGGGTGGAGAGAACAATGGGAGGACAGGCAGAATTCTGCACCTTTATTGGGAAGAGGTGAGAATATGGGCAGAAGATCCTGAGCATCCTTCTCTCTCTACAGAAAGCAGACCTGATGGGGAAATCCAGGTCCTGGAGTCTAGGCTATCTTGACAACCAGGGGAAGCATGAGAGTACCATATTCTGGAAGAATTGGAGGAAAATTTGAGGAGAGAAAGGTTAACAGAAAGATACAGGGCATTGCAAAGATCCCTTGCCCTGTTTCACCATCATGCTCAAGAATCTTTCAGAATTTAGAATTCTTACATCACATGGCTGTAAGAACACATAAATGTGGAGATGATCATCTCCTCCAGATTGGTGTTGAGGAATACAAACCTCTTACATCTCTTGCTGGGCCAGCTTAGCTCCATCCCCTTCTAAGTGACATTTGTTAATAGGCTGGCATTCATCTCACTCAGGCGAGTTTATTTTATCACAGACGCACTGAGGGGAAAAAAAAATTTGCAACTTACCACAAGAAAGTAAATATCACAAGATAAATGACATTGTTGGAATGGAAACCACTTAGGGACTCAGAATGGTCAGATGCAAACAGTTTTTAGACTATTAGCTGCTAAAGGTTATGCCTTACGTCACCCAGAAGGGTTTTCCCCTAGATTTATAGCATAATCTCCTAGAAGATTTATTGCCTTCTTAATTTTTTCCCCCATTTTAACTGTATGAACCATCAGCCTGGAATTCCTCCTAAGTCATTTAGGAATGAGGAGTTGCTGGTTTTTAAGAAATGCTTGTGGTACATTTTCTGCAATGTTAATATTCTTACCATGAATCAGATCATGGTGCCCTTGAGTGAGAACCAAATCATCTTCCATTTGCTTCCCCAGATTTACTCTCTAATGTTTTCCACCCTGCTGTCTGTCCCAGGAAACTGACCAACAAAGATACAGAATAAACGTTCTTGCCTTTGGTCTCTAGTTGGGTACAGACACAGGAAGAACTGGCCAGAGATTGGAGGGAGGGAGGCATTTATTCCCCCATTTCCCTGTTCTGTGCTCCATGGCTGACTGTTCCCTCGATGCAGTCACCGCTCCTGTCAGGCAGCCGTCTCCTCATAGCTCTCTCTCTCTGTCTCCAGGTTCCAGTAATCACTCCCTCCCCGTGATCGACAGTATCATTTGTTCACAAATTTTCATTTTCACTCTCACGAGTATAACCCTCACCCTGCTGATTTTATTGGACTTGGCCACTTGCCTTGCTTTGGTCAATGGAACATAAGCAGGTATGACGTTCATCTCATCAGAGCAGAAGCATTATATGTGTTCTTGCATGGTTTGGCTCTGCCCTTCTTATTCTGCCTTCCATCATGAGAATAGTCTCAGTGAAAGACTACTGTCAGCCTGGGTTCTCAAATGAGAAGCTATATGGAGGTCACCCAAGCCTAGCTAAGCCCCGCTGAGCCCCAGTGAACCCAGCCGAGGCCAGCAGAGTCAAGCAGAATCCAACAGCCTACACCCTTCAGGTAACATGCACAAGGAATGAATGTTTGTTGCCATAAGCTACTGAGATACTGAGGTTGTCTATTACCACAGCAAAAATCAACTGATACACTCTCTTTGCCCCTCCAGACCTAGGGGTTTGACCAGTACCTACTGCTACTCGGTTCAGAGATTTGCAACACTCCTTGTGGTTGCCCTACATCCTTCCCAAGCCTTTATAAACAGTTTCTTTATTAAAGACTCCTCAATCTACACGATATGATTATGTGATCTGTTTCTTACTGAGACCCTGACTGGTACCTGTCATGTTTAGAGCTGAGAATATTAGAAGAAACCACAAAGAAGCTTGATATGGAGTAATGTTTACCAAACTCTAAAAATAAACAATAGTAAGGAGAAAAAGAAAAATGGGAGGAAAGAAGAAGAGGAAGAAGAACACAAGGAGAAGTAGGAGGAGAAGAAAAAGATGAAGGAGAAGGAGGAGGAAGGGGAGGAGGAGAGGGAGAAGAAGAAGGAGAAGAGGAGAAAGGCAGTGGCAGGGGAGGGGAAGGAGAAATAATAATAATGAAGGAGAAAGAAGAGGTGGAGGGAGGGAGGGAGGGGGAGAGGAAGTAGGGGGAGAGGGAGAAGAAAGCAGTTACTGAGGTTTTACTCTGTGCCAGACACTGCACTGAGAACTTAAAGATAACCTCATTCTGTTCCTACAACAATCCTAGGTACTACCAATTATGCCCACTTTATAATAAAAAAAATAAGATAAAAAGAGAGTAAGCAGCTTTTTCAAGGTCACCCCCAGAAAAGTCCAGACAAATTGCTCCACAGCCTCAAAAATAAAGGAGAACACATCTAGTAATGGGTGGTAGGAAGGCCTCCTGATGACAGCATCTTGAAGGATGGTGGAGTGAGGCTGGTTATCCAAAACTCTTGACCAATGGATGCCAGAAAATCTTGCCAGCCAAGGGAAAATACATCAACAACTTTGCAAAATAGCAACAGATAAGTAAGCCAGTTCTTGCCTTTATAAAATATGAGTCTCTGAGTAGCTTGATTCATTTGGGTTCTAAGAATTTTGTGAAAGAAGCTCCATGAAACTGCCAAATATATGCACAAGTGAGCCCCTTGTAATGCTGGGATCATCCACGGCGTTGCAAAAAATAGTGAATCCCAGGGCTCTCCTCTGAGTGAGGGGTTAACAAACAAGTTCCCATTGTCTCTTAGCATTTTATTTCTGCTTCAAGATTGTCCTCAAAGAGGTGACTGTTTGAAAGAAGGCTCCACCTTGCACGGATCTTCCAGTCATGTGCTGTCCATTCACCAGCCTTTCATGGAAGTCTGCCTCTAGAAATTCAGGCAGATGAGCCACTATTCAATTCTAACAAGCCTTTCGGAGGAAGCCACGCACAACCAGCTCTGCTGCATCAGCAATGACCGCTTACAATCAACACTTTATCCACTGGCTACCGATTCCACTGTTGGATCCTCTAATTTTTCATTCCTTTCAGTTTCATCTCCTTGCTTGTAAGGACTTTCAATCACCTGTGTATCTGCCAAACTCCTTCACCTTCAAAATGTGACCTCTTCCCTTGTTTAGTCCTTGCTGAGCCGGGATGAATGGCTGGTTGAGAAACATAATATTTATTGACCACTTGATACATGCAGCCCTGTATCTACAATCTCCCTTGATCCTCAACAACCCTGAGAGCACGATATTATTACCCCCACTTTACCAATGAAGAAACAGGATCAAGGGGTTAGGTAACGCCATGGTAACACAGCTCCTGGTCTTCAGACAGTCTTTCTGCCTCTCTTCCCATCTACCGTGCCTGTCCTGGTGTAGACCACCTGCAACCAGCCATGCACCAGCCACACCCAAGGCCAGATGGTCTCAGGGAATGGTGAAGTCCCACAGAAAACTCTTCGTTGCCTGTGTTCAGATATATTGATATTCAAAAGCATTTAATGCCCTCCCTGGGGGAAGCCTTTCATCCCTGTCCCATTGGCAGCAGCCTTGGCAGTGCCACTTGATTTTGCCAGAGAAACATGAGCAAAGGAGATGTGTTCCACTTCCAAGCAGAGACTTTAAGAGCCAGCTGAGGGTTTGCCATATTCTGTTTTTCTTTCACTACAAGCAACACGACTTTCAAGGTAGAGGTTGTTCCATCAGTCTGAGTCACGGACTGAAGCCACCCACAATGGACACGAAGCATGAGTGCAAGATAAACCATTGGCTTGTAGGTCACTAAGATGGTATCATTTGTCATTGCAGCATGAATTAGCCTATTCAGGGCTCTGAAACTCCAAGGGGCAGATCCACTGCCCAACGTTTGTTAGCTTTTTTTTTTTTTAATTGATTTATTTATTTATGGCTGTGTTGGGTCTTCGTTTCTGTGCGAGGGCGTTCTCTAGTTGTGGCAAGCGGGGGCCACTCTTCATCGCGGTGCGCGGTCCTCTCACCATCGCGGCCTCTCTTGTTAAGGAGCACAGGCTCCAGACGAGCAGGCTCAGTAATTGTGGCTCACGGGCCCAGTTGCTCCGCGGCATGTGCGATCTTCCCAGACCAGGTCTCGAACCCGTGTCCCCTGCATTGGCAGGCAGATTCTCAACCACTGCGCCACCAGGGAAGCCCCGTTTGTTAGCTTTTTAAATGTATGATAAATAGTCGAGTGGGCCACGGGTCTACACTCAGAAAGAGTTGGGTTTGAATCCTCACTTGCCGTTTACAACCTAGCCATGTGCCCTCTTGGTCAGTTGCTTAACCTTTCTGAGCCTTCATTTCCTCATCTGTAAAACTGAGAATAATGGGGACTTCCCTGGCGGTCCAGTGGTTAAGACTCCATGCTTCCACTGCAGAGGGCACAGGTTCGATCCCTGGTTGGGGAACTAAGATCCCACATGCCATGCGGCGCAGCCAAAAAAAAAATGAGAATAATGCCTGCCACATACACATTTGGAGTGAAATCTAAGAGATTACAAATGTAGAGGCCCTCACTCTGCTTCTGGTGCTCTATAAACATCCCCCCAGCCTTCCTCCATCTCTAAGTGCTGCCGCAACACACAAACCGATGTGTACACATATGCCCAGCACACCTTTGCCAAGTCCTCATTGCATTTCCCCACTCCCTGTGAGCCCTTTCTTCCTGCCCTGTCCCCATGACCAGTGTTCACACCATCCCCTGCCCTCCCCTACACTTCTGGACTTTCTCTCCTGTTCCCCTTCCCTCTTCCCAGCACCCTGCCGCCCCCTGCACCCACACCCAGACACTCATCTTCCTTCTGACGCCTTCCCTTCCTCTCCCTCCTCCAATAACAACTGTCTTACTTGAGAGCCTCACCTCCTTCCCTGCATCTGTAGTCATCACTGAAATGCTGAGCACAGCTTGATTTTCAAAGCCAATGGTTAACTGCAGGGAGCTAAGGGTGACCCTATGGCAGTTTCAAGTATTTAGAGTGTGAAGTAAGGAAGATGCTGGTGAACAGACAGCCTGAAGATCAGCATACAGTCCCCCTGAAGAGTTTCCAAGGGTTCTGATGAAAGTGCCTCTCCCCATCTGGTGAGGCTTGTGCTTGAGCTGGGAGGCAGACAAGAGCCAAAGACCACCCCAGGGAGATGCTCGGCGGGGAGGGTGCATCCTCAGACCTACAGGAGGATTTTGATAACTTCCCCAGTTACCATAGCAGCTGGGCTCAGAAAGGATTACACAGGAACTAAGCAGCAAAATCTTTAATGAGGTGATGACCTTCAGGGCCTAAGTCTCCCCTCACCAGACATAGTGGTCCCCTCCACCCCATCACCATTAATGAGTGACCCCATTAACACCCCTCACACAAAGAACAGGCCTACCCTCCCCCATGGATGAAGAGGGAACTGGATCAAATATGTCATATCCCAGCTGAGAGTTCTGAAAACCTTGAGAACAGTCAGTCTGTGACCCTATCATAACTTTCTTTGCCTAATCCACAAATATTCAGACCACAATGGGTAGATGATACCCAAGGAGTATTACCGTATTATTCTATGGGCCATCATATGGTCGTATGGGTTTATCTGAATGGAGGGAAGTTTCCTGAAGAGGCTTCAACTTTTAAAATGCAGCAGTTTTTTAAGTATTTACTCTATGTCAGCCCTGAGGACAAAGCAATGAAAAACTTAAGGCCCCTGCACTCAAGGAGTTTATCACCCAAGG